>NC_084796.1:181824747-182424747 GCF_963169125.1 Humulus lupulus
TTAAGGACAAGCTCCACTCAGGGTTTGGTAACTATTTATGTGGTTATGTGTTTAACTGCTTAAATATGATATAAATGCCTTATACGCCTGCCATTTTTGGAAGCATGAGATGCTCTGATAAGGCCTGGTCCTTGACTGTTGATATGAATATGTGCTTTTCTGCTCAATTGATATATGAATGCTTTACCTGCATGATAGAGTAGAAAGCATGATATTTATGTTGGGAAGAGCATGGCTTATTGATTGGTGCATTAATTTTATGGGCATGTATTTTAGCACTATAGTGGTATGTGAATGTGGTGTTGTTTGATTTTCCCATGGGAAGGCTTTTGGATGTGCTCATCATACCTAATGGGTGAAGTCATTGAGTGCAGATGAACTCGGAGGTTATGTTCCCAAGGCAGTTAGTAGGACCCAGTGGTGTTTATGTGCCTATAGCTGTAGTGGTGTTGGCATTGAAAATATGGAGGCACCACCTTTATGAGGAAAAGTGTGAGATATACACCGATCATGAAAGCCTGAAGTACTTCTTCTCTGAGAAAGAGTTGAATATGAGACAACGGAGTTGCTTAGAATTAGTAAAGGACTATGATTGAAAAATTCTATACAACCCAGGCAAGGCCAATGTGGTGGCAGTGCATTAAGTAGGTGGGGAAATGGAAGTGTCTCAGCTCTGATTACAATAGTGACACCTTTGTAGAAAGAAATTATTAACGCTGGTATTGAGTTAGTAACAAGAGGCCTAGCAAACCTCACTCTACAGTCCTTCCTATTAGAACATATCAGAGAAGGGAAGAAGGTGGATGAAGGCCTAATGTAGCAAAAGGCTTTGGTACAAGAGAGTGGTAGCAGTGACTTCACTGTGTCTAACGGAGGATTGCAGCAATATAAGGATAGGATATGTGTGCCTAACAGTGATGAGATTAAGGAAAGTATTATGAAAGAGGTGCAGACAATGCCTTATTCCTTACATCCAAGGTCGACTAAGATGTACCAAGACCTTAAAGCATTGTATTGGTGGCTTGGCATGAAGAACGATGTTGCGGAGCTTGTTGCTATATTTTTGACACGTCAACAAGTGAAGGTAGAACACCAAAGGCTAGTAGGACTGCTTCAACCACTTTACGTTTCAAAAAGGAAGTGGGACTTTTGGAAGGGATTGTATAAAGCTATGGGTACAACGTTGAAATTCAGTACCTCTTTTCACCCCCAGGCCGATGGCCAGTTTGAGAGGACTATTTAGATTCTAGTGGATATGTTGAGATGTTGTGGTTTGGACTTTTCAAAGTCTTGGAGCTAATACCTAAACCTTATGGAGTTCTCCTATAACAATAGTTATTAGTACACTATTGGAATGGCTCCCTGTAAGATGCCTTATGGGCGCAAGTGTAGATCTCCCTTACATTGGGATGAAGTTAGGGAGAGGTAGAGTTTAGTCCATGAGGCTATTAGGGAAGCCAGTGAGGCGATTGAGAAAATTTTCCAAAGGATGCTTACTGCTCAAAGTAGGCAAGAGAGCTACGCCAACCATAGGAGAAAGGACATCAAGTTTTCTGTTGGCAAGTTTGTGTTCTTAAGAATCTCACCAATGAAGGGTGTTATGCGTTTTGGAAAGAAAGGGAAATTATGCCTGAGATTTATAGGTCCATTAGATATTTTGGACAGAGTTGGGAAATTTACGTACCATTTAGCACTGTCCCCAGCACTAGCTGAAACGCATAACGTCTTTCATAACTTGATGTTGCATAAGTACGTGTCGGATCCCTCTCATGTTCTGATTTATGAACTGTTACAGCTGAAGTATGACTTGAGTTATGATGAACAACCAGAGTGTATCATTGAAAAGGGAATTAAGGAACTGAGATCCAAAAGGATTCCATTAGTTACGGTCCTGTGGATGAACAATATGGAGAGAGAGACAACATGGGAGCTAGAGGAAGACATGAGAGAAAGATACCTTGAGTTATTTGGTAAGAAAGAATTTTGGGACGAAATTCCTTTTATAAAGGATATATATTGTAGAGCACATTTTTTTTATTATTATTGTAAAATTTTGTGCTTTATTTGAATTTATAATTTGTTATGGGTTAATTGTATTTGAAATTGTTTGGTAGAAAATGTCTGATTTTTTTATTAATTAATTGTAAATGTGAGTTCTTGAGTTTTGGTTGTGTGCACTACGGTGCATGGTTAGTAGAAATGCACCCAAAACTTGTGTGTGGGCATGTGCATAGTATGCATGGTCAGCATGCATTAGCTTAGCTTTCTTTTCTTAATGCATTTTTCCTTTTTATTTATTTATTTATTATTATAATAAATTGTGGAAATAAGAAAATAATGAGGTAAGTTTTATGTGTAGACTTGTAGACTTTTTGAAAAGTTGGAAAATTGTGTAGAGTGTGAAAGGCCTTACTTGGCCGAGTAGAGAGAGAGAGAGACTTTAGAGAGGTGGTCAGCTAAGGAGGGAGGGGGGTCAAGAGATTGGTTTCCATTTATGTTTGGAAAGTGAATCACTTGGGCTATCAATCCTATCCCTTTTTCTATCAAGGCAAACATTAGGCAATCAAATCCTAGAAATTACCTTTTTCTTTACCCTTTTTCTTTATGATAGGTTCTAGGGTTTTATAAGGAATAGGTTGGGTTTTGAGAGCCCCATTTGGAGTTGGCCACCTGTAGTAGAGAGAGAAAGAGAGCATATGGGAGAGAGGAAGAGACAGAAGGAGAGGGCTCGTGGGAGAGGAGAGAAAGAAGAACAAAGAGAAGAGAAAATGGATTTCAATCCCTAGGTATGTCTTGATTTGCTTTTGGTTTTGATTCTTAAGTCTAGATTTTCTCCTCAATTCTAAGGGTTTTTTTTCTTTCTTTTCCTTGTGATGGTCTTTCAAAATCCCTATAGGTGTCAAGATTTATTTGGCTAGGGTATTCTTGATTCCACAATCATTAGAGGTAATGGATTCTCTCTTATTTTGTTTGATTTGGTTTTGATCATGGTTTATGGTTTTGAAGTTTGGATTGATAAGAAATCTCTAGCCTTGTTGTTGTTATTTTGATTCTTGTTATGTGGGATTGTTGGTTGTTGTTTTTCTATGTGTGTTGATGATTGTTCTCCATATTTTCATTTTTATTAAATCCATAGAAGCATGGTAAGGATTTTATTTATGGGCTGTGAGGGATTGTTATTGCTTGATCCTATGTAGGTTTCGGCTAGGGTCATGGTCTTTATGTTTTGTTAAATTTTTGTTTTATCTTGTTCTTAGAGAGCATGATAGAATTATTAGATGTTTTATTTTTTTTCGGGGTTCTAATTGCCTATGGGATTCGGCCTAGGGTATTTAAAAAGGGGTTGTGAGTTTATTTTTGTTTCTTAAAAAAAACAGACTGACTTTGAGCATGTCAAATTGGTAAAAAAAAATTCATGTATTATGATGAGGGTTTCGGATTTGTGTGTAGCTTGGTTTGGAGTAGTTTGACTTTTGTTATTGTTAGTTTTGTATGCTAATGGTAATGTTATGGTGTCCAAAGTGTAGAAACATGTTAGTTTAAAATGTTAAATTGAAAAAAGAATTATGAGTATATTTTTAGCATACTATGTGATTTTGTGGTTGCTGATTTTTATTGATTTAGAATGTTCTTTTGCAGAGATGATTTTAAAAGAGATTAAATCATGTCAAGAGTTATGCTATATGTTAAAATGAGAAAATGTATAAATTTTGTACATGTGTTTTGCATTTGTTTGAGAAACCCTATTATTTCATGTTAGAGCGATTGTTTTAATAGATAAGAAAATTTAATATAACATGTACATGTTGTGAGTATTTTTTCAAGCATACTAGGTTAATATGTTAAAATAGTTTAATGGAAATTTTTTGAATTATAAATATTATTTCTGGCTGAATTTTGTGTAATATTATGCTAAAATGTTTTTAAATAAAAGGAAAGTAAAAACATGTTTTGAAAACTCATGCCTTAGAATTAATGTAATATAATGCTTGCTAAAACTATTTTAAAATGAGACTAAAGAATTTATTTATGTGAATGAGAGTATAGTTTGGATTTTCCAACTTATTTAAAATTTTATGACTTAGATGTAAAATGCAGTGACCTCAATGTCTTAAATTGTTAAAAGGTTAATTTAATTATTTACTCTATTTATTAATTTAGAGACATTGATAAAGAAAGTGAGTATATATATATACATATTTTTAAAATTAGTAATTATGTTAAATTAATTATTTTTTTAGAATTAGAAAAGTTGTGATATTTTATTTTTATTTAAAATAATAATTGGGATTTTAATATTTTAAGAAAGGTTTGACTTAAGTGCTAATTAAATAAATAAAATCTAGAATAAAACCCTATGACCTAAGGAGGTAATATGATAATGTTAACAAATTGGTTACTAATTCTTGATGAATTTTTAAGAAAGTGGTAAAATGAACAAGTAGAATTTATCAACTTCAACGCTATTATTAAGATTCATCCCACGTATGCATGTTATATGCAAGTTTCTTTTTACGTTCAAGCGTACGTATATTAATCAAACGTATGATTTCTATTTTGTAACTATGAAGGATTATTTAGTATAATTGACATTATGATTTTATGATTTTATGTGATATTATTGAACGTTTGTAGTGTGGTGTAACATGTGCCACATGTGCCACATGTGCATGGCCCATGCACACGTGGGGTATGTATGTTGGGCATGTATAATCTTACATGATTTTAAGACTAACGTTTGATTGTGATTCTAGACTCGTTGGAAGTACCCCCACACTTTATTTTTGCTTAGACTTGAGGTTAGGAAGTTAGCTAGAATTTCCTTTGAAATATGTTATGAAAAGTATGAACTAATATGTTGTAAGAGCTATTTTGTTATGAAAAGTATGAGCTATAGTAAGCTAAAGTGTTGTGGAAAGTATGAGTTACTATGTTGTGATATGAATTGTTGTATGTATGCTTGTATGTTGTATGAAAATTAGTAGGTTGTTAGCGTGCTGAATGCGACACAACAAATGAGTTACTAAGGATATGACGTAACTCATAGGGCAGACGCGCCGAGGTTATTCGAGAACCAGAGTTCCTATTTACTTTATAGAGAAGGTCTTACCAGTTTATGCTTTTGCTGGTTACCTCACAATGTGACATGGACAATAGGGGTGGCATGATCACATGATTTATGATTATGCTTAGGATTATGAAGTCTTATGCTTATGATATGAATATGATATCACTATGATATTAATATGATATGATTATGAATTGAATAGGATATGGTTACGATATGATATTCCATGAGTTTACGATATGAATGTAATTTTCCTTGTGTTTTCTGAATTGTTGTATTATTTATTGTACTTCCTCACTGGGATTTTAACTCACCCATTTACTTTCCTTGTTTCAGGTAGGCAATAGGGTTTCTCTTTAGCACGCACAGTGATGTGGGAGGTTCCGATGTCTAGGCATGTATGACGCGGGGTGTCCCATGAGCGATTAGTGATCTAGATGAGCGGTAAGAAATTTTATGAATTCATGTGTTATGGTTTATGTTTTAATTACGTTGGTTGGACTCATTATTTTGTTTTATTTTCAAAGACTGCAAAAAAAAACACTACATTTTTATTTTAAACTATTAGGCAAAATTGCATGTTTTGACAAGAGCCCACTGAACCCTTTTCTCTCAAATGGTATTTTCTAATAATTACGAACTAAGTGACGTTTTACAATGTAAATAGATTAGGGTGTTCTTACAGAGTTACACCCCATTGAATGCCATGTGTGTGTATAGCATGTGTTTGGGTAATTCACATTTCATGTATTATTAACATGAATGTTCGTATGTGAGTATAATATACGGTAAGAATCTATGATTGTATACGTGTTAGCATAGCATGCGTTGTAAATATATTTTGTGTTATTTTTTATATGTCGTATGTGGTTTTGTATAATGATATGTTATTATCTGGTTGAGGGAGTTGTGTCCTACATAGCTCTTCTTGCTGGGTGTTAGCTCACGGATACTCTCTGTCACAGGTAAAGGTAAGACAAAGTAGTGGGTATAGCACTCTTGAGGTGTGGATTTCACATGTTAGTGGGAGGGTCATAATGTTCTTGGAGTCTTTAAAAGTATTAATGTTTTGTTGAAAACGGTTATGTAATTTTTGTAAAGATTTTGAACGGTTTACAGTGCTTATGGTTTAAGGATTAAAATGTCTTGTCTTAAATAATAAGATCTTATGCCTAATCTATTTCATTAAATGGGTTTTAATGTTTTTATTGTTTATTATTTTTAAACGAAGTTCCTTATGTGACATCTCGGGAAATCGGAGTGTGACATGGTTAGTTTAAGCTTTAATGAAGACTCGCATTCATTCTCAAATTCAAGGTATGCCTCCATTAGGTAAAGTGTCTCCACTTGAGTACATTTCTCATTTCATCCCAATTCTTTAAGCTTTTGGCTTCTACGAGGCAATATGAGTTGTTCATCAACCTTTGGTTCCTCACCAAATTCTCCAATACAAGTGGGTTTTTGAAAGTTTCTATCACAATATAACATGTTCTCAAAGAACTCCACTTCTCTTGATTCAATTATTACATTAGACTCCAATACATAGCTAACAAATGCACACTTAATAACCCTTAGACCCAACTTCGACCTTTTAGGCTCTGTACTCTTGCAATAAGAAAGGCACCCCTATAATTTAAGATTACCTTAGTTAGGCTCCTTTCCTTTCCATAACTCATTTGGAGACACATTATTCATTTTAATAGGAATTCGATTTAATATAGGACAGGCAGCAAGGAAAGCTTCATCCCAAAAATTGAAGAGAATGTTGAAAGTGTGATCAAGACCTTATAAATCTAAAACACCCATTTTATAGTGTAAGCACTGTCATTAGGCTCAACCAATAGGATTTGAGATTTTAAACACGCCATTTGGAGATAAAAAAAATATGTAACTGTACGAAACAGTCAGGCAACATGTCGCAACATGTAGGCGCATGTTGCAACACTAATGGTCAAAATTGACCTTAATCAACTTCAAATTCTCCAACAAAATTTGGGCAATCCTAGATACCATACTTTATCACTTTAGACCCATAAAAAACAATTATGGATGCCTACAACAAATCTCATATTTTCGTTTCAATTTAAGTGGACAGTTTCGTGTCTTACACATATTTTTGTAAAAATATCAATCATTATATTTAACCAATATGAAGACTCTCCACTGGTTGTTAACAAAATTATAGCAGAATACCATGCATGATGATTAAAGATGATAGCTTACCTAAATAAGCCCAAGGGTCTACTTGCTCAATTCAAGAAATATTCTTTAAGGCGGGTTCCACGCGACCAGAGATTCTCTAGCTAAATTAGCTTGTGCAAAGGACGTCAACATATTAAATGGCATTCTCTTTGAGTATCTAGCAACATTGACCATCCACAAACAAGAATCTACTCTTGTCATTAACGTTGTTGATTCATGGATTTATTCTATTGCTAAATATCTCAAGCAAGGTATTTTGCCTAGTCATAGAAATAAAGCTAAGAAAATGATAAGGAAAGTTGCTTGATATATTATTGTCAATGCAATAATGTATCGATGAGAATTCTCATTACCCTTATTGTGATATGTAAGAAAAGATGAATCAAAATCATTCCTACAAGAGGTCCACGAAGGGTTTTGTGGCGATCATGCTGGGGGGCAGAGCCTTTCTAAAAAGATTATGCGACAAGGATATTTTTTGCCAACTTTGAATGAAGACACTATGGAGTGTTAGAAGATAGTGAATTTACACTACCACAATAACAGGAATCTAAACACAATAACACTTGACAAACTCCAATAAAAGATTGAGATAGAGAAATGAAAACCCTAGTTGAAGAACAAAACTCCTTGTTCTTCTTGCATGTTTCAAACCCTAATTAGAACACTACTTAAATCCTTTGATGGAGAAAATCAAAACCAAGGCATAAACATGAGATGTATCATTGTCCAAATTATCCATTTCCTAGACCTTGATGGATGCTTGAGGCTTTCTAGTAGGAAAGGGAATTAGGATTGAACAAGCCTTGAAATTCACAAAGACAAGAACACTCTTTATGAATTTCTTAGAGAAAACTTATAATCTTCAGAGCTAGAGAGAGAGAGGTTAGAGGGAGATTTGAAAGAGTGATCAAGTCCATCGAAACTCTACGAGAAACATTTTATAATGTAGGCACATCATTTGGAGCTTAAAACATGTGTCTGTACAGGCATGTTAGGAAATGCATCGCCTGCTGCAATTCACCAAAATCCTATGGCTTAAGGCGATGCATCGCCTCCAAGGAGGCAACGCAACGCCACATGGGTAGCTCCAACTTTTCCAAAGTGGCCTTAAACACCTCCAAATTCTCCCAAACTCAATGTATCATTTTGGACCTAAAAAAATTTTTAAACGCCTACAACAAAAAGTCAAATTTTACATCTTCACTATGTGAAACCGTTTAGGGTTTTACACCTAGCTTGTGTAAGACCACTTGGATTTTGTATTTATACAAAGTATTCCTTATGATAAAACTAGTGATACCTCACACACCTCCACTTGATCATTCATTTTTGCACTTTTCTATCTTATAGTTAATATGGCCATGTGCTCATCCTTTCATGAATTTTCCAGGGAAAACTCCAACTCCTATGAGAGGAGGCAACACCACCTCTAAATTAACATAGGTTTAGTTCTTACAACATCTTCACTACCTTTAGAGAGGCTTGTTGCACTCAACTAAACTTCAATAAAAGCTTTAGATTTAACCCTCACTTGGTAGCAACCAAAACTAATCATCTTGCATGGAACTTATAATTGTTTTAGTGTTGAAATTATCCACTTATCAATGACTTGTTCTTACCCATTGGACTATTTCCCTTAATATTAACAAGATTGGAGTTAGGTTGCCATCATTGGTGAATCTCTTATTCTAGGAGCATTATTCCCATCTCTTTAGATATAGAACTTACTAACCTTCTCACTAGAGGATTTTTAAATGGATCCACTAAGTTCTCACTAGTCTTAACATATGAGATAGATATGATTCAATCATGAATCAATTATCTCAGATATTAAACAATGGGAAGTCTAGCAACAGTAGCTTGACTATAACAATGTATTGAGATCGTCAATATCATATCCATGGTAAAAGGGATGTCCATCATGAGATCCCTAAGCCACTTGGCCTCTTCGTTGATTACCGCTAGAGCTATAAACACAACTTCCAATGTTGAGTGTGATATACAAGTTTGTTTCTTGGAACCCCAAGAAATGGCCCCTCCTCTAAGAGTAAACACCCAACTGTTAGTGGAGAGATTGTCTTTCACTCCCGTCATCCACTTCCATAGTGAAGGCTATGTTCTTTGGTATACTTAAGATACCCTGGAATCTTCTAAACAACCTTCCAATACTTGATACTTGGGTTGCCAGCAAACCTACTAAGTTTACTAACCACATATGCAATGTCTACTCTATTACAATGAGTGGCGTGCCTTATGCTCCCTATTGCTCTTGCATGTGCCAACTAAGGAACCACTCCTCCTTCATTATTTTCAAACTTCATGTATGAATCTAATGGTGTTTTTTCCTTTTTCATTTTGAGATGACTAAATTTTTCTAGCACTTTCTCGACATAATGGACTTAACTTAAAACAAAAATCCTACTATTTCTTCTAACTTTGACACCAAGAATGATATCGACCTCTCCAAAGTCCTTCATCTTAAATTTAGAAGATAGAAAGCTCTTTGTTTCTATTATTCCTCTCATGTTTTTACTCAAAACCAACATATCATCTATATAAAGACACAGTAGTATGACTTAGTCATCAAAAGTCTTAGGATATAAGAACTCATCTGTGTTGTTGTGTCTAGATCCATCTAAAAAAATTACTTTATCAAACTTTTTATGCCAGTGTTTTGGAGCTTATTTCAAACCATACAATGATTTGACAAGTCTACGCACTTTATGTTAATTTCCTTGAAGAACAAAAATCTCTGGTTGTTCCATATAGATTTCCTCTTTGAGATCTCCATTTAGGAATGTCATTTTTATATCTATTTGATGAACATAAATGTTATATATAGATTATAAGGAAAATATGTCAAAGTAATCGATTCACTCTTTTATTTAAATCCCTTGGCTAATAATATAGCATTGAAGGTTTGTATGGTGCCATCAGTATGGTATTTTCTTCTAAATGCGCGTTTGCACCTAATTGGGTTAGAACCTTGTGGAAGTTCAACTAATTCCCAAGTTTGGTTAGACATAATTGAATCTATTTCATCAATTATTGCCTCCTACCAAAAAGTGGAGTCTCTTAAGGACACATCTTCTTTAAAAGTCTCGAGATCATCATCTATTGAAAGTAATATTGGATATTTCCATGTAACTTCTTCATTATTTCCTTTTGTTGACGGTGAGAACTCATCAACGATATAAGGTCGGAAAACTCAAAGATATATCTAAGAAAATGATAAACCTTGAAGGACTTAGAGAAAACTTGAAGAAGAAAAGCTTTCTACAATAATGGAGAAGAAATGCTTGTATATTACTCAATAGACATAGTACACAATGAATTTTTGAACCCCTTAGTCTAAGGGGCAATGTTAATTTGTAGTAGACCTCTAATGGCTCCTAATACATTGTGGCCCTAGGAGCATGTACGTATGTGGGTACTATATCAGGGTAGTTGTAACGACCCGGATTTTCAAGACTCGATAATGCGGAAATATAAATGTTTTTATTTAACAAAATGTCTCAAAAACCCATAGAAAAAAAACTTTTAAAAAAGTCGTTTGGCCATACTTAACATTTAGTTACAAACATGTTTTATAAAGAGTAGAGTGAGCCTAGTTTAAGAAAATTACACAACATTTCCAAAAATAAAATGGCTTCCCAAAAGGTCGGTCCACATGTACATTTGCAAGGAAGACTCCAGCGCTCACTACTCTGCCTTGCCCTTGCCCTTACCTACGACATGAAACAACTAGGTAAGCGAAAACGCTTAGTAAGATCAACTTTCAAACAAAGCATGTAGAGAATTAGGGTTCCGGACCCTACACAATCAATTTCAAGAACGCTAAAGCGTCCTGGCAAACTTATGGTCATGCCTGATAACCAAGGATAAATTAATTCATAACTAGATAAAAATCATGCACTCAGAAAAATCCTAGAACAGGCAGATATATTATATCACAACTATATCTTATCAACAATTATATCCCTGCACTCAGAAAATCCCAGAGCAAGCAGATATATTATATCACAACTATAATTCGAGACCAACGCTCGACAATTTCCAACAATTCAGACGTAACGCGCCCACCAACATAATTGCTAATCTGTAAAAGAGAACCGAGTCTCCACACTAAGATCTAGCCAACAAATATTCTCATCAAGGGTAACTATCGTGTTACCTAGGGCATCGCTACTTATTCAAGAGTGTAATCCAATTTACACGGTTTTACAGAGACTTCTATGTTAATCAGTGGTGCTGGTGAGCAGTTGCCCCTAGGGTGTTCAGCCTCACTCAATCTTGGCAACCCCTAGTATCTCTAGGCACTCTCACTGAATGGCCAATATTCACGGCTGCTATCCGGGAATAACTTATCAGAGCACTTGCTCGGATTCTAACCGTCCAATGATTAAGTAAGCATGAGGGCCCCTAGGTCCCATTTATCTTGCACCCCTAGGTTTAACTAGCTTATCCTCATCTCATGGCCACTCGTCGCGGTAATGAACCGGACATAAATAAAATCAAGCAGTGTGACGGGGATCAACCGTCTAGGATATGACGGACATCTACCGTTCATATTTTCTAAATCAGCACTCACTAGACTAACGTCTCTAAGGAACTTTCTATGACAGCCTATATATGTGCATGTATCCCTATACTAACATACAAGACAATAATCATTTCATGTTGCAGCCATACAATATAAGTTGACTTACTTGGAGTCCTTAGCGCTCAGCAGGTTTTCACCCTCCAACGTTCAGTCCAGTTACGCTTAGCCAATACTGTAGTTATCCATACAGTATACTCGGATTAATTATGGCACTCATAATTCATTATTATTATTTTTGGCAGTTTGGTCATTTTAATAAAAGTCATTTGTAAGGATTTATAATCCTTATTTGGTTTTAAACCTTTTAAGGAAAGTCATACAAAATATTCGAGACTAAACCCTAAGTCTCGGGGAGGCATATCCTAAGGTCTCGATACCTAGGCTCGGGTATCACAATGGTATTTTCCCACAATCCGCTAAAAATCTTATTCTTTCAAGATATCGCTATTAACCCGCACTTTCGACTAGTCGATTAAAATATGTAAGATTTTAGCCGGTATTATATCTAGAAAATACTAATAAATTCCTTAATTATTTTTAAAGAAAATAAACTCTTAAATTTTCCTTTTATTTTTCTTAAGGTTTTAATATTTAAAAACCGTTTTAAGAAAATTGCCTAATTTGTCTTAATTAGGAAAACCGTTAAAAATTTCTCATCTTGACTAATTAATTTTCCAAAATCAATTAATCAATTTTACTTACTGGAAAAATAATTCATTTAATTATTTTCTCAAATTATAGGGTTTTAAACCCTCTTTTAATTTATTAACTATTAATAAATTAAATCTCTTTTTTTTAAAAGAATAAAAGCTCTTTAATAAAAATAATTCATTTAAACTCAAAGGGGTAATTTTAGTGAAAATAATATTTCAAGACTTACCAATTTATATCTGGAAATAAGCAAAATTTTACTTTTTACCTTATGTTCTAAAATCTCATTTTTACACTAAGTGTGAAAAGCCTATTTTTCACATTTTTAACTACATACTTCATTAGTTCATAACTTGAAATTTACTTACCCAATTGTTACCAAAATTTCCCAATTCCATTTTTGTTATTCCATTTGGGTCTTTGTAAAATCTTAGGTCAAAATGAGCATTTTTTATTGGTGAAATCATTTTCCAACAATGAGGTAAAAATTACCTTATTTTCAAGTCCTTATTTTTTCCAAACTTTGACAGTTTATAACTTTTCAAACCGTTCAATATTTTCTTACCAAATTTTACAGTGGAATAATAGATTATTCCAGTAATATGTCCACAAAATTTTAGAAAAAACTAGGTTCATTTGCCCTATACAGTGGCTGTCCAAACTTGGTTCCGAAAATAAGAATACGAAAAAACAGTTTTTTACCTAAACTTTGAAATAGCATAACTTACTCATTTATAAACATTTTTAGTGTTTCAAAAGCTCAATTTTATGTACTCAATCTCAACAACATCACAGTACAATTTAATTTTACAAAAACAATATACAGTGGCTGCTTGACCCCTTGGAAGTCACAGCTCAAAACATGTTTTGTTTTAGGGTATCCTACAAAACCCTTGGGGGTTTTGGTTCCCAGTTTCAAAAATCAATACACATGCATCATAAATATTATTAAACAACTACCATAACCTTATTACATCACCAACAAGAAACTTTAAGCATTAAATATACAAAATCATGCTTAAAACTAAAAACCCTACAACAAAATCATCAAAAGTAAACTTTTTACCTCTTTGGTGTTCTTGCTTAAGGTTTGGACCTTCCTATAAGTTTTGACTCCTTCAAAACCTTTCAAAAACCCTAACCAAGTTCCCCCAACAACATAGTTAATTAGCTATTTGAAACTCTATGCTTAAAACTTTACAAAAGCCTAGATTAGTGAAATTTTACCTTAGGGAGAAATACTTCCTAGACCAAGACTTAGCCTCCAAGTTTCCTTGGTGTTCTTGAGGTTGAATATTGAGATAACACTTTGAGAGGTCTTCAAAAATCAGATGAGTGAATGAGAGAGAGTGGTGTGGTCGGTTGGGGAGGGTTGGAAGAGTTTATACTATCTAATTTATCCTAAAAACACTCAAGTGTTTTACCCACTTGTTTTTATCCCTAACATTTAATTAAATGAGATTTAAACTCAAATATTTTTTTGTTCACACCATTAAAAAGAGTCACATGGCCGGCCACCATTTCACTTTTTCTATGTTTTATATATATATATATATTAATGGTGAACAATTATTTCATAAGAAGAAAAACCCAATTTGACTTTCTACACCTTTTTCACTCTCATTAAGTTTTAATCACCAAACTTACTATTAATTAATTAAATTAAATGTCTCTCATATTTAATTTAATTAACCACAAAATAAAATTTAACCTAAGGTCCATTCATGGAATAAAATTCCCCATTTCGGCAAAATTAGGCATTTAACACAAAATGCCCTAAAATTTCCATTTTCTTTTAGGTTTATTATTTTTTACCAAACTTTAACTTTTATGAATGTATTTTATGCCCAAAATATAATTGCCATGATTTTTCATTTTATTTTCTGAGATTTTTACCCGATCAGGATTTTTGTGTCGG
Source organism: Humulus lupulus (assembly GCF_963169125.1). Taxonomy (NCBI): domain Eukaryota; kingdom Viridiplantae; phylum Streptophyta; class Magnoliopsida; order Rosales; family Cannabaceae; genus Humulus; species Humulus lupulus. Next base: position 181,839,193 of record NC_084796.1, read on the forward strand.
TCTAGGACCGAAAGTCTTATCTTGACTTTTAAAATCACAAAATTCATATTTTGGCTAGCAATAACTCATGGAGTACTTACAAACAAAATATAATATTATTTAAAATAATATTCTTAACCCGGGGGAAAAAATCCCGACCCGAGTCGTTTAAAGGTACCCGAAAACGTAGGACGTTACAGTAGTGGTGCAAGACGTAGTGGTCCAGGGGGACGTGGTGTCAGCCCTGGTAGATTGTAAGCGTTCGCAAATCATGCCTCCACTTCTCGTACTAATTCGTACCACAACTACTTGTCGGATACAGATGTTAGGGCCATGTCTCTCACCAGTGCAGTCCAATACGTTTTGTACACGTACATATGGCCCGTACATGATGGTTGTCCTTGTTCCTCCAAGATATGCCTTGGCTCAAAGCTTCTTTTTGTTCTACTACGCTCTCTACTGGTGACACCTAGCTTAGAGAGTAGGGTAGGCGTCATCAGCGAAGCGGGTGTTCCAAAAAGAAAAAGGGGTTTGGGAGACAACAGCCTCCCAAGGCGATCTTTGAGGCTGAGTTGTGAGGTGTCTCTAATGGTCTCACCTACAAGGGTGAGATCCGAGGCTGTCTCGTGAGGCCACTTCGGTGAGAGGCGAAGGGATTCGTGAGGTCTCGCGAGGTTTCGTGGCATGATGCAGGGAAAGGCGATTTGGGCGTCTTGCGTGGTCACTTTGGCAAAAGGTGAAGAGGCTCGCAGGATCTTGTGATGCATCTCATGGGCTCACCCATGGTAGATGCAAGGGGTTCTCGCATAAGGCTGAAGTTTAGCTAAATAGTCATAACGGGGTCGAATACCCGGGTCGGGAGCAGCCCAGGGGTATTTGGGGAACACAGTTGGTGTTCGGGATTTATCGGGTAACGGATAGTAATTTAGAATTATTTGGACATGTCGGGATTAAGTGAGGATTTATAGGAACACTTGAGGAATTAGCAGGACACGGCAAATGATTGAATTACCTTGGGAGCATTAAAGGATTTAGATAAGCTTAAGGGGTAATTTGGAAATTTGGCTAAGGGATAAACACGGTTATTGGGTGTTGAATTTTAGAAGAAAACAAACAGAAAAGACAGAAACTCTATCACTCAGCTCTCTCTCCCTCACGTTACCCTCTCTCTCTCTCTTGGTCTTGGAAGGGTGTTGAGAGTGCTGAAGAAAGTTTTCCAAAGATTGAGGATTGAAGGCTAGAATTTGTGAGGATAGAAGCTTGGAGACTTGGGGAATTAGCTCCGGCCGAATCTGTAATAGAGGTAAGGACATCATATTGAATTCTCTAAGAATTTTGCTGTAACTTTTGGGTATGGTGGCTTAGCTTCAAGGGGTGGTTGAATTCAAGTGTAAAGTTAGGTTGTGAAGGGGGTTTTGCTGGGTTCCATGGATCTTTTATCAGTTTTGTTGTTTAGATAAATAGCCTAGGCCGAATTTTGGGATAAAGGATCTACATTTGTGAGGCTTAGAGGGATTACCTCGTAAAATTGTGATGGATTTTTGGGTTTCGGAGGCCTGAACCTCGACTCTGTTATTCAGGTGCTGCGCCTTGCCTATTTGAAGAGGCTGAAGAAGCCTCTGGTTTGTCGAGGCGCCGTGGCATGGGGAAACAAGTCACAGCCTGTGTCCTCCAGTAGGGAGGGTCTGACCCTCTAACCAAGTAGGGGGTCGTGGCCGTAAAGGGCATCTCGTAACCCTAAATGTAAAACAAGGGAGGTTATGGCTTTTTGCTCAAGAACTTGAATGCTAAGGCTTGGGAAGGATCCTACTACCCGAATTAGTAGAATCCAAGGTCCTGGAGGCTAGATTAATATTTTGAAGTTATTTATTGGTTTGTGACTAGGTATTCAGCGAGGCTCGAGGTAGAGGCTTGTGGTCAGGATCGCGATATTCAGAAAGCTCTGGACACAGGGAAGAAAACAGTTGTATCTGTAGAGTAGGGTGTGGCCCTAATGTTTATGTTTTGTATGCATTTAAATATCTGTTAATATTATTATGTATCTTTATGAATTAACAGCGAGGCCGAGAATGACGATGGTCAGGAATGGCGAAGGCCAAGAATGGCAAGAAGCTGGGTACGGCAAGGGGCTGGGATTGGCGTTGAGCACGCAGAGTGCATGCCGTTAGGGCGAGACCCTCCTAGGGTGCGGTAGCCACCCTATAGGTGAAGACTGCGAACCTAGGGCCTCGTAAAGTGCCTGGGATTATCATATATATGTTAAATTTTTTAAGTTGAATTTTCTTGCTGGGCTTCAGCTCACGGGTGCTCTATGGTGCAGGTAAGGGCAAAGGAAAGGTCGATCAACCATGAGTACAGAGAGCGTGGAGCGACGGGTACATGTTCGGCCTACCTGGCTGCCACGGCTAGGGTTATTTTTTGGGAAAATGTACTGCAATGGTTATTTGTCGCCTAGGTGGACCTTGATTGTATTTTTAAGCTGTAAAGTATTTTCTAAATAGTATTTTGGGATCCTGTCTGTACAGCTTTCTGTAATTTCAATGAAGGTCCAAATTTTATAATTTTTGTCATTAAATGAGTTTAACTTTAATTAATTCATACTTTTTACCTAAAACCTTTATTAGCAAGCTAATGGCACATTTATAACTCACATAGTAACGACTCTAAGGAAGTAGGGCATTACAACTCTGTTTTAGAGCGAGCCAAGGTTTATGGTTCTTGGAGAATGACTGAACATGTACGTTCGCTGCGAGTGAGAAGCTCGACTCAGGGTTGGTTGGTAATTAATGAATAATATGCTTAATTGCTTGTTTAAGTGACCGGTGTGCCTGAATATATAAATAGAGCATGATGAATGTGTTGATATATGCATGATCTTAGGGCATGGCCCCCTTGATTGTTGTATGTTATCTGTGTTATGTGGATTTTTTGGTTGTGGTTGACTGATGAAATTGGGAGGTAGTTTTGGATGTTGTTATCATGTCCGATGTGCAGCATCATTTGTTGTAGGCATATTATAGTGATGCCTCAATGATCAATCAGACTCAACGGCAATAGGGTCAAGGATGACAACCAGGCTCAGGACCCTCCACCAGCCCCACCCAATTGGCAACAGTTATTTGCCGAGATGGAAGCTAGACTTCACCAAACAGAGGAAGAGCTTCAACTATTGAGGCAATAGGCCCCACCTCAGGGCATCAGGTTACAGGTTTCACAGGCTGTGGCACTAGTGTCAGCCCAGCCTACTGTGGAAAATAGGTGGGAACCTTAATATGAGAGGTTCAAGAAGCAGCATCCTTCCACGATAGAGGGTGGTCCAGACCCACTATGGGTAGAGCAGTGGATGAACATGATTTCTTCCATCCTGGATTTCATGAGGGTAGAAGGGGGTGAGAGAGTTGCTTGCACAAGCTACATGTTGAGAGAAGATGCCCGCATCTGGTGGGATGTTGAGTCGCATAGAAGGAATATTGTAGTTATGACCTGGGAAGAGTTCAGTAATATATTCAATGAGAAGTATTACAGTGTCGCAGTCCGAGCTGCGAAGGTGGATGAGTTTATGAACCTGACTCAAAACCGGATGACGGTTATTGATTATGCTTTTAAGTTTGACTGGTTAGCAAAGTTCGCGCCTGAATTGGTGCTGACTAACATGGCACATAGAAATTAGTTTGTGTGGGGATTGAATGTTATGATCACCCGTGATGTTAAGATAACATTGGATCTGGGAACTACCACTTATGCACAGGAAGTGGACAAGGCCCTTACAGCTGAGGGGGTCGAAGATCAGATATGGAGAGAGGGCACAGCTAGACGCGATGCTCGGAGGATGGTGCCTCCTTTTACTGGACGTTGTCGAGGTAGTTTCCCAAGTGAGAAGAAGAGAAGGCCCCAACCTCTTTTGTTCCTCCTTTCTTGGATAGGAGGGCACAGGGTGCTTTCAGTGGCCGTCAGGGCGAGCGAGAAAACTTGAGGAGTTTCACAGTGTGTCCTCGGTGCAGTCGACAACATTAGGGAGAGTGCAAGATCAGGGCCTACTTTACTTGTGGGGGCATTAGTCATTTGAGGAAGGATAGCCCACAAGCCAGGAAGGAAGAGTTGAAGCAGAGACACAGTCTCACTCCTGCCAGAGTATTTACCTTGACCTTGACTGAGGCTGAGGCTAGCCCCTCGGTCGTGATAGGTCAGATTTCTAGGGCTGGTTCTTCTTTTTCTGCATTGATTTATTCAGGGGCTACTCATTCATTTATATCTGCTAGAGTGAGAGATTAATTGTGTATACCTAGTGATTTGTATGCTAGGGTATTCCGGACTTTGCTGCCGACTAGGGAACTCGATGTCGCTAAGCGATGGGTTAGCGCATTGTGAGTAGAGATAGATAGTAGGGAATTGTCAGTGGATCTGATTGAGATAGCAATGGATGAATTTGGCATGATCTTAGGGATGGATTTGTTATCAAAGTATCGGGTGACGATTGACTGCAAGCACAGGATGGTGACCTTTGAACCAGAAGGGGAGGTACCCTTTGTATTCGTGGGGACAGTGAGTGAACCGCGAGTGCCTATGATTTCGGCACTGAAGGCTAAAGATCTAATGCAAAAGGGTTGCATAAGATTCCTAGTAAACATTATGGATCCTTCTAGAGTTGTTTTAGTTGGACTGGGTGAGACTAGACTGGTATGTGAGTTCCTTTATTTGTTCCCCGCAGATTTGTCAAGGTTGCTGCCACACCGAGAGATTGAGTTCGTCATTGAATTAGTGCCAGGGGTGGAGAAAATATCTAGGACACCTTATAGAATGGATCCAGCAGAGTTGAAGGAACTAAAGATTTAGTTGCAAGAGTTACTGGATTTGGGATTCATCAAACCAAGTTTTTCACCGTGCGATGCTCCAGTGTTGATCGTCAAGAAGAAGGACGGATCCTTAAAATTGTGCATTGACTACAGAGAGTTGAACAAGTTTACCATTAATAACAAATAACCACTACCTAGGATCAATGACTTGTTTGATCAACTACAAGGGAAGATTGTGTTCTCTAAGGTTGACCTTTGGTCAGGCTACCATCAGTTAAGAATTAAAGAGGAGGACATACCAAAAACCGCATTCTGCATGAGGTATTGACACTATGAATTCCTAGTTATATCCTTTGGATTAACCAACACCCCAGCAACCTTTTATGGACTTGATGAATAGGGTCTATAAGGATTATCTGGACCAGTTTATGATCGTGTTCATTGACGACATACTATTGTACTCCCACTCAGAGATAGAGCACGAGCAGAATCTACGCCTGGTATTACATCGGTTGAGAGAGCATAGGTTGTATGCTAAGTTCAGCAAGTGTGTGTTTTGGCTACCCTAAGTAACATTTCTAGGTCATATTGTCAGTAAGGAGGGGATTCTAGTGGACCCATGTAAGATTGAGGGGGTGAGAGATTGGCCCAGGCCGAGCAGTGTTCTAGAGGTTAGGAACATTTTGGGATTGGTAGGGTATCATCGGCAGTTCTTCGAAGGATTCTCCAGAATAGCCACACCATTGACCGAACTGATGCGTAAAAAGACTAAGTGTATATGGACAGACAGGTGTGAGAACAATTTCAAGGAGTTGAAGCGGCGACTGATCACCACTCCAGTATTAAGTCTGTTGTCAGACAATGAGAAGTTTGTAGTCTATTGTGATGCTTCCAAAAAGGGCTTGGGGTGTGTACTGATGCAAGTTTGAAAGGTAATAGCCTACACATCGAGACAGTTGAAGGAGTACGAGTAGAGGTATCCCACACATGATCTGGAATTGGCGACGATGGTATTTTCACTTAAGGATTGGAGGCATTATTTATATGGTGAGAAGTGTCAAATATGCACTGACCATAAGAGTTTGAAGTACTTCTTTACTGAGAAGGATCTAATTATGCGCTATAGGCATTGGTTGGAATTGGTAAAGGATTATGATTGTCACATTCTGTACCATCCTAGGAAGGCCAATGTGGTGGTTGACGCATTGAGTCGAAAGGGCCAAGGATAGTTGTTCAGTTCGACGCAAGTATCAGATAAGTTAGCTGAAGAGATGACTAGAGCAGGTATTGAGCTGATAATTGGACAGCTAGCCAATATCACTCTTCAGTCCACGCTCCTTGAAAGGATCAAGGAGGCGCAAGGGGAGGATCCCCATTTGAGAGAGCACAAAGAGGGCGCCTTAGCCGGAGTAGCTAAAGAATTTCTATTTCGGAGATGGGATTATTGAAGTATATAGGCTGGATTTGCGTTCCAATAGATTTTGGTATTCAGCGAGATATTTTAGATGAGTCTCATAACACTTCCTATTCTTTACATCCGGGTATGACGAAGATGTACCAAGATTTGAGAACTTTGTATTTGTGGCGAGGAATGAAGAGGGATGTAGTAGATTATGTGGCTAAGTATTTGACTTGTCAGCAAATAAAGGTTGAACATCAAAGGCCAGCAGGGTTGTTGCAGCCTCTAGGGACTCCGAAGTGGAAATGGGAGGAAGTTCAGATCACCCATCCATTGGGATGAGACATGTGAGAGGAGGTATCTAGGTCCTGAGGTTGTTCAGAGGACCAATGAGGCGATTGAGAAGATTCAAGCTTGAATGCTCGCCTCCCAGAGTTTCCAAAAGAGTTATTAAGACTTGAGACACAGGAGCGTAGAGTTTCAAGTCGGTGACCATGTATTTCTCTGAGTTTCTCCCTTAAGAGGGGTGAAGTTGTTTGGAGTAAGGGGCAAGTTGAGCCCTGGGTTTATTGGCCACTTTGAGAATTTGGAACGAATTAGAGAGGTAGCTTATAGATTGGAGATGCCCCCATCTCTATCAGGGATTCACAATGTGTTTCATGTAATCATGCTCTGAAAATATGTATCAAATTCTACGCACATGCTGAGTAAAGAGAACTTGGAGTGAGATCAGGATTTATCGTATGAAGAAAAGCCGATTCAGATTCTCGACCGAAAAGATAAAGTCTTGCGAAGCAAGACCATAACCTTAGTGAAAGTGTTGTGGGGAAATAAAAAAGTGGAGGAGGAGACTTGGGAACTTGAGACAGATATGCGGGATCGGTATCCCGAGTTTTTCAAGTAATTTAGAGGACGAAATTTCTGTAAGGAAGGGATAGTTGTAGCGTCCCAAATTTGTTTATAAGGCTTAGTGCCTTGATTAGCATGTGGGGAGGGAAATAATTTATTTAATTATGTTAATATGTGAATTTAATGAGAATGTGGTTAGAAATGCGTGTTTAGGGGAATGAAATATGTATTTGGGCCCCATTTGGTTTTTCGGGGCATATTTGTAATTTATGCCCGTTAAGGGCATATCTGTGATATTTGTGTGTGTTGTGATTGATACCATGAGTGAGTGGTGACATACTTGTGATGTGCGAGATGGTCCTAGGAAGCCGTTTAGCTAAATAGTCACAACGGGGTCGAATACCCGGCTCGGGAGGAGCCTAGGGATATTTTTGGAACACAGTTGGTGTTCGGGATTTATCGGGTAAGGGGTAGTAATTTAGAAATTATTTGGACATGTCGGGATTAAGTGAGGATTTATAGGAACACTTGAGGAATTAGCGGGACATGGCAACTTGGTAGCATTAAAGGATTTAGATAAGCTTAAGGGGTAATTTGAACATTTGGCTAAGGGATATACATGGTTTTTGGGTGATGAACTTTAGAAGAAAACAAAAGGAAAAGGCAGAAACCCTATCACTCAGCTCTCTCTTTCTGTCCCTAACTTTACCCTCTAACTCTCTCTTGGTATTGGAAGGGTGTTGAGAGTGCTTAAGAAAATTGTCCATAGATTGAGGATTCAAGGATGGAATTTGTGAGGACAGAAGCTTGAAGACTTGGGGAATTAGCTCAGGCCAAATCTGTAACAGAGGTAAGGATTTAATACTGAATTCTCTAAGAATTTTTCTGTAACTTTTGGGTATGGTGACCTAGGTTCAAGGCGTGATTTAATTCAAGTGTTCAGTTAGGTTGTGAAGGGTGTTTTGTTGGGTTCCTTGGATGTTTTATTAGTTTTGCTGTTTACATACAAATCCTAGGACAAATTCTGGGATAAAGGCTCAAAATTAGTGAGTTTTAGAGGGATTATCTCGTAAAATTTTGATGGATTTCTTGGTTTTGGAGGCCCGAGCCGTGAATCTTTTCTTCAAGTGCCGCAGCCCGCCTGTTTGAAGAGGCTGGAGAAGCCTCTGGTTCGCCCAGGTGCCTCGACATGGGGGAGCATGTCGTAGCCCTTGTCCTCCAGCAGGGAGGGCCTGGCCCTTTGACCAAGTAGCAGGTCATGGACTTAAAGGGCATGCCGCGACCCTAAATGGAGGGAGGTTAAGGTTTTTAGCTCGGGAACTTGAATGTTAAAGCTCGGAAAGGATCCTACTACCCAGACTAGTAGAAACCAAGGTCCTAGAGGCTAGATTAATATTCCAAAGTTATTTATTTGTTTAGAACTTGATGGATGGTTATTATGAATACATTGTGACTAGGTTTTCAGCGAGGCTCGGGATAGAGGACTGTGCTCAGGATTGTGGTATTCAGAAAGAACGGGACACAGGTAAGAAACTATTGTACCCGTATAGTAGGGCCTATCCCTATTGTTTGAGTTGCAAGGCGTGGCCCTAATGTTTATGCTTTGTATGCGTTTAAATAACTGTGAATATTACTATGTATGTTTATGAATGAACAGCGAGGCTGAGCACAGCGATGGCCGGGAACATCGAAGGTCGAGAAGGGCAAGAATCCAGATAGGGCAAGGGGTCGGGATTGGCGTTGAGCACGCGGAGTGCAAGTCGTTAGGGTGAGACCCTCCTATAGTGCTGCAATGGTGAAGACCGCAAACCCAGGGCCTGGTAAAGTGCCTGGGACGGCACTAGTCACTATATGTTTAGCCTGTTGGCTATTTTGTTGTGTACTGTGGATTTTCATAAATATGTTAAATGTTTTGTGTTGAGTTTTCTTACTGGGCTTTGGCTCACAGATGCTTTATGGTGCAGGTAAGGGAAAAGGAAAGGTCGACCAACCATGAATATGGAGAGCGTGGAGCGACGGGTACATGTTCAGCCTACCTGGCTCCTACGACTAGGGTTATTTTTTGGGAAAATGTATTTTAATGGTTATTTTGTCTCCTAGGTGGACCTTAATTGTATTTTTGAGTTGTAATATATTTTCTAAAGAGTATTTTAGGATCCCGCCTGTACAAACTGTCTATAATTTCAATGAAGGTACAAATTTTATAATTTTTGTCATTAAACGAGTTTAACGTTAGTTTAGTCACACTTTTGACCTAAAACCTCGATTAGCAAGCTAATGGAACATTTATAACTCACATAGCAATAGCTCTAAGGAAGTAGGGCGTTACACATAACCTACAAATGTCCATCTGATAGCCCTTGGACCCAACTTGGTACTTTTAGAGTTTGTGCTCTTGAAATAAGCAAGAACACCCACACTTTAAGATAACCAATGTTTGGTTTCTTTCCTTTCCATAAATCATATGGAGATATATTATTTTTCTTCATGGGAATACGATTCAAGATATGTCATGTGGATAACAAGGCCTTACCCCACAAATTAAAACTTAATTTTGAATATAATAGCATAGCATTAATAATTTCAAGAAATGTTCAATTTTTCTTTTCTGCTATACCATTTTGTTGTGGAGTATATGTGGCGGTACATTCATGTATTATTCCATGCTCTTCACAAAACAAGTTGAAATCATTTGAAAAATATTCACCACCCATATCACTTGTAAGTAATTTTACTTTCCTTTCCAATTGATTTTAACTTCCACTTTATATGTTCTAAACACATTAAATGCTTCATCTTCATTCCTAAGAAAATAAACATATGTGAAACTAGAGAAATCATCTATGAAAGTAATAAAATATCTACTACCTCCTTTAGTGAACATATCATTTAGTTCACATAAATAACTAGGTATCAAATCTAACAATTTGGAATTTCTATCAACACTAGGAAAATGTTTCTTAACCATTTTAGATTTCACACATAGTTCACACTTATCATGCTCAACATTATCACAAGAAATAAATCCACATTTAATTATTCTTTTAATTGTGCTAAAATATATATGTGCAAGTCTAATATGCCATAAAGTAATAGAATTTGAGTCAAGTATATAACAAGAAGAACAACAAGCTTTATTGTTATTATTCACATCACCCATAGAAGTATAATGTAACGACCCGAATTTGCTAATCGGTCTTAGGGCCTTGATTAGTGTGCCTGGAGGGCAATAAGTGATTTAATATGCTAATATGTGGATTTATGTTATAAATGTGATAAATGTTATACATATGTGATATGTCTGTGCAGCACGATCCGAGACAGTCCTGGGGAGCGGTTAGCCAGGAAGTCACAACGGGGTTGAGAATCTAACTCGAGGCGAGTCGAGGGGTAATTTGGGTACTAGGTGTGTTATGGGATTATCGGGACATGAAAATAAATATTTGGAGATATATTTGGGATAGAATGTCTAGGCGGGAGTATTGGGGAAATTTACCATTTTTCCCTCGGGGATGTTTTGGTACCCCGAGCCTTGAGGTGACCATATAGACATAAGTTGAATAAGACAAATCTTAGAACTATTCAGAACACTTAAGGAACCGACTCATTTTCTCTCTAAGCAAGTGGATGTTTTTTCTCTTTGGAGACTTAAGGAGAACTTGGAAGAATTGGCTAGAAACTAGAAGGATTTCAGCTGAGAAATCTTGGGGAGCTTGGAGCTTGAGGATTGAGGATCAACTTCTGGGATTGAATTCAGCAAGGGGTAAGCTTTAATTATAAGAATATGCTTAGATTTGCTGCTGGTTTGTAAGAGTTTTCATGTTGGTTAAGTTTGATCTGTTTTAAGTGTTTTGGTTGAGCTTTGGTGTAGGATTCAATGAGGTTTTGGTGCTGTCATTGAGCTAAAATTATGGTGCTGGTTATCTGGGATTGTTAGTTAAGTTTAGGATGAATTGGCTTGAGGAAAGGTTTAGAAAAATGGTGTGAAAATCTGGTTTCGGTGGGGAGGGGCGCGCCGCGGCCCGTGTGCGCGCGCGGACATGGTAGGCCGAGAAGTTCATGCGCGTCGCGGCCCATGTGTGTTGTAGGGGTGTACTAGCCTCTGTTTTGGGGCTAGCCACGGCTCTTGAGGGTGGGGATGCGGCCCTTAGTACCAGTTTGAGTTTTTAAGGGTGTTTAGGCTGGGGAACTCAATAGGTAAGGCTCGGGATGTATTTTATCACCTGGATTGATAGAATTCAAGGTCCTGGAGGTTGGGGTTATGGCTCGGGGATATTTATTGGATTAGAATTTTATGGTTGGATATTGTTAATATGTTGTGGTTAGGGGTTCAGAGAAGCTCAAGTTAAAGGACTGTGCTCGGGACATAGGTCCTCGGAGAGCTTGAGACTCAGGTAAGAAAACCCTTGTTCCCATAGAGCTTGTGTGCAGGGCTGAGCCCAATGTGTTTGAATAGAATTGATATACAGGGTCGAGCCCAATATGTTAGAACTATGGGGCGTAGCCCATTAGCTGAATATGCTAGAATTATGTATTTGCTTGCTATGCTATGTATGTTATCCTATGAATGGTCGGCAAGAGCCAGGAACGGCGAAGGGCCGGGAATGGCGTTGGGCACGTTGAGTGCAAGGCCGAGAACGGCAAGGGGCTGGGAGCAGCATTGAGCACGTAGAGTGCGAGTTACCAGGGCGAGTCCCTAGAAGGATACCTGGGATATCCTCACGACATGGTCTGGGAACCTAGGGCTTGGTAAACGCCTGGGACGGCTAGGCCGTACGTGTTTAGCCCATTGGTGGCATGTTTATATGCTTAACTTATGTGTTGCATATGTTATCTGCTTGTCAGTTTTCTTGTTGGGATTCGGCTCACGGATGCTCTGTGGTGCAGGTAAGGGTAAAGAGAAGATCAACCAACCATGAGTACAGCAGGCGTGAGGCGGCGTGTACATGTTTGGCCAGCCTGGCTGCCACAACTAGAGGGTTTTGGGAGATGCTTGTAAATGAACTTAGATTTTGTCGTTTAGCCGACTTTGTTCAATTTTTATGTTGTAGATATTTCTAAACTGTATTTTTGGACCACAGGTGTCAAACTTTTATGGTTTTCAATGATATGGAGTTAATTCTAAATTTTTCCTCTGTTTATGGCTTAATTACACTGTTTGACTTAAAACCTCGGTTAGTGAGTTCAAAGCACGTTTTTAAACTCACCAGTAACGGCTCTAAGGAAGTAGGGCGTTACAACTTGGTATCAGAGCGAGTCAAGGTTATTGGTTCTGGAGATTGACTTAACATGTACAAACACTGTCGGTGACAGACTCAACTCAGGGTTGGTTGGTAAGATTGGCTAATATGTCTGAAAATGTGTTTGGATGCCCTATTTGCCTGCTTATTTTATATAGAGCATGATGAATGAGTTAACATATGCATGATGCTAGGGCATGGCCCGCTATGTGTTATATGTTATATGAGATATTATTGTGGTTGACTAATGTACCTGGGAGGTGGTTTTGGATGTTGTTTTCATGCCTGATGAGCGGCGTCGTTGGTTGCAGGCATATTTGTTGAGATGCCTTGACAATCAGCTAGACTCTGCGGAAGTAGGGCCGAGGATGACAACCAGGGTCAGGACCCTCCACCTGCCCCATAGAACTGGCAAGAGATGTTTGCTGAGATGGAAGCGAGACTGCAGCGAATAGAGGAAGAGTTGCGATAGTTGAGGCAGCAGGCCCCGCCTCAGGCTACTGGGCTGCCAGTGCAGCAGGTTGCAGTGCCAGTGCCAGTACAGTCTGTTGAGGAGAATAAGTGGGAACCTTTGTATGAGAGGTTCAGGAAGCAGCATACTCCCACCTTCGAGGGTGGATCAGACCCACTGTGGGCAGAGCAGTGGATGAATATGATTGCTTCAATTCTGGATTTCATGAGAGTTCAGGGGAATGAGAGGGTAGCATGTGCTAGCTACATGTTTAGAGAGGATGCCCGCATCTGGTGGGACGTGGTGGTTCAGAGAAGGGATGTATCAGTTATGACATGGGAAGAATTCATAAACTTGTTTAATGAGAAGTACTACAGTGTGGCAGTACGAGCTGTGAAGGTTGATGAGTTTATCAACCTGACTCAGAATCGATCGACAGTGACAGAGTATGCAATAAAGTTTGATAGATTGGTGAAGTTTGCGCCAGATCTAGTGCCGACAGATGCGGCCAGGAGGGATAGGTTCGTGCGAGGGTTGAATGTTATGATTGCCGACGATGTGAATATTACCTTGGATCCAGCGACTACTACTTATGGCCAAGCTGTGGACAAGGCCCTTACTACTGAGAGGGTCGAGGATCAGATTTGGAAGGATAACGTTGTTAGGCGCGATGCCAGGAGGACAATTCCTCCTTTTGTTGGGCTCATTCGTGGTGGTGGTTCTAGTGAACAGAAGAGGAAGGCCCCAGATTCATTTGTTCCTCCCAGCTTAGACAGGAGGGCACGGGGTGCTTCTACTGGTCGTCAGGGTGGCAGTGATAACTGGAGGAGTTTTCCTATGTGTCCACGGTGTAGGTGTCGACACCAGGGTGAGTACAGGATCAGGGCCTACTTTGTTTGTGGAAGTGTCAGCCATCTGAAGAGGGATTGCCCTCAAGTTAAGAAGTAGGAGCAGAAGCAGAGTGACAGTCTTGCTCCTGCCAGGGTATTCACTTTGACACAAACTGAGGTGGAGGTTAGCCCCTCAGTTGTGACAGGTCAGATCTCTAGTGCTAGTTCTTTGTATACTGCATTGTTTGATTCAGGGGCTACCCATTCATTTGTATCTGCTAGAGTGATAGATCAGCTTTGTGGTGTGTGTGCTAGGGGATTTCAGACTTTGCTGCCAACAGGGGAATTGGTAGTCCCTAGGAAGTGGATTAGAGCATTGCCTGTAGAGGTAGATGGTAGGGAGTTGTCTGTTGATCTCATTGAGTTAGAGATGGATGATTTTGACATGATTTTGGGAATTGATTGGCTATCCAAGTATGGGGCAACGATTGACTGCAGGCGCACAATGGTGACTTTTGAACCAGAAGGGGAGGTACCCTTTGTGGTTGAAGGGTCAGTTAGTGGACCGCGTGTGCCGATAATTTTAGCCTTAAGGGCTAGGGACCTGATGCAGGAAGGTTGCATAGGATTCCTGGCAGGCGTTGTGGATACTTCTAGGGTGGTGTCGGTTGGACCGGGTGAGACTAGATTGGTGTGTGAGTTTCCGAATTTGTTTCCAGCGGATCTGCCAAGGTTGCCGTCGCAGCGGGAGATTGACTTTGTTATAGAATAGGTACCAGGAGTGGAGCCGATATCTAGGACACCTTATAGAATGGCTCCAGCAGAGCTAAAGGAGTTGAAGATTCAGTTGCAAGAGTTACTTGATTTGGGATTTATCAGACCGAGTTTCTCGCCATGGGGTGCTCCAGTGTTGTTTGTTAAGAAGAAGGATGGGTCCCTTAGGATGTGTATCGATTATAGGGAGCTGAACAAGTTAACCATTAGGAATAAGTATCCACTGCCTAGGATCGACGATTTGTTTGATCAGCTACAGGGAAGAACGGTGTTTTCCAAGATAGATCTCCGATCAGGTTACCATCAGCTAAGGATTAAAGAGGAGGACATACCAAAGACCGCTTTCCGGAGGAGGTATGGACACTATGAATTTCTAGTTATGTCCTTTTGATTAACCAATGCCCCAACAGCTTTCATGGACATGATGAATAGGGTTCTCAAGGATTATCTGGACAAGTTTGTGATCGTATTCATCGATGACATCCTAGTGTACTCCCAGTCAGAGGCAGAGCACGAGGAGCATCTGCGGTTGGTACTACATCGGTTGAGGGAGCATAAGTTATATGCTAAGTTCAATAAGTGTGAGTTCTGGTTGCCACAAGTTACATTTCTGGGCCATATTTTCAGTAAGGAGGGGATTCTGGTTGACCCAAGTAAGATTGAGGCAGTCAGAGATTGGCCTAGACCGAGTAGTGTTCCTAAAGTGAGAAGCTTCCTGGGTTTAGCAGGGTATTATCGGCGGTTTGTTGAGGGGTTCTCCAGAATAGCTACGCCATTGACAGAACTAACAAAGAAGAAGACAAGGTATGTCTGGACGGACAGGTGTGAGAACAGTCTTAAGGAACTAAAGCGGTGACTGATCACTGCGCCAGTGCTAAGCTTGCCAGCGGAGAATGAAAAGTTTGTGGTTTACTGTGATGCATCCAGACAGGGTTTGGGGTGCGTGTTTATGCAAGCTGGTAAAGTGATAGCCTATGCATCGGGCAGTTGAAGGAATATGAGCAGAGATATCCTACGCATGACCTGGAGTTGGCAGCGGTGGTGTTTGCACTTAAGATTTGGAGGCATTATCTTTATGGTGAGAAGTACGAGATATACACCGACCATAAGAGCCTAAAGTATTTCTTTACACAGAAGGACCTAAATATGCGCCAGAGGCGGTGGCTGGAATTGGTTAAGGATTATGATTGTGATATCCTTTATCATCCTGGGAAGGCTAATGTAGTGGCTGATGCAATGAGTGGGAAGGGCCCAGGACAGTTGTTTAGCTCGAGGCAGATATCTGACAAGTTAGCTGAAGAGATGACCAGAGCAGGTATAGAGTTGGTGGTTGGTCAGTTGTCCAACATCACTCTTCAGTCTACACTCCTTGAGAGGATCAAGGAAGCATAGGGGAAAGATTCTCAGTTGGGAGGTCATAGGGAGAGTGCCTTAGTCGGAGCGACAAAGGACTTCTCCATTTCAGAGATGGGGTTACTAAAGTACAAGGGTCGGATCTGTGTTTCGATGGATTCTGATATCCGACGAGAGATCTTGGATGAATCGCATACCACTCCCTATTCTTTGCACCCGGGTACGACGAAGATGTACCAAGACTTGAGAGCTCTGTATTGGTGGTCGGGCATGAAGAGGGATGTGGTGGATTATGTAGCTAAGTGCTTAACTTGTCAGCAAGTTAAGGCTGAGGACCAGAGGCCAGCGGGGTTGTTGCAGCCTTTGGGGATTCTGGAATGGAAGTGGGAAGATATTACTATGGACTTTGTTGTTGGCTTACCAAGAACTGTGGGTCAGGATGACTCTGTGTGGGTGATTATGGATAGGTATACCAAGTCCGCCCACTTTTTGCCTGTTAAGACAACTTATACTGTGAAGCAGTACGCTGAGTTGTATGTGAAGGAGATTGTTCGACTTCATGGGGCTCCGAGGTCGATTGTGTCGGACAGAGACCCCACCTTCACTTCCATGTTTTGGGAGAGTCTGCAGAAGGCTATGGGCACGCAGTTACGGTTTAGTACCGCCTATCATCCTCAGATGGATGGGCAGTCTAAGAGGATGATTCAGATATTGGAGGATCTGCTCTGAGCCTGTGTGCTTGATTTTGGGGGATCGTGGAGTAAGTATCTCCCTTTGATCGAGTTCTCGTACAACAACAGTTATCAGGCGACCATTGGTGTGGCTCCGTACAAGATGCTTTATGGAAGGAAGTGTAGATCACCTATCCATTGGGATGAGGACCAATGAGGCAATTGAGAAGATTAGAGCGCGTATGCTCGCCTCCCAGAATCAACAGAAGAGTTATTCAGACCTGAAGCGTAGGAGCGTAGAATTTCAGGTTGGTGATCATGTGTTCCTTAGGGTTTCACCCATGAGGGGTGTGAAACGGTTTGGTGTTCGGGGCAAGTTGAGCCCTAGGTTTGTTGGCCCCTTCGAGATTCTGGAACGAGTTGGAGAGGTAGCTTACAGACTAGAAATGCCTCCAGCTTTATCAGGGGTTCATGATGTTTTCCATGTATCCATGCTACGGAAGTATATGTCAGATTCAACGCATGTTCTGAGTTTTGAGAATCTGGAGCTTGATCAGGATTTTTCCTATGAGGAGCAGCCGGTTCAGATTCTTGACCGAAAAGATAAAGTCTTGAGGAACAAGACCATTGCCTTGGTGAAAGTGCTGTGGAGAAACAGCAATGTTTAGATTTTACACATAGTTCACACTTATCATGCTCAACATTATCACAAGAAATAAATCCACATTTAATTATTCTTTTAATTGTGCTAAACTATATATGTGCAAGAATTTGAGTCAAGCATATAACAAGAAGAACAACAAGCTTTATTGTTACTATTCACTTCACCCATAGAAGTATAATGTAACGACCTGAATTTGCTAATCGGGCTTAGAGCCTTGATTAGTGTGCCTGGAGGGCAATATGTGATTTAATATGCTAATATGTGGATTTATGTGATAAATGTGATAAATGTTATATATATATATGTGATATGTCTGTGCAGCACAATCCGAGACAGTCCTGGGGAGCAGTTAGCCAGGAAGTCACAACGGGGTTGAGAATCCGACTCGGGGCGAGTCGAGGGGTAATTTGGGTACTAGGTGTTATGGGATTATCAGGACATGAAAATAAATATTTGGAGATATATTTGAGGATTGAATGTCTAGGCGGGAGTATTGGGGAAATTTACCATTTTGCCCTTGGGGACGTTTTGGTACCCCGAGCCTTGAGGTGACTGTAACACCCTACTTCCTTAGAGCCGTTACCAAGTGCATTTAAAATCGTGCTTTCAACTCGCTAATCGAGGTTTTAATTCAAACCGTGTAACTAAACCATAATTAAAAAGAAAATATTAGAGAAAGTAGTTTTTCATAGCTAATCATAAAATTTTACACCTGGGATCCCAAAACGTGGTTTAGAAAATATTTACAACGCAAAACTAGTTAGAGTCGACTAAACGACAAAATCTAAATTCATATACAAGCATCTCCCAAAATCCCCTAGCTGTGGCAGCCAGGCTGGCTGGACAGTGCTCATGGTTGGTTGATCTTCTCTTTACCCTTACCTGCACCACAGAGCATCTGTGAGCCAAAGCCCAGCAAGAAAACCCATAACAGATAACATATGCAATACACAAATCAAACATATAAACAGGCCACCAATGACTAAACACATACGGCCTAGCCGTCCCAGGCGTTTACCAACCCCTGGGTTCGCGGACCACGGCGTAAGGATATCCCAGGTATCCTGTTAGGGACTCGCCCTGGCAACCCGCACCCCACGTGCTCAATGCCGCTCCCGGCCTCTTCCCGTTCTCGGCCTTGCACTCATTGTGCTGGATGCCGTTTCCAGCCCCATGCCGTTCTCGGTCTACACCGTTCCCGGCTCTTGCCGATCACACATATAATATCAAACATGATATAGCAACAAGCACATAGTTCAAGCATAGACAGATAAAGAGCCATGCTCTGCAATTCTAACATATAGGGCTCGGCCCTGCATATCATTTCCATTCAACACATTGGGCTCAGCCCTGCACACAAGCTCTATGGAAACAGGGGTTTTCTTACCTGAGTTCTGAGCCTCCTGAGCACTGATGCCCTAAGCACAGTCCGCTAACATGAGCCTCGCCGAAATCCTAGACACAATGCATTAACAATATCGTCCATAAAATTCTAACCCAATAAATAACCTCAAACCATAACCCTAACCTCCGGGACCTTGAATTCCATCAATCCGGATGATAAAATCCATCCCGAGCCTTTCCCTTTGAGTTCCCAAGTCTAAAATATCATTAAAATCCAAATTGACACTAAGGGCCGCGGCCCCTCCCACTAGAGCCGCGGCTAGCCTCAAAACAGAGGCTAGCACTCCACTGACCCCCACGCGGGCCGCGGCGCACCCTGCAAGCGCCGCGGCGCGCTTGAATTCTCTCAGCCT
Organism: Humulus lupulus; assembly: GCF_963169125.1. Classification (NCBI taxonomy): domain Eukaryota; kingdom Viridiplantae; phylum Streptophyta; class Magnoliopsida; order Rosales; family Cannabaceae; genus Humulus; species Humulus lupulus. The sequence goes on from NC_084796.1 coordinate 181,857,953, forward strand.
CCCATGGCAGCGCGCGCACACGGGCCGCGACGCTATACAGCGAACCCAGATTTTCACATCAGTTTTTCATCCTTTCTTCAAGCCAATTTCCAGCAAAGCTAAGCTAATAACTCTAGATAATAACACCATCATTCCAGCTCAATATCAACACCAAAACTCAACATAAATTTTCCCCAAAACACAACTAAAGTACCCAAAAATAGCCTAGTTCCTACTCACATGCAAAGCTTGAAAACACAGCTGAAACTTAAGCATAACTTCCATGAAAAGCTTACCTTTGCTGAGCTTAATTCCTGAGTTGATCCTCAAATTCCCAGACTTCAAGTTCCTAAGGTATCCCAGCTGTAATCCCTTCAATTCCTAGGCAATTTCTTTAAGTTTCCTCTTGAGTTTTGTCTTAGAGAGTGAGAAAGAGATAAGCTCAAGCTAACTTCAGTCCAAAGAGAAGTATGGGTCGGTTTCATAAGTTTTTAAACAATTCCTTTCTTTTATTGTTTTATATAACTTAAGTCTAAAGGTTACCTCAAGGCTCGGGGTGTCAAAACGTCCCCGAGGGCAAATATTCCCACCTAGGCATTCTATCCTCAAATATATCTCCAAATATTTACTTCTATAACCCGGTAATCCCATAACTCAACTAATACCCAAATTACCCCTCGACTCGCCCTGAGTCCGAATCTCAACCCCGTTGTGACTCTCTGGCTAACTGCTCCCCAGGACTGTCTCGGATCGTGCTGTACAGACATATCACACATATACAACATATATTTCATTTATCACATTTATGCCCCTAATATCCAGACGGGGCCCACATGCACATTTAACTCAATTAAACATGCATCATAATCATACATATACATAAATTCACATATAAGCATATTAAACCACTTATTGCCCTCCAGGCACACTAATCAAGGCCCTAAGCCCGATTAGCAAATTCGGGTCGTTACAACTATCCCCTCCTTACAGAAATTTCGTCCTCGAAATTACCTGAACAACTTGGGGTACCGCTCCCTCATCTCTGACTCAAGTTCCCACGTCGCCTCTTCAACCTTGCTGTTTCTCCACATCACCTTCACTAAGGCAATGGTCTTGCTCCTCATGACCTTATCTTTTCGGTCAAGAATCTGAACTGGCTTTTCTTCATAGGATAAATCCTGATCAAGCTCCTAATTCTCAAAACTTAAGACATGCGTTGAATCTGACATATACTTCCGGAGCATAGATATATGAAATACATCATGAACCCCCGATAAAGCTGGAGGGATCGCTAACCTGTAAGCTACCTCTCCAACTCGTTCCAGTGTCTCGAAGGGGCCGACAAACCTGGGGTTCAACTTACCCCGAACGCCAAATCGTTTCACACCCCTCATGGGTGAAACCCTAAGGAATACATGATCACCCACCTGAAACTCCACGCTCCTACGTCTCAGGTCTGAATAACTTTTCTGTCGACTCTGGGAGGCAAGCATACGCGCTCTAATCTTCTCAACTGCCTCATTGGTCCTCTGAACCATCTCTGGACCCAAATACCTTCTCTCACCTGTCTTATCCCAATGAATAGGTGATCGACACTTTCTTCCATAAAGCATCTCGTACGGAGCCACACCAATGGTTGCCTGATAACTATTGTTGTACGAGAATTCGATCAAAGGAAGATACCTACTCCACGATCCCCCAAAGTCAAGCACACAAGCTCGCAACAGATCCTCCAATATCTTAATCGTCCTCTCAGACTGCCCATCCGTCTGAGGATGATAAGCGGTACTAAACCGTAACTGCGTGCCCATAGCCTTCTGCAAACTCTCCCAGAACTTGGAAGTGAAGGTGGGGTCTCTGTCCGACACTATCGACCTCGGAGCCCCATGAAGTCGAACAATCTCCTTTACATACAACTCAGCGTACTGCTCCACAATAAAAGTTTTCCTAACAGGCAAGAAGTGGGCGGATTTGGTATACCTATCCACAATCACCCACACAGAGTCATGCTGTCCCACAGTTCTCGGTAAACCAACCACAAAATCCATAGTAATATCTTCCCACTTCCATTCTTGGATCCCCAAAGGCTGCAATAACCCAGCATGCCTCTGGTGCTCAGCCTTAACCTGCTAACAAGTTAAGCACCTAGCCACATAATCTACCACATCCCTCTTCATGCCCGACCACCAATATAAAACTTTCAAGTCCTGATACATCTTCGTTGTACCCGGGTGCAAAGAACAGGGAGTGGTATGCGATTCATCCAAGATCTCTCGCCGGAGATCAGAATCCATCGGAACACAGATCCGACCCTTATACTTCAGTAATCCCATCTCTGAAATGGAGAAGTCCTTTGTCACTCCGACTAAGGAACTCTCTCTATGACTTCGCAGCAGAGAATCTTTCTCCTGTGCTTCCTTGATTCTCTCAAGGAGTGTAGACTGAAGAGTGATGTTGGCTAACTGTCCAACCACCAACTCTATACCCGCTCTGGTCATCTCCTTAGCTAACTTATCAGATATCTGCCTCGAGCTAAACAACTACCCTGGGCCCTTATGACTCAATGCATCTGCCACAACATTAGCCTTTCCAGGATGGTAAAGGATATCACAAGCATAATCCTTAACCAACTCCAGCCACCGCCTCTGGTGCATATTCAAGTCCTTCTGGGTAAAGAAATACTTTAGGCTCTTATGGTCAGTGTATATCTCGCACTTCTCACCATAAAGATAATGCCTCCAAATCTTAAGTGCAAACACCACTGCTGCTAACTCAAGGTCATGTGTAGGATACCTCTGCTCATACTCCTTTAACTGCCTTGATGCATAGGCTATCACCTTGCCAGCTTGCATCAGCACACACCCCAAACCATGCCTGGTTGCATCACAGTAGACCACAAACTTTTCATTCTCCGTCGGCAAGCTAAGTACTGGCGCAGTAATCAATCGCCGCTTAAGTTCCTTAAAACTGTTCTCACATCTGTCCGTCCAGACATACCTGGTCTTCTTCTTTGTCAGCTCTGTCAATGGCGTAGCTATTCTGGAGAACCCCTCAACAAATCGCCGATAATACCCTGCCAAACCCAGAAAGCTTCTCACCTCAGGAACATTACTTGGTCTAGGCCAATCTCTGACCGCCTCAATCTTGCTTGGGTCAACCAGAATCCCCTCCTTACTAACAATATGGCCCAGAAATGTAACTTGCGGCAACCAAAACTCACACTTACTAAACTTAGCATACAACTTATGCTCCCTCAACCGCTGTAATACCAATCGCAAATGCTGCTCATGTTCCATCTCTGTCTGAGAGTACACCAAGATATCGTCGATAAACACGATCACAAACTTGTCCAGATAGTCCTTGAAAACTTTATTCATCATATCCATAAAAGTTGCTGGGGCATTGGTTAATCCAAAGGACATAACCAGGAATTCATAGTGTCCATACCTTGTTCGAAAAGCGGTCTTTGGTATGTCCTCCTCTTGAATCCTTAGCTGATGGTAACCTGATCGGAGATCTATCTTGGAGAATACTGTTCTTCCCTGTAGCTGATCAAACAAATCGTCGATCCTAGGTAGTGGATACTTATTCTTAATGGTTAACTTATTCAGCTCCCTGTAATCAATACGCATCCTGAGGGATCCGTCCTTCTTCTTAACGAACAACACTGGAGCACCCCATGGCGAGAAACTCGATCTGATGAACCCCAAATCAAGTAACTCCTGCAGCTGAATCTTCAATTCCTTTAACTCCGCTGGAGCCATTCTAAGGTGTCCTAGATACTGGCTCTGCTCCTGGTATCAACTCTATAACAAAGTCAATCTCCCTCTGAGGCGGCAACCCTGGCAAATCCACTGGAAACAACTCCGGAAACTCACACACCACCCTTGTCTCACCCGGTCCAACCGGCACCACCCTAGAAGTATCCACAATGCTTGCCAGGAATCCTATGCAACCTTCCTGCATCAAGTCCTTAGCCCATAAGGCTGAAATCATCGGTACACACGGTCCACTAACTGTCCCCACAAACACAAAGGGTACCTCCCCTTCTGGTTCAAAAGTCACCATCCTGCGCCTGCAGTCTACCATTGCCTCATACTTGGATAGCCAATCCATTCCCAAGATCATGTCAAAGTCATCCATCTCTAACTCAATCAAATCAACAAACAATTCCCTACCATCTACCTCCACAGGCAATGCCCTAATCCACTTCCTAGAGACTACCAACTCTCTTGTTGGCAACAAAGTCTGAAATCCCCTAGCATACACACCACTAGGTCTACAAAGCTGATCTATCACCCTAGCAGATACAAATGAATGGGTAGCCCCTGAATCAAACAATGCAGTATACAAAGAACTAGCACTAGAGATCTGACCTGTCACCACTGAGGGGCTAACCTCCGCCTCAGTCTGTGTCATAGTGAATACCCTGGCAGGAGCAAGACTGTCACTCTACTTCTTCTCCTCCTTCTTAACTTGAGGTCAATCCCTCTTCAAATGGTTGGCACTCCCACAAACAAAGCAGGCCCTGATCCTGCACTCACTCTGGTGTCAACGCCTGTACCGTGGACACATAGGGAAACTCCTCCAATTATCACTGCCACCCTGACGGCTGGTGAAAGCACCTCGCACTCTCCTATCAGTACTAGGAGGAGTAAATGAATCTGGAGCTCTTCTTTTCTTCTCACTGGGGCCACTGCCCCGACTGGACCCAACAAAAGGAGGCACTGTCCTCCTGGCATCGCGCCTAACAGCGCTGTCCTTCCATATTTGATCCTCAGCCCTCTCTGCAGTAAGGGTCTTATCCACCGCTTGGCCATAAGTGGTAATCGCTGGATCCAAGGTAATATTCACATCGTGGGCAATCATAACATTCAACCCCCGCACAAACCTATCCCTCCTGGCCGCATCTGTCGGCACTAGATCTGGCGCAAACTTCGCCAATCTATCAAACTTTATGGCATACTCTGTCACTGTCGATCGATTCTGAGTCAGGTTGATAAACTCATCAACCTTCGCAGCTCGCACTGCCACACAGTAATATTTCTCGATAAAAACACTTTTAAACTCCTCCCATGTCATAACTGCAACATTCCTCCGCTGGCTCACCCCATCCCACTAAATGCGAGCATACGCCCTGAGCATATAGCTTACACAGTCAACCCTTTCAAGTCCTTCGACCCTCATAAAATTCAAGATAAAGGAAATCAGTTTCATCCACTGCTCTGCCAGCAATGGGTCCGAACCACCCTCAAAAGTAGGAGGTTGCTGCTTGCTGAACCTTTCATACAAAGGTTCCAACCTATTCTCCAGAGTAGACTGAACAGGCACTGGCACTACAGCCTGCTGCATTGGCAGCCCAGTAACCTGAGGCGGGGCCTGCTGCCTCATCTGTCGTAGCTCTTCCTCTGTTCTCTGCAATCTGGCTTCCATTTCAGCCAATATCTGTTGCCAGTTCTGTGGGGCAGGTGGAGGGTCCTGACCCTGATTGTCATCCTCGACCCTGCTGCCGCGGAGTCTAGCTGATTGATGAGGCATCTCAACAAATATGCATGCAACCAACGACGCCGCTCATTAGGCAAGATAACAACATCCAGAACCACCTCCCAAGCACATCAGTAATCCACACAAAACAACTCATATAGCATATAACACACAGCGGGCCATGCCCTAACATCATGCATATGTTAACTACTTCATCATGCTCTATACAAAATAAACAGGTATACAGGGCATTTAAACACATATTCAGACATACCAACCAATCTTACCAACCAACCCTGAGTTAAGCCTGTCACTGACTGCGTGTGTACATGTTCGGTCAATCTCCATAACCAATAATCTTGGCTCGCTCTGATACCAAGTTGTAACGCCCTACTTCCTTAGAGTCGTTACCAAGTGCGTTTAAAATAGTGCTTTCAACTCGCTAATCGAGGTTTTAATTCAAACCGTGTAACTAAACCATAATTAAAAAGAAAATATTAGAGAAAGTAGTTTTTCATAGCTAATCATAAAAGTTTACACCTGGGATCCCAAAACGTGGTTTAGAAAATATTTACAACGCAAAACTGGTTAGAGTCGACTAAACGACAAAATCTAAGTTCATATACAAGCATCTCACAAAATCCCCTAGCTGTGGCAGCCAGGCTGGCCGGACATGTACACGCCGCTTCACTCCAGCTGTGCTCATGGTTGGTTGATCTTCTCTTTACCCTTACCTGTACCACAGAGCATCTGTGAGCCAAAGCCCAGCAAGAAAACCCATAACAGATAACATATGCAATACACAAATCAAACATATAAACAGGCCACCAATGGCTAAACACATACGGCCTAGCCGTCCCAGGCGTTTACCAAGCCCTGGGTTCGCGGACCACGGCGTAAGGATATCCCAGGTATCCTGTTAGGGACTCGCCCTGGCAACCCGCACCCCATGTGCTCAACGCCGCTCCCGGCCTCTTCCTGTTCTCGGCCTTGCACTCATCGCGCTGGATGCCGTTTCCGGCCCCACGCCGTTCTCGGTCTACACCGTTCCAGGCTCTTGTCGATCACACATATAATATCAAACATGATATAGCAACAAGCACATAGTTCAAGCATAGACAGATAAAGAGCCATGCTCTTCAATTCTAACATATAGGGCTCGGACCTGCATATCATTTCCATTCAACACATTGGGCTCAGCCCTGCACACAAGCTCTATGGAAACAGAGGTTTTCTTACCTGAGTTCTGAGCTTCCTGAGCACCGATGCCCCGAGCACAGTCCGCTAACGTGAGCCTTGCTGAAATCCTAGACACAATGCATTAACAATATCGTCCATCAAATTCTAACCCAATAAATAACCTCAAACCATAACCCTAACCTCCGGGACCTTGAATTCCATCAATCCGGATGATAAAATCCATCCCGAGCCTTACCCTTTGAGTTCCCAAGTCTAAAATATCATTAAAATCCAAATTGACACTAAGGGCCGCGGCCCCTCCCACTAGAGCCGCGGCTAGCCTCAAAACAGAGGCTAGCACTCCACTGACCCCCACGCGGGCCGCGACGCACCCTGCAAGCGCCGCGGCGCGCTTGAATTCTCTCAGCCTCCCATGGCAGCGCGCGCACGCGGGCCGCGGTGCTATACAGCGAACCCAGATTTTCACATCAATTTTTCATCCTTTCTTCAAGCCAATTTCCACCAAAGCTAAGCTAATAACTCTAGATAATAACACCATCATTCCAGCTCAATATCAACACAAAAACTCAACAGAAATCTGCCCCAAAACACAACTAAAGTACCCAAAAACAGCCTAGTTCCTACTCACATGCAAAGCTTGAAAACACAGCTGAAACTTAAGCATAACTTCCATGAAAAAGCTTACCTTTGCTGAGCTTAATTTCTGAGTTGATCCTCAAATTCCCAGACTTTAAGTTCCTAAGGTATCCCAGCTGTAATCCCTTCAATTCCTAGGCAATTTCTTTAAGTTTCCTCTTGAGTTTTGTCTTAGAGAGTGAGAAAGAGATAAGCTCAAGCTAACTTCAGTCCAAAGATAAGTATGGGTCGGTTTCATAAGTTTTTAAACAATTCCTTTCTTTTATTGTTTTATATAACTTAAGTCTAAAGGTTACCTCAAGGCTCGGGGTGTCAAAACGTCCCCGAGGGAAAAAATGGTAAATTCCCCAAATATTCCCACCTAGGCATTCTATCCTCAAATATATCTCCAAATATTTACTTCTATAACCCGGTAATCCCATAACTCAACTAATACCCGAATTACCCCTCGACTCGCCCTGAGTCCGAATCTCAACCCCGTTGTGACTCTCTGGCTAACTGCTCCCCAGGACTGTCTCGGATCGTGCTGTACAGAATTATCACACATATACAACATATATTTCATTTATCACATTTATGCCCCTAATATCCAGACGGGGCCCACATGCACATTTAACTCAATTAAACATGCATCATAATCATACATATACATAAATTCACATATAAGCATATTAAACCACTTATTGCCCTCTAGGCACACTAATCAAGGCCCTAAGCCCAATTAGCAAATTCGGGTCGTTACAGTGACCATATAGACATAAGTTGAATAAGACAAATCTTAGAACTATTCAGAAAACATAAGGAACCGACTCATTTTCTCTCTAAGCAAGTGGATGTTTTTTCTCTTTGGAAACTTAAGGAGAACTTGGAAGAATTGGCTAGAAACTAGAAGGATTTCAGCTGAGAAATCTTGGGGAGCATGGAGCTTGAGTGTTGAGGATCAACTTTTGGGATTGAATTCAGCAAGGGGTAAGCTTTAATTATAAGAATATGCTTAGATTTGCTGCTGGTTTGTCAGAGTTTGCATGTTGGTTAAGTTTGATCTGTTTTAAGTGTTTTGGCTGAGCTTTGGAGTAGGATTCAATGGGGTTTTGGTGCTGTCATTGAGCTGAAAGGATGGTGCTGGTTATCTGGGATTGTTAGTTAAGTTTAGGATGAATTGGCTTGAGGAAAGTTTTAGAAAAATGGTGTGAAAATCTGGGTTGGGTGGGGAGGGCCGCGACCCTAGGAGGGGCGCGCGGCCGTGGGAGGCCGAGAAGTTCATGCACGCCGCGGCCCGTGTGTGTTGTAGGGGTGTGCTAGCCTCTATTTTGGGGCTAGCCGCGGCTCTTGAGGGTGGGGTCGCAGCCCTTAGTGCCAGTTTGAGTTTTTAAGGGTGTTTAGGCTTGGGAACTCAATGGGTAAGGCTCGGGATGGATTTTATCACCCAGATTGATAGAATTCAAGGTCCCGGAGGGTGGGGTTATGGCTCGGGGATATTTATTGGATTAGAATTTGATGGTTGGATATTGTTAATATGTTGTGATTAGGGGTTCGGAGAAGCTCAAGTTAGAGGACTCTGCTCGGGACATCGGTGCTCGGAGAGCTCGAGACTCAGGTAAGAAAACCCTTGTTCCCATAGAGCTTGTGTGCAGGGCTAAGCCCAATGTGTTTGAATAGAATTGATATGCAAGGCCGAGCCCAATATGTTAGAACTATGGGGCGTAGCCCATTAGCTGAATATGATAGAATTCTGTATTTTCTTGCTATGCTATGTATGTTATCTTGTGAATGGTCGGCAAGAGCTGGGAACGGCGAAAGGCCGGGAACGGCATTCGGCACGTTGAGTGCAAGGCCGAGAACGACAAGGGGCCGGGAGCAGTGTTGAGCACGTGGAGTGCGAGTTACCAGGGCAAGTCCCTTGAAGGATACCTGGGATATCCTCACGGCGTGGTCCGTGAACCCAAGGCTTGGTAAACGCCTGGGACGGCTAGGCCGTATGTGTTTAGCCCATTGGTGGCCTGTTTATATGCTTGACTTATGTGTTGCATATGTTATCTGCTTGTCGGTTTTCTTGCTGGGCTTCAGCTCATGGATGCTCTGTGGTGCAGGTAAGGGTAAAGAGAAAATCAACCAACCATGAGTATAGCAAGCGTGAGGCGGCGTGTACATGTTTGGCCAGCCTGGCTGCCACAACCAGAGGGTTTTGGGAGATGCTTGTAAATGAACTTAGATTTTGTCGTTTAGCCGACTTAGTTCAATTTTTATGATGTAAATATTTCTAAACTGTATTTTGGGATCCCAGGTGTCAAAATTTTATGGTTTTCAATGATATGGAGTTAATTCTAAATTTTCCTCTGTTTATGGCTTAATTACACTGTTTGACTTAAAACCTCGGTTAGCGAGTTGAAAGCACGTTTTAAACTCACCAGTAACGGCTCTAAGGAAGTAGTGCGTTACATATAATGTTTGAACATGTCATCACAAGCACATCCCTTCCCTACAAAAATATTCCCCTTTGACAAAGTAAGCTTGTCATAATCAATCACCACCTTGATTCTCGATTTTCCAAGAAAAATGCGCCTTACAAAGTTTCTAGTTATATCTGTAACATAAAAAATATTGGTAAGTAGAACCTTCTTCCTGAAAGTGAAGAATAGATCAATTGTTCCCTTGCCTTCTGTTGACAGTGAGAATTCATCAACGATATATGGTAGAAAAATACAAAGCTTAATATCAGAACAACGTAGACAGAACTCATAAAAAACTTGGATAAGAAAATGACATGACAACAATGGATGAAATGCTCATATATTTACTCAAGAGTTGCATGTGATGGGACAAGGCACCGTGCACAAGTCCTTGGGCTGGTAAGAGACGGGGTCTCGCATGGATTCTTGGGCACAAGATAGGTGTCCTCGGACAAGAAGGCATTTGCAAGATCGGTTGAGTATCTTGGCACATGTGTGTAATGGTCCTTGCTATGTCAGGCATCTATTGAGTCCCTCTAGGCTAGGCACCTACTTCACATATGGCTAAGAGCCTGTTAAGGCTCCCGAATCTAGGCACCTATTCTACACAAGGCCAAAAGCATAGTGAGGTTGGGTATAATACCTTGCACGTGGTTCGTGGGACTTATCTTTCCAAGCACTTTGTTTTTCATTCCTTCAGATACACTTTGACTATATGAATTGACAATGGCAATATGTGTGTCACATAAGTGTCATTGGAGATGAGAGATGTAAAATATAAGATAGATGCTGGAAATTAGTGATAGTATGCAATGTGAAAGGGTAGGCTCAATGTCATTGTCATGTTATATCCTGGGGTCAGCTACGTGACCTCTTTGGATCCTACCAAGACAAACTACATCTACGAAAGGCCAACTATAGTGAAAATTTTGATTCCTTATGAGGCATAACTCAATTAAAAAAAAAACTACTACTTTGTGGAGGCCAATTGAGGTGACTTCTTTGGTTCGAAAGCGACACGAATAAAGAGAGTCTTATGGGAGGCTATCCTTGATGAATTCTACTATCTTCTTCTTGAAGTCTTCTTTTAGACCTCTTCCAATCTTTAACTTGATCAGCAACTTCTCTACCACAATGATCTCTTCTCTGCAGAGTCTCCAGATGTATTGGTAGAATGGGGAATTGAACGAGGTTTGCTTCCCCTAGCATGCAAGTTCTCATGACCCTCTTCCACACGTATATACTTCTATGCTCTTTCAAAGAACTCGTCTAAGTCTGTAACCTCTCTCTTGAGCATGTTATTCCATAACTTGCTCCCTGAAAGAACATTGAAAATGCCTACAAGACCACCAAGAAGTGGAAGTTCACCTAGACGGAACCTAGCTAAGGTTGTCCATGAAGGATCCTCCCCCGCCGAAAAATGGAGGTGCGTTGGAGCTGCCTAGAGACAATGGTGAAGAGGAAGAAGTATCATCCCCTGCCATTCATCCTACACTGGACCCTAAAGCATATGCCATCGCTCCAACGAAGGGTCGTGCGACTCACCCTCCACCACGACGGCCGGTGGCCCCTAGTCTGAACCATCAAGAACAAGGTCCCTCCAAACAGACACATAGTAAGAGCCCACGAGTACACTCAATGAGTTAAAGTTACCGTACTCGTCACTGCGAAGATGAAATACGGGACTTGCACTTGAAAAACCAAAGGGTGCAAGCCACCGTGGAGAACATGCAAGTGGTACTCAATGGCCTGTTACACAGAAACTCTGATGCTCCCTTCTCTAAGCATAAAGAGAGGGAACATGTATGAGGAGGAACCACAATACTCGTGGACGGTGGAAAAACACAACTCTCCATTGGTGATACCCCTTGCTCGAGGCGCAATGAAGATTTTATGCCAACGTTGTAGCCTGGTGCAAACCCCATCTATAGGAGGTGCGAACTCAAGAACGCCTTCAAAAGTCCTCCACCCGACATAAGGGAAAAGCGTAACTAGAGAGGGTTTAAGGTAAGAACCACACCTCCTGCACCCCCAAATGATACATCCAAAGCAAGGGTTCCCTTAGAGAACCTATGGGATTCCTTGAAAAAAGGAGAAGAGAACTAGACACAAAAATCCAAAGCCTTTGAAGTGATATGTTCACTACATCTGGGGGGCACGGAGGTGACTATGAGCTCGACTACGAGTCATCCTTCACAAGGGAAATCCTGGTTGAGAAACTCCCTACCAATTTCAAGGAGGCTCATAAGACTATGTACGAGGCCACTACAAACACTAGGTATCACTTAGACACCTTCAAGAACTTGATGAAGTTAAGGGGGGTCAAAAGTAGGGCAAGGTGTCATTGTTTCGCCATTTCACTCACAAGAGCTGCGTACAAGTTATTCAAGAGGTTAAGGCCAGGAATCATCAGGTCATAGTAGAAGTTCTCTAGCTAATTTCTTCAGCACCACCGCATGGTCTGTGATTACGTTATGCAAAGTAACAACCTCGTTCACATAAAACAAGGCAAAAGTGAAAGTCTGATGAGCTATATCTAAAGATTCAATATAGAAACAACTACAGTGGGAAGTTCAACTATCGAGGAGATCAAGATGACAAACGGCGCCAAACTGTCGATAGTGATAACTCATCAACGATACAAGGTTGAAAAACTCAGAGCTTAATATCATAACTACATAGATAGAACTTAGAAAAAACATGTATAAGAAAAGTGCATGATAACAATGGAGGAAATGCTCATATATTTACTCAATAACCTCATTATACATTCAGTTTTCCAAGCCCTTTGGTGGAGAGATTAATATCTATTTGTAGTGAAGCTCTAATGGCTCCTCATACATTGTGCTCCTATGGGACAAGATTGTACATAGGTACATTGTCAAGGTAATGGCATAGGCCGTAGTGGAGCAGAAGGTTGTTGTGCCAGCCCTGGTACATTGTCAAAGGTATGCAGGTAGTGCCTCCATTCTATGTACTAATTCGTACCACCATCACTTATCTACTACGGATGTCAGAGTCAAGCCTATGCTCTCTTCATGGTTGTACATCCCGTACCCGCACGCGTGCCTCGTACCTGATGGTACTTCTCTTATTTCCAAGAAACACCTTTTCTCCAAGTTTCCATACATTTTTCTAAGTATAGGAAAGCTTGCGAATTATCATAAATAACATACTTAGTCTTCTTCACCAATTCTAGCTTGACACAAAATGATGATTGTGTCCTTACTTGTGTTCCTCGTACACATATTCCTGATGTCTCAGACTTTACATATAGTGTGAAGCCATGGTGAGGGTGTGCCTTGCTGATGGCTCCTACTCCAGGAAGGGAAGCAAGGCCTCTTCAGCGAGGCACAAGGTGCATGTGATGGCTTAAGGTACCTCGCGTGAGTCCTCGAGCTGGTGAGACACAAGGTCTCGTGTTGATTTTCGGGTGCAAGATAGGTGTCCTCAGATAGGCAGGGCTTCGCATCTACTGGTGTGTATCATGGCACATGTGGGTATTTTGCCTCGCTATGTGAGGCCCTTATTCATTATGGGTACATGGCATGCGGCCGTGGTGCTATGTTGCGTCTCGGCAAGTTGGGCCTCGCATAGCTTTTCTCGTTGCCCATTTGGATTTCATGCCATTCCTTTGAAGTCTCAAAGTTCTTCAATAAAGATCTATCATAAGTAACATGGATGGTAGCACAAGTATCGTACCACCAACCTTTTACCTTTACATGCATTGCATTAATCTCACACAGTATTGCCACTAATTCTTCTTTGGTTGAATTCACATTAGGTTCATCACTGTGGATCCTCTTGAACCTACAATCCCTTGCAAAGTGGCCATTCTTGCCACACAAAATGCAAGGTCCTTTGGAACTCTTAAATTGACCTTCATTCCTCTTAAGTCACATGAGTTTGTAACCCTTGCCTTTAGGGTTCCTAATTCCTTTGTTGTTGTTGGGAGGTTTAACCACCACATTGGTCTTAGAAATCTCTCCATTAGACTCTTCCACGTTCTTATCTCTAGAATGGGACATCTCCTCAATCCTCAAATGTCTAATAATGTCCTCCAAGGAAATTTCCTCATTTGTATAAAGGATTTTCTTTCTATTGGCCACCCAAGATGGCGACAACTTGGCTCTAATGGCTCTTGGCTATAATGGCTCTAACAACTAATTGTTCAAGCAATACAATATTAATGATAGTTATTTTATTTACTATAGTTTGTGTTATCCAATAAATTAGCATTGGTTACGTGGCGAATAATCTCTTGACACGTGTCTGATACCTGGAAGCGTCTACTAGAGTATCGACCAGGAGACACAGTAGAAGCAAGGCAAGCCTGTCTTACCCACGACCAGTCTAGTCGGTAGTTCCGTATACAAGGCAACATTTATGGGAAGATCTTTATGAATCCCAAATTTATCTCATACAATCTTCTGGATACCCGATTATTCAGGGAAGAATATCTGTAACAATCTCTTATAACCCTCCTTGAGCCTATAAATAGCAAGAGATAGCTCAAAGGAGGGGACTTCTCTCACTTTTAGTCATTCAAAACTATAGTAATTTTCCAAGTAAAATTGTATTGTTCTTGAGAAGAAGGTGAAACTCATTGAACCCTGGTTCCTTGATCATCCTTCTGATTTTACAGCAATATTATTCTAAGTGGACGTAGGTCATTACCAAATCCTGGGGCCAAACCACTATAAATTATTGTGTCTTCTTTACTTTTGTCATTGTGTTCTTCTCCATACATTCGTCCATATCAATCACGTTTTGACTCCGTGTCAGTTGGCCAAATCTTGGGTCAACATTCTGGTGCTTTCATTGAGAGATTGATTTGTTGCTGTTAAGAAAACCAATGGCAAAAGCAGGAAGGAAAACTGGGCAGGCAACTGCCGCTGCACCGTCGAACCCGCCACTTCCTCCTCCCCCTGCAAGCATGGCGGAAGATGAGCCGCAACTAGATTTTGAAGAGGAGGAAATGGACGATGCAACGCTGAAGAGCACCCTGGGCGCGTTGCAGGAAGAATTGGCTAGTCTGAGGGCCAATCAAGAGACTGCCGCGGAAGTTCTAGCGCGGCAATAGCAGGAGATTGATCGACAGCGTGCGGAATTGAGCGAGAGACAGGCGGAGGTGGATCACCGCCAGACTGAAGCCATGGCCGCCCTCGAAGCAGCCTTGTTGTTGGCTAGAAATCAGGCCGCACCTGCCTCGCAGCCTGACCAACCCACGAATGGTCCACCCCAGAAGGGTCCCAATCCTAGCCCACCAGTTTAGCCTTCAAGTCCGCAAAGGCCCGAGCAGCCTCAGACGCCCCATGACGATGTCCCGTTGGACCCTGAGGCAAATCCACCATCCCAAGCTACTCGGGGTAATCCCCCGCAGCAAAGGCAGAATAGGACCGAGCGTCAGCCTCGTAGTCCTAGGCGCCATGAGAATGGCAGGCCAAACCAAGTGAACAGGAGGGACTCGGAGCTAGGCTCTGCGGTCCGTGGACCCCCACGGCATAACGATGCACGGGGACACCGCGACCAGCGCAGGCCACCCTCTAACGCTCGGGGCGTTTCTGCCAGAGACGGGAATAGAGGGAACAGTCAGTCTCACCACAGCCAGTCAAGGTTTAGAGATGGCCATGGGTACAATGAGGCCGACTCAGGCAAGGGAAATGCTGGTGGGAGGAATGGAGAAAGAGGTAAAGGCAGGAGCCAAATACCTCAAGGTGACCAGCCAAATAGACAAGATGCTGGGGGGCAGCCCAGACAAAATAACGTCTTCAACCGGCTCGGAGGTAGGGAGCAGCGAAGAAGAGAAGAGGACCTGAGGGATGTACTCAACGATCGTCGAGAAAGGCACGGCGAGAACATCCCCCCAGCCACAGAGGCCACTGCAATGCCTGCCGCAGTGCAAGCCCAGCTAGACGCACTCAATCAAGCTGTGCAGGAGCTGGTCGGAGGAAGAACTTCCTATATCGACCACGACAGGAGAAAGGGTACTCCTTTCATCCAGAGGATAGCTAATGCTGAAACACCAAGCAAGTTCAAAATGCCTACGCTCCCGAACTTTGATGGATATGGGGACCCAGTCTCACATGTGAATAAATTTGAGATTCAGATGGACATTCAGAAAGTGTCTGAAGACACTCGATGCGGGATCTTCCCTGCAACACTTTCTGAAGCGGCGCAGGAGTGGTTCTTTAAGTTCCCCCCTGCAAGCATAGTTTCTTGGGAAATGTTCGTAAGGGAGTTCTACGGACAGTTCTATGCGGGTCGTGTGCACCCAACCGAAGCAAACCAGCTGGTCGAGATTCGCCAGCAGGACGGAGAGTCAGTGAAGGATTACGTCCAGCGCTTTATGTGAGCGGCAGCTGGAGCAAAAATAGTAGGGGATGAAGGCAAGATGATGGCCATTACCGGAGGGGTAAAGCGTTGCTCTCCCCTCTGGAAGAGTCTCCGAAAGGAAGGAGTTAAAACAGCCCAGGAGTTCCTGGACCGAGCTGATCGATACATCAAGCTCGAGGAAGCCATTGCTGACGATGGAAAACCCTCAAACAAGGGTAAGAAGGCCGCCGAACCTGCCAAAGCCGCCCATGGTTCCAAACCTAATGGTAATGACAAAGGCCACGGAAACGGCAACAGTAATGGCAAAAATGGTGGGAAACGGCCGTATAACGAGCCTTCCACCTCCGACAACAAACGAGCCAAGGGTAATCGTTATGAACCTAGGTTCACTAACTACACTGCCCTCGTCGAGTCTCGGGGAGAGGTTTATCATGCCACAAGATCTAGTGTGCCTTACAAGAAACCGGGACCCATTCGAAAAGACATTTCGAAAAGAGACACCACCAAGTTCTGTCGTTACCATAACGACTACGGACACAACACTAACGAATGCAACCAGTTAAAAGAAGAAATCGAGTTCCTTATTAGACAAGGACACTTGAGAAGATACGTACGGGCCTCGGGAACTTCCCAACGAGAGGCTCCAGGTGGCAACGAGCAGGCGTCTACACGCCAACGCTCGCCCCCATTACAGCGTGCCCCCGTGGCCGGAACACTATTAACCATCTGTGGAGGCCCGCACCTCGCGGGAAATAGCGGAAAGGCCAGAGAACGATACGCTCAAACTCTACGTCACGACCAGGACATCGAGATGATGACTGTGGAGGACCGTGCACAGAAAAAGGCTCGCTCAGAGAAGGGTGAGATAACCTTCTCTGATAACGATTCCCAACAAGTCCGGTTCCCACATTCTGATCCGCTGGTCGTGGACATCCAAATGGCCAATATGATGGTAAAAAGGGTACTGGTCGATACAGGAAGTTCAGTGAACATCCTGTATAAATCAACACTGGAGCGCATGAAGTTGTCCGTAAAAGACTTGGAGCCCTGCAATCAAACCATATACGGCTTCTCTGGAGAAGGACTCGCCCCTGCCGGAATGATCAAGCTTCCAGTAATGACGGGTACAGCGCCCGCAACAAGGACATTACTCACCACTTTTGTAGTGGTCGATTGCCCTTCGGCATACAACGCCGTTATTGGAAGGCCCATACTAGTTGATCTACGGGCCGTCATCTCTATGTGGCACCTAGCCATGAAATTCCCGACGGACGCGGGGGTAGGACGCGTCTTAGGAAACCAAAGGGAAGCCAGGGAGTGCTACAACACCTCGATCACAAAGGCGAAAAGTGGGACATCGAGGAGCACTACCCCAGATCGATTGCAGATGGCAATAGGCACGCAAGCCCAATCCGGTGGTGAAGTCACCAAATAGGGTGTTGCCCAAAGTACCGGATGAAGTTGAATCCCCTCAAGTGTTCCTTTGGAGTCGGATCAGGGAAGTTTTGGGGTTTTATAGTGAATTCAAGAGGAATCGAGGCCAACCCCGACAAGATAAGGGCCCTGATCGACATGAAGTCGCCAGAAAGGATTAAGGATGTACAAAGCTTAACTGGGAGGATCGTGGCCCTGAGTAGATTTATCTCGAAATCAACTGACAAGTGTGTCCCATTCTTCAATCTACTCAGGGGGAATAAGAAGTTTGAATGGACGGGGGACTGCGAACAAGCATTCCAGGCCTTAAAAACTCATATGGCGCAACCTCCCATCTTATCAAAACCGATCGAAGGAGAAACTTTGTATATTTATCTGGCAATTACCGAAGTTGCTGCTAGTGCGGTACTAGTACGGGAGGAAGAAGGCGTACAGAAAGCAGTCTATTATGTCAGCAAAAGGTTGATCGGTGCAGAATTAAGATATCTGCCAATCGAAAGATTAGCATATTGCTTAATTCTAGCCTCCAGGAAGTTGCGTCCTTACTTCCAAGCCCATCCTATCACAGTTCTAACCAACCAGCCCCTTCGGCAGGTCCTCCAAAAACCTGAGGCGGCTGGAAGTTTGTTAAAATGGGCAGTTCGATGTAACTTATTCACCGCGGGCAGCGATCAAAGGACAAGTTTTGGTCGATCTTGTCGCGGAGTTCACCGAACTCCCAGGCAGTGAGCAGAGCGAACAGCCTGAAGCGCCCATGCCTCAAGACAAAACTCCTTCGTGGAAGCTATTCACGGACGGTTCATCCAACGAATCCCACGCTGGAGCAGGAGTAATATTGATAACGCCAGAGGGGCATCGATTTCACTACACAATCAGGTTCGACTTTGCAGCATCAAACAATGAAGCGGAATATGAAGCGCTCCTAGCTGGATTGAGAATGGCCAAAGATATGAACATAAAGACGCTTGATATTTACAGTGACTCTCAGCTAGTCGTAAATCAAATCCTAGGAGAATATCAAGCGCGCGGATTAAAGATGATGGCCTACCTGAATAAAACAAAGGATTTGCTAGCCCAGTTTACAAAGTACACCCTCCAGCAAATCCCGCGAGACCAAAATACAAATGCAGACGCCTTAGCCAAACTCGCGAGCGCGAAGGATGCTGACACTTTAAACATTGTGCCAGTGGAAAGATTAAGCAAGCCAAGTATACAAGCAACTGAGTCCAGTATGGAAATTCGAATGGAAGATACATGGATGGCGCCTTACTTGGAGTATCTGACAAATGGTGCACTACCAACAGATAGAAATAAAGCCAGGACTCTGCAAAGGCGAGCCGCTAGGTACATACTGGTCGATGGTATTATGTATCGAAGAGGATATTCAATGCCACTGCTCAGGTGCGTTACACCAGAAAAAGCTAAGGAACTCATGAAGGAGGTGCATGAAGGCTTCTGCGGAGATCATGCTAAGGGGCAAAGTTTGGCCAAAAAGGTTCTAAGACAAGGTTACTTCTGGCCAACAATGAACGAGGATTCAATGGAGTATGTACGAAGATGCGACAAATGTCAGAGGTTCTCCAAGATCCCACGAGCAGCTCCGAATGAACTAAAACAGATGCAGAGCCCATGGCCCTTCGCAGTGTGGGGGATAGATTTGATTGGATCCCTGCCAACAGGGAAAGGAGGAGTAAAGTACGCAGTCGTGGCAGTCGATTACTTCACAAAATGGGCCGAAGCTGAACCACTCGCAACCATCACGACCAAAAAAGTTCTCGACTTCGTTATCAAGAACATTGTATGCCGGTATGGATTGCCCAGGAAGATAGTTTCAGACAACGGGACCCAATTTGACAGTGATTTATTCACTGATTTCTGCGAAAGGCATGGAGTCATTAAAAGTTTTTCTTCAGTCGCACATCCCCAAGCGAATGGGCAAGTCGAAGCCGTGAACAAAACTCTTAAGGACACCCTGAAGAAAAGACTTGAAGAAGCCAAAGGAGCGTGGCCAGAACAACTGCCTGAAGTCCTCTGGTCGTATAGAACATCCCATCGAACAGCAACCGGGCATACCCCATTTTCCCTAGCCTACGGATATGAGGCCATGTTACCTGTCGAGTTAGATCCCCCCTCACATCGACGTTTGACTTATGACCAGGACGTAAACAGCCAGCTGATGATGGAGTCCCTAGACTCGATCGACGAGATTCGAGAAAAATCTCAACTCCGAGTTGCTGCCTACCAGCAAAAATTCGCCCAGTACTTTAACTCCAAAGTTAAAGAAAGAAAATTCAACGTGGGAGATTTGGTGCTACGACGAGTTTTCTTAAATACCCGCGACCCAACTGCTGGAGTGCTCGGACCTAACTGGGAAGGACCTTACCAGATTGAAGAAGTCCTTCACCCAGGCACCTACAAACTTGCACGCTTAAACCGAGATCTCGTTCCGCGCTATTGGAATGGAGAACACCTGCGCAAGTATTATCAATGAACAACCCTTCTTAAAGGACTGGCTTGTTTAAATTTCTCTTTTTAATTTTTACAAGTTTTGCAAAGAGGGTTAGCCACGCTGTATGGCTAACTGCTCGTATATGTAAGATTCTATTTCAGAATCACTCGTAAAGACATGTTTAGTCCATTTTTAATACGATATTATAAGGGACTGTGCTCAGCCAGTCATTCTTGCCAACCTTTGTGAATTTATATTTACAAGTATTTGTTCATTACGTGTGTTGTTTTGCTGTATTACAAGTATCAGTTTTACTACGAACAGGAATGATCGAGCAGGTTATGGTCAAGGCAAGTGACCAAGGACCTAAAGCTCCTCGATCACTTGGGGGGCATATAAGGCACATCGATAGCAAAGCATACTTCTCAAGGTATGTAAACACATGAACAAAATAAGTGAAAGCATGCTATAGTACTTAGAGTATTTTTCAAAATTTGTGTTTGATAAATCATGGCAAAGTACTATGCTAAGTTCGGTCATACGGACAAATGTTATAAATATTATAACATCAAGATTTAAGCTTGGGTGTAACTGTTCAAAGTAAAAAGATTTGCTGCCCGTACAGCAAAGTTTAAAAAAGAAACTACTGTCTTTACATCACGACCCTTGGGTCGTATATCCAAAAAAGAAGAAAAAACAAATGAGAAGAATTCAAGAGGCATTCGGGGCTGGAGGATCCTGGGCACCATCCTGGTTAGTCACGTCCTCAACAGCATCTTCTTCTTCCAAACCAGCGATGCTTGGAGTGGCAGGGGTCGCGGCTCTTACTTCCTCTTCGGCCAGTTGGGCAGCACATCGGGCCAGCTCCGCAGTTCTGACTTCCTCTGAAAGGTAGCTAAAGTCAGCACCCTGATTGTGTTTCTAGAAATTGTAGAAACATCGGAGTGTTGTCCTCTTATACTTTTCCAGATTCTTGGAGTTGTCAAGCTCCAACTG
Source organism: Humulus lupulus (assembly GCF_963169125.1). Classification (NCBI taxonomy): domain Eukaryota; kingdom Viridiplantae; phylum Streptophyta; class Magnoliopsida; order Rosales; family Cannabaceae; genus Humulus; species Humulus lupulus. The sequence goes on from NC_084796.1 coordinate 181,878,917, forward strand.
CTTCACTTTTCCCTCGAGGGAAAGAATAGCCTTATCCTTGGTCTTGAGTACCTCCCCTAGATGCTTGATTTCGCGGAGATGGGTTTTGTTGAACTCCCGGTACTCTTGCCTCAACTTGACCGCTGCTTCCTTCGCAGCTTCAGCCTCGGACAGCTTAGTCACCGCTGCATCCCTCTCTCGGGTCACCGCCTCCAACTCCTTAACATGCTTAGCCTCAGTAGCCAAAAGCTCCTCGGCCGCCTTCACCTGATACCTCTCGATGGCTTTTGCCTCGACCTGCTCGATGTAAGACTGGGCTCGAGTACGAGCAGCAATGGCAGAAAGTAAGGCCTGTGCACGAAGAAGAAGGAGTTAGAACTTATCACAAGGACTAAAAAACTAAAGACTCGAAGAATAAAGAAACACTTACGCTGGAGATTCCGTTCAAAGCCATGTTCACGATCTGGTCGACTGGCAGCTCTTCAGCTTGGACCATTGCGACCCTAACACGCTCGCCTTTGCCAATGCGATCGAGGCGGTCCCTGGCGAATCGGATGGCATGGCTCATGAGTCTGGCCCCATGACCTTGGTTGCTGCGCTCCCTGCGGGTAATATGGAAATATTAAGAGAGTGAAGAACGAATGATCCTCCAAAAAAAAAGAGTGATTGAGTCCGACTCAAGCGAGTGAGTGAAAGGCGTGGCAAGAGAGCGAGTTCGACTCGCGAACGATCAGCAAGTGAAGGACCGATCCTTTTGCGCCAGTACTGTTGCGAGACTGGTACTTGGCGGCTCACGAGCAACATATAGACTAAAGTAGCCCATCACTCCCTCGCTCTTTTTTTAAGGCCCTTTCTATTCTCTTTCTAGTAGGGTTCTCTTCACGAGAAAGATGCTCCCTGGCAGACGCAGCTGGAGGATTCGGCCGAACATGAGTAGTTTGCTGTTCAGAAGGAGCTGGAGGAGGAGAAGGAGTTTGCCCAGTCGGCGCAGGACTTTGCCCAGTAGGCGTACCCTGAGGAGGATCTTCTGGTCGACCCTTCTTGGCTGGAGGGCCTCAACTGGATTCACCGGTTCTCTTCTTAGGCTTCCGTTGGAGTTGAGGAACTTCCTCTTCCTCCTCGGCCTGGTACATGTCGAAAATGTTGGGAGTTGACATATCTGCATGAAGATAAACATAGCAAGTTTATAAAAAAAAGAGGCAGGTGAGAGTAAGTTAGACAATTGAAAGGAGGTAACAAAGTAAATACCCGAGCTACAACTACTGGTTGCTACACTACTGACTCTATTAGTCATATACTCATTATCTGGCATGAAGAAGTCTGATCCTAAGTTTGGAGCATATGTAAAGTTACCATCCCCGTCAAACAAGTTACTGGGAATCGGTAAACCATTTAAAAGCGAAATAACTTTACCATTATCGTCGGAAGATTCTCCCAAGTCAACAATGGGTTCTTTGGCCTTTTCTTTCCCCTTGCCTTGGGGAGCAGAAGCCCTTTCTGCGGAAGGGCTACCCGTGGGTTCCCTGATTGTAACTCCTGTTGGCATCCTCCTAGGAGGAGGCATAGGAGGTTGCTGCTCGGGAACCCCCTCGGCAGTGGCTTCGCCCACCACGGGCCCTCTATTTTCATGGCGAGGATCCAGGAGGCCAGATGACCTCAAGTTCTTTTCGAGTGTCAGGGTCTTGACACATTTTGCTGCATCAGACATCCTGGCCAGAGTGTTGGACCTCGACACCATGTTTGGTGTTGGGGTCGGACGTAACCAAGGGCCTGAAAAACAGATTAAGTTTAAGAAAAGATGAAAGGAAACACTTTATGTTAAAGCATCGACCAGACAAAGACAAGTTTATACCTCCTCTCGCAAAGGCCAAGTTGTCACTGGTAATGTCCGGAGTAAAGAAGTACTCCTTGTTGTAGTGCCCCACATTTGATATATGGGTAGTACCACTCAAGAATGTCCGACCGGTCTCCCGGTGGCAGAAGTGAAAAAAGCCCGTCCCGTTGTGCTGTGGGTTGGACTCGAGGTCAAAAAGATAGTTGACCTCGTGGGGTGAAGGTTCTGGCCATTTGTTAAGTTTGTACAGAACATAGAGTGCGGCCAGCATTCTATATCCGTTTGGGGTTATTTGGAAGGGAGCGACGCCGAAATAATTGGCCACCCCCACAAAGAAAGGATGAAGAGGGAGATAAGCTCCCGCCTCGATGTGATACCGAGACCAGGCGTTGTTCGCCCCTCCTGGACAGTTAGCCCTCTGGTCCGCGGTGGGACGTATAATGGTTACCCCCGTAAGGGGGAATTTCCTGAAGCATTTGGCAACCATTCGAAGGGTCACCGAACTGGCTGGGGGAGTATACCACTCGACATCAAGCGGATTCCGATGACGAGGACGAGCCCTAGTTTGGATATTAGGGTCAGGAACAAGATTTTCTCGACCACTGGTCGAGGGAGCCCTAGCCTGCGAATCAAGCTGGGCAGGAGGAGTAGGGTTACTTTCAGACTCGGGCCTTTTCTTGCCAGAAGACTTGGAGCGGGCCATTGGAGAGGAAGGATGTGGTCTGGAAGAGGGTCGCGAGAAAGGAATCTCGTGGACACGTACAGCTGGTTGTTCTTCCCCCTCGAGCAGCTGGGCAAGAAGGTCGTCGTCGATGGGTCTTTCACCTCCCCACAAATCTGGCATTAAAGTCTGCAAACAAAAGAATGGGGAGGTGAGGAAATAGAACTCTAAAAAGCTTGATAGAATAACGCTGGTCGAGTATAAAAGTTAGGCTTTTATACAACAGCATTCTATCAAAAAGCTAGTTTTTCTATACGAACAGTTTGAAAAGTGGATCAAAGGGTGAAAGTAAAAAGTTTTTCTGTAAAATCTTTTTCAACTCCCCTTAGGGCGGGAAAAATTTATTTTTCAACTGGCTTAAAAATTGAAATGTTACTTCGGTTGTACGTCCTAAAAAGCATGATCCTGGGTTTTTAAAACTAACTCGTAACTCTACTACGCCTACAAAACATTCTGTCTACAAGCATTTTAAACCAGAAACAGAAAGACTTAAACAGTATACCACCAGAAGCATGCATCACGAGAAATTAGAAGCATGGGGTTTCGAAAACTTACCAAGAAAAGTGATCGTGAAGGAGGGAGAAAGGTCTTCAGAGATTAAAAAGTCCGCGGTCTGAGTCTTGGAAGTGCAGGAAAACGGTCTCCGGAGAAGGTTAAAGTTCTGGTTTTTAGGGTTTTCTGCAAAGATAATGGCGTGCGTAAAAAGAAGGAAGAGGCTTCGACGGTCTTATATAAGTTTGTCTCTGATATTAAAAAAGTGTAATCATTAGTTTTCCTTTTTCAAAGTATGGGGAAACGTGATGGCCGTCGAAATCGTTTCTGGGGAACTGAAAAGGCATGATTAGACAGAAGTGGGTTGTAACGCCCTACTTCCTTAGAGCCGTTACTAAGTGAGTTTTTAAGACAAAACAGTGTGCAATGGCCTCGCTAACCGAGGCTTTGAAACAAAAGTGTGACTAATTAAAAGTTAAGGCTGTAATCTTTGAAAATACGTCATTTCATTCAAACTTCTATTATTAAACATTTGGGATCCCAAAATAAGGTTTGAAAACTAATTACATCTTGAAATAAGGTTACAGTTGAGAAATCATAAAATCATAGGTTATTACAGCCATTTTCGATTAAACCCCCAACCAAAGCAGTCGGGCAGACCAAACATGTACACGTCGCTTCACGCTCTCCGTACTCATGGTTGGTTGACTCAGTCATTGCCCTTACCTGCAACACAGAGCACCCGTGAGCCGAAGCCCAGCAAGAAAACTCATGCAGAACATAACATATGCAATGTATACAGTTTTATCATAACAGATAATCCACAAATAGATAAGTCAACCATTTAGACTAAGCAAACACATGTATCCACCGGGCCCCGCCCTGATTATAGCATAACACATGAATCCACCGGGCCCCGCCCTGATTATAGCATCCCATGTGCTAGGTGTTACTTTCGGCCCACGGCCGCCCCGGCTTACGCCGTACTCGGCCCACGGCCGCTCATTTCATCATATTCACACATATAGTACATTCGAAATAATCATTCACACACATCATGATTCATTTAAGGTTTAAACATTTGCACATAATACAATCTGGGGCCATGCCCTAACCTCGGGTGTTATAGTTTTCTTACCTGTATTCCGAGCCTCCTGATGCACTAAAGCTGCGAGCCTGGTCCTCTAGCACGAGCCTCACCAACAACCTAGTCACAACACACAAGAAACATCCCTCAATACTAATCAACCCAAAACCACTTCCCGGGACCAATCCCGCACTCTCGGGACCTCTAAAACCTTAAAACAACACCCCGGAGACATCCCCCGAACCCCCGGAGCAAAGGCCTAAAATTGCCAAAAATGTGAACCTGAAATTTGCCTTGTGCCGCGGCACACATCACTCAGGGACTCCCTCGCCGCGGCACGAAAAACCCGTGTCGCGGCACGCCTTCGCAGACCCAGAATTCTGGGTTTTTCCCCTGCATTTTCTCCGAGCTAAAACCTCCCAAATCGTCCCAAACTCACACCCAAGCTCCAAAACCAACTCAAAACTCCAAATAGACCATACATCAACCCATAAACATCATAACCCAACTCAATAACACAATCACACTCAAAATCACCCATTTGATTCCAAATTTCAGAAAACTCAAACCCAAAGGCCAAAAACACAACCCAAGCTTGACAAACCTAAACCATGGCTTCAAAATCTTAAACCACAACAGAAAAGAAAACCCAAGGATGTTTAAAACTCTTACCTCAATCAAGAATCCAACCTTAGGCTTCCTTGGTTCACCCCCTTAGTCTTCAAGTTTCAGCTCCCTTCTTCTTCTTCATGCCCTAGCTTTTTCCCTCTCCTTCTTCTTCTCTTCAAATTATCAAAGCATCAAATGACCAAGCCCCAAACCGTGTACCCCTTAATACCCAGCTGCCATATATCCAATTCCCAGCCAAATGACCATTTTACCCCTCCTTGCCTATCCTTTCCCAACTAACCTCAAGGGCACTTAAGTCCTTTTACTTCTATTTCATTTCTACCATTTTCTATCTAGAACTTGTTACTCTAAGTAGTAACTAATGGTTACCCAGGTTACTCAATCACCAATAACCATTACCCGCTAAATCTCAATCTTAGCCATAAAATTCCCGAAGTACCCCTAGGCTCCTCCCGAGCCGGGTATAGAAATCCCGTTGTGACTCTTAAGTTAATTTGCTCTCTAGGACCGTCTCGGCACGTGCATCAAAATAATACCACCACACTCACGTGGTACAAATCACGGAATACAATTATCACATATATGCCCTCAGCGGCTAAAATTACAATTATGCCCTTCAAACACAATCAGGGCCTACATGCATACTAATACACATAGTCATGCATCTCAGATAAACAATTAGTCAAATAACATGCTTTAAATCATAACCATGCATTTAACTCATAAAATCACACATAAATCCCAACATGCCCTCCTGGCACACTAATCAAGGCCCTTAAGCCTTAATAGCGATTTTGGGTCGTTACAACTATCCCCTCCTCATAAAAATTTCGTCCTCGAAATTTATCCAAACACATCAGTCAGTAAACCCGCAACTCTGACCATAATTTCCAAGGCCCACCGCCTTTACTTTACTTTTCAACAACACTCTCACAAGAGTAACAATCTTGCCCCTCAAGATTTCGTCTAATAGCCATACTCTCGATAGCTTCTTGTTTATACCGCAACCCTGCAGAAACCTCAGGGTCTGCCTAGATTACAATGACCAATTCATCGTCTTATTCCTGATTCCAGAGATACTCAAAATTCGTCACCTCTACTAGGTGGGATCAATTGGTAGGCCCCGTTGGCCTAATCCTTGGTAAAACTTCAGAATCTTATGCTGAATTAAGAGTCAGAACTCTCCCTTCTTTCTCTGAACACCTTACAGATCCTCGTCTGTTAAAATGCAGAGACGCAACTCTTTCCTTCCGGAACTTTATTTCCTCAACACTTATCAATTTACAAGCTGTTAATCCTTTCAAATAGGCAGACGCTCCTGCCTTAAGAGTTCCAACAACCACTTGGCTTCTCTCTGAACCGATGCCAAATCGTAGTATTCACTACCCTTTGCCTCCTACCATGTCATATGTCGTGTTACTTTAACAAGACACCAGCAACCGCCACCACGACTAACTCATCAGGGATTACACTTCCCTTAATACTTCAAGTATTCGCCTACTCGGCGCTCAGTTCTTTAAGATATCCGATAAACTTTCAGACTGCCACCCCACTTGCAATCAACTGATAATTCCAGGTTCCCACTCTGTTCTTTTCGTTCTCTAAATCCATTCCAATAATTTAAAATATTATAGGGCCTCAATTCAATGTCATCGACGTTCTATCCTGAAACCAGTTCACTTGCCCCAACAACATTAACTCAAACAACCGAATTAAAACTTTTCATGTCCAAACACCTTACTTAAGGTCTATTGTGGTCTATCCCCACGATGCACCACCACATCACCTAACCCCTCAGGGTCCAAAGGAAAACACTAGGTTCTGTCACCCGCTCGACCCTCCCGGTACGACGTACCCTAGGAGGTGGAATGATGTCCATTCAGAATTCTCATTCATAAACCGAATCTAATTGGATCCTTCATCCATTCCTGGTATCCTAACTTGTACCACCTTAGCAGGGTCCTTCCCTGTTTCAACTCAAACCAACACTTTGAATTCCATAGCTCAGTGACACCCACCAGCTAACCATTACCTACTAACATCATGCCGATCTCAGTCGTTGCCTTGTCCTCCATTACAGCCTATAGCGTTATTCCTTGACTGATACACGCCTCCCATTAAATTTCCCTTGCTCAATCGAGGATTTCAAACACTGATCATTTGTCTGCTACTTTTCACCACCTCTGTGTCTCAACGCTATCTTTCTTGCTAATACCCAATACTTAAGTACCTTATGCCATGCACAACAGTCGACTTAACGTCCCAATTGTATCAACCATGGTCCATTCAGTCGCCTCCCGCTAGGTTCAATCCATCCTCGCGTCAATTTATTCCTGGGCGTGCCCAAATCGTGATGCAATCTCACATTTCCATAACCCTACCATAGATCATGTCCTTTATGCAATCACTCTTTACTTAATCAAAACATACGCATATTCCAGCACCGCCAGATACCAATAAATTCTTACCTGTCTTCTGAATTTCTTTCTGATGTGACACCACTCAGTCCGTCTAACCTCGAGTTTTACTGTTCTCCTCATCTCTGATGTAGTTGCCTCCGGAGGTGCTTGTGCAATAGATGACGCGCTTACCAGTCCTGAGATGCTTTCTGTTCTTCAAATGTTCTTCATTAGTTTATCGCGGCTTCAGATCAAATCCTCTCTTACCTGTCCTTTCTCCTTGTAGCTCTAATCTGAGTACTCCTGACGACATCCAAACTAACACTCCGTAGAACCTTACCTGTGACTTCGCCTTCTGGGTACAAACGTCTTTCGCATAGTCACTTGCTCACCATTTCTGTCTGGGAGTAATCCATATGCACTGTTCGTGAGCTTGAAGGGAACTTGCCCACACCGTTCATGCATTCTCTGTCTAAAGAACTTACCTGTGCTGCTGCAGCTCGAACCGTTCCAGAATCCTTGTTACCAATTCCTCACACCCTGCCCGGTGCAACCTAATCAATTCACGAAAAGTCTTTATCCTTGGCTTCCAACTGGCAATAACCAGGTCGTAGATCAACTCTTGGGGACATCGTCCCACCTTGTATCCAACATTGTACTTTTCGTCCTATCCCGACGATACTAGCAATCCACGCAGTATAACACTCTGGCTAATCCAAGATCAAATTCCTTCGATTTCTTCAATAGAGTTTCTGTCGGCCAATCCGTCTTTTACAACATTCCTTATACCAATCCTATCTGTAGTCCGACCTTGAAGTATTCCCTAAACCTTTCTTTGCATACCCACATAACTTTCCCACTGGTCAGCTCTGTCTCCTTTACGTACTCCAGATGATATCCTCAACAATCCATCTGCCAGAGTTTCTAATTCCTTCTCCATAAGTATTACCGTCCTCGGCCTCTCAAATGGCACCTTTGAGGCAACCTCTCTATGTCCATCTCCCTCGCGGAACATTCTCAACACCGAGCCCTTCTAGTTCGCTACATGCCCAAAGCACAAGCTCGCCAGTTAAATACTCATCCTTGAGGACTCAGCCTCGAACCTCGAATGTATCGGTGCATTCCAGTTCTCCGTTCCCTCACCATGGAAATCCATCCCAACATCTCGAGTCATTCTACGTAGAAATCATGTCCTCACCTGACCTCCTCTCAGGTGGCATCCTCTTCCTCATGTGCATACCAATTAACCTCCTGGTTCCTGTCGCCATCTCGATAACTACCTTTTCGATCAGGCTTCTTTCCAATCTCAATCTAGGTGCCCAAGCACTGTCTGGAGTCCTTTTACCTAAAAATTGAGAATCCGACCTCGCTGCGTTCCATCGACAAAAGTACCGTCTTATCAGTCAGACTTTTCCCCTTTTTCTTGGCAATCCAAAAGCCACAACACTATCCGGGGTTCTTTCAACTTGATTATCACGAATCTATCTTCACTAATTCCATCAAAGGAAGCACCGCCCTTGCGGCTCTAGCACTCATGCTCTATACATCAACCATCAGTTCCTCAAACAATATGGCCCTCTCCGCCATCCACATGCAGACAAAAACTCTTTCCTCAAAGCAGCCCAAATGCGTTAGACTATTCCAGATCTCATGTCCTTAAATGGGTCGCCACCAATTCCAGATACATCCATCTGTATAAATTTCTGAAATGAACTATCCAATTCACCAAACCCATTGATCTACGCTGTCGTTACCCCTTACAGTCCAAACCAGACTTAAACATTTGCCCGCCTCCACGGTTCTAATCATGTCTTTAAGATCTGTCCTAACCATTCATCATCTAGGTTCTTTCTAACCCATTAAGCCAGTACCTCAGCCCGAGTACCAATTCCAGGCATTCCTCTGCCTCAACATTTAACATAACCCTCTAATCAGGATCTCTCATCCTCTTAACCATGGGTGGAAATAACTCTGCCCGTCTATTGATAAATCCCTTGTCAGTCCGAATTCTCCTCAAAACCCGAGGATAACACCCTTTAAGCCTTTCATTTAGTACCCTTATCTGACCATACTTCACGGTAAACCAACACTTGAAACCTTACTGTTAAAACGTCGGAATCAGCTATTTCCCCAGAGAAATCCGCTGTTCACTTATCCCATCTCGACTAACAAACTCCACAGCTTACCCACACACTAGCGACCCTCTGTTGCTGCTTCCAGGGATAACTGGAGATCTCAACTCCAACCTATATCTAAAACCCCTCTGCAAACACAATATCAGGTCCCCAAACCCTTCTAGGAACCAACAACACAATTTCACCTGTCAAAACTGACCCAACACCTGAACTCTGGGGTTCCTACTCTGAACCAAACCACCACTAGGTCCAAATATCCACAGGTATAATGCACACACAAGCATATACTAGGTCAAGTCCACAATGATATACATTTAGCTTACCAAATTTCTATCACCACTAAGTGTATCCATGCTCATCATGCTTCATACAAGCCAATATACCGATATAACATATGAATTTAATCCAGAAAATTAACCACATACGCTCAATATGCGAACCATTATGCCAATTTTCATCCACATGCATAATAATGTTATTCAGCACACATTGATCTCAACATGCAACAGTCAAGGGCCAGGCCCTATCAGTATCTCATGCATATGTCATCTCATTCCTCATGCTCCATATAAATAAGCAGGCAAACAGGGCATTCAAACATATATTCAAACATGTCAATCATTCATACCAACCAACCCAGAGTCGAGCTTGTCACTGACAGCGAGCGTACATGTTCGGTCGATCTCCAGAACCAATAAACCTTGGCTCGCTCTGATACCAAGTTGTAACACCCTACTTCCTTAGAGCCGTTACTAAGTGAGTTTTTAAGACAAAACAGTGTGCAATGGCCTCGCTAACCGAGGCTTTGAAACAAAAGTGTGACTAATTAAAAGTTAAGGCTGTAATCTTTGAAAATACGTCATTTCATTAAAACTTCTATTATTAAACATTTGGGATCCCAAAATAAGGTTTGAAAACTAATTACATCTTGAAATAAGGTTACAGTTGAGAAATCATAAAATCATAGGTTATTACAGCCATTTTCGATTAAACCCCCAACCAAAGCAGTCGGGCAGACCAAACATGTACACGTCGCTTCACGCTCTCCGTACTCATGGTTGGTTGACTCAGTCATTGCCCTTACCTGCAACACAGAGCACCCGTGAGCCGAAGCCCAGCAAGAAAACTCATGCAGAACATAACATATGCAATGTATACAGTTTTATCATAACAGATAATCCACAAATAGATAAGTCAACCATTTAGACTAAGCAAACACATGTATCCACCGGGCCCCGCCCTGATTATAGCATAACACATGAATCCACCGGGCCCCGCCCTGATTATAGCATCCCATGTGCTAGGTGTTACTTTCGGCCCACGGCTGCCCCGGCTTACGCCGTACTCGGCCCACGGCCGCCCCGGCTTACGCCGTACTCGGCCCACGGCCGCTCATTTCATCATATTCACACATATAGTACATTCGAAATAATCATTCACACACATCATGATTCATTTAAGGTTTAAACATTTGCACATAATACAATCTGGGGCCATGCCCTAACCTCGGGTGTTATAGTTTTCTTACCTGTATTCCGAGCCTCCTGATGCACTAAAGCTGCGAGCCTGGTCCTCTAGCACGAGCCTCACCAACAACCTAGTCACAACACACAAGAAACATCCCTCAATACTAATCAACCCAAAACCACTTCCCGGGACCAATCCCGCACTCTCGGGACCTCTAAAACCTTAAAACAACACCCCGGAGACATCCCCCGAACCCCCGGAGCAAAGGCCTAAAATTGCCAAAAATGTGAACCTGAAATTTGCCTTGTGCCGCGGCACACATCACTCAGGGACTCCCTCGCCGCGGCACGAAAAACCCGTGTCGCGGCACGCCTTCGCAGACCCAGAATTCTGGGTTTTTCCCCTGCATTTTCTCCGAGCTAAAACCTCCCAAATCGTCCCAAACTCACACCCAAGCTCCAAAACCAACTCAAAACTCCAAATAGACCATACATCAACCCATAAACATCATAACCCAACTCAATAACACAATCACACTCAAAATCACCCATTTGATTCCAAATTTCAGAAAACTCAAACCCAAAGGCCAAAAACACAACCCAAGCTTGACAAACCTAAACCATGGCTTCAAAATCTTAAACCACAACAGAAAAGAAAACCCAAGGATGTTTAAAACTCTTACCTCAATCAAGAATCCAACCTTAGGCTTCCTTGGTTCACCCCCTTAGTCTTCAAGTTTCAGCTCCCTTCTTCTTCTTCATGCCCTAGCTTTTTCCCTCTCCTTCTTCTTCTCTTCAAATTATCAAAGCATCAAATGACCAAGCCCCAAACCGTGTACCCCTTAATACCCAGCTGCCATATATCCAATTCCCAGCCAAATGACCATTTTACCCCTCCTTGCCTATCCTTTCCCAACTAACCTCAAGGGCACTTAAGTCCTTTTACTTCTATTTCATTTCTACCATTTTCTATCTAGAACTTGTTACTCTAAGTAGTAACTAATGGTTACCCAGGTTACTCAATCACCAATAACCATTACCCGCTAAATCTCAATCTTAGCCATAAAATTCCCGAAGTACCCCTAGGCTCCTCCCGAGCCGGGTATAGAAATCCCGTTGTGACTCTTAAGTTAATTTGCTCTCTAGGACCGTCTCGGCACATGCATCAAAATAATACCACCACACTCACGTGGTACAAATCACGGAATACAATTATCACATATATGCCCTCAGCGGCTAAAATTACAATTATGCCCTTCAAACACAATCAGGGCCTACATGCATACTAATACACATAGTCATGCATCTCAGATAAACAATTAGTCAAATAACATGCTTTAAATCATAACCATGCATTTAACTCATAAAATCACACATAAATCCCAACATGCCCTCCTGGCACACTAATCAAGGCCCTTAAGCCTTAATAGCGATTTTGGGTCGTTACATGGGTTGCTTTTCTCGAGAGCACACGAAGGGTTCTGACACGTCAGGAAGGGTTACCGAAGAGTCGTTCGTTCAAAGTTTATTTACTGTTCGTAGTAAACAAACTTTGGGGGGCAAATGTTATCCAATAAATTAGCATTGGTGACGTGGCGAATAATCTCTTGACACGTGTCTGATACCTGGAAGCGTCTGCTAGAGTATCGACCAGGAGACACAGTAGAATAATCTCTTGACGTGGCGAATAATCTCTTGAGACGTGTCTGATACCTGCAAGCCTGTCTTACCCGCGACCAGTCTGGTCGATAGTTCCGCATACAAGGCAACATTTATGGGAAGATCTTTATGAATCCCGAATTTATCTCATACAATCTTCTGGATACCCGATTATTCAGGGAAGAATATCTGTAACAATCTCTTATAACCCTCCTTGAGCCTATAAATAGCAAGAGATAGCTCAAAGGAGGGGACTTCTCTCACTTTTAGTCATTCAAAACTATAGTAATTTTCCAAGTAAAATTGTATTGTTCTTGAGAAGAAGGTGAAACTCATTGAACCCTGGTTCCTTGATCATCCTTCTGATTTTACAACAATATTATTCTAAGTGGACGTAGGTCATTACCAAATCCTGGGGCCGAACCACTATAAATTATTGTGTCTTCTTTACTTTTGTCATTGCGTTCTTCTCCATACATTCGTCCATATCAATCACGTTTTGACTCCGTGTCAGCTGGCCAAATCTTGGGTCAACAGTTTGTAATTCAAGAATTTTGGGTAGAAAGAGTTTCACATCCAAGAACGTAAATACCACATATTGAGTAATAAGGAATTTCTTTGTATCTTCTTCATCCGCTTTGCATTTTTTCTCCAATGCCTCACAAATCTCATTAACAGTCTTGGTGTTGGTGTAAAGATCATACAGCCAATCCGAAAGGGCATTGAGGATGTGACCCCTACAAATTAGTTCACATTTCTTCCTTTTCTTAATGACTTCTTGAGTGCCATCCTCCTTAGTGGGTTCTATGGCATTTAGATATTTGTCCATAATGTAGTACACCTTGTGTAATACCTGGTTTTTTTAAGAGTTGATCACTTAGAAAAAGAATTTATTTATTTTGAATAAATAAATTAGTTACCAAAATAAATATAATTTTGAGATATTATATTTATTAGTCTTTACTTGGAAATAAAGACTATAATGCATTCATTGTATGGATTTTAGTTCAACGATGGAATGGCCTTTTGGATTAGTTAATTACTTATTAATTAGAGGGAATTTTTGAAGATATTATTTGGTATAAATAGAGGGGATTCCAGCCAAGCATTGAAAAGGAAAGTTTGATTAGCAAATATTTTACTTTTTATGAGATTTTTTTTATTATATTGGTAAAAAATGGAATGAACCTAGACTAAATATAAGGAAAAGGGGATCATTAGTAACTTATCATTTCAAGGTCAATTAGCATTTAAATTTTTTAATGATAGAATTTCCACCTTCCTATTCTGTGGTACATGCCCAAGAGAGAACTGGAAATTAGTCAATTAAGGATATTCTTTCCTTTCATAGATTTAATTAGCATTAAGTGTGAATGATGAGTTATTGGGAAATTACTATTACAATGATTTGTGAATTAATGATGAATTAATTGCTTGAGGAAAGCCTAGTATATAAATACGACCACATAGTCAAGAGATAAAGAAAGGGAGAGTGTGGCGTGAGGAAGAGCAAGAAAAGGAAAAGGAAATCAAGGCAAAAAGGTTGTAACTAGATTGATTTATGTTAGATTTTGAATTCTCACATCTACATATAATATAAAATATGATTGTGTTTCGGATCTAAAGCATATTCAAAGGGAAGTATTATACTTTGCGTTCGACAACAACAAGGAGAGGTAAGATTCTTTCAATCATTGATATTGAATGTTATTAGATGCATTATTAGGGGTATAAACGGAGGTGATGCATGTAAATATAATGTTATTATGAGGAAAGGGAAAGTATATGTTATGATCTAGATATTGATAATGAAATATGAAAATATTGATGATAAGTTTTGGCCAAGAGTGTTCTATGATGCCATGTATACATATCCCATGCAAATGAATCTTAAAGTATACTCTTAAGCTTTTAAGTTGAATAAAAAGCTCGAGAGTTTAGATCTTGCGTCTATAATTTGCATGAAAGGTTTTAGACTATTTTGATATTTTTGTGATTTTTCTTTTAAGATCTAGTATGTTATTGATTTATAGGATTCTAGATTGTAAAGTGGCCTCTCACAGTGCATATTGCAAGGAATTGAGGTAAGAAAATAAAATAGTAAAGTTTATTCTAGCATGAAATCTTAACTTTACAGGTACAAAATGGGCGGTAAGGTATTCAAATTTTAGGACAGAGAGTTTGCCTTAAGTATATAAAGTATATCTGCCCTTGGAACTTGACTGGATTGTTAATTTTAGATATGTTTAGTATTACACTATTTGTGATATAGTTTGGTAATATGTTTGATAGTTTACTGGCTTTTGTTTATAGAAACATTAGTAAAGAAATGATTGTACTTATGTTATGTCGTATGCTATGAATGATTATATGTTGTATGCTATGAATTTTTGTGTGGCATTTCCTTACTGGGTTTAGAAGATCACGCCTTTCATTATTTATGTGTGTAGAAAAGGGTAAGACTAGACTTCAAGATAACAGTTGAACCTGAACCGGAAGTGTGCGTATCTCAAGAGGGCCATATAATCTCTAGAATGATCTATATTGGGCGTGTTTAAATCTTTTGTTTTATGTTTGAACAATAATACTATTTTTTTTATTATTGCTTTATCTTTTACAAATTTTTCATTTTGGATTTTACTTTTAAAAATGGGATCTCGTTTATGAACTTTTCAATATTTCAAGTAATAAATCAGTATTTATCATATTTATATATATATGCTTTGGTTTATGTTATATTCGAGAAATTGGGGTGTTACACCTTGAGAGTAGTGAGCAAAAATCTAATCTTGTCTTGCCAACGCACAAAGTTTATTCCATCAAATCTAACAAAGTCTTATGTCATGAATTTCAAAGAAAAAATTGAAGACCATTTTTCCATGATGATGTAATTCAGATAATAGAGAATTGTATTGTTGGAAGAGAGTGATATTACACTACCAAAATAACAAGAATCTACAAACCATAACACTTAACATAGTCCAATAAAATAATGAGATAGACAAATGCAAACCCTAGTTGTAGAACAAAACTCTTTGTTCTTCTTGCAAGCTTCAAACCGTAATTAGAACACCACTTGAATCCTTTGATGGAGAAAATAAAAACAAATGCATATACATGAGATGTTTCACTATCCAAATTCTCTATTTCCTACACCTTGATGGATGCTTGAGGCTTTCTCTAATAGGAAAGCAAATTGGGGTACAGCGCGATCGCGCTGGGGTACGGTGCGACCGCACCAGTACCCCAGAAACCCCAAATTTTCTGTGGGCGCGACCGTGCTAGTTGCCCGGAATGTGTGTTTTTCTGAATTTTGGGTGTAAGGCTTGGGGTCCCAAAAATCATATTTGGGGGCTCGGGTTACGTTTCCAACATCCCGTTACCTAAGAATAGTAATCTTAAGAGTAGGTTCTAGGGTGAAGCTCGGATTTGGATTCAATACCTAATAAGAGTATGTTTATGTTGTGACTCGACCTCCACAAGGCTATAGAAAAGGATCATACTTGAGGCGTATCATCATTCGCACAGAACTCGAGGTAACAAAACTGCACCCGTGTTAAAATTAGGACTTGAGCCCTCTGTAGTTGAACATGGTTAGAATTCTGGTTGAAATATTTATTTGAGCATGAATAACTGTGCTTTACATAGTCGAGTTATGTATGCAGTGTATGTCTGTTCATACCTTGAAGTGCGGTATGCACTGGTATGACCCTATGATCGCTTCAAAAGGAGACTAGAGTGTCAGTTACGCTTGTCCGACTCTATATCTTTCTGAACGAAGCAAGTGCGATACACACTTTGGTGGCCCTTTGGTCGCATAAATAAATTGAATATTGTTGAACGTTGTTTATAATTATTAAGCAAGCTATTTATAATTATAACTTTTTGATTTTCTATATGCTTGATTGAGTTTTCTTGCTGAGTCTTGGCTCACAGGTGCTTCGTGGTGCAGGTAAGGGCAAGGGAAAGCTGGACCAGAAATGTAACGACCCAAAATCACTAATATGGCTTAAGGGCCCTGATTAGTGTGCCGGGAGGGCATAATTGACTTATGAGCGAATTTAATGATTTAATGCATGCTTGTATGATTATTTGAATATAAATGTGGTTAAATGTTATATCCGTGAGAACCACATTATTATGTGGGTAGATTTGTAGTAAGCGACTTGAGGTGATCCTAGGAAGCTAGATAGCAGGAAAAGTCACAACAGGGCTAAGTATTTGACTTTGGATAAGTCATGGGTATCTTAGGTATCGGGTAGTTATTTAGACTATCGGGTTATGGAAATAAGTATATGGAGATATATTTGAGGATAGAAAGCTTAGGCGGGAATATTGGGGAAATTTACCGTTTTGCCCTCGGGGACGTTTCCGACACCACGAGCCTTGGGATTGACTTAACTGATAAGGATTAGGCTAAGTTAATGAAAGAACAGGGGAACAAAACACAAACCGACTCATACTCTCTCTCCTCTTCTCTTCTCTTTTCTCTCCCAAGAAACCACAGAAAACTCAAGAGAAATCAGCTGGAATTTAGTGATTTGGGCTGGAAACTTGTAGGTTAAATCCAATGCTCACCTAAGGAAACTCTGTTAGGAAAAAATGTTTTTCCTCAATGGAAATTGATAATAATATTACAACTCTATTCAATATATTACAAATAAATAATGATTGATTAAATAAGATTACAACTCTATAACTGAAAATACAAATAAACTAAAGAACAAGAATAGAATGGTGAAAATACAACTTAAAGCAAAATGTTACAAGTAAAGTAAAATGTTTGAAATAAAGAAAAGAAGATTACAACTCAAAACAAGAAATACAAATAAACAAAAGAGAAGAATATGAAGATGAAGAGAAATAGAATAGAAAGAAAGAACAAACAAACTAAATAGAAGCAACTCTCACTCACACTACCAAAGTGAAGAATGTTGGGGATCACCAACTTGAACAAGGTTTGAAACCTTTGTCCAAAAGCTTATTTCCCCCTAACTCAAGCACTAAGGGATCTCTCACAGATTATAGGAAATGCTTTCTGGAATTATCAAGCCTCAAGGTGTTTCTAGCCAAGTGCTCTAATGGATAGAAATGTTGTGTCTTACAAGTGAGTTATAGGCTCCTATTTATAGAGTTTAGAGACACCCTTTGAATTTCAAATTCCACCAACCCCCATGGCTGTTACCAATGTTTAATTGGATTAATATGGAATTAAAAAAGAGATTTGAGAGTTATTTGGGTTTTTTGAGCCATTCAACAAAGATTGAAAAAACTGAAAATTTGTCAGTTTTTGGCCTGTGGCCACGGCCACAGACATTAGTGGCCGCGGCCACCAACATTCAGTGGTTGCGGCCACCGACCAATTTCAGCACTTAAAAATGTGATGTTTTTCCAAATCGTTCCAAACCCTCCCAAATGATTTTGTAACTCCCAAAACACATTATTGGGGTTAAAATCATATCTCTAACAGCCATATCACATATGGCTTTATGAAATTCATCTCAATATTGTGTAACAACAATTTTACACAATAAAGGGTAATATTTGGAAGTTACAAATTTGTAACACCAAATATGTTACATTATTTGGATATATCTCATATATCTAAATATTGTAACTCTCTATTATATGTTACAATATGTGACACACTTTGTCACATTTATTTAATCTAAACATTATATTATAATATAATATAATATTACATTATATTATAAAATAATATAACATTCCCCCACTAGATTAAATAGCCATCTATTGTAACACTTATTTAATCAATCATTATATTTTGAAATATAACATATCCCCCACTTGATTAAATAAGAACTCTCTCTTATAGGAGTCATTGCATTAGTGCATAAAGCAAAGTGTTTTTCAACTTGAACTTTACTATAGTGTAATTATCACAAAATTTGTCGAAAATTGGGTTGCACTAGGCATTGAACCATCTTTTCATGATGACAAATCGGTGATAAAACACACACCTTTGTGATGTTCACTTGAGACCTCTATGTCTCGCTTTGCACCGTTAATGGCCATGTGCACTTCCCATTCATGGACGTTCTTGAGAATACTCCCAATTCTCATGAGAGGCGGCACCACCCCTAGGTCCATATAGGTAGAATTCTTATAGTATTTCGTTACCAAAAATACTTGTCTTTACAAGACTGAATTCTATTAAAAAAACCTTTCGGTTTTAACCCTCCACTTGGTAACACACAAGTACTCAATATCTCAGATGGGACTTGTTTTGAGTACAACTAACATTCACTTGATTGACTTGTTATTACCTATTGAACTTAACACTAGTTGAATAACTAGTGCTAAGATAGGTTACCATCAATCGTGAATCTCTTTAGGGAGTTTAAGTCCCATCCCTCAAGATGATGCAGCCACTAAATCCCTCGTTAGTGGCTTAGTGAAAGGATCCGCCAGATTTTCACTTGTTCTCACATAGGATATTGAAATGACTCCTCTTTGAATCAATTCTCTTACATATCCATGTCTTAGACTAATGTGTCTAGACTTCCCATTATACACTCCGTTGTATGCTCTAGCCAATGTCGCTTGGCTATCACAATGTATCGATATAGTGGATACATTATCTTTGATTAGGGGAATCTCTATCAACAGATCCCTTAACCATTTGGCCTCTTTGCCAGTAGCAGCTAGAGCTATGAACTCTGCTTCCATAGTGGAATGAGATATACAGGTTTGTTTCTTGGAACCCCAAGAAATTGCAACTCCACCAAGTGTAAATACCCAACCAGTTGTGGACAAGTTGTCCCCAAGATTGGATATCCAACTTGCATCTGTATATCCTTCTAATATCGAAGGAAATTTGGAGTAGTGAAGGCTTAGTCCTTTGGTTTTCTTGAGATAACCTAGGACTCTTCCAATTGCCTTCCAGTGATCCACACTTGGATTACTTGTAAACCTACTAAGTTTACTTACTGCAAATGCTATATCAGGTCTAGTACACTGGGCAGCGTACATTAGACTCCCTATAGCACTAGCGTACTCCAATTGAGCCACCGCTCTTCCTTCATTCTTCTCTAGTTTTACACTATGATCGAATGGAGTATTGGCATCTTTAACCTTGAGATGGTTAAATTTGTTCAATACTTTCTCAACATAGTGGGCTTGCCCTAACGCAAAACCCCCACTATGTTTCTTTACTTTGATACCGAGTATGGTATCAACTTCTCCAAGATCTTTCATCTTGAAGGTTGATGATAGAAACCTCTTCGTTTCTTCTATCCATTTCATGCTATTACTTAGAATAAGCATGTTATCCACATATAAGCAAACAATGATCACATATCCCTTACAAGTTTTGGAATAAAAACACTTGTCTCCATTGTTATGTCTAAACCCATTAGACATGATGGCTTGATCAAATTTCTCATGCCATTGCTTAGGAGCTTGTTTCAATCCATTTAAGGATTTTACAAGTCTACAAACTTTATGTTCATATTTTGGTAGGACAAACCCTTCGGGTTTTTCCATATAGACCTCCTCATTGAGGTCACCATTAAGGAATGTCGTTTTGACATCTATTTGATTAACATACAAGTTGTGTATAGAAGCTAAAGCGAACAAAATTCTTATAGAAGTTGTTCTTGCAATAGGCGCATAGGTATCGAAATAATCAATACCCTCTTTTTGCCTAAACCCTTTAGCTACTAATCTAGCTTTAAAGGTTTGGATAGTGTCGTCAGTGTGATATTTTCTCCTAAATACCCACTTACACCCAATTGGCTTAGACCCCGGTGGGAGGTCTACCAATTCCCAAGTGTTATTGGAAAGACTGGAATCCATCTCATCATTGATGGCTTCTTTCCAAAATGCACTATCTCTCAATTGCATAGCTTCTCTATAAGTTTTAGGATCATCCTCAACGAGAAGTACAATAGGACTTTTCCTAATGACTTCCTCTCTATTTCCTTCTACCATGTAGAATGAAATTCGTTGAGAATCTATCTCATCCACTACTAGACTTTTATGATTTTTAAGCCTTTGACTTCTTCTAGGTTCAAAGGGTTGCTTTACATCCTTTTGAGAATTCTCCTCTTGAGAATCATCTTTGGATGTAGAAGCTTGAGAATTGTTCTCATATAACAAATTCTCCTTTAGAGATGTTGAGGCTTGAGAATTGTTGTCACATAACATATTCTCAAAGAATTCAACTTCTCTAGATTCAATCATAATATTAGACTCTAAGTCTAATAGCCTATAAGCTTTACTATTGTTGGCATAACCAACAAAAGCACACTTTATGGCTCTTGAACCTAACTTTGTTCTATTAGGTTCGTTTTTCTTGCAATATGCAAGACACCCCCACACTTTGAAGTACCCTATGTTGGGTTTTCTTCCTTTCCATAACTCATATGGAGATATCTCATTTTTCTTCATCGGTATTCGATTAAGAATGTGACAAGCGGTTAAAAGCGCTTCACCCCATAAGTTGAAGTTCAACTTAGAAAACACCAACATAGAATTTATCATCTCTAGATAAGTCCTATTTTTCCTTTCGGCAACACCATTGTGTTGTGGTGTATAAGGTGCAGTGCACTCATGAATTATACCATTTTCTTCACAAAATGTATTGAATTCATTAGAGAAGTACTCTCCTCCTCTATCACTTCTTAGCACCTTAATCTTTTTATTTAGTTGATTTTCAACTTCTAATTTATACAATTTAAAAGCATAAAAAGTTTCATCTTTATGCTTTAAAAGAAACACATAGGTATATCTACTAAAATCATCTATAAAAGTAAGAAAATATCTTTTACCACCTCTAGTTAAAACACCATTTAATTCACAAAGATCACTATGGATTAAATCTAGTAAATTAGATGATCTTTCTACACTAGGAAATGGTTTCTTAATAATTTTTGTCTTAACACATGTTTCACATTTACCATAGTTTTTAATATTGCATGCAATCATACCACATTTTATTACTCTTTTCATGGTAGAAAAACCTATATGCGATAGTCTAAGATGCCACAAAAATAAAGAATCATACTCAACAATATAGGCGGAATTAGCATTTTTATTGATAACATTGAAAGTTAAATCATTGGTGCACAATTTAACCATACCCCCACAAGAGTACCCCTTTCCCAAAAATACATTTGATTTTGTAAGTATAAGTTTACCGGACTCAAAAACGGCTTTAATGCCGGGTTTGCCCAGCAAATCACCACTTACGAAGTTTCTACTCATTTCAGGAACATAAAGTACATTCACTAATGTAACTTTCTTGCCGGAGGTGAAGTAGACTTCAATAGTACCTTTGCCAAGTACCTTGGATTTGCCCTCATTGCCCATTTGTATCTCATGGTTGCCCTTTGACTCTTCAAAGGTCTTGAACAATGATTTGTCATAGGTGACATGGACGGTGGCACATGTATCATACCACCACCCTTTCACCTTGCCTTGGACCGCATTCACCTCACTAAGGGTAGCAACTATGTTTTCCTCTTGAGTTGTGTTCACCTTAGGTCCTTGTTAGTCTTTTCTATGCCTACACTCTCTAGCATAGTGACCCTTTTTCCCACACACAAAGCAAGGACCTTTCTCGCCCTTAAACTTGTTTGGGTTGGTTTTTGGACCCAAAGGTTTCTCGTTCCCCTTTTTCCCTTTGTTTTTGGGATGTTTTGGTTGTGACACCGCATTTTCTTTGGAAGTCTCTCCATTAGACCCCTCCACAAGTTTATCTCTACATATCGATTCCTCTTCGATTCGAATATGCTTTTGGATCTCCTCTAAAGAATAATCCTCATTTTTATGAAGGATTCTTTTCCTATAGCTCTTCCAAGTTGGTGGTAATTAAGCCACTATAGAACCAACTTGAAAGGCCTCGGGAAGCTCAATCATTAACACTTTCAATTTATTAACAATAATTTGTAATTCATGAATTTGAGGAAGAATAGGTTTATCACCAAAAAAATTTGAAATCGAAGTATTGAGATATCAAAAAACTTTTTGGTACCTTCCTCTTCCGCCTTAAACTTTTTCTCAAGTGCATCCCATATATCCTTGGCCGATTTGGTCTCGGTGTATAGGTCATAGAGCCTATCGGATAAGGTGTTGAGGATATGACCCCTACAAAGGAGATTGTCCTCCTCCCTCTTCCTTCTCTTCTCCACCTCCTCAGGAGTGTCTTTGTCGGATGGCTCGGCTAGAGGTGCCAAGGAAGACTCAAGGATGTAGGAAATTTTGAGAGTGGTTAATAGAAACCTCACCTTGTCTTGCCACCTAGTAAAATTGGATCCATCAAACTTATCCAATCTCACTAGGTCTTGGTTCATGATCTTGATTGTCTCCCCTTCCATTGAAACAAAAAAGGGATAAGCTTTTGAATGTTAGGAAAAAATGTTTTGCCTCAATGGAAATTGATAATAATATTACAACTCTATGCAATATATTACAAATAAATAATGATTGATTAAATAAGATTACAACTCTATAACTGAAAATACAAATAAACTAAAGAACAAGAATAAGAGAAGAAGAATAGAATGGTGAAAATACAACTTAAAGCAAAATGTTACAAGTAAAGTAAAATGTTTGAAATAAAGAAAAGAAGATTACAACTCAAAACAAGAAATACAAATAAACAAAAGAAAAGAATATGAAGATGAAGAGAAATAGAATAGAAAGAAAAAACAAACAAACTAAATAGAAGCAACTCTCACTCACACTACCAAAGTGAAGAATGTTGGGGATCACCAACTTGAACAAGGTTTGAAACCTTTGTCCAAAAGCTTATTTCCCCCTAACTCAAGCACTAAGGGATCTCTCACAGATTATAGGAAATGCTTTCTGGAATTATCAAGCCTCAAGGTGTTTCTAGCCAAGTGCTCTAATGGATAGAAATGTTGTGTCTTACAAGTGAGCTATAGGCTCCTATTTATAGAGTTTAGAGACACCCTTTGAATTTCAAATTCCACCAACCCCCATGGCTGTTACCAATGTTTAATTGGATTAATATGGAATTAAAAAAGAGATTTGGGAGTTATTTTGGTTTTTTGAGCCATTCAACAAAGATTGAAAAACTTAAAATTGGTCAGTTTTTGGCCTGTGGCCGCGGCCAGAGACATTAGTGGCCGCGACCACTAGTCTCTGTCCCACAGGCCGCGGCCACCGACCAATTTCAGCACTTAAAAATGTGTTGTTTTTCCAAACAATTCCAAACCCTCCCAAATGATTTTGTAACTCCCAAAACACATTATTGGGGTTAAAATCATATCTCTAACAGCCATATCACATATGGCTTTATGAAATTCATCTCAATATTGTGTAACAACAATTTTACACAATAAAGGGTAATATTTGGAAGTTACAAATTTATAACACCAAATATGTTATATTATTTGGATATATCTCATATATCTAAATATTGTAACTCTATATTATATGTTACAATATGTGACACACTTTGTCACATTTATTTAATCTAAACATTATATTATAATATAATATAATATTACGCTATATTATAAAATAATATAACAAACTCAACCAAGATTAAGGTAAGGGTTTAATCATATCTCTGAGCATTTGAAATTTGAGTTTTGACTGGGTATTAAAGGAGCTTATGGTTTTGATGTTTAAGGGTTGAATTAAGCTGAGAAGCTAGGATTTTAGCTCAGGAATTCGTCAAGAAGGTGGTTCAGCAAAAGAGGTAAGCTTCAATTCGTATTCAGAGGTTAAAATTTGAGTTTTGCATGACTGGTTTTGGTGTTTAGAGTTGTTGGGTTTCAGAGAATCAAAATGGAATTCTAGTAGGTTTTTAGGCTGGATTTTTGTTGGGATATGTTGTTAGAGTCATGTTAAAAGTCTTGTGATTAATGGGTTTTGAATTAGGATGCTTTAGAATGGTTTTTGATGGGGTTAGGATGCTGGAAATGGTGGTTTTTCTGGGCACGAAGGGAAGGGCCGCGTCTCTGTTCTAGAGCGCTGCGGCCCTATGAAGCAAGAGAGCAAAGGAGGCTCGGCCAGGGATGTAACGCCCTACTCCCTTAGAGCCGTTACTAAGTGAGTTTTAAAAGAAACTTTGTGCAAAGAACTCGCTAACCGAGGTTTTTAAAGCCAAAGTGTGACTAAGTAAAAGTTAAGGCTGTAATCTTTAAAAATGCGTTGTTTCATTGAAAACTTCTAGTATTTAACCTCTGGGATCCCAAAATAGGGTTTGAAAACTATTTACAACTTAAAATAAATTTACAGTTGATTAGTTATTAAAATCACAGATTATTACAGCCATTTCTCGTAAATACCCCCAACCAAAGCAGTCGGGCAGGCCAAACATGTACGCGTCGCTTCACGCTCTCCGTACTCATGGCTGGTTGACTCAATCTTTGCCCTTACCTGCAACACAGAGCACCCGTGAGCCGAAGCCCAGTAAGAAAACTCATACATTATATAACATATGTGAATTATATAGTTAACATATCAGATTATCCACAGATAAACAAGTATTCCATCAAACTAAACAAACACGGCCATTCCGTCCCAGAGGCATTACCAAAGCCTGAGGTCTCGGTCCTCACCGTAAGGATATCCCCTGTATCCATTGGGGTCCCACCCTGTCTACAAGCACTTCACGTGCTAAGTGTTACTTCCGGCCCAACTGCCGTTCTCGGCCTTTCACCGTTCTCGGCTCCCTTGCCGTTCTCGGCTCCTTGCCGTTTATTCTTACTATAATCACAAATAGTATAACTCAAATAACATTCAAACATATATCAATTCAATTAAGTCTTCACCCTAAAATGTAATGCAATATAGGGACGTGCCCTGCAATCACACTATGGGCCTATGCCCTGTCCTACGGGTGCTATAGTTTTCTTACCCGTATCCCGAGCTTCACAGTGCACCAAAGTCACGAGCACGGTCCTCTAACTTGAGCCTCGCCGAAACCCTAGTCACAACACATACAAAACACTCTTTAATACTAACCAATTCCAAAACCACTTTCCGGTACCAATCCCATACTCTCGGGACCTCCAAATTCCTAAAACAATTCATTGGAAACATCCCCCAAACCCCCGGAGCAAAGGCTCAAAATTGTAAATTTTCATGTCCTGAAAAAGGCGTAGCACCGCGGTGCTACCCGCAAGGGCCACGATGCCCAGAGAAGTCAAAAAGTTCCCCTGACTGTAAATAGCCTCACGTCGTGGCGCCCAAGAACAGGGCCGCAGCGCTCCTTCGCGAACCCAGAAATCTGGGTTTTTCCTCTACATTTCCCCGAGCCAATACCCCTCCAAATCATCACAAACAGATACCTAAACCCCAAGATCAATTTAAAACTTCAAATGAACAATCTAACAAACCATAAACACTAGTATCAAGATCAAAACACAATCACACCCAAAAATCCACCCATTTGATTTCAACTTCAGAAATTTAAACCCATAAACCAAAAACTTAAACCAAGCTTCAAATTTCATAAACCACAACATGAACAAATCTCAAAATTGCAAAGAATCCTTACCTTAAGTGGAGAATTCACCCTTAAGCTTCCTTTATTCATCTCCTAAGTCTCCAAATTTCAGCTCCTTCTACACCTCTTCTTCTTCTTCTTGCCCTAGCTTTTCCTTCTAGCTTTTCTTCTCTCTATTTTTAACAAAACCATCATATAACCCAAGCCTAAACCGTGTACCCCTTTAACCCAGCTGAACTTTGTCTAAACCCCCTGCCAAATGACCATATTACCCCTCCTAATAATCCTTTAGCTAACTAAACCTCAAGGGAACTCTAGTCATTTCTCCTATATTGCAATTCTACCATTTCTTTCATCTAAACTTGTTACTCTCAGCAGTAACTAATTGTTACTCAGGTTACTCAATCACTAATAACCATTAACCGCTATATCTCAACTTAACCATAAAATTCCCAAGGTACCCCTAGGCTGAGCCGGGTATAAAATCCCGTTGTGACTTTTGAGTTAACTAGCTCTCTAGGACCGTCTCGGCACGTCCATCACAATAATAACACCACACTCATATGGTACAAATCACATAATACAATTATCACATATATACCCACAGCGGGCTAAAATTACCAATTTACCCCTATCATACAAACGGGGTCCACATGCATATTTATTTCACCTAAACATGCATACTAATCACATATTCAACAATTTCACATAATTTAATGCAATATAACAATTATTGCCCTCCAGGCACACTAATCAAGGCTCCAAGCCTTAATAGCAAGTTTAGGTCGTTACAAGGGGAGAGCGTCGCGGCGCGTGTCTGCTTTCTGGGGGCCTTGGGCTCTGTTTTAGAGGCGGGTCGTGGCTAGTCTTCAAGGGCCGCAACCCTTGGGTGCATTATTGAACATTTGGGGATTTTAGGTGCGGGATTCTAGCCTACGGTGATCGGGATCGATCTCCCCACCGTGCTTGGTGGAATTCGATGTCCCGGAAGCTAGTATTGTACCTAGAAACCTTTACTTTAATATTAATGGAACCCAATACCTTGGTTGTGACTAGGTGTTAAAGCTAGGGCTCGGGAATGGATCGTGCTTGAGGAGTGTCGCTAGTAATCAGTGAACGTAAAAAAAACTAAAGGTAAGAAAACTGCACCCGGTTGTGTATTTGTAATGGGACTAAGGGCTTCCTAATATGTATACTTGAAAGGATGGTATTATGCCATGTAAATAGTGAACCAACGGCCTAAGAGTGCCCAGGGTTACACTAGCGCACAGGGCGCGACTTGGCCACTGGTAGCCGAGGATAGCTTATTATGCACTGAGCTCGGTTTAAGCGGGCCGGAGTCAGTGGGGTAAACAGAGGGTGCGGCCTAAGTTGTCGACCCTGACTATTATGTGACCTGATTATTATGAGACTTGTATGTTATCTATGATTAGTTGCATCCTTGATTCTGAGTATATGTTGAATGGTTAATGTGGATTATTTAATGGTTAATCATGCTTAAAGAATTGACTTTCTGTTATTGTTGTTTGTGTTGCACGTTATGTTTTCTTGCTGGGCCTTGGCTCACGGGTGCTACGTGGAGCAGGTAAAGGTAAGGGCAAGCTTGGTCAGCCCTGACTTGGAGAGCTCTGCGAGTTGAATGTACATGACCAGCTGCTCAGCCGCCACGGTTAGGGTTTAGATAGGGACGCGAGAACCAGAAATGTCTATTTTGCCTTAGTATGGCTGATGGTTGTCTGTATTTTGGGAATTCTATAAACCAAATTTTAAACTTTGTTTCTTTCTGGGATTCCATGTATAAAACTGTTTAATTATATAAAATGAAACTTTTGAGACCAAAACCTTTTTAACCATAGCTTATACATGTTTAGTGACACGTTTTCTAAATTAATGACTTGATTAGCAAGTCCTGCACCTTTATAAGTACACAGTGTAGTGGTCTTGGCTAACCAGGGTGTTACAAGAAATGAGTTAGAGATCTTCGGGGCGGTGTGTACATAGGCAGCCTGCTCAACTGCCATGGTCGAGACTTCTTTTGGAGAGCTAGAGTTTAGTGGTTTTGCTACTTACGACAACTGTCATGTACTTTGTTTATTTTTCCTTGTATCAATTATAAAAAAATTTATGGGATCCTGTGTATATACCAAATCCTTTAATGAAAAGCAAAAAATTATTTGACGAAAAACAACTTTATACCAAATTTTTAATTAAGCCTAACTGCAAGTTTTAATCCAAATGACTCGCTTAACGAATCCAACAAAATTTTAAACACACACTGTAACTGTCCTGGTTAGTAGGACGTTACAGATTAAGTCTATCAACACCCTTTGCGAACCATTTTATAGTGTAGGCTCTGTCATTAAGTCCAAGGAATAGGATTAGAGCTTTTGAACACGGGTTTGTATGGACACATTAGGCAATGCATCACCTAACTATAGGCGATGCGTCGTCTATGTTGCCTACTGTTATTCACAAAAACTCTAAGGTTTTACGCGATGCCTCGCCTCCATGGAGGCGATGCAACGCCACATTAGCAGATCAAACTTCTCGAAAGTGACCATAAACACCTCCATATGCTCCCAAACATTTTTAGCATTGTTAGATACCTCAATGTAGCACTTTGGACCCAAAAACATAATTTTTAAATGCCTACAACAAAAATTTGAATTTCACATCTTCACTATGTGAATCCATTTAGGGTTTTACGCCTAGCGTGTGTAAGACCACTTAGACTTTGTATTTTAACCAGTCATAACATGGAATATGTA
This sequence comes from Humulus lupulus, assembly GCF_963169125.1. Taxonomy (NCBI): domain Eukaryota; kingdom Viridiplantae; phylum Streptophyta; class Magnoliopsida; order Rosales; family Cannabaceae; genus Humulus; species Humulus lupulus. Next base: position 181,907,534 of record NC_084796.1, read on the forward strand.
CAACAATGCGACAAATACCAAGTGAGCTTTTGTTCGAATAAGTGTGGTTCATCAGCAGGTGACAAAGGACCTTAAGATCCTTGATCTCTTAGAGGCCACATAAGTTAATAGAAAAACCAAAAAAATATTATTACCTATGTATAAACACATGAGAAAAATAAGAAATCAAGCATGCCAAAAACACTTAGAACATTTTTGTAAGAATAGAAATTTATAAAGAATTATGCATCGAATTGCTCGATGTACGAGCAACACGATGTCTAAAAAGATTAAAGCAGACAAAGATAACACTAAAAAATTGCACAATTAGTATATTGTCTTTGCACTACAAACAAAAATTCCCGGGTGCTCAAAAAATAATTACATAAACAAAATAAAACTATTTCGCAGTAGGGTTACAGAAGCTGGCTGGTCGACATCTTGTCCTTGGTCATTTTCATCTTCATTCTCCTCTTGAAGTATGGTTTCCTTGCCAAGAGTTGAGCTCTTAATAATGTGATGATCAAGACACTTGGCAAATTCAATAATTTGTAGTTGGTCAGGCAAGTATGAAACACCATCGTCTTGATTATGCTTCCAAAATAAGTAGAAGCAGATAAAGAAAAATTTAGCATACTTCTATCTGGTCTTAGCAACATCTTCAGCTAGCTTTTTCTCCAACTTTTTTCTTTTCGTTCGACTAGAACTCTCGTTTAGTCTAAATATAATTTTTGGTCTCATTCAACTCAACATCAGCCTTTGTCAACTTTTCGAGAAGAGAGTTGTTTTTTATCTCCTTGTTGTTCACTCGTTCTTTAATTTTCTTAGCTTCAGCTACATGAGTTTCGAATTGTTGGAGACTATAATCTAGTTGTGTGATTCCCTAAACAAATAACCAAGACATGCACAGTCACAAGAAAAAGAATACATTAAAGTGTCAGAAACTCAATTGGTTAAAATACTTACATTGAGAATTTCATTATATTTTCTTTCGATCAGGTGATCAAAGGGTAGTGTGCACGAGCTCATTGAAGAACCAGACATTGAGTTTGTGGTGCCCAATTTTTCTAGCCATCTTCGTAGGCGTTTTTATTCCACCCACTAACTGTAGGTTGGGGGGGGGGGGGGGGGGAGGGGGGGGGAGGGGGGGGGGGGGCTGTAGCTCTACAAGTGCATCCTCAATCAGGATGGGAGGTAGAGGAGTACTTTGAGTAGAAAGTTGTTTGATAGACATTGTTCTCTTCTTAGTACTAGCCTGACTATTCTTTCTTGCCTTTATTTTAGAAGTTTTCCTTCCCCTGCTCGATAGTTGAGCGTTGGTATCATAAAGGTATTGGACGATAGACATATCTACAAAAACGTAGAGTTAGTATAATACATAAAGATATCGAGCTATAAGAGAATATTATGAAACTAAAATACTAGAACTATTTCTGCTTTCTAAGTTACTCTCTCTATCTGTCTTACACTCAAAATATGATAAAAAGTTTATTGCCCAAGCCATCTCTTCTTGAAAATTACTGGTCAACAAGTTAAAATTTCCACTTTCATCGAATAGGTTCGGAGGCGGATGAGGAAGTTCAAATAATGATGTTAAAAAATTGGAAGATAAAGAGGATATATCAGTCAATATATATTGGAAATAGTAATGATTGATTGAATCAAAATACCATTTTCATCCTCTAAGTAAGAGACTTGAGAGCCTCACAATCCTCAACAACAATTAGTTTTCCTTTGCCCTGAATATGACGATCATTAACTGGTCAAGGAGTTGACTCGTCTGAGGTGACTTCATTAATCACAACTCCTATGTTTCTTCAACGAACTTATCTTGTATGGAGTTGTGGCTCCTCAACTTTAGTATAATTATTAGGAACGTAGTCGCTAGTCCTCTCAACGATGTGATCACCTTTTATGTTGATAAAATGATAAGGCTTAGATAAGCCAACCTTCTAAAGATTGGTTGTGATGACAAAAGTATTACTGCTTTTCTCTCTATTAAAATTTTTTGAAAGACGATCACTGTTCGATTCTATTGGGGTTTGTGCCCTTATAAAATTTTGATAAGACGATCGCTCCTCAACATATGCTTAATACAAACATATGTAAATTCTCGAACATATAAATAAATTACACTTATAGTGACTAGGTCAAAGTGGATTATAAATGTAATTATATGTTTAAAAGAATCAAACCTAAGATTAAAACTATGCACAAGATTTCCACTATTTTTCTAATCTACGATATAATCTACTTATACACTAGGTGTGATGTCTTGTCCAAGACATTAGCTAAGTACATAAGATCAATCGTATTTGGCTACATTAGACTAGGAACAACACTGGTTATTGATAGATAAATAACTATCGTTTTTATCGAATCTAATCTGAGTCACAATGTTGATCATAGGTCAAGTGGATCAAAATTCTAAGTGATAATATTTCTATTCATTATATTATGTGAATCTTTTTATTTGTTCATTAAAAGCTTACCCTACAACATAGGCTATACATACATCTTGGAGGTTGATTAATGTAATTGAATGAAAGAATGTATCATAGATATGAAATCTATAGCTTCTATATGACTTCCTTAATAGCTTTATTCAAATGATTAAAACATTGAGCGCTCATATCTATAATTAAGTTCATGGATTTATCATTAAGTTCACAGTTTTTAGTAATTGTGTTGTTTAATTATTGGTAAGTGAAAACGTAGACAGTCTAATCCCATTCTTGGTCGCTCACTCTCTTCTTCTTCTCTCTCTGATTCTATCTTATGTGTTGAGAACTTGTCCACTCTTTGTTAAATATGATTTAGAGATAGGCTGGGAAGACTTTGGTATAGTCTAAGTAGTTTAGATTCTTGACAATTCCTTGCATTCAGAAAGGATCATATTATAAAGAATCTAAAGGACAAAGACATTGTTCCGCTACGCACTTTGTAAGTATTCTATATCTATTAGAGTATTTACATGAAAATCGTATGTTAGCATCTTTTGGGGTTTTCTATTTCATATTTTTTATATGAAAATTGGAAGCATGCATCCAAAAAAAATATATTAAGATCTTACAATTGGTATGAGAGCCATGTCGTTTGTCTATTTGTATAAATTTGCTTGCTTGTGAATTTTGACATGTTTAGAAAATTGGAGGGTTGCATATTGCAGAATCATGTTTTTACTTAAAAATTTATTGTTTTTGTATTTTTATTTTTTATGTGTGTTTTATTATGTGTATAAACCCTCGAAAAATTATTATAAACAAGTTTGAAATGATTTTCGCACAAAAATGTAAGATTTTCATAGTTTTTGGCATTTTAGCACATGCAGGCGCGTGTGTGTGCAGCCAATGAACCATAAAATTTTAAAATTTATATATTTTTGCGAAACTGATATATTTTTTTTAATTTTTAATTTTTAATTATTTATAGTTAATAATTTAATTATTATTTCTTTTAAAGTTTCCTTATTTTGTGGGATATTTTCTCAACTTAACAATCAAGTTTAATTCAATTAGTTAAATGAATTTTGTTTGATAAATTTTTGTGTTTAATTAATTATTTTAAATTGTTAAAAGTCTAATTATTTTTGGTTAGTTAGGATTTATTTAATTTTGGCAAAATTATTTATTTTGGAAATAAATGACATAAATGAGTAACATGCCATATAGAATAATATGGTAGGCCCATCCAATTATTAACATGTCATGCATCATTATATATGTCATTTTTGCAATTGGGTTTTGATGATAGGTTTATATTGTTGGCCCATTATTTTAAATTCCTCAGTTGTTCATGATTCCACTTGTGAATGCTCATTTGTTTTTCACGATTAAATGGACCTAATCAATTTATAACAGCTAGTAAAATAAGGGTTTAAATTCTTATCTTTTGGAGCTAGCATGGAAGTTAGGCAGCCTTTGTAGTGGGAACGACATAGTGGACTCGGCCCTCCTCCATACAAGCCCAATTGTTAAGGCCCATTTACTTGAGTTGGACTTAATTATATTTGGTTAATTATTTTATTTGGACCTAATAATTGATTAGAAACACATTAATTCTAATTTTTGTAAAGGCTTTCAATGGGTAGTTTTAGAATTAATGGGAAAATTATAAACTATGATATATTTATTATTTTAATAATTCGGCAAGCCTAAGTTAATAATTATAAAATGCTTAAAGTGAAAAATTAAAATAATGATCTTATAGGATTATATTCGATCACCACAGTTAATTTAACAAGGTTAAAATTCAGTGGGGCCTCACGGCGCTTTGATTTCGTATCCCTACGGATGGTGTTCATTAGATTCATAACATGGTTAAGTTTACAAGGATAAATGGTCCTAGATCAAACTCTTATAGAATTTACCCTACGGTGACTATTAAGAACTAAGTCTTTGATAATCAAAATTTTGGGTTAAGCTCATAAAGTAACAAATAATTGGTTTTCGCTACTTTGATCGAATAGGAAAGTTGTTGATGAAAGACTTCTCATCAATTGAGATGTTTTCTCTTTTTAACTAATTGATTTTGTGACTCGCCTACCGGGACACATTTTTCATGGTTAGTTAAAATACCTTAGAAATAGTAGATAAGTATTTTATCATTTTGCTTATCAATGAACATGTCAACATGTTATACTGTTTCTAAATTTTTGTGTGATTATATGTTTATCAAGCAATGCAATAATTTCTACTTATTGATAATCCTAGATCTCTAGTTTCTCCAACCTTACTCTCTCTCTTCTATCAAAAGATATGCTGACCAGTGAAACCTTCATGAAATGGAAGTCAAACATCAAAATTGTGTTGATGATGAAATACCAATTCATGATGACTTAAGAAATCCATTGGCAAGGCACTGGCTGCTGAAAAGCCTGCTAGAGCAAAGCCTGCTACAAAGAAGGCTGAAGGGGAATGCTTCCACCGCAAGGAGATTGGGCATTTAAGACACTATTTCCCTGCTCTCAAGAGCAATGGAAACCAAGGCAATGAAATATTTTTCTTCGATGCATGTATTTGAGAAAATGATTCTTCAGTTTGGATCATTGATTCAAGACCTAATAATCATATCTGTAGCTCATTACAACTACTCAACAACAGGGAGGTCGTGAAAGATGGAGAGCTCAAACTAAGAGTCTGGAATTGAGTGTTCGATTTAGTCAAGGCAACAAGGATTAGCTCATTGAATTTTTGGAATAAATTCTTTATTTTAGATGATGTTTATTTTATTCCAAATTTCAGTAGAAATTTAATTTCGGTTTCATTATTACATAAACCATTTCGCTGTTACTTTTACAAGTTTTAATATATCTATTTATTTCAATAGATGTGAATTGTGTGTTGGATGTATGGAGAATGAGCTTTATATTTTGTGACCAAACGAACCTTTCACGCTTAATAACAAGTTGGTTAAGATAGCTATTCCTAGGAACGCTAAACGAAAAATGGTTAATAACAATAACATGATGTACCATTGGCATCTTCGCCTTTGTCATAATAGTTATGATAGGATTCACAGACTAACAAAGGATGGGCCTTTGAAGGAAATTACTATGGCTGACCTATTTGTCTATGAATCTTGTCTTGAAGGCAAAATGACAAAGCTTCCATTCTCTGCATAAAGGGAAAGGGCCAAAGAACCACTAGGGTTAGTTCCTTCTGATGTCTATGGACCGCTAAATATTCAAGCAAGGGGTGGTTATGAGTACTTCGTCACTTTTATTGATGATTTCTCTAGATACTCGTATCTTTACCTAATGCAAAGGAAATCAGAAACTTTTGACAAGCTTAAGGAGTTCCTTGCAATGGCACAAAACTAATTAGGTAAGACATTAAAGATCTTGTGATCTTATAGGGGTGGAGACTATTTGGATAATTAGTTCCAAGATCATTTAATTAAACTTGGAATATTGTCTCATATTATAGCTCCTTGAACTCCACAAAAAAATGGTGTTGCCGAGCGTCAAAATTGCACGTTGATGGAAATGGTTCGATCTATGATATGTTATTCAACTCTACTAAATTATTTATGGGAACATGCAATCCAAAAAATATGTGGCATTTTAAATGTTGTGTCATCAAAATTTGTCTCGAAGACACCATTAGAATTATGGAATAGACGTGAACCAAGTTTACGTCATTACAGGGTGTCAAGCTCACGTCCTTTGGAAAAAGGAAGGAAAGCTAGAACTACAAAATGAAGTTTTCATGTTTGTTGGCTATCCTAAGGGTACTTAGGGTGGTCTGTTTATAGTCCAGTAGACAAGAAAGTGTTTGCTTTGACAAACCGTACTTGTCTAGATAATGACTATATGCTGAATTTCAAATCTCGTAGCAAAATAGTATTGGAGGAAATGCGGTCAAATTTGCCTATTCCTTCTATTCCTTCCTCATCGATGTAAGTCGATGAAAATAGGGTAGATGTATAAACCACTAATCCAATTCAGACAGTCACAGAGTCGCATCGTAGTGGGAGGGTTTCTCACAACCCTATACGCTAACGAATGGATAGTGAAACCAACATGTTCTTTGGGGGACATAAATGACGATGATTCGTTGTCCTTTAAATAGAAAATGGATAGTTTTGAAAAAGATCTTTAGCTCGAAGCCATGAACCAGGAAGTAGCTATTGGTAACTGGTTCACCATGTGCTCAGCAGAAAGCACAGGGTGTTGGACCCAGAGATTTCAAAAAAAAAAAATTAAACAAACATCAAATAATCGGTTCCATTAACATGCGAACACATTAATCATGGAGAAATAAAAAAGACGAGGATTAACCAGTTGAAGAAATATCAAGAATCCTTGCTATCTTTTTGTATCTCCAATGAACATCCAATCTAAAGCAGTTCTTCAAAATACTCAAACAAAGATCTTCCAAGATGTATCTCTACACCTTACGACGTGTAGGGAAATTTTTTCTTTATGTCAGAAGTCTTATGAAACTATTCCAAGAAATGGGCATGTAGATTAATTGTAGGAAAAATTTTCTGATTCACAAGATATTCTTAAAACATGAGATCTTGGAATATTAAGTGTGAGAAAGTATTCAGGGATAGGAAAATATTACGATATATTTGCTTTATGTCAGAAGTCTTATGAAACTATTCCATCTGATAGACTTATAAAAGAATTAATTAAATTTTGAAATTAAAAATTCAAAAATTCAATATTCAAATTACAAATTAGTTATTAAATAATTAAATAAATAAAAGAAATATACAAGACCCATTCTTGGACCTTGTTACACTCCGCACTATAGTTGATGTGTAACACATCCTTGATTTCAGGGATGTGTACCAACTATTTTCTTTTAATTATTATTTAATCATTTATTTATTTAAAATCTCTAAACTTGATAACTTATTTATCATATTATTTAAAGAATAAATATCATTTATAATTCAAATCCAATTTGAATTATCACAAAAATCTTTACACATTATTTAAATAAATAAAATAATTAATTCAATATTAATTATCTTAATTATTTAAATGCCATTTTCAAAAAGATGCACTACTCCATCCACTAAAGCCCTCGTGGGGAAAGAGAAGAGGTCCGGGTAGGTAGACAATATTGAGACATCTAATTGCGTTCGGATCGGGCTACATTCTGACCCAATTTGGTGAAGATCATCTGTTTGCTATGATAAGTTGCTATAGGATTGTAGAAAGTTTGTTCTCAGTGATTCAAGGAGCGAAAGGGCCAACACAAGAGGATTCATATCATGTGACTCACATTATTTAAACAATAATTTTTGGAAAATATCAGTAATTAGTTTATTAATTTGAAAAATTAATTTATTAATTAATTAATTTGTGTCAATTACATATTTGACCCAGAAGAACAAATTTCTTCCAAATATGTCATTTTTGTGATTTTTCCCAATTTCAACTCTTACCTCGAATAGTGTTAATAAAGCCATCTCGGGGACCTATGGACCTATAATTTCAAGTTCCAATAAATTTATATTATTAATTAAAATTATTTAATATAATAACCTTAATTTATAAATCTCAATATTATTTCACTAAAAATAAGAGATTGCATTCTTGTAACTATAGACATTTATTTATTGAGTTCTTTTAAATATATAAAAATTATCCATCGAGTTAATCACTACATACATTTTAATCATCTATTAATGGTTCATAATTAAAGTTGGAATTAATCACTGTTTAACCTCTTTAATTATATCTTGTTTCCTTAAGTACCATTAACTTTACTAGTGAAGGTTAATTCATAAACTGATTTATGAATTTTAGCTCAATAATCTTTCATTTCCAAAAGCCCCTTAAGGGAACCATTATTCAATTCCTCTCATAAAGGTATAGATTCCATATCCGTATATTATGTCCCCAGCCATTTACATCCATTAGTTCTCAAAACAAAAGTTTTCAAACTGATCATTCTGACAAACCATAATGAGGGGATCAAAGAACTCATATAACATAAACACAAGTTCATAATTACCTCAGGATTAAGATAAATTTGTATATGATGATGTTATTGATATGTTTAATAAATACCTATAAAGTAAACGATATTATTAAGTATTAATAACATATCGGGTCTTGTTCATGTATAACCTCTTTATACATAGTACCTCCACTAAGATGTCCTACTGCATCAGTAATTCGGATCTAGATTATATGTATTTATAATACTAGTGAATCATACTTACAATATTTAATTCAAAGATTCCATATAACTTTTTTTTACTGCGAACTATTTAAATTCGCTCTCGATAATCTATTCCTCTTGTACCAATACAAGATTGTAGTAACAATAACGAATTTGGGAATTTTTTTATATTCATATAATATTATTCTAATAATAATAATAATAAACAAAAAAAAATATGGATAAATTCATTTCAATTATTTATTTCATAAAGCATTGTTCAAAACATATGCATTATTGGGCACTTACCCCAACAATCTCCCACTTTCCCTAAAGCAAATAAGGCATCACCCTCAAACCCATATTGCTAACATGATCTTTAAAAGACTTGGTAGACAAAGTATTAGTAAAAGGATCACCAAGGTTATGTTCTGAAGCTATCTTCATAACTACTACATCTCCTCTATGAACAGTATCCCTGATCAAGTGATATTTCCTTCCAATATGTTTTCCCCTCTTGTGACATCTCGGTTCCTTTGACTTAGCTACTGCCCCATTACTGTTATAGTATAGGACAAGTGTCTCATTCACATCTGGAATAATTTCTAGATCGAAATAGAACTTCTTTAGCCATACAGCCTCCTTAGTTGTTTAACAAGCTACTAGGTACTCGGCTTGCACGGTAGAATATGTGATACTAGTGTGTTTAATACTACCTCAGACCACAGCTCCTCCACCAAGTGTGAACAATGATCCAGAAGTCGAATTAAAAATTAAAAGCAGTGTATCCAGTGGGGTTTAGACAACATTTCTTAGTGGCTATCTTGATGAGACCATTTATGTGGATAAACCAAAAGAATTTAAAGTAACAAGACAAGAGAATATAGTCTGTAAGCTTAAAGGTCAATCTATGGACTCAAGCAAGCTTCGTGCTCCTGTAACATAAGGTTTAATGTGATCATTAAAACCTATGGCTTTGAACAGAATGTCGATGAGCCTTGCGTTTACCAACTAAATGAAAATGATATAATGTTACTCTTAATCATGTATGTGGATGATATATTGCTCATAGGAAACAATGTCAAGAAATTGTCAAACATAAAAAATTTCCTAGGAACAAAATTCCAAATGAAAGACTTGGATGAAGTAATTTATGTTCTAGTAATTCAGATCAACAGGGATAGAAAGACCAGACTTTTGGCTATATCTCAAGTAGCCTACATAGATAAGTTACTTGAACGTTTCTCTATGAAAAATTCCAATAAAGGACGTTTGTCGTCTCGACATGAAATTTAATTTTCAAAGAAGCATTCTCTACAGACTCTTGAAGAGGAACAAGAGATGAAAAAAATTCCCTATGCATCAATAGTTGGAAGTCTGATTTAATCATTGTAGTGTACTAGACCAAATTATGAAGTGAGAGTTTCAAATAGCTACTAAGCTAACATTAGAAAAGAACATTGGGTAGCAGTCAAGCATATTAGTAAGTATCTTCAATGGACTAGAGACTATATGCTAGTCTATTTGGATGAATCTTTGAACCTGCTAGGCTACACCAATTCAAATTTCCAAACAAATGTCGATGACAGGAAGTCTACTTCTGGAATGGTGATTACTCTTGTGGTGATACAGTGATTTGGAAAATCATTAATCAATCTGCCATTTCAGATTCCTCCGTGTAGGCTGAGTACATAGCTGCGGTTGAGGCCACATAGGAAATATTCTAGCTAAGGAATTTCTGTACGGATCTTGGTGTTATTCCAAAAATGGATAAACCCCTCGTTTCGTATTCGGACAATAATGCGGAGATAGCCAATTCAAAAGAACCTTGAAGCCATAAGAGAGCAAAACATATAGAGAGAAAGTACCACAAATCAAGGAATATGTGGCATGGGGTGATGGAAAGATGATGAAGATAGCATCTGAAGATAATCTTCAAGCTCCCTTTACAAAGACATTGGCATATAGCACTTTTGTGAAGCATCTAGAGGGAATGGGTTTGAGAGAAATGTCTCATTTATTTTAAAAGTGCAAGTGGGAGTTTGTTGGGTTCTATGCCCTTATAAAACCACATTTCTGATGTATCACTTTTGATTATCAATAAAGAAGTATAAATTATTTTTGTTTATCAATTGCATTATTTTCTTTTATTTATTACATGATTATTTGCTTAATACAAACATATATAAAAGCCCACACATATAAATAAGTTACACTTATAGTGATTAGGTGAAATTGGGTTATAAACATAATTGTATGTTTAAGAGAGCTAGTCCTGAGATTAAAATAGTGCACATGATATTCATTGTTTTGTTAATCCAAGATGTGATCTACTTATACCCTAGGTGTGATGTCTTATCCATGACATCAGCTAAGTATATAAGATGGAATGTACTTTGTTACATTGGACTAGGACTGACATTGATTATTAATAGATAAATTAGTATGTTGTTATTGAATCTAATCAGAGTCACAATGTTTGTCATAGGTCAAGTCGATCTAAATTTTATGTGATAATATTTCTATTGATTATATTATGTGAATCTTTTGATTTGTTCATTGAAAGCTTAACCGGCGGTATAGCTCATACTTACATCTTGGAGGTTCATTAGTGTGATTGAATGAGATTATGTATCATAGATTTGAAATTTATAGCTTCTATATAAGAGGTGAAAAATGACTACCTTAATAGCTTAGTCCAAATGGTTAAATTATTGAGCGCTCATATCCGTGATTAAGTTCAATGATTTATCATTTATAAAGGACTTAGTGGGAGTAAAGGATAAAAAACTTATGAGGGGTAAAATGGTAAATTTACACCCAGCTCATCAATAACTCATCGATAGAGGATTGACTGACGGTAACGATTATAACAATGGATAGCGACTTTATACGAGTAAGATCATTCTATGAATTCAAGAGTTGAATTCTGAATCTATAAGGGAGTCATGAGGAATTAATAAATTGTGAGATAATTTATTTAATAAATAAACTCATGGAAATTTATTGAAGCTTGTATTCATGGATCCATGGCCCCCAAGTCGTCTCTTATTAAATCAAGTTTAATAGTCTCAAACAATTGATTTAATCATCAATTAGAAATATTAAAGTGACTAGGTCAGTTTAGTGATATTTACATGTAATAAGAATTTGGGAATAAAAGAGTACTTTTGGCAAATTTATTAATATTGACAAATTGTTGTCAACATAAATAAATAATACTAAATCAAGTTTCAAATTATAATTAGTTAATTTAAATAAGAATTTAGTGATTTATTTAATAAATTTAAAGATAAATAAATAAAAGGCCTTGAATTTAGGCCCAAAGTGGGATTAAATTCAAGACAAACAAATTAGGCCCAAGTTATCATGCAGGGCGCCCAAGGCTCTTGATTTTTTGTTTATTAGTTTCACTAATTTAATTAAAATAAAGCCCATTTAGGTTCCTATATAATGAATACAATGTCTAGGGTTTTTCGTAACTGTGTTGTTTCATTTTGGGTAAGTGAAAACATAAACAATCTAATCCCCTTCTTGGCCGCTCACTATCTTGTTCTTCCCTCTCTACATTTATCTCATGTTTTGAGAACTTGTCCACTCTTTGTTAGACTTGATCTAGAGATAGGCTTGGAAGTCTTTGGTATAGTCTAAGCGGTGTATATTTTTTACAATTCCTTCCATTAAAAAAGAATCAAAGGATAGAGAATCTAAAGGACAAAGACATTGTTCCGCTACACACTTTGTACATATTCTATATCTATTTGAGTATCTACATAAAAATTAATATGCTAGCATGTTTTGATGTTTTCTATTTTAAATTTTGTATATAAAAATAGGAAGCATGTAAATAGAGAAAAGATATTAAGATCCTACAGATTCATGCCATCATTAGGAGTTAGTCGAACCAAGGATCTATCAATTAAAGATTTCTTAGAAAGTTAAATGGGATGAAATAATTTTGATCAGAAAAGAGGAAAACTAGTTACCTCCATGTTGGAAAGCCAAATTGCTGGTCTGCAAATTCGTGGTTAAAAAATACTTCTTGTGATATTCATCGGCATTGGACTTGTAGGTTGTATCGACTAGGTGCTTATTGTTAGGATTGGTTAAAATACAAAAACCAAGTGTTACTACATAAGCTAGGTGTAAAACACTTAATGATTTCACATAGTGAAGATGTGAAATTTGAGTTTATATTGTAGGCATTTAAAAGAATATATTGTTTTGGGTCCAAAGTGATACAATGAGGTATCTAAGGAGGGTTGAAATGTTTGGCAGCATTTGGAGGTGTTTAAGGTCAATTTTGAGAGTTTTGACCAAACAAAGTGTCGTTGCGTCACCACCCTTGTGGTGTTGCATCACCTAAACTCTAGGGATTTCGGCGATGCCCAGTAGGTGTGCAACATCTCGTATTTTGAACAACAATAGTAGCCAGTTCGAGCTGGTGAAGAATTATGTGAAATATTATTTCGATGAATAATATTATGTGAAAGTATGTTATTTCGTGAATTTTATAGCCATTGTGCTAATTTGATAAAGGGTTTAGGCCTATGCAAAGAAAATTGGTCATGGACCGAGGGGCAAACCCTAATAATGGAAAAATCTCGGATTAGATAAAATGAGGAATACTATGGCATAAAAATATTTGGCAACTGGGACTGTATAGTCAAGACTGTAAATTTAAGAAAAATTGATTGAGGATTTAATTCCAATCTATCGAGCATAAGAATGGAAATTCTTGCCCGAGCCTCTAAGCGCATTTTGGTCAATTTGAGTAAATTACCAAAATTATGTGTTATGTGACAATATTTATTTTTGGTCACATTTATTTTATTTTAGCTTGGAGATATTTAAAAACTATAGGGTAAAAATTTTAAGAGTGAAATTACCAAAGGGGCCTTGAGTGCATTAGAAGTGGGTTGAAAGGGGCAAGGACATTTTAGTCATTTTCAAAGGAAGAGAGAGGGTGTGATAGGAAGCTAGGCTATGCCTTAGTGTACTCAAGTGTCTATGACACTTATCCTAGGAGGACTAAGAGGCTACCTCACCAATTGGTTAACACTCCAATCATTCCTCTCACACACCCAATCATTATTTTTATTATTTCCTTCTTTGACCTCAAGAATACAAAAAGGAAACCTCTCTTCATTTCCCTCCCCAAAATTGAGAGGTCTCTCTTTCTTCTCTCTCCATTGCTGCCATTTTCTCTCCAAGGAGCAAGAGCAAGGAAGGAAGAATACCCAAGAGCACACTAGGAAAGTATAAGTTTCGAACCTAGTACATTTTTTCCATCTCTTTTCCTTTCAAACCCAAAATCCCAAGGGGTTTTACTATGCATGCATGAGATTCTAATATCCATGCATGGCATGGATCTTGTGTTCTCGTTCTGAGGGGAAGTTGCTCTAAGATGATCTCAAAGATTTGAAGCTTGTTGATGTTTAGTGAGAACAAAGTTAAAGATGTTAGAGTTTTGGTAATTTTCCACCCATCTCCATCTTCTACCCTAACACTCCTTTTTAAAAATCTACATGTGGAACCTTGGGACTCGGTTTGAGTGTATAGAACACAAGGAGGAAGTTTGAAAGACTTAGGGAACCATCATCGGTAGATTTTTTATTGGTTTTGAGTTGTTTTTGGTCATTGATTTTAGATCTAGTTGTATAGGTTGTTTTGTTGGTTTTAAAGTTTATTTTATGCTTGAGGGTAAGATTGGTTGATTTGTTGATTTTCATGTATGCATGTGGCTAGGGTTTTGCTAGTTGTGTTTATTTTTGCGAGAATGTGTAGAAATGCATGGTGCCAAGTTTTCATGGTCTAAATTCCAACGGGTCAGATCGTACCCTACTACCTCTGTTTGTGGAAATAATTTATATGGTTGCATAGTTCTAGATGAGTTCTTTAGTTTATGCTCTTGAAAATAAAAATAAGGTGTTTTCAAACCTAAGTTATGAACTTTTTGGCATCTTGATGCAATCTGGAAAATTTCTTATCAAAATGCACTGCCCAGATTGTTTTGAATACTGAGCCAAAAGTAATGAAATTTGGTAAACTATTAGTTTAAATATTTGTAAGGATCACAAAATATGTTTAGTGGAAAATGCAAAATGGTTAAAGAGTAATGGTTTCTCAAAGTTTTCCCTATTAATCTGAAAACAAAATTTCTGGGCAGCAAACACTGCCCAAATTGTCTTACATTTTTTAATGGGTTCCCCTATACCAAAAATTTTGAAGTTTTAAGAGATACTAAATTATACATGATTAAATATCTTGGTAAATGTTTAGAAAAAATTGGGTTACTGTGTAAAAGAATAATTTTTTCTAAGAACGGTAAAAATCTGAGAAAAACTCTTGGACAGTAGGAACTGCACAAATTTATTTAAATGGTTTAATGAGTTTTTCCATCCCAAAAATTATGAAACTTGGTGAGAAAGTTTTTAAGATATGAATAAATGCTCTGGTAAAATTTTAGATTAAAATATGTCACGGTTTAGGAGTAGTAATTTTTCTAAATTACCTAAAAATAGGGAAAATACTAATTTCGAACCTTAACAAAAAACGAGTTTTGGGAGGTTAGTTCTCCTAACCTAAATTGGATTTTTTATGTGGGTTTCCTCTAGCTCCCTTCATTAGGACACATAATACGTCAATGATATTTTAAAGGGTTGTGGTTAGATAACCTAAAATTCAATATGAGCTTAAACGTGTGATTTTTATCGTATTAAAATTAATAGTGAAAAAGTTAGGTTCAAAATTGGAAATGAAGTTGTTTTCCAAAAATAGCTAAATTTTTGGACATCTAACAAATCCTAAATTAGTATAAGGTTATTGACAATTAATTTTTACCATTTCTAAACACGGGGTCGAATTTCCCATTTTCTTTGAAAATGACGTAATAATGTCCTAGGTTATGAATTAAAGATGGTAAAAATGGCAGTTAGGTTTTATAAAACTGTAAATCAAAAAGTATTATCGCTAACAGATCATAAATTGAAAAAGGTCAAAATGCAGTATTTTGGGTAAAGAATGGAAAACGGTAATCTCCGTACTTAAGTAGAAAGTGAATGGTTTTCTAAAACTAAGAGTCTTTTAAAACTCCTTTTATAAGACCAAAATACGCGCCATATGATTGAGAGAGTCTTCTAGAGATATCATATTAAAATGCACATTAAGGAGAGCATGTTGCGGTAAGGACGATTTTTCTCAGGAAACTGTAAATTGATTTAAAGCGGAATCTAGTCTTATACACAGTAAAGTGTATAAGAGATGTCAATATAGATTCTCTAAGAGAACTTTATTGAATGTAGCTATCATAGAATATTAGCTATACGAATATGACATAGTTTAATCTGAGTACACTATATTACTTATAGTAATCACAAAAAGGAAAAACGAAGAGCGGTGTTAAAGATCTAGCTAGGAGCTAAGGATTCCAAGTAAGTTAGCCTTTCTCATTCTTGGCTACAACATGAATATACTAGTGTGTGCTTGTAGTAGTAGATTACCCTAAATTTTTTTGGGTCATTAAGACCACGGTACACTTAATGCCTACCTTTGCAATGAGTATACATTCTGCGGCTTAATGTAAGTAAGTTCGTGTTGGAGCCAAATCCTTATTGTAATACTATTCATGTTGGAGCCAGGACATGGTGAAATTATAATCCGGGTTGGAGCTAGGACATTGTAAAATTATAGTCTAGGTTGGAGCCAAGACATGGTAAATTATAGTCTGGGTTGGAGTTGGAACATGGGCAGCTTATAGTTTGGTTTTGAGCTAGGACATGGCAAGATTATAGTCTGGGTTGGAGCCAGGACATGGTAAAATTATAGTCCAGGTTGTAGCCAGGACATGGTAATATAGTCCTTGTTGGATTTAGGACGCTAAGAGTGACGCGATGGTGCCTAACACTCAAGCCAAAGGAGGTTGAGCGTTTAATCCACCAGACCTAGCCGAGAGAGTGGTCGTTGACCAAGAGGCAGGTCGTGGTAGAGGCAGGAAGGGGTTAAGTCCAAGGGAGAGGTCGCGGACAAAGAGCACAGCTGGAACCAAACCTAGCAGTACAGATGGAGGATCTGAGAAGGACTGTGCATGAGAAAAATGCTTTGAATGCCCTGATGTTCGAGGCACTGATGCGGAGATTCACGGAAGCGTCACACAACCCCGCAACCCCAGCACCTCGGGAAGACGTTCCCAAACAACAGGAAATACCAACGCAAGAAG
This sequence comes from Humulus lupulus, assembly GCF_963169125.1. Taxonomy (NCBI): domain Eukaryota; kingdom Viridiplantae; phylum Streptophyta; class Magnoliopsida; order Rosales; family Cannabaceae; genus Humulus; species Humulus lupulus. Next base: position 181,924,355 of record NC_084796.1, read on the forward strand.
ACCCACTGGTGGAAGCAAACTGTAATGACCCAAATTTGCGAATAAGGATTAGGGCCTTGATTAGCATGCCTGGAGGGCAATAAGTGAATTATTGTTATAATATGTGAATTTGTGTGAATATGTGATTAGCGATGCATGTTTAGGTGAATTAAATATGCATGTGGGCCCCATTTGGTTATTAGAGGCATGTTTGCAATTTTAGCCCGTTGAGGCATAAATTTTATAATTGTGATATATCAATGTTGAACGATCTGAGACAGTCCTAGGGCACGGTTAGCTGGAAAGTCACAACGAGGTCGAAAATCTGACTCGGGGTGAGTCGAGGGGCATTTCAGGTATTAGACATTTTACGGGGTTATCGAGTTATAGAAATAAATATTTGGAGATATATTTGAGGTTAGAATGTTTAGGAGGGAATATTGGGGAAATTTACCATTTTGCCCTCGGGGACGTTTTTGGTACCCCCAAGCCTTGAGGTAACCTTAGGAACTTGAGTTAAATAAAACAAAACCAAAAGAAGCCTTTAGAAAGAAAAAAAAATAAGAAGGAACCGACCATACCTTCTACCACTTCTCTCTCTTTATTTCCTCTAAGTCTTAGCAAGGGAAACTTTGGTGGAAACTACTCAAAACTAAGGAATTTCAGCTGGGATTTTGGGAGCTAGAGGCTTAGAGCTTAGAGAACTAACTTGGGGATTCACTTCAGCTTAAGGTAAGCTTTAATCTCAGTGAATTGTATTGAGTAGCTGCTGGTTTTTCTTAGAGTTTGCATGTGTGTTGGGTGAAGGATCATTCTTGAGAATTGATGAGGTTTAGGGCTAGTTCTTTGTTAGGTTTTATTGCTGAATCTATAGTATAACCTCTGTGATGATTAGTTTGGATTGTTGGCTTGATTTTGGGGTTAATTGGATTGGTTTTTGAGGTGAAAATGGTGAGTTTTTCAGGGCTTGAGGGGTCGGGCCGTGGCGCTGTTCTTGCTGAGCCGCGGCCCCTTAGAACATAGGGGCGTCTGGAATTGGAGGCGTGTCACGACGCCCTTCAGGAAGGGTCGCGGCGCGTGTAGGCTGATTTGAGGCAGGGCCTCGGGTTGAGCTGGGGGCCGCGGCATGAGTTCCTAGGGCCACAGCGCTTAGTGCATTTTTGGGTTCTAGAGAGGTTTTAGGCTCGGGAATTCAATAGTTAAGGCTCGAGATGGATTTTATCACTCGGATTGATAGAATTCAATGTTCCGGAGACTAGAATTATGACCCAAATCTATTCAATGGATTAGAACTTGATGGGTGGAAATTGTTAATGCGTTGTGACTAGGGTTTTGGCGAGGCTCAAACTAGGGGACTGTGCTCGGGACATCGATTCTTGGAAAGCTTGGGACACAGGTAAGAAAACTACTGTTCCCATAGAGCTTGAGTTGCATGGCACGGCCCTTAATGATTGTGTTGCAGGGCGTAGCCCTTTGATTGAATTTATATGTATTTAAGTATATGTTAAGTTATGTTATGTGTACATATAAATGAATGAACGATGATGGTCGGGAACGGCGAAGGCCGGGAACAGCGAAGGCTGAGAACGGCAAGGGGCTGGGAGCAACGTTTAGCACGCGGAGTGCGAGTTGCCAGGGCAAGACCCCAAAGATACCTGGGATATCCTCACGCTGCGGACCGCGAATCCAGGGCCTTGTAAAGTGCCTGGGATGACATGGCCGTATGTGTATAGCCTGATGATGGCTTGTTTATATGTTAATTACTTGATATACAAATATTATCCGCCTGTGAGGGTTTTCTTGCTGGGCTTCAGCTCACAGGTGCTCTATGGTGCAGGTAAAGGCAAGGGTAAAGTCGACCAATGAATGGTTTATTTTCTAAACAATATTTTTGGGATCCCAAATGTTAAACACTTTATAATTTTCAATGAATGGTTTATTTTCAAGTTTATGACTCTGATTATGGTTTAATTACACTTTTGTCCTAAAACCTCGATTAGCGAGTTGATTGCACATTTTAAACTCACTTGGTAATGGCTCTAAGGTAGTAGGGCATTACACAAACCCACTAGCTGATGAATCTAGAACAGAACAGCCGAAACTGATCTTGGAACAGTTTAGCAGGCAAAATCCATCTGTGTTAGAAGGAACTTCGGACCCCCTGATGGCAGAGGAATGGGTCAGCGTGTTGAAGAGAATCTTTGACTTTTTGGCAACTACCGAAAGGGAAAAGGTAATCTATGCGGTGTATATGTTAAGGAAGGACACCTGCATTTGGTGGGATATTTCTATGAAAGGACGTGACGTGGCATGAATGGAATGGGAAAATTTTCTTGTGTTGTTCAATGCTAAGTACTACAACCTGACAATGATAGATCAAAAGGTGGTTGAGTTCGCTAACCTAGCCAAGCTTCATCTAGTATATAGGAGTACATGCGCAAGTTTGACCAACTCTCAAGATTTGCTCCAGATCTGGTACACACTGAAGCCAACCGGGTACGCAAATTCATGAAGGGGTTGAAAAGAGAGATAGCTCAGTTCGTGGACACCGGGAAGACCAGCCTGGATACTTATGTTGAAGCCGTAGAGAGAGAAATCTGCCGGGAATCCTGGTTAGTACAAGAAAAGAAGGATCCCGACAGAGCTAAAGAATGGGCATTTATTCCAAATGACCAAGGAAGATACTTTAAAAACTAGAGCGGATCTTCTAGGAGGTTTACATTCAGATGCACTTGAAGTATGGGGAAGACCAATACTCTAGGAAACTCTCGGTTTTCCAATGGTGGAAATAATAAACGAATATTAGAGCCACCAAGCTGATGTTTGAACTTCAATAAGCAACCAAGGAGAGAAAACAACTATTGGCTGCAGTGCAACAAATGCAATCGGCGCCTCCCAGACGAGTTCAACAACAATACCAACTTCTTCACCTGTGGAAAGTCGGGTCATTTCTCCAGGTACTATTCAACTCATTGTTAGAAGGGAGGATATGACCAACCAAAGCCACTAGGCATTGCACCACAAGTCTATGCACTCACCCAGGGTGATAAAGGAGTTGGGACTTCCGACATGGTGTCTGTAGCGACCCAAATTCGCTAATAAGGCTTGGGGCCTTGATTAGCGTGCCTGGAGGGCAATAATTGTTATATTGTATTAATACGTGAATTTAATGAATATGTGATTATAGTGCATGTTTAGGTGATTAGATATGCATGTGGGCCCTATTTTGCAGTTAGGGTCATATTTGTAATTTTAGCCCGTTGGGGGCATAAATGTTATATTTATGTGTATTGTGATTGATACCACGTGTGGGTGGGGATATAATTACGGTGCACGATTCGAGACGGTCCTAAGGAGCTGTTTAGCTTAAAAGTCACAACGAGGTCAAATATCCGGCTCGGGAAAAGCTTAGGGGTATTTTGGGAATATTATAATGTTTTTGGGAATTACTGAGTAGCAGTTAGTAAATTCAATAATTGTTTAAGCGTGTCGAGATTAAACGAGGATCGTTAGGTATACTTGAGGACTTAGTCGGAATTGGGTGAAATGACAAAATTGCCCTTGAGGTTAGTATAAGAACTTTATTAAGGGGAAGGGGTAAAGTGGTAATTTGGCCTTAGGAGGGGATTAACTTGGCTGAGAGGAGTTAGTCACATTACTTACACTTAGGCTATTTAGGAATTTTCTGCTGGAAGTATAGAGAGAACCAAGAAGCAAAAAAAAAAAAAAGAGAAAGGGAAGAAGGGCTAGTTTCTTGAGACCAAGGAAGGAGTTCAGGGCTGAGATTGGGGCAACTAGAGTCAAGATTAGGCCAAGATTAATCCAGAGGTAAAGCTTCATCTCTGAATTTTAGTTTCCTTGCAAGTTTCTTTAGAGTTTGTGTTGAATGCTGAAAGTTAGGTTTTGGCTTAGTGATTGTGAAATTCAGCTGGAGAATCAAAGTGTAATGCCCCAAATTTCCTAATAAGGTTTAGGACCTTGATTAGGAGGCCGAGAGAGCCATAATTGATTTATTATGCTATTTAATAATAATATGCATGTTTAGGTGTATTAAATATGCATGTGAACCCATTTGTGATTAATTGGGTGATTTTCATATTTTGGCCATTTCGGGCATTTTTGGCATATATGTGAAATGGGCGTGGTGCTTTGTTATTATCTGGTTATGCCAGGGTTACCCAGCACAAGACGATCCTAGGAGGTAAGCTAGTGGGAAAGTCACAACGGGATTTAAGCTTGACTTGGAGTAAGTCAAGGGGTATTCATAGCATTACCGGGTTATTGGGTAATGGGAATTAACATTTGGTGATAAATTGGGAGTTAGTAAGACCAGGGGGAAAATTCTGGAAGTTTGGACTATAATGTCCCCGGGGGTGTTTTCGGGACCCCGAGCATTAGGTTTTATTGGAAGCTACTTAAGCTTGAAGTAACCTTTTAAGAAAATAAAAAGAACGTTATGTACGTTCTCTCTCCCCAAAAGTTCCCTTTACGTCTCCCGATCGCATTTTCGAAGGTAACTTGAGTTCTAGGACTCGGAATCAAGCGAGGATTGAGGCATAGCAATCCTAAGGAGAATTAGAAGCTTATTAGCCGGAGGATTTAGTTGGAAACAACTCAATCGGAGGTAATTCAAGTTTAGGTTTTAAGTTTTTAAAGGTTTTTAAGCTTGAATTGGGCTTTGTGAATCGTTGAGTTTTTAGGTTGTTTGAACCTCGGGTTTTGGTGGTTTTGGACCATTGGGGAGTTTGGGAACTTTGATTTAATGATTTGGGAATGTTTAAACATGTTTTTGGGAGGTTTTAAAAGGTTAAAACGAAGGGTAAATGGCTGCCCCGAAGTTAGGTCGCGGCCCTGTTCTTGGGCGCTGCGGCCCTTGCTCGATGAAGCAGGTGCCTTCTCTGTCTTGCTGGGCGTCGCGGCCCTTGGGTTGGGCGCCGTGGCGCTTGCTTCTGGTAGTGCTGGGGGCCGCGGCTCAGGGTGCCAGGGCCGCGGCTCAGGCAGGCTTTTGAGCCCGTTTGGGTATTTTGACCCCGGAAACATGGTTTTGGGCCTCGGGATCATTCCTACTACCCGGATTAGTGAGGATTGATGTCTTGAAGGCTAAGTTTTAGTTCAAGGGTTGGTTTTAGAGCTTGAACTCATTGCATCACCATTTGTGGTTGTGACTAGGTTAACACTAGAGGCTTGGATCAGGATCGTGCTTGTGGCTCATTTGTTGGTAACCTGTGCTTGGACCTGAGGTAAGAAAACTGCACCCCATGTGTGACATGCATGGTTATGATTGATGCATGTTGAATGTTTAAATGTAAACATTGATAGCATAATGAATGCTTGGCAATCTTGCCCATTTGCATATGATTATTGTTGAGGCATGCAGGATGATTAAATGTGATGCATGTGATGCACGAGAAACATGTGATTAGGGCATGCCATGAACGATGAGTATGAGATTGGTCAGAGCTTGAGTCTCTGAGTTTGTGCATGATCATAATTATGCTAGAAACTGTTTGGTAAGCATGATGAATGCCCTGTTCTTGGATAATTGGCATATGATACACATTGATAGCATTGCTTACTTGTGCATGGTACTGACTAATTAGTCAGAATTGGCAAAGGTGTTAGTATCAACTGTGAAGCTGTGACTCATCAGTCAGGTTCGGCAATGGTACTGGGCACTATTCACGTTGTACTGACTCATTAGTCAGAATGGTCTTAGCGTGTATCACGCAAGCCATCAAAGATGAGGTCTATTTGACTATCAGCATTGAATGGCTCAAAGAGCATTAATGCCAGACCAACCCCGAGGGTCGATGAATGAGATAAGCGCTTGGAGGCTAGTGGCTTACTCAGCAGCCACTCTCCCATTTGAATTAGTGACGTGCTTGTCAGTCACTCAGTAAGGTTTACCAGAACCTATTGAAGGTTAGAGGCTTACCCAACAGCCACCCTTCCATTTGAATTAGTGACTTGCATGGCAATCACTCAGTATGGTTACCAGAACCTATTGAAGGTTAGAGGCTTACCCAACAGCCACCCTTCCATTTGAATTAGTGACGTGCTTGTCAGTCACTCAGTAAGGTTTACCAGAACCTATTGAAGGTTAGAGGCTTACCCAACAGCCACCCTTCCATTTGAATTAGTGACTTGCATGGCAGTCACTCAGTATGGTTACCAGAACCTATTGAAGGCTAGAGGCTTACCCAACAGTCACCCTTCCATTTGAATTAGTGACTCGCTTGTCGGTCACTCAGCGTGGTTTATCAGAACCTCAAGTGTTGCGACACTCATTTGATGAATATCATAAGCGCTTGAAGGCTAGTGGCTAACCTAGCAGCCACTCTTCCATCTGGTTAGTGACTTGTTTGGCAGTCACTCATCTGATTAGGATTGACTTGATAGTCCTCCAATCAGAAGGCCAGGATTTCTTATCCTGAATACCCCAGCATCTGTTTGAACTCATTTGCATGCTGAATAAAGCTATGATAGCTAGGCATTCCAGATATGATTTGATATCATGATATGAATGTTTATGAGCATATGAGTTTTCTTGCTGGGCTTCGGCTCACGGGTGCTTTGTGGTGCAGGTAAAGGCAAAAGAAAGCTGGGCCATCCTTGAGTTGGAGAGCTTAGGTGATGACGTGTACATATGCAGCTGCTCGACCAATACTTGGGCGAGGTTTGAAAGTGGAACTAGGGCTGAACCCTGTTTTTGCCGCTTAGAACGGCCTGTTGTAAACATTTTCTTGTAATAAACTCTTAAATTATATTTTTGGGATCCCAATGTATACAGTAAACGTTCTAGTGAGACGTTTTATCTTAACCAAAGTTTTTAACCCCTAAACCGCTAATCATACTTAGTCACGCGTTTATGGCCAAACGACTCGATTAGCGAGTTTAGCACTGTTTGCAATGTGCACTGTAGCGGTCCCTGGAGTTAGGGCGTTACAATTTTGGTATCAGAGCAATGACATGGTTTATGTGTTCCGGAAGACAAGCTGGGCATGTACACTCATCACTGAAGATAGCTTCACTCAAGGAATGGTAACTATTTTTGTAGTTATGTGCTTAGCTGCTTAAATAGATTGTGAATGCTTTACCTGCACATTGCATTAGGGAGCATGAGATTCTGATAGAGCTTGGCTCTTGACTATTTGACTATATGCTCCATGAATATGTTTATGAACATGATCATTTGATTACCTGCTCCATGATTACATAATTGTGATATTTGCATGCTTGAGTTGAGGCATGGTGTGGATGTTGGAAGAGCAGGGATTTTGATTGATGTATGAATGCCATGGGAATGTTTATAGCACCGCAATGATTTATGAATATGGTGTGGTAAGATTGATTCCGTGGGGGAAAAACTCATGATTTGGTCATTGTGTCTAATGGGTCAAGTTATTGACTGCAAAACAGGTTTATAGCCAAGGCAGTTTTGAGGCCTGGTGGTGGCTATGCAGAGGCTGGGAGTTTCAGCCAGGGGTTGAGTTCCTCATCTACCCCTCAGAGTTTTCAACAGATAGTCACAGATTTGCAATCAAGATTGCAGAGGCATGAGGAAGAGATTAGGTGTCTGAGGCAACAGCAGAATCTGTTGGGAAGCACCTCTTCCTATGTTGTGCCAGGAATGGCACCAGATTTGGCTCAGCCTAGGGTTGAGAGCAGATGGGAATTTCTCTGTGGAAGATTCCAGGAGTATTACCCTCCAGTTTTTTAGGGAGGCCTAGATCCATTCAGAGCTGGGCAATGGATGGGCATGGTCAGTTCCATTCTTGATAGTATGGGGCTGGTAGGTCACGATAGGGTGATCTGTGCGACATATGTATTGCGGGATGATGCTCAGACATGGTGGGAAGTGATATCCCAGACACGAGACACAGCTGTGATGGATTGGAAAGAATTTAGGCAGCTGTTCAATGAAAAGTATTACTGTGATGTGGCTAAGGCTGCCAAGATGAATGAATTTCTGAATCTCGTTCAGGGAAAGACATCAGTATCCGAGTATGTTAATAAATTTAATGGGTTGGCCAAGTTTGCTTTAGACATGGTACCCACAGATGTGGCTCGAAAGGAAAGGTTTGTTCAAGGATTGAATCCTGGAATAGCTCAGGGCATCAGAGTTGCCCCAGTGCATGAAGTCTCTACCTATGCTCAGGTGGTAAAGAAGGCTCTTGCTGTTGAGAGCATCAGAAATGAGGAAAGGAGTGCCACGAGGCATGGAGCTCAGATAGTGGTTTCTCCATCTAATGGAGCAAGCAATAAGAAAAGCTGGAAACCTTACCCAGAGTGCGCTCGGTGCAAGAGGCATCATCTGGGAGAATGACGAGCAAGGGCATGTTTCGTATGTGGAATAGTTGGGCATTTCAAGAAGGACTGCCCAAGGCTAAGAGAGCTTGAGCAAAAGGGGATAGACAGCTCGACTCCAGCTCGAGTGTTTATTCCGGAGTAGTCAGAGTCTGGGACTGGGGCTAGCTCCTCAGGAGTGGCAGGTCAGTTTCCTTGTTTTGATTTCTGAGTTATGCTGATTGGCTTTGGTGTCATGTTGTTCCTTTGTTTGTTGCATATAGAGAGGCATAAAATTGATATGATGATCACATGGTTGTGTTGTGATGGGAACATAGTATGGAATTGACAACTTAAAAGGTAAGTTGGGTTATGGAAGGACCCCTCAGTGGTTGAGTAAAGCTGGTTATGACTGGTTTGGGTATGATCTGAGAATAGAAAGCCTTGAGGCAGTTGGTGCTATGCATAGCTTTGGTATGCTGATGATATCTGTGTGGAGAGCTAGAGTTTTATGGCAGAGAGATGCATAGAACTCTTAGCTAGCGTGGTGGATACCACTTAGACTGTGTCAGTGGGATCAGGACAGGCTGGATGAGTCTGTGAGTTCCTGAATGTGTTTTCAGGGGATTTGTCAGGGTTTCTGTTTTATGAAGAGATATAATGGTGGTTTGATTAGTACCAGGGATAGAGTTGAATTGAGAGCATTGTATTGAATGGCTTAGTAGAGTTGTAAGAACTCGAGGCTTAGATACTGAGTGAGAAGGAATTCTCAAGAGTTGATGCTAAGTGTTTATGGATCAGATGAACAAAGCATTCAAGGGATTATTTGAATGGGAATTTGTGATCGTCTGGGACGATGATTTTATGGTATATTCTCTGTGGAATTTGCTAAGGTCGAGGGATACCTTAGAAGGCGGGAGTGTCCTTGGATGGGTATGGTATTATATGTGTTTTGTGGAAAGAGTTCTGAGTCTCTTTATACAGATCAGAATCAATTGATAGGTTGTTATGACACCTCGGTGATACAGAGAAAAGATTGCTTATGTAACACGTTGGTCAAAGAATTTGATTAGAACTAGAGTGGTGTTTCTGGTGGGACAATGGCCAGTTCTGTGCTTGAGATTATTATCTCAGAGGATCAAAAGGAATAAATGACTAAGTGAATCTCAGATAAGAAAGTTGAATGGAAGTCTTAGCTGGGTTAGCTAAGAGTGTTACAGTGTCTTGTAATATAAGGATCAGACTTGGGGTCTGATGGACGCTGGGATTTTATGGGAGATTCTAGATGACAATCAGGGTCAGGACCCTCCACCTACCCCACAAAATTGGCAACAGATGTTTGCCAAAATGGAAGCCATATTGCAGTGAACAGAGGAAGAACTTCGACAGTTAAGGCAACAGACCCCTCCACAAGTCACTGGGCTGCCAATTCAGTAGGTTGTGGCGCCAATGTCGGTTCAGCCTGTGATGGAGAACAGATGGGAACCTTTGTATGAAAGGTTTAGGAAGCAGCATCCTCCCACCTTTGAGGGTGGACCAGACCCATTGCGGGCAGAGCAGTGGATGAATATGACCTCCTCAATTCTAGATTTCATGAGGGTTGAAGGGAACGAGAGGGTAGCCTGTGCCAGCTACATGTTTAGAGAAGATGCCCGCATCTAGTGGGATGTAGTGGTTCAGAGAAGGAATGTGGCAGTTATGACTTAGGAAGAATTCAGGAACATCTTCAATGAGAAGTATTACAGTGTTGCAGTCCGAGCTGCAAAGGTTGACGAGTTCATCAACCTCACACAGAATTGGTTGACCATGACAGAGCATGCCCTGAAATTTGATCGATTCGTGAAGTTTGAGCCAGATTTAGTGCTGACAGATGCGGCAAGAAGAGACTGGTTTGTACGGGGATTGAACGTCATGATCTCCCATGATGTGAAGATCACTTTGGATTCGGAGACTACTACCTATGCTCAGGTGGTGGACAAGGCCCTTACAGCTGAGGGGCCGAGGACCAAATTTGGAGAGAGAGCGCTGTTAGGAGCGATTCCAGGAGGATGGTGCCTCCTTTTATTGGATCCAGTCAGGGTAGTGGGTCCAGTGAACAGAAGAGGAAGGCCCCAGATTCCTTTGTTCCTCCTAGTTTGGATAGGAGGGAACGGGGTGCTTTTAGTGGGCATCAGGGCGAAGGTGAAAACTGGAGGAGCTTTCCAGTGTGTCCTCGGTGCAGACGACGACACCAGGGTGAGTGCAGGATTAGGGCCTGTTTTTTCTGTGGGAGTGCCAATCATCTGAAGAAGGATTTCCCACAAGCCAGGAATGAAGAGCCGAAGTAGGGTGACAGTCTTGCTCCTGCCAGAGTGTTTGCTTTGACTCAGACTGAGGCGGAGGCTAGCCCCTCAATAGTGACAGGTCAAATTTCTAGTGCTGGTTCTTCTTATACTTCATTGTTTGATTCAGGATTACACACTCATTTGTGTCTGCTAGAGTGATAGATAAGCTGTGTAGACCTAGTGCTTTGTATTCTAGAGGTTTTCAGACTTTGTTGCCAACTGGGGAACTAGTAGTCTCTAGGAGATGGATTGTAGCTTTACCAATAGAGGTAGATGGTAGGGAGTTGTTTGATGATCTGATTGAGCTTGCAATGGATGACTTCGATATGATCCTAGGGATGGATTGGCTATCGAAGTATGGGGTGATGATTGACTGCAAGCGCAAGATGGTGACTTTTGAACCAGAAGGAGAGGTACGGTTTAGTACCGCTTATCATCCTCAGACAAATGGACGGTTTGAGAGGATGATTCAAGTATTGGAGGACATGCTACGAGCCTGTGTACTAGATTTTGGGGGATATTGGAATGAGTATCTCCCTTTGATTGAATTCTCGTATAACAACAGTTATCAGGCGACTATCGAAGTGGCTCCGTATGAGATACTTTATGGAGGAAGTGTAGATCACCTATCCATCGGATGAGACAGGTGAGAGGAGTTATTTGGGTCCTAAGATGGTTCAGAGGACTAACGAGGCGATAGAAAAGATTAGAGCTCGAATGCTCGCCTCCCAGAGTCGCCAGAAGAGTTACTCAGTCTTAGAGGTCCTCAAAACTATGAGCATTCATTTTTATTTGTTTCTAAAGGTCCTCATAAACTTGAGCATTCCTTTTTCTTGGTTCCTCGAGTTCCTCGAAACCTTTAGAATTCATCTTGATTTGTTCCTAGTGGTCCTCGGAACCTTGAGCATTCCTCTTGCTTGGTTCCTTCCACTCCTCAGAACCTGTAGCATTCATCTTGCTTTGTTTATAGAGGTCCTCGAAACCTTAAGCATTCAAATTTCTAGGTTCCTCGTGTTCCTTGGATCCTTGAGAATTCATCTTGCTTGGTTCCTAGAGGTCCTTGGAACCTTGAGCATTCCTCTTACTTTGTTCCTTCAATTCCTTGAAACCTGATGCATTCATTTTACTTGTTTCCTAGAGGTCCATGAAACCCAGAGCATTTATCTTGCTTTGTTCTTAGAGGTCCTCGAATCCTAAAGCATTCCTTTTTCTTCGTTCCTCGAGGTCCTTGAATCCTTGAGTGTTCCTAGCGATACTTGAGCGTTTCCTTGAGAGTTCATCTTGCCAGCTTCCTAGAAGTCCTTGGAACCTTGAGCATTCATCTCGCTTAGTTCCTATACATCCACGGAACCATGAGCATTTATTTTTCTTGGTTCCTCGAGGTCCTCAAAATCTTCATCATTCATCTTACATGGTTCTAGCGGTCCTCGGAACCTTTAGCATTCAACTTTGCTTGGTTCTTCACTGTCCTCGGAACATTGAGCATTCCTCTTGCTTGGTTCATTTAGGTCCACGAAAACTTGAGTATTTCTCTTTCTTGGTTCCTTGAAGTCCTCGAAACGATGTGCATTGCACTTGCTTGGTACCTAGTGGTCCTCGGACCCTTGAGCATCCATTGTGTTTGGTTCCCAAAGGTCCTCAAAACCATGAGCATTTATCTTATATAGGTTCCTCAAGGTACTCGAAACCTTGAGCATTCATCTTGTGTAGTTACTAGAGGTCCTCAAAACCTTGAGCATTCCTCATGCTTAATTCCATGAGATCCTTGAAAACTTGAGCGTTCCTCTTGCTTTGTTCTTAGAAGTCCTCAAAACTTTGAGCCTTCATTTTTCTTTGTTTCTAGAGGTCCTCAGAAACTTGAGCATTCCTTTTGCTTGGTTCCTCGAGTTCCTCGAAACCTTGAGAATTCATCTTGCTTTGTTCCTAGTGGTCCTCGGAACCTTTAGCATTCCTCTTGCTTGTTTCCTTCAACTCCTCGAAACTTGGAGCATTCATCTTGCTTGGTTTATAGAGGTCCTCGTAACCTTAAGCATTCAATTTTCTAGGTTACTCGTGTTCCTTGGAACCTTGAGAATTCATCCTTCTTGGTTCCTAGAGGTCCTCGGAACCTTGAGCATTCCTCTTGCTTTTTTCCTTCAATTCCTCGAAACCTGATGCATTCATATTACTTATTTCCTAGTGGTCCATGAAACCCAGAACATTCATCTTGCTCTATTCTTAGAGGTCCTCAGATCCTTAAGCATTCATTTTTCTTGGTTCCTCGAGGTCCTCGAATCCTTGAGCGTTCCCAGCGATACTTGAGCATTTCCTTGAGAGTTCATCTTGCCAACTTCCTAGAAGTCCTTGGAACTTTGAGCATTCCTCTTGCTTGGTTCCTTGAGGTCTACGGAACCATGAGCATTCATTTTTCCTTATTCCATGAGTTTCTAGAGACCATGAGCATTCATTTTTCTTTGTTCCTAAAGTACCTTAGAAACTTGAGCATTCCTTTTGCTTGGTTCCTCCAGATCCACGGAAACTTGAGAATTCATCTTGTCTGGTTCCTCGAGGTCCTCGAATCCTTAGCCAATCATGTTGCTTGGTTCCTTCAGTTCCTCGAAACCTATAGCATTCATTTTTCTTGTTTCCTAGAGGTCCTCGAAACCTGGAGCATTTATCTAGCTTGGTTCCTAGAGGTCCTCGAACCTTAAGCATTCATTTTTCTTGGTTCTTTGAGGACCTCGAATCCTTGAGGATTTCTAGCAGTACTTGAGTGTTTCCTTTAGAGTTCATCTTACCAGCTTCCTATAAGTCCTCAGAACCTTGAGCATTCATCTTGCTTGGTTCCTATACGTCCACGGAAACATGAGCATTTATTTTGCTTGGTTGCTCGAGGTCCTCGAAACTTTCATCATTCATCTTGCATGGTTCTAGCAGTCCTCGGAACCTTTAGCATTCAACTTTGCTTGGTTCTTCGTTATCCTCAGAACATTGAGAATTCCTCTTGCTTGGTTCAATGACGTCCTTGGAAACTTGAGTATTCTTCTTGCTTGGTTCCTTGAAGTCCTCATAACCATGGGCATTCCACTTTCATGGTTTCTAGAGATCCTCAAACCCTTGAGCATTCATTTTTCTTGGTTTCTAATGGTCCTCAGAACCATGAGCATTCATCTTGCTTGGTTCCTAGAAGTCCTCAGAAACTTCAGCATTCCTCTTGCTTGGTTCCTTGAGATCCTCGGAAACTTAAGCGTTCCTCTTGCTTCGTTCTTAGAGGTCCTCGAAACTATTAGCATTCTTTTTCTTTGTTTCTAGAGGTCCTTAGATGCTTGAGCATTCCTTTTGCATGGTTCATTGAATTCCTCGAAACCTTGAGAATTTATCTTGCTTTGTTCCTAGTGGTCCTCGAAACCTTGAGCATTCCTCTTGCTTGGTTCCTTCGACTCCTTGGAACCTGGAGCATTCATCTTGCTTGGTTTATAGATGTCCTCATAACCTTAAGCATTCGATTTTCTAGGTTCCTCGTGTTCCTTAGAACCTTGAGAATTCATCCTTCTTGGTTCCTAGAGGTCCTCGGAACCTTGAGCATTCCTCTTGCTTTGTTCCTAGAGGTCCTCAAAACCTTGAGCATTCCTCTTGCTTGATTCCTTGCATGGTTCCTAGAGGTCCTCGGAACCTTCATCATTCATCTTGCTTGGTCCTAGCGGTCCTCGAAACCTTTAGCATTCAACTTTGCTTGGTTCTTCACTGTCCTCGGAACATTGAGCATTCCTCTTGCTTGGTTCATTGAGGTTCTCGAATACTTGAGTATTTCTTTTTCTTGGTACCTTGAAGTCCTCGAAACGATGTCCATTGCACTTGCGTGGTTCCTCGTGGTCCTCGTACCCTTGAGCATCCATTTTGTTTTGTTCCCAAAGGTCCTCAAAACCATGAGCATTTATCTTTTATTGTTTCCTCGAGGTACTCAAAACCTTGAGCATTCATCTCGCTTAGTTACTAGAGGTTCTCAAAACCTTGAGCATTCCTCTTGCTTGATTCCTTAAGATCCTCGAAAACTTGAGCGTTCCTCTTGCTTCGTGCTTAAAGGTCCCCAAAACTATGAGCCTTCATTTTTCTTTGTTTCTAGAGTTCCTCATAAACTTGAGCATTCATTTTGCTTGGTTCCTCGAGTTCTTCAAAACCTTGAGAATTCATCTTGCTTTGTTCCTAGTGGTCCTCGGACCCTTTAGCATTCCTCTTGCTTGGTTCCTTCAACTCCTCGAAACTTGGAGCATTCATCTTGCTTGGTTTATAGAGGTCCTCATAACCTCAAGCATTCAATTTTCTAGGATCCTCGTGTTCCTTGGAACCTTGAGAATTCATCCTTCCTGGTTCCTAGAGGTCCTCGGAACCTTGAGCATTCCTCTTGCTTTGTTCCTTCAATTCCTTGGAACCTGATGCATTCATTTTTATTATTTCCTAGAGGTCCATGAAACCCAGAACATTCATCTTGCTCTATTCTTAGAGGTCCTAGAATCCTTAAGCATTCATTTTTCTTGGTTCCACGAGGTCCTCGAATCCTTGAACGTTCCCAGTGGTTCTTGAGCATTTCCTTGAGAGTTCATCTTGACAACTTCCTAGAAGTCCTTGAAACTTTGAGCATTCCTCTTGCTTGGTTCCTTGAGGTCTATGGAACCATGAGCATTCATTTTTTCCTTATTCCATGAGTTTCTAGAGACCATGAGCATTCATTTTTCTTTCTTCCTAAAGTACCTTAGAAACTTGAGCATTCCTTTTGCTTGGTTCCTCCAGATCCACGGAAACTTGAGAATTCATCTTGTCTGGTTCCTCGAGGTCCTCGAATCCTTAGCCAATCATGTTGCTTGGTTCCTTCAGTTCCTTGGAACCTATAGCATTCATTTTTCTTGTTTCCTAGAGGTCCTCAAAACCTGGAGCATTTATCTTTCTTGGTTCCTAGAGGTCCTCGAAACCTTAATCATTCGTTTTCTTGGTTCTTCGAGGTCCTCGAATCCTTAAGGGTTTCTAGCAGTACTTGAGCGTTTCCTTTAGAGTTCATCTTACCATCTTCCTATAAGTCCTCGTGACTTTGAGCATTCATCTTGCTTGGTTCCTATACTTCCATGGAACCATGAGCATTTATTTTTCTTGGTTGCTCGAGGTCCTTGAAACCTTCATCATTCAACTTGCATGGTTCTAGCGGTCCTCAGAACCTTTAGCATTCAACTTTGCATGGTTCTTCGCTGTCCTCAGAACATTGAGAATTCCTCTTGCTTGGTTCAATGAGGTCCTCGGAAACTTGATTATTCTTCTTGCTTGGTTCCTTAAAGTCCTCAGAACCATGGGCATTCCACTTGCTTGGTTCCTAGAGATCATCAGACCCTTGAGCATCCATTTTTCTTGGTTTCTAATGGTCCTCAGAGCCATGAGCATTCGTCTTGCTTGGTTCCAAGAGGTCCTCAGAAACTTGAGCATTCCTCTTGCTTGGTTCCTAGAGATCCTCGGAAACTTGAGCGTTCCTCTTGCTTCGTTCCTAGAGGTCCTCAAAACTATTAGCATTCCTTTTTCTTTGTTTCTAGAGGTCCTCAGATGCTTGAGCATTCCTTTTGCATGGTTCATTGAGTTCCCCGAAACCTTGAGAATTTATCTTGCTTAGTTCCTAGTGGTCCTCGGAACCTTGAGTATTGCTCTTGCTTGGTTCCTTCGACTCCTCGGAACCTGGAGCATTCATTGCTTGGTTTATAGAGTTCCTCGTAACCTTAAGCATTCGATTTTCTAGGTTCCTCGTGTTCCTTGGAACCTTGAGAATTCATCCTTCTTGGTTCCTAGAGGTCCTCAGAACCTTGAGCATACCTCTTGCTTTGTTCCTTCTAGTCCTCGGAACCTAATGCATTCATTTTACGTGTTTCCTAGAGGTCCATGAAACCCGGAGCATTCATCTTGCTTTGTCTTAGAGGTCCTCGGATCCTTAAGCATTCGTTTTTCTTGGTTCCTCGAGGTCCTCGAATCCTTGAGCGTTCCTAGCGGTACTTTAGTGTTTCCTTGAGAGTTCATCTTGCCAGCTTCCTAGAAGTCCTCGGAAGCTTGAGCATTCCTCTTGCTTGGTTCCTTGAGGTCTACGGAACCCTTAGCATTCATTTTTCCTTGTTCCTTGAGTTCCTAGAGACCTTGTGCATTAATTTTTCTTTGTTCCTATAGGTCCTCAGAAACTTGAGCATTCCTTTTGCGTGGTTCGTCAAGTTCCTCATAAACTTGAGAATTCATCTTGCTTGGTTCCTAGAGGTCCTCAGAACCTTAGACATTCCTCTTGCTTGGTTCCTTTAGTTCCTTAGAACTTGTCGCATTCATTGTGTTTGCTTCCTAGAGGTCACGGAACTTGGAGCATTTATCTTGCTTGTTTCCTAGAGGTCCTCTGGACCTTAAGCATTTGTTTTTCTTTGTTCATCGAGGTCCTCGAATCCTTGAGTGTTTCTAGTTTTTCTTGAGCATTTCCTTGAGAGTTCATCCTTCTAACTTCCTAGAATTCCTCGGAACCATGAGCATTCAATTTTTATTGGTTCTTCGAGGTCCTCAAAACCTTGAGCATTCATCTTGCTTGGTTTTTAGAGGATCTTAGAAGCTTTAGCATTCCTCTTGCTTTGTTCCTTGAGATCCTTAGAAACTTGAGCATTCCTCATGCTTCATTATTAGTGTCCTCGGAACCATGAGTATTCATTTTTCTTTGTTACTAGAGATTCTGAGAAACATGAGCATTCCTTTTTCTTGGTTCTTCGAGTTTGTTGAAACCTTGAGAATAATTCTTTCTCGGCTCCTAGTGGTCCTTGGAACCTTGACCATTTCTCTTGCTTGGTTCCTTTAGTTCCTCGAAACATGGAGCATTCATCTTTCTTGGTTTATAGAGGTCCTTGTAACCTTCAGCATTAAATTTCCTTATTTCCTCGAGGTCCTAAAATCCTTTAGCGTTCCTAGCGGCTCTTGAGCAATTCCTAGAGCATTCATCTTGCTAGCTTCCTAGAAGTCCTCAGACGCTTGATCATTCCTCTTGCTTGTTTCCTTGAGATCCTTGAAACCCGGAGCATTCATTTTTCTTCGTTCCTCTTGGTCCTCGTATCCTTCAATATTCACCTTGAATGGTTCCTAGTATTCTCGAATCTTTAGCATTCAACTTTGATTGGTTCATTGAAGTCCTCAGAACCTTGAGAATTCCTCTTGCTTGGTCCCTTGAAGTTCTCAGAACATTGGGCATTCCACTTGATCATATAGTTCCTCGGAACCTTGAGCATCCATTTTGCTTAGTTCCTAAAGGTCTTTGGAACCTTGAACATTTAGCTTTTATTGGTTTCTCGAGGTCCTCGGAACCTTGAGCATTCATCTTGCATCGTTTCTAGAGGTCCTCAAAACCTTGAGCATTCCTATTTCTTTGTTCCTTGAGATCCTCAAAAACTAGTGTATTCCTCTTGCTTCGTTCCTAGTGGTCCTTGGAACCATGAGCATTCATTTTTCTTTGTTCCTTAAGGTCCTTAGAAACTTAAGCATTCATTTTGCTTGTTTCCTCGAGTTCCTCGGAACCTTGAGAATTCATCTTGCTTGGTTCCTAGAGGTCCTCAAAACCTTTGCATTCATTTTTCTTAGTTCTTCGAGGTCCTCAAATCCTTGAGCATTCCTAGCGGTACTTGAGTGTTTCCTCGAGAGTTCATCTTGTCAGGTTCCTAGAAGTCTTCGGAACCTCGAGCATTCCTCTTGCTTGGTTCCTTGAGGTCCAAAGAACCATGAGCATTCATTTTTCCTGGTTCCTCGAGGTCCTCGAAATCATCTGCATTCATCTTGCATGGTTCCTAGCGGTCCTCGAAACCTTTCACATTCAACTTTGCTTGATTCTTAGATGTCCTCAGAACCTTGAGAATTCCTCTAGCTTGGTTCCTCGAGGTCCTCGAAAACTTGAGTATTCCTCTTGCTTGGTTTCTTGAACTGCTCAGAACCATGGGCATTCCACTTGCATGGTTCCTAGAGGTCCTCGGACCCTTAAGCATCCATTTTTCTTGGTTCCTAAAGGTCCTTGGAACCTTGAGCATTCAGTTTTTATTGATTCCTTGAGGTCCTCGGAACCTTGAGTGTTCATCTTGCGTGATTTCTAGTGGTCCTTGTAACCTTGAGCATTCCTCGTACTTTTTTCCTTGAGTTCCTTGAAAACTTGAGCATTCCTCTTGCTTCGTCCCTTGTGGTCCTTGGAACTGTGAGCATTTATTTTTCTTTGCTCCTAGAGGTACTCAGAAACTTGAGCATTTCTTTTGTCTGGTTCCTCGACTTCCTTGGAACCTTGAGATTTCATCTTGCTTGGTTTCTATAGGTCCTCGGAATCTTTAGCATTCCTCTTGCTAGGTTCCTTGAGGTCCAGGGAACCATGAGCATTCATTTTTCCTTGTTCATTAAGTTCCTAGATACCATGAGCATTCATTTCTGTTTCTTCCTAAAGGTCCTCAGAAACTTGAACATTCCTTTTGCTTAGTTCGTCGAGTTCCTCGAAAACTTGAGAATTCATCTTACTTGGTTCCTAGAGGTCCTCGGAACTTTAGGCATTCCTCTTGCTTGGTTCCTTCAGTTCGTTAGAACCTGTAGCATTCATTTTGTTTGTTTCCTCTAGAGCATTTATCTTGCTTGGTTCCTAGAGGTCCTCGGAACCTTAAGCATTCGTTTTTCTTGGTTCATCGAGGTCTTTGAATCATTGAGCATTTCTAGTAGTACTTGAGCATTTCCTTGAGAGTTCATATTGCCAGCTTCCTAGAAGTCCTTGGAACCTTGAACATTCCTCTTGCTTGGTTCATTGAGGTCGTCGGAACCCGAAGCATTATTTTTTTTTTTTTTTTGGTTCCTAAAGGTACTCGGGACCATGAGCATTCAACTTTTATTGGTTCCTCGAGGTCCTCAAAAAAACTTGAGCATTCCTCTAGCTTTGTTCCTTGAGATCCTCCAAATCTTGAGCATTCCTCTTGCTTCGTTCCTAGTTGTCCTTGAATCCATGAGCATTCATTTTTCTTTGTTCCTAGAGGTCCTAAAAAACTTGAGCATTCCTTTTGCTTGGTTCTTCAAGTTCCTCGGAACCTTGACAATTCATTTTGCTTTGTTCCTAGAGGTTCTCAGAACCGTGAGCATCCCTCTTGCTTGGTTCCTTCAGTTCCTCGAAACCTGGAGCACTCATCTTGTTTGGTTTATAGAGGATCTCGAAACCTTAAGCATTCATTTTTGCTAGTTCATCGAGGTCCTCGGAACCTTCAGTATTAATCTTGCATGGTTCCTGGCAATCCTCGGAACCTTTAGCATTCAACTTTTCTTGGTTCTTCGATGTCCTTAGAACCTTGAGAATTCCTCTTGATTGGCTCCTTGAGGTCCTCAGAAACTTGAGTATTCCTCTTGCTTGGTTTCTTGAAGTCCTCAGAGCCATGGCCATTCCACTTTCTTTATTGCTAGAGGTCCTCGGACCCTTGAGCATCCATTTTTTTTAGTTCCTAATGGTCCTCCGAACCTTGAACATATAGTTTTTATTTGTTCCTCGAGGTCCTCGGAACCTTGAGCATTTTAAGATCCTCGTAAACTTGAGAATTCCTCTTGCTTCGTTCCTAGAGGTCCTCGGAACCTTGAGCATTCCTCTTGCTTGGTTCCTTCAGTTCCTCGAAACCTGTAGGATTCATTTTGCATATTTCCTAGAGGTCCTCGAAACCTGGAGCATTCATCTTGCTTTGTTCCTAAAGGTCCTCGGGTTTTTCTTGATTTCTCGAGGTTCCAAATCGTTGAGCGCTGCTAGCAGTACTTGAGCATTTCATTGAGAGTTCATCTTGCTAGCTTCCTAAAAGACCTCAGAACCTTGAGCATTCCTCTTGCTTGGTTCCTTGAGGTCCATAGAATCATGAGCATTCATTTTGCTTGGTTCCTCAAGGTCCTCAGAATCTTCAGCATTCATTTTGCATGGTTCCTGATGGTCCTCAGAACCTTTAGCATTCAACTTTGCTTTGTTCTTTGAGGGCCTCAAAACCTTGAGAATTTCTCTTCCTTAGTTCCTTAAGGTCCTCGGATCCTTGAGTATTCCTCTTGCATGGTTCCTTGAAGTCTTCGAAACCTTGGGTTTTCCTTTTTCTTGGTTCCTTGAGGTCCTCGAAGCCTTGAGAATTCATCTTGCTTGGTTCTTAGCAGTCTTTGGAACCTTGAGCATTCCTCTTGCTTGGTCCCTTAAGGTCCTCGGAATCTTGTGCAATCATTTTGCTGGTTCCTAAAGGTCCTCGTAACCTTGAGCATCTAGCCCCTGCTTGGTTCCTAAAGTTCCTCGGTACCTTGAGCATTCATTTTTCTTGGTTCCTACAGGTCCTCGGAACCTGGAGCATTCCTTTTGCTTGGTTCCTCGAGGTCCTTGGAACCTTGAGCATTCATCTTGCTTTTTTGCTAGAGGTCCTCAGAACCTTAAGGATTGCTCTTGCTTGGTTCCTTGATATCCTCAGAACCTTGAGCATTCCTATTTCTTGGTTCCTAGAGGTCCTCGGAAATATGAGCATTCATTTTTCTTTGTTCATACAGATTCTAGGAAACTTGATCATTCATTTTGCTTGGTTCCTCGAGTTCCTCGGAAGCATGAGAATTCATCTTGCTTGGTTCCTAGAGGTCCTCAGAACCATGAGCATTCCTTTTGCTTGGTTCCTTCAGTTCCTCAAAACCTAAATCATTCATTGTGCTTGGTTCCTAGAGGTCCTCGGAACCTAGAGCATTCATCTTGCTTGGTTCCTAGAGGTCCTCGAAACCTTAAGCATTCATTTTTCTTGGTTCCTTGAGGTCCTTAGATCCATGAGCATTCAAAGATAAGATTATGGTATTCCTCATTCTTTACGTTGATGATATTCTACTCATTGGGAATCACATAGAAACATTATCAAAGGTTAAGAAATGGTTAGTTGGGCAATTCTAAATGAAAGATTTGGGAGAAGCCAAATATGTTTTGGGAATTCAGACCTGTATAGATTGAAAGAACAAAATTTTTACACTGCCTAAAGCAATTTATTTTTATTAAGTGCTAGAATGCTTTGGCATGCAAAACTCCAAGAAGGGCACTATGCCTACCCGGTCAAAAGTTAAATTATCTAAAGAACATTGTCCACAAACACCTCAGGAAGAGGAGGACATGAGACAGTATCCTTATTCCTCTGCAGTAGGCAGTCTAATGTATGCAATGTTATGCACCAAACCTGACATCTGTTATGCATTAAGGATAGTCAGCCATTATCAATCCAATCCTGGATTGATTCATTGGACAGTAGTAAAGAATATTCTCAAGTATCTTAGACATACTAGAGATTACATGCTTGTGTATTGAGGTGGTGACCTAAACCCCACTGGATATACTGATTCTGATTTTTAATCAGACAAAGATAGTCGAAAGTCGACATCTGGAACAATTTTCACACTTGGAAGCGGCATTGTAGTTTGGAGAAGTATTAAACAATCCAGTATTGCAGACTCCACCATGGAAGTCGAATACATAGCAGCTTGTGAAGCAGGTAAAGAGGTCGTGTGGCTCAAGAAGTTCTATATTGATATGGAAGTTGTTCCAAGCATGGATCGGCCACTTGTTTTGTACTGTGATAACACTGAGGTGGTAGCTAATTCAAAGGAACCCAGAAGTCACAAGAGGGGAAAGCATATCTACAGGAAATATCACTTGATCCAAGAGTAAGTCAACCGAGGAGATGTTATTGTCTTGAAGATTACATCCGACGATAATCTTGCAGATCTGTTCACAAAGACTTTATCTATTAAATCTTTTCAGGGTCATGTAAGAAGCATGGGCTTAAGGGAAATGCCTCATTTTCTTTAGGGAAAGTGGGAGATTTTTGGGAATTGTGCCCTTAAAGCAATTGTAGTAGACAATGGTTTTAATGAAATAAATGAATGAATTGAATTATTGTATATATGTAGCTTATGTATTATATTATTGCTAATAATATTAAGTAAATATCATAAAATTCCCAAGTTCATCTATATGGTCTTAGTCTCATATTGGTATGAGAGGATCGAGGTTGAGATAATGAACTTAAATAGTTTGCAGTAAAATAAAGTTATGGAATGTTTAGATTAATTACTGCTAGTACGGTCCACTAGTATTATGAATACATGTGACCTAGACTAGTGTAGTAAGACACTTTAGTGGAGGTACATTACATGCTGAGAGTATGTAGAACTCGACCAGATATGATTTAATAATACTTGTTTAAATACCGTTTCATAGTATTATAAAACACATCAACTAATGATCATATACAAACTAATATGAACTCCTATATATGTCATTTGATCATTTGATTCATGCATTACGATTTGTGAGAATGATCCGGCAAAAAAATATTGTTTTGGGGACTCAATGATGTATATGGTTGGGGACATAGCTTAACAGATATGGAATCTATACCTTTTTATAGATTGAATGATGATTCCCTTTTGGGTTGGCTTTTGGAACTGAAAAAGTTATTGACGTCAAATTCATAATCAGATTATGAATTAATCTTCACTAGTAAAGTCAATGGTACACTAGGAATCAAGATATAATTAAAAGGGTTACATAGGTCCCCGGGGCGGCTCTATCAACACTAATCAAGGTAAGAGTTGATACAAGGGTTAAACTGTGAATGGGATTTTTGAGAGAATATTTATTCTTCAAGATAAATGTGCAATTATGTGATAATTGAAGTTGCACAATTTATTATTGCATTTGTGCAATTTCGAAATTGTGTAGAAATAAAAGAAATTAATTTTAATCAATTATATTTATTTAAGTGTGATTAAATAAATATGGATAGTCAAAATTGGTTTTGATTATTATATTCATTTAATTAATAATAAGATGATGATAAAAATTCAAATTTTGAATTTTGAAATTTAAGTTGTTATCTTTTCTTTAAAAAGATGATACCTAATTTGGATAACTAATTATTATTTAATTAAAATAAAAACACATGATAATATCAAAATCTCATTTTTCAGGGATAGGTCACACGCATAGGGCTTGGACTGTTCTATGCGTGTGGCACATCTGATGTTATCAGATATTGGTTTTTTATTTTTATTTTTAATTAATTAATAAATCATTTTAAAATAGGCTTTAAATGGAATGTTAGATTTTTGTCTATTATCATTATTATTATTATTATTATTATTATTATTATTATTATTATAAAAGATGATTGATTTTATTATTTTTATTATTATTATGGTAATAATGCCTATATATTCTATATGATAGAAAATAGAAAGAACAAGCTTTTAACAGAGAATAAAAAACTTTCATCTTTTTCACAAAAGCAAAAGCATTTTCTCTTTAGCCTATAATCAAAAGTCTCATGTGTTAAAAATACTTTTGATTCAAAAAATTGATCCTTGTTCTCTATGTGTCCACCCACATATTGAGGTGTAGCTAACGTCTTGGAAGATCTAGGTGTAAGTACTCTAGCAGGGATAGGAAGATCGAAATACATACGAAAAGATTATAGGATTCTTGATAGGCTGCAAGAGGTAAATCGTTTCATATTATTTTTCATATACATATTATATATAAATATATATTGATTAACATATTGCATATTAAAACATCCTCATATAAAGTTGTTTATATGAAAATTTTTGTTGTATGCCATTACCGCAACTTTCGCTACGTATTAGGAACTGTTCCTAACATCATCTTGCCAGCTTCCTAGAAGTCCACGGAACATTGAGCATTCGTCTTGCTTAGTTCCTTGAGCTCCTCGGAACCCAAAGCATTCATTTTAATTGGTTCCTTGATGTCCTTGGAACCTTCAGCATTCATCTTTCTTGGTTCCTAGCGGTCCTCGGAACCTTTAGCATTCAACTTTGATTGGTTCTTTAAGGTCCTCGAAACCTTGAAAAATTCCTCTTGCTTGGTTCCTTGAGGTCCTCAGAACCTTGAGCATTTCGCTTGCTTGGTTCCTTAAAGTCCTCGGAACCTTGAGCATTCCTCTTGCTTGGTTACTAGAGGTCCTCGAAACCTTCAACATTAATTTTTCTTGGTTCATAGAGGTCCTTAGACCTTGAGCATTCCTTTTGCTTGGTTCCTAGAGGTCCTCGGAACCTTGAGCATTAATTTATCTTGGTTCCAAGAGGTCCTCGAAACATTGAGCACTCCTCCTGCTTGGTTCCTTGAAGTCCTCAAAACCTTGAGCATTCCTTTAGCTTGGTTCCTAGAGGTCCTTAAAACCATGAGCAACCAGTTTTCTTTGTTCCTAGAGGTCCTCGGAAACTTAAGCATTCCTTTTTCTTCCTTCCTCGAGGTCCTCAAAACCTTGAGCATTCCTATTTCTTGATTCCTTGAGTTCCTCGAAACCTTAATAATTCATTTTTACATGGTTCCTATAGGTCCTCAGAACCTAGAGCATTCAACTTTCTTGGTTTCTAGAGGTCCCCAAAACCTTGAGCATTATTTTTGTTTGGTTCATCGAGACCCTCAGAACCTTGAGCATTTATCTTGCTTAGTTACTTGTGGTCCTTGGAACCTGGAGCATTCATCTTTCTTGGTTCCTAGAATTCCTCGAAACCTATATAATTCATCGTGCTTGGTTCTTAGAGTTCCTTGGAACCTTGAGAATTCATTTTTCTTGGCTCCAAGAGGTCCTCGAAACCTTGAGCATTCCTTTAGCTTGGTTCCTCGAGGTCCTCGGAACCTTGAGCAACCATCTAGCTTGGTTCCTATAGGTCCTCAAATCCTTGAGCATTCCTCTTGCTTAGTTCCTTGAGATACTCAAAACCATGATCATTCCTCTTGCTTTGTTCCTAGAGGTCCTCAAAACCTTGAGAATTCATTTTTCTTTGTTCCTAGAGGCCCTAAGAAACTTGAGCATTCCTTTTGCTTGGTTCCTCGAGTTCCTTGGAACCTTGAGATTTCATCTTGCTTGGTTCCTAGATGTCCTTGAAACCTTGAGCATTCCTCTTGCTTGGTTCTTTTAGTTCCTCGGAACTTGAAGCATTCATTTTCCATGGTTCCTAGAGGTCCTCAAAACCTAAAGCATTCATCTTACTTGGTTCCTAGAGGTTCTTGGAACCTTGAGCATTCATTTTTCTTGGTTCTTCGAGGTCCTCGGAACCTTGAGCATTAATCTTGCTTAGTTACTTGTTGTCCTCAGAACCTGGAGCATTCATCTTGCCTGCTTCCTAGAAGTCCTCAAAACCTTGAGCATTCCTCTATCTTGTTCCTTGAGGTCCACGGAACCTGGATCATTCATTTTTCTTGGTTCCTCGAGGTCCTCAGAACCTTCAGAATTCATCTTGCTTGGTTCCTAGCGGTCCTCGGAACCTTTAGTATTAAACTTTCCTTGGTTCTTTGAGGTCCTTAGAACCTTGAGAATTCTTCTTGCTTAGTTCCTTAAGGTCCTCTTGAGCACTCCTCTTGCTTGGTTCCTTGAGGTCCTCAGAACCATGAGCATTCCTCTTGCTAGGTACCTGGAGGTCCTCAGAACCTTGAGCATTCATTTTTCTTTGTTCCTAGAGGTCCTCGGAAACTTTAGCATTCAACTTTTCTTGTTTCTTCGAGGTCCTCAAAACCTTAAGCATTCATTTTTCTTAGTTCCTCGAGGTCCTCAAAACCATGAGAATTCATCTTGCTTGGTTCCTAGAGGTCCTCGGTACCTTAAGCATTCCTCTTACTTGGTTCCTTGAGTTCCTCAGAACCTAAAGCATTCATTTTTCTTGGTTCCTAGAGGTCCTCGGAACTTGGAGCATTAATTTTGCTTGGTTCCTAGAGGTCCTAGGAACCTTGAGCATTCCTTTTTCTTGGTTCCTCAAGGTCCGCTGTATTTTGAGCATTCATTTTTCTTTGATACTTGTGGTCCTTGAAACCTGGAGCATTCCAACCTAGAGCATTCATCTTGCTTGCTTCCTAGAGGTCCTCAGAACATTGAGCATTCCTTTTGCTCGGTTCCTTCAGGTCCTTGGAACAAGGAGCATTCATTTCTCTTTGTTCCCCGAGGTCCTCGAAACCTTGAGCATTCATCTTGCTTGGTTCCTAGAGGTCGTCGAAACCTTTAACATTCAACTTTTCTTTGTTTATTAAGGTCCTCAAAACCAAGAGCATTCATCTTGCTTGCTTCCTAGAGATCCTCAAAACCTTGAGCATTCCTCTTGATTTTTTCCTTGAGGTCCTCAGAATCTGGAGCATCCATTTTTCTTTGTTCCTCGAGGTCCTCAGAACCTTGAGAGTTCATCTTGCTTGGTTCCTGGAGCAATCATTTTGCTTGGTTCCTAGAGGTCATCGTAACCTTAAGCATTTAGCTCTTGCTTGGTTCCTAGAGTTGCTCGGAACCTTTAGCATTCAAATTTGCTTGGTTCTTCGAGGTCCTCAGAACCTTGAGCATTCCTCTTGCTTGGTTCCTTGAGGTGCTCAGAACCTGGAGAATTCATTTTGTTTTGTTCCTCGATGTCCTTGGAATCTTGAGCATTCACTTTCTTGGTTCTTTGAGGTCCTCGAAACCTAGAGCATTACACTTGCTTGCTTCTGAGAGGTCCTTGGAAACTTGTCCATTCCTCTTACTTGGTTCCTTGAGGTCCTCGGCTCCTTGAGCATTCTTTTTTCTTGGTCCCTCGAGGTCCTCGAAACCTTGAGCAATAAACTTGCTTGGTTCCTAGCATTCCTCAAAACCATGAGGATTCATCTAGCTTTTTCCCTTGAGAACTTCGGAAACTGGAGCAATCATTTTGCTTGGTTCCTAGAGGTCGTCGTAACCTTGAGCATTCAGCTCTTGCTTTGTTGCTAGAGTTCCTCAGAGCCTTTAGCATTCAACTTTGCTTGGATCTTCGAGGTCCTCAGAATCTTGAGCATTCCTCTTGCCTGGTTCCTTGAGTTCCTCAGAACTTGGAGCATTCATTTTGCTTGGTTCCTAGAGGTCCTCGAAACATAGAGAATTCATTTAGCTTGGTTCCTAGAGGTCCTATGATCCTTGAGCATTCCTCTTGCCTAGTTCCTCAAGCTTCTCATAACATTGAGCATTAATTTTTCTTGGTTCCTTGAGGTCATCTAATCCTGCTTGGTACCTATAGTTTCTTGAAACCTTGAGCATTCGTCTTTCTTGGTTCCTTGAGTTCCTTGAAACCTTGAGCATTCATCTTGCTTGGTTCCTAGAGGTCATCGGAACCTTGTGCACTCCTCATGCTTGGTTCCTTGAGGTCCTTATAGCCATGAGAATTCCTCTTGCTTTGTTCCTAGAGGTCCTCAAAACTTTGAGCATTCATTTTGCTAGGTTACTAGAGTTCCTCAGAACCTTGAGCATTCAGCTTGCTACGTTCATAGAGGTCCTCGGAACCTTGAGCATTCCTCTTGCTTGGTTCCTTGAGGTTGTCGGAACCTTGAGCATTTCTCTTGCTTGGTTCCTAGATGTCCTCGAATCATTGAGCATCCATTTTCGTTGGTTCCTAAAGGTCCTTGGAACCTTCAGCATTCAGCTTTTATTAGTTCCTCAAGGTCCTTGGAACCTTGAGCATCCATCTTGCTTGGTTCCTAGAGGTCCTTGAAACCTTGAGCATTCCTCTTGCTTAGTTCCTTGAGGTCCTTGGAACCTTTATCATTCCTCTAGCTTTGAACCTAAAGGTCCTCAGAGTCTTGAGCATTCATTTTTCTTGGTTCCTAGAGGTCCTCAAAACCTTTAGCATTCCTTTTGCTTGGTTCCTCAAGGTCCTCGGAACCTTGAGCATTCATCTTGCTTGGTTCCTAGAGGTCCTTAGAACCTTGAGCATTCCTCTTGCTTGGTTCCTTGAGGTCCTCGAAACCTTGAGCATTCCTCATGCTTGGTTCTTAGAGGTCCTCAGAACCTTGAGCATTCATTTTTCTTTGTTCCTAGAGGTCCTTAGAATCTTGAGCATTCCTTTTGCTTGGTTCCTCGAGGTCCTTGGAACCTTGAGAACTCATCTCTCTTTGATCCTAGAGGTTCTAGGAACCTTGAGAATTTCTCTTGCTTGCTTCCTTCAGTTCCTCGGAACCTGAAGCATTCATTTTTGTTTGTTCCTAGAGGTCCTCGAAACTTGGAGCATTCATCTTGCTTTGTTACTTATGGTCCTTAGAACCTGGAGCTTTCATCTTGCTTTCTTCCTAGAGGTCCTCAGAACCTTGAGCATTCCTTTTGCTTGGTTCCTTGAGGTCCTATGAGCTTGGAGCATTCATTTTTCTTGGTTCCTCAAGGTCCTCAGTATTCATCTTGCTCGGTTCCTAGCAGTCCTCGGAACCTTTAGTATTCAACTTTGCTTGGTTCTTCGAGGTCCTCAGAACCTTGAGAATTCATCTTGCTTGGTTCCTTGAGGTCCTGAGAACCTCAAGCATTCATTTTTCTTGGTTCCTAGAGGTCCTCAAAACCTGGATTATTTATTTCGCGTTGTTCCTAGATGTCCTAGGAACCTTGAGCATTCCTTTTGCTTGGTTCCTCGAGCTCCTCGAATCCTTGAGCATTCATCTTGCTTTGTTCCTTGAGGTCCTCGAAACCTAGAGCATTCATCTTGGTTGGAACTTAGAGTTCCTCAAAACTTTGAGCATTCCTCTTTCTTGGTTCCTTGATGTCCATGGAAGCTTGAGCATTCATATTGCTTGGTTCCTTGAGGTTCTCGAAACCTTGAGCATTCATCTTTCTTGATTCCTAGAGGTCCTCGGGACCTTGAGCATTCTTCTTGCTTTGTTCCTTGAGGCCCTCAGAACCATGAGCATTCCTCTTTCTTTGTTCCTAGAGGTCCTTAGAACCTTGAGCTTTCATTTTTCTTTGTTCCTAAAGGTTCTTAGAACCGCTCGCCTAGCTCAGAACTGGAGTATCTCGGACAAGCTCTCCCAATTAGCCTACGAGTAACTCAGATCTTGGAGTCGCTCACCTAGCTCGAAAGTGAGGCGTCTTGGTCAAGCTCGCCCAATTAGCCTATGAGCAGCTCAGATCTTCTTACTGTCACTATTAAAAGATCACACAAAGTCAATTAGTGATACCTCCAAGGCCTAAAGTTCTGGTCCTCGTGACGAGAAACTTGGATAATTCACATGATAAGTCAGCCTTATGCAAACATGAAGAATGACTTGGGTGAAATTGTTATACCCATTTCTGGGGTGTCACTACCCATCGACCCAGATCATGCCAAATGCCTAGCCACTTGTAACTTTGTATAACTTTTGGGCCAAGCCCAATAACTTAAGCCCACACTCAAATGTAACCCTACACTACAACAATATAGGAGTTTTATGACTTTATTTGGGAGACATTAAAAGTTTACAATGTCTCCCTAGGTGGAGACATTGTAAGTGCACATCTCACATCTCCCAATGGGAGAGGTGAGAGACATCCCACGTCTCCCAATGGGAGAGGTTGAAAAGTGACCAATAACGTGGACTTTCAACTTCTCCCATTGGGACACGTGGTATGTCTCTCACCTCTCCTAGTGGGAGACATTGAAAGTCTCACAGGGACTTTCAATGTCTCCCACTGGGACACGTGGGAAGTCTCTCACCTCTCCTAGTGGGAGACATTGAAAGTCCCTGGGGAGACTTTCAATGTCTCCCATTTTTTAAAAATAAATTAATTAATATTATTTTAAATTGATTTAATAATTAATTAAATTGAAATTGATATAATTAATAAAATGAAAATGCAAATCTTTATTAATGAAAATTTAAATTGTTTTGCAAGAAACACAATATTTGTTAGACATATGCAAAATTAACAAATATTGCACTGTATATGAAGAAAGCGATAAAAAGTAAGAAGACCTAACAACGAGATCAGTAACTTTGGATTATCGGTAACACATGTGTTGCGCATTCTTGTTGCAACTCATCAACTTATGCCTCTGTATATGGCGTACTTGTTAGTTGCCAAAAATATAAAGTAAAATATATTAATTAATTAATTTGTTACATTTACATATATGGTTTCAAAAATAATTTGTAAATTTTAATTAATAATAATGTTCTTAAGTAATGTCTTGGACTCGCGTGTTCAATCAAATCCTTCAACATCCTCATTATGTAGTATCCACATGCCACATTGTCCGGTTGGTGTGGACACTAATTATTTAAAAGTATGAGTAATTCATTATTAAATTGACACTTGGTAAAAAAGTCATACATATTATTCTACTTAATAATTATAAAAGTTCAAAAATTTAAGTTGCAATTACTTACCTGAGGTTGCTTAATGCGTAGAGTATCAGGGATCTCGACATCAGGAAGATTCATAGAGAAAAAAAGATTGAAAGCATTGATGATCACTGATACAATCTCCTCACGGTTATTCAGATCTGAATTCACCGGATCACAACAATAAACATGATATGCATATGGTGCTAAAATAAGCAACATCCAATGTTCACTGCATAAGAAAAACAAAAACAAAAAAATATAACTCAAATGTTAAACAAAGAAAGTATTGATATGGGTCGGACAAATGAAAAATATTTAAACTTACCCATGGTTCCAAGGGACAATCATAACTTGTTCTTTTGATTTTACGTCATTGCATCGTCTGAACAGATTTTGAACACGATCTTCGAATGAACTCCTGTAGTGGCTACAATATTAGGATTGACAAATAAAAACTTATTTTGGCGATCTTGTTGTACCACATATCTGTAAATGAACCTAATACAAAAATACAAAAATTGTTATCTGAATGAATAAATCAAATTAGAAAATTAAATTAATGAACTTTGTGAGATATATACCTCATGTAGCTGACAACAACTGCTTGTCCAATCTTCTCCTTTCGAGCAAACTGAAGTATGCCATCCTTAAATATGTAACAGTGAGACATATCATGATCAAAAACTTCATAATCTATGCCTGGATTGACACACTCGCCATCAGCCCACTGAGATACAATATTGTGTAATTGTTCCAATGGAGTGTGGGGCAGTTTTGTTGGAGGAGTTTGTGGTCGTCTTCTTTCTCGTGGTTGTTGTGTTGACGGAGATTTTGGTCGTTGTGATATGGTCCTACTTGTAGAGGGAGCCTGTATGCAATAATATCAAAAAAAAATTAAGAATGCAAACAAATTAATATACAATAGTAAATATATTTTTGTAAAAATATGGCATCACCTCATGATATATATCTTCATATATAATGACCAAATCCTTCGGCCACGCTATTGGCGTCCCAATGGCTTGAGCAACTATGTACATATCCAAATCAGGATTTGCAAAATGGAGAGGAGTCATTGGCTTAAGAACACTAGTAATCATAGCTTGGTAGTTGTTGCCTACCTCTCTTTCAATGAGTTTACCTGATGCAACAATGTTTGAAACCGAACCAATGGCTAATTGGGATGTTCGGCCCTGCGCAATAAACATTTTATATACAAATGAGCATGTTGAAACAATAAAGAAATCTATTTGGTTTTGGAATATTCAAGAATGTTTAATTACTTCTTGCAAAAGAGGTTGTAGTGCAATAATTTGATCATCTGCTTGAGGCACTAGTGGGTCAGGAGTATAGTAAGACGCATGCGCTAGTGGCACTGGTGGGTCGAGCACATAGTAGGATGGTGGCGCTGGTCGGACTCCAATGTTGGATCCCGACCCGCTCTATTGAGCCATGAATTTTTTTCAAGAGTTCATCTTGTTGTTTAAGGCGCTATTCTAGATGTTGTGGTTGTTGACCAAGAGGAGGGAGGGGGCGACGACTTTTTACAAAGAGAGTTATCCATCTTCAATGGCGCCAAATAGCTAAAAGCTAAATACAAATATAATCCATGGCTTGCAAAATCAATGACAATGACTAAATGGATGTAGGTCACCTTTCTAAGGTTGAACCACTATAAAGCTTTCTCTATCCATTATTTCTAGGCATTAAAACATCTCTTATACTTTATTTAGCTCTCAATATTATTCTTTGGGTGTTAGACGAGTTAACGAAAAAATGAGTCAACATAATTTATATTAATATAATTATTAAATATGTAGTATTATATTAAATATTATTATAATAATGATATTTTATAATATTTGAATTTATATTAATATAATTAATAAATAATTAGTTTTAATTGTATATTTTGTTAAATATTTAGAATATTATGTTAAAATTAATAAAAAAACCGATAAAACCAAAAAAAAAATTGTCATCTGCACATTTTTTATGTATAGAGATATATAATATTTTTTTATTGTCAAATCAATACATCTACCTTTTGAAAAAAAAACAATCAATATATTACATTAATTAGTTTTAATTTATAAATAATCTCATCATTCTATACTACTAAATCCTTCTCCTATAATATGATATACATAGATATAGTCGCATACGTAATATGATATGAATTGATTAGTGTTTTAGTATAGTTATGCTAAATTTTAGATATAGAGATATACCACATAATATGGTATGAATTGATTAGTGTTTTATTATGGCTATGCTAAATTTTAGATATAGAGATATAGAAAATAATATGATATGAATTGATTAGTGTTTTATTATGGTTATGCTAAATTTTAGATGTTGAGATATAGAACTTGGTGTTGATAGAAGTGGTAATTAATACAATGGGTTCAAAACTCGCATAAATCATAATTGTACTATAACAAAAGATACATTAAGCTGCCTAATAGGGTGTCCAATACTACATGGAGTGATATTTTATATGCGCTTGAATCTAAAACCGAGTTCTCCTTTTCATAATTTGATAAGTGGTGAGCTATAAATGTGGGTTAGCTTGGCACGCCTTCAAAAATCCAAGTTGGATCATTTGGTCCACATTTGAGGAGGGTGGACCGACTTGGCCCGATTCATTTGGGCTGACCTATTTTCCAAAATCAGGTCAAGTTAGTTATTACTAAAAACAAAGGAAAAGTTGAGAACTACCCACTTTTAGGAGTAGTTAACTAAAATTAGATACTAAATATATTTAGTTGAACTTTACCAATTATTATTATGAGACTTTTCAAATTACTCTTATTTGAACACATAGTTCTAAAGTGTTGTTGTAATTTATATTATATGTATCATATTATATTTAAATTAGAAATGCATTCTAATTGTAATGTGTCATATATATATATATATAGATATGTGTGTGTGTGTGTGACAACTATATTTATAGGAATGTATTCAATCTATGAAAAAAATATTCTTTAAAATGTAAAAATTAAGGCTTAAAATGTAAACCATAAATCTTAAAATGTAAACAACAATCATTTAAAATATAAACATCAAGACATAAAATATAAACCACGACCCTTTACAATTTTAACCTCAAGGCTTAAAATCTAAACCACAACTCTTCAAAATGTAAACCACAAAGCTTAAAATATAAACTATCACTCTTTAAAATTTAAACTAAAAGCCTTAAAATTTAAACCGCGACTTGAAAAAATATAAACCATAAGGCTTAAAGTTAAGCCACTAGAATTAAAATTTAAACTATGACCATATAAAATATAAATCATAATATTTTAAAATCTAAGTCACGATTCTTTAAAATTTAAACCACTAGTCTTTAAAATTTAAACCACTACAAGGCTTAAAATTTAAACAACGTCTCTTTAAAATTTAAACCACAAGACTTAAAATTTAAATAACAACTTTTTGAAATTTAAACCACGAGACTTTAATTTAAATTACAACTCTTTAAAATTTAAACCACGACGCTTAAAAGTTAAACTACTTGGCTTAAAATCTAAACCACAACTATATAAAATATAAACCATAATCATTTAAAATATAAATCACGACTCTTTAAAATTTAAACTACTAGTATTTAAAATTTAAATCACAACTCTTTAAAATTTAAAACACAAGGCTTAAAAGTTATACTATTAGGCTTAAAATCTAAATCACGACCATATAAAATATAAACCATGATCATTTAAAATCTAAATCATGACTCTTTAAAATTTAAACCACTAGTCTTTAAATTTAAACCACGACTCTTTAAAATTTAAACCATAAGGCTTAAAATTTAAACCACAAAGCTTAAAATTTAAACCACAAGGCTTAAAATTTTGAAACACAAGGCTTAAAATTTAAACCACGACTTTTTAAAATTTAAACTACAATACTTAAAAGTTAAACCACTAGGCTTAAAATCTAAACCACGGTCGTATAAAATATAAACCATGATCCTTAAAAATCTAAATCACGAATCTTTAAAATTTAAATCACTAGTCTTTAAAATTTAAACCACAAGACTTAAAATTTAAACTACGACTCTTTAAAATTTAAACAATGCTTAAAATTTAAATCACTAGTTTTAAAAATTTTAAACAATCTAAACTACGACTCTTTAAACAATGTTTAAATTTTAAAAACTAATGATTTAAATTTTAAGCTACAAGAATTAAAATTTAAACCACAAGACTTAAAATTTAAATCACGATTATTTTAAATTTAAATAACAAGGCATAAAAGTTATACTACTAGGCTTAACAAAATAAAATGTATAAATTTTTAGGTATTAATTAATTTAACTATGTATTTGTTGTGTTTCTTTGTTATTACATATTATTTAAAGCTTTTAACTAATCGTAAAAAGAATTGGATATAATGGTTATATGGCTTCTTATCCTATCATAAGGGGCATGTGTTTGACTCTTTGCAACTACAATTAATATAAATTTTTTTTATAGCATGCCTGGACACCTTGTGTAGAGAAAATGTAAAGTGGGCACCTAATTTCTCCCTAAAGGGAATAAGGATGAGAATTTGAACTTCCAACCTCAAAATATAGTTTTTTTTTTTTTGTTTAAATTATAGTTCTAATTATTTTTATATGTTTTTCAACAATATTTTAAACACATTTATACTAAAAATATTTATAGTTATTAATTATTGGAATTTGAAAATCTACTAATAAATATTTGAATTTGTAACTCACAAATCTTAAAACAAATCAATAAAATTATAATTTTATATTTTATAGTTATTTTAATTATAAGACTAAATAAACCAAACTATATTAGACTTTTATTATCATTTTAATTTAAATATAAATCATAAATATATATTTATTATCATTAATGTTAAATTATTGGACTTGATTCAGGTCTTTTATCGTATAATGCTTTTGATTTCGTCTGTTTGTGCTTACTTTTGTGTTGTTGTGCTTTATTGCTTGACATTTAGGTATGGCACGGCCGACAATATCGTGGCGTGTCAAGCTCGTGTCTCTTGAACTCGTGTCATATCAAAAAGTTTAGCTCACATTTACACCTTTAGTGTTAGGCAGTCAACTACATATTAAATATCACATAATATAATATTAGGCATCTTAAGGTGTCTAAAATATATTTTCCTTCAAAATATAATAAATTGGTCATAAAAGAACCCTCCATCAGATATTTTATTTTACAATGCATTTTGATACAGTACATCTTTTACATTTATAGGATAATATATTTTTTTTTAATTAAACAGATTTGATTATTATTATTTTACTACGTTTCTCTTTACTTAAGGAAACTATTTAAATAAATAAAAAATCTTAAAAACTATAATATTATGGTATATTATAAAAGTAAAAGTTATCATACGAAATAGAAAAGAATGAATTTTGTGATGTATTTTGAAAGAATAGTATAACTAACGATTGTGATTGCTCTTAATATTTATTAAGGTAGTTAGCTATTATACTTGATTATTGTGATTTATTTATTTTTGTTGTCTTTCGACGAAGTGGCAATTCAAACTTTAATGACTTACATTTATCTTTGAATATTCAAATTAATAACAACCGTTAAAAAACTTAATTGATTTTCTAAAATACGAAATAAGTGTATTATTTTCTAGCTACATTACTCTCTCTGCTTCTCAGCCGATAATTTTTTTGAGAATTCTTTTTCTGTAATCGAACAGAATATATTATCTCCTTTTATTTCATGTTAATGTATGAAAAACTCGAAAATAATTTATAATTGTTGAGGATGGTCATCGCGTCGTCTGTGTTTCCCTTCTGAGAAGACAAATCAAATGGAGTACCACTACTACTTCAGATTGCTTATTTTTGTTTT
Organism: Humulus lupulus; assembly: GCF_963169125.1. Taxonomy (NCBI): domain Eukaryota; kingdom Viridiplantae; phylum Streptophyta; class Magnoliopsida; order Rosales; family Cannabaceae; genus Humulus; species Humulus lupulus. The sequence continues at coordinate 181,960,921 of NC_084796.1, forward strand.
TTCTCTCGTCTTTCTCATCGATTCATCTTCTTCTCAGATGCCAGGTTCGTTCTTTCTTCTCTCTTTTTAATCTTTATCCACTTATATACGTTAATTTATGTATATATAATCACACACACATATATATATGTATAAACGTATAGATATCTCGGTTTTCCTGTGTCTAATTTTCAGTCATTTTCGTTTCTGCTCCATGTTTTATTTACTTGCTTTAAAAGTGCTCTTTATGGTTCTTTAGAGAAACTCACAGCTTTTTCTTTTCATATTGCATATGGAAATAATAAGCTTATTTTATTCTAGCTGAACTTTTTTTTTATAATTAAATTTTATCTTCATATATATATATATATATTTCATTTGTGGTGCTGTAATCTGGGCTAAGCTAAGCTAAGCTTCTTCGAGCAAAAAACCAAGATGGAGAAGAAATAGGAGCAAATTTAATAAATTTTGATTCTTTTTAAGCTGTGAATAACTTGTTGGATATTCGATTTAGGTTACGAGGGAAATATGCTTTTTTTTTAAATTATTATTACTGTATTTTATTTTAATTTTTGAACTAATTATGTGCTGCTGTTGTCTGTTGGAGCAGGTTTTGTGAGTTTGGATTGTGGAGGTGATGACTCTTTCACAGATGATATTGGGATTATGTGGAGTCCTGACACACTTGCTTATGGCGAGACAACAAGTATAGCAGTTGCAAAGGAGACCATGAGGCAATATAAGACTCTGAGACACTTTCCTGCTGATTCAAGGAAGTATTGTTACACTCTAAATGTCACAAGTAGGACTAGATACCTTATAAGAGCAACATTCTTGTATGGTAACTTTGACAACAATAATGTTTATCCCACGTTTGATATATTTCTCGGGGCAACCCATTGGTCAAATATTGTTATAACGTCCGCTGATCGTATAGAGACTAGGGAGCTTATATTCTTAGCAACAACTTCTACAATCAGTGTGTGTTTATCCGATGCTACAACCGGGAGCCCATTTATATCAACCCTTGAGCTTCGACCGTTCAATGGTTCGACTTACTACACCGACTATGAAGATAATTACTACCTCAGTGTTTCTGCGAGGATAAATTTCGGTGCAGACAGTGATGCTCCAGTTAGGTATGATAGAATTTGTTTGGTTTGATTGCGCCTATTTGAATGTATTTTTAGTGGATTCACCATCAAGTGTAATGTTACATGTCCTTCCCAAGCCTGATGGTTCGGACTGGGAAGGAAGCTTTAATGGCAGAAAATATAATCTTAACTGAATACTTGTCGAATCCTCTAGTGGAGAACTTGCCTTTTGATTGATCTCTGCCTGTCAATTTCAGGTATCCAGATGACCCTTTTGACAGATTATGGCAGTCAGACTCATTGAAGAAAGCCAATTACCTTGTTGGTGTTGCAGCTGGAACCGAAAAAGTGTCAACGAAAATGCCAATTGATACTAACATGGATGGGGGGCCTCCTGAAAAGGTTATGCAGACAGCTGTAGTTGGTACCCGTGGGTCATTAACTTATCGCCTGAACCTGGATGGTTTTCCTGGTAGTGGATGGGCACTTGCCTATTTTGCAGAAATTGAAGATCTTAAACTGGGTGAATCAAGAAAATTTAGGCTAGTGCTCCCCGGCAATCCTGATATCAGCAAAGCTATTGTTAATATTGAAGAAAATGCAGATGCGAAATATCGTCTCTATGAAGCAGGATTTGTCAATCTTTCTCTACCCTTTCTATTATATTTTCAGTTTGTGAAAACAGGAGACTCCTCCCGGGGGCCTCTCCTGAATGCAATGGAGATAAATAAGTATTTAAAGAAAAATGAAGGTTCTATAGATGGTAAGTGTACTAGTGGGAGTGAACAATGGATACCTTGGTTTAAATGTCTAGATTTCAAATCAGCTACATATATTCATACTAACTACACAAGTATTGCTTTGGCTTGGTTCTTTTTTGTAAGCATACTGAGCCTTAAGTTTGTACAACTTTCAGGGCCTATCGTTGCTAATGTAGTTTCGCGCTACTCATCTGACTGGGCACTAGAAGGTGGTGATCCATGCCAGCCAGTTCCGTGGTCTTGGGTTAATTGTAGCTCGGATCCACGACCGAAAATAGTTTCAATGTAATAGTTAATTCTTTTTGAAGGTTTAATAGGGTAACCAAGTCCTATAACTCTTTGAATTGAAGATGTTTACTGTCTAATCTAATCACAACTACTTTGGTGCTTATTTTGACTGGCAGTATGTTGTCTTGTAAGAACTTGACAGGGAATATCCCCTCGGACTTGACAAAATTGAGTGGACTAGTCGAAGTGTAAGTATGATTTCATTATTGTTTTTGTGGGTGGTGGCACTTCTTTCAAACTTTAGCTCTTTACTTTTCTTGACGTTTGTCTTACTATCACTATTCGTTTGTCTTGTAACTGCTAGATGGCTTGATGGAAATTCATTGACTGGTTCAATACCTGATTTCACTGGATGCGTGAACTTACAGATAATGTAATCTGAGATGGCTTGTTCTCTTATAATGGTTTTGTTTAAAACAATGAACTAACTCATATTCTTTGTACAGTCATCTTGAAAACAATCAGTTGACAGGTGGGCTGCCTTCCTCTTTAACAAACCTACCCAATTTGAAGGAATTGTATGTTTTCTGCCACTCTTATATCCATTATTTCTATATAATAAACCGTTATTGACCTAGTTTGATAAAGTAGCAACTGGGTGAATATGATTGTTGTAGGTATGTGCAAAATAACATGCTATCCGGAAAGGTGCCAAAGGGTCTTCTCAACAAAAAAATGGTTTTGAAGTAAGTATTTCTTTAATTCTTTCCATTGATAGGACTAAATTACGTTACAAGTGAAAAAAATATTTACTTCAGAACTTTAAACCTTCAGTTTTGAAGTTATTCCTCAAAACCTTTTAAATGGTTCTATAAAATAATTTGGCTTCGTACTTTGTTTTTTCACAGCTATACGGGAAACGTAGATCTTCACGAAGGAAGTTCAAGTGGAAACCATATGAGCATTATCATCGGTGCATCAATTGGTGCTGCTGTTTTGCTCGTATCTACTTTCGTGTCTTGCCTATGCTTTCCCAAATTGAGTCAAAGAAATCGGGATAAAGGTACAATTCCATAACAATATTAAAATCCCACATCATTTATAACTTTTAGAAAAATCAGAAAAAGGATATTAAGTTTCATTTGGCTCTAATGTGATGTAGGAGCTTCTGAAAGCCAGGCTCCCACAGAAACTGGACATTGCTTTGCACTTTCAGACATTGAAGTTGCTACAAAAAAGTTTGAGAAGAAAATTGGTTCTGGAGGTTTTGGAGACGTGTACTATGGAAAATTGAAAGATGACATAGAAATTGCAGTCAAGGTCTTGGCAAGTAACTCCAACCAGGGAAAGCGAGAGTTTTCAAATGAGGTATATTTTTACTTTTATTGGTCGAGTCTCATCCATTTTATAAATTTTTAATTTTCCGGAGGCCTTTCCTGAAGGATCGTTCCTAACTTTTTTTTGAAACAGGTAACTCTTCTTTCAAGAATACACCACAGGAATTTGGTACAACTTCTTGGGTATTGCCAAGAAGATGGAAAGAGTATGCTTATCTATGAGTTCATGCATAATGGAACTCTCAAGGAACATCTTTATGGTAAGATCACATGGAAAATTAAAAGAATCTACATAAGTTTCAATGGCTAACCATTTATGTTCTTTTGTAGGGCCATTAACTCAGGGACGAAGTATCAACTGGATCAAGCGCCTTGAAATTGCTGAAGATTCAGCCAAAGGTGTTTAAGCTCTTTAATCTTTTTTGTTCTATTCTTTAATTTTTCAAATTTACTGCTACGACAAGCTAGATTTTAAAACTTTGTAATCAATTGACTTTTACACACACACACATATATCTACATACAAAAATTTCCCTATGCTTGTTCAGGGATTGAATACCTTCACACAGGCTGTACTCCAGCCATTATTCATCGAGACTTGAAGACCAGCAATATTCTTCTGGACAAACAAATGAGAGCAAAGGTTTCAGATTTTGGTTTTTCCAAAGTTTCTGTTGATGGGGAGTCCCATGTGTCAAGCGTAGTTAGAGGCACTGTGGGATATCTGGATCCTGAGTAAGGCCGTTTCCCTTCTTTAACTAAGACTTAATTTTTGAACCATTTTAAACATCATGCGTAAATTAGTTGAAGAAATTAAGATAATACATATATTGTTCACCTTTTTAACTAAAATTTATGCTGCATAAACAAATTGCTAGTGTTTTCTATCCAATAGAAATTTGTCAGCTTAGCAAAACTCTGCAATTTACGGATTATTTTATGTTAAATATTCTTCGCGCTGATATGGCAGGTATTACAACTCTCAACAACTGACTGATAAAAGTGACATTTATAGTTTCGGTATTATTCTTCTTGAGCTTATATCTGGTCAAGAAGCAATATCTTGTGACAGTTTTGGCCTCAATTGCCGTAACATTGTCCAATGGGTAAGTCTAACTTATTTATTTGTACATATTAACAGAATTGGAACTTTTGCGTTTGACAATAGAGTTTTTCCTTCCACTGTAGTCTAAATTTCTTCCTTAATGCACTCATCTGCACCACAGGCAAAGCAACACATTGAGAGTGGTGACATTCATAGCATCGTTGATCCCGCCTTACACAACGAGTACAACATCCAATCCATGTGGAAAATAGCAGAGAAAGCTTTGATGTGCGTTCAGCCACATGGATACATGAGGCCTTCGATCTCAGAAGTTCTGAAGGAAGTCCAGGATGCCATCTTGATTGAAACAGAAGCAACAATAGTGAGAGAATGTAACTCAGATCTCGGAAATTTTGACGAACTTGTCTGTGTTCCAAGATAAGAGTGAGCCACCACCAGAAGGTCGCTTGCCCAATGCCACCAAAGGTTAGTTTTTAGGTTGTTTCAGTGACAGAAAGATCAATTAAGATCAGTGTATATGATTAGAAAAAGCAATGTAGTTTGAATGGTTTACTAAATTACAGGCTCTGATCACTTGGAGGATGTGTTTGTCCCCATGGATCTTAGTGATCAGGATATTGTTGCCTTATCTGGGGTCACACACACCTTGGTGAGTCACATAGCATACGGGCTATTTTTCGTCTCTCTTTACACAATTATAATTTTAGTTTGCGACTTTAAACATTCTTATATACAGGATAGGTGCCGTAAAGATCTCTCTGGATTTGTAAGACCTTGATCTAATACATGTTTCCTGGAACAGAGCTTCTTATTGGAGCGATAGAAGGCCTGATTCAGCTACCATCAGGTAAGGCTCTGTTAGAGGATCCAATATTTCATCCTCTTGTAAAGAAATATGCTTAGGTGTGTCTGTAGATATGTAATTGACTGATTGATTAAAACCTGTTTACAATTGGGTATTTTTCTCCTGTTGTAAAATGACCAAGAGGCTTATTAAATCTTGGATTTCTGTCCTATCCTATATAGGATGAGGATGCCGACTTTGCTGATTATGCTGAAGCTCGTTTGAAGTTATCAAATCTTGGGTAAGTATGAAATGAATAACCTCATTTTTGTTCGATGGTCTTTTATTGTATTACATGGGTTTAGCTACGTTCCCATAGATTTTCTGATTCTCGGTAAGATGAGGGAAAGAAGCAATGCTGTGCCTGAGCTAGTGTATGGTAGGCTGGTCAAGTTCTTTATTTAGAGGATCACATGTGGTTTATACCAAGTTCTTTGTGACTAGCCTATGTTCCTTTGAGTAGTTTCTTGAGTTGAATGCGTGTAATAGCTATTATGAACTATGAAATGTCATGCTATGCCTACCTTTGACAGATGGTGTTTTTCTAACAGGTTTGCCAATATGGATAGCTTAGTTTTCTGTCATGAAGCGCAGGAAACAATTCTTCATTTATTTAAGGAATTCCCCCTATTTAAGGTCATCTGGTTTGGCTTACAATGGTCTGTTACGGTGATAATATTCCCATTGGTAATTCAAAAGATCTGGTTTGGTGGTTCCTAGATCCTAGTGGAAATCTTAACCAATATGCTTTCTTGTTATATGCGGCCTGTGTGTTGTGATGAAGTGCGGAGAGCTAGAAACAAAATATGCTATGAACATGGAGAAATTGATATTCTAGCCATCTCTCATAAAATTAATGATGCTTCCTTAGAGTTAAAATCCTCAAAACCTTTCCATCAACGGTCTGACAATTCTAACCATCCTTATTCTCTGCATGTAGAGGAGGGCATGGTTACAATTTTTGTGGATGGCTCTCTCGTTACCAACTGGGCGGAGACTGGTGTTGTATGCTTTCTGGAAGATGATTGCAAAAGAGTGATGGTGATCTCGTTCCAAGCGGAGAACTCTTTTGAAAGCTGAATTAAAAGTTTTGTTTCATGTGGTTGAAATAGATGTTGAAGAAAATATAATTGTTTGGAAACTTTGAAATTGTGTTTAGTTGTGTATGCCAATATTATGTTAGATTTATATTATTAGGAAATTACATATTTTATATGAGATTTTTAATAGAGTGCAAAATTATAGTTTTTTTTCAAAAATGTCAATCTATGATTTTTTTTTTTAAGAATGTTTATTTTCCTATATTTTTGTATAAAAGTTAATTTATGTGATATTTTTACTCTTAATCAAGTTTTATTAATTTGGAAGAGTATGTTGTAATTTGATTATTATTTTTTTAGCTTATTTGTTTTTTATATTATTTTTATATAACTAATTTTATATTAAATTTTTCTTTAGTTTTGCAAAAAAAAAAAATTTGTAATATGAATTGTGTTTATTAATTTTTTTTTTTATTTATTATAAACGTTTTTTCCCTTTTTTTTAGATTGTACGTTTTTTTTTTCAAATCTTGGGTAAAGTAACTAGTTACTTGATTGACCTTTGACAATTATGTAAAAAAAAATCCTAGAGCTAGGTTAAATAACATGTACCTGGAGGAGTAATCAGTTACCTTGAGAATAGTAACTTTATAACATAAGAGGGGTAACCAGTGTCCATAAGAGGTAACCAGTGTCCATAAGAGGAGTGACAGGCTACTCATATTAAATATGAAAAGAAACATCAATTTGAATGAAAAAGAGGAAGAACACTTCATTAAAAAAAAAAAAAAAAGTAACTATGATTTTAGTAACATATGTAACGAGTTACCATAAAACACCCAGAAATATACACACATCAGAACATGAAGGTAACAAGTTACTCCCATAACTATACACACAAATAATGAGAAGGTAACCAGTTACCCCCAGAAATATACACACAAAGAATGAGTTTGTGTGGCTGGGGTTTGCACTCAAGTTTCAGCATAAGAGTTTTTGCTATGTTAATTACCATAGTATCCATCATTTTGTTGATGTGATGTTGTTTAATTTTGAGTTCCTATATGTGATTAGTTTTCCCATAAATTGAGTTTTTGTTAATTAAATTTTTCCATACATATGGGAATTAGAGAAAGTTCAATTCCCATATTTTTTAATGTAATGGCTAAAAATTCATATTTATGAAAAATTCCCTTCTATTAATTGAATTTCATTATTTGATTGAACTCAAGAATTTTATACATTATTTTGAAAAACTAATTATATATGGGACCCTGCCGTATTATGATTATTGTAAATATTTGAAACCTATTATTTTGGAAAGATTTAAGATTAGAGATTTTTTGTAACGCCGCATGTCACTATGGCTGCTTCCTGAAATGACAACTGGTCCTACAAACCAACACGAGTCTTTCCATCGTGCTTTGTCCTCACTAGCATGCTTCCTGGGAAAACTTCCCAAGAGGTCACCCATCATGAGATTACTCCAGGTCAAGCACGCTTAACTTTGAAGCTCTCAAGTGATGGGCTACCGAAAAGAAGATGCATCTTGTTGGCATAGGTAGTACTCATCAATCCATTTAAGCAATCTTCAACTGTATAGTCCCATACCTACATAGTCTTAGAATCATCACACTTGACTTTCCCCAAGCGATGTGGGATTATAGGCCGATCATTTCCATTGCCAAATTATTCATTTAGCCATACAATATACATGTTCAAGTATTGGGAACTTAGTCCCGTTACAACTACTCAAGGGTGCAGTTTTCTTACTTTTAATTCCAAACGGAGAAAATGAAATGGTTTCGAGCACGATCCTCATCCATGAGCCTTGGCGATAACCTAGTCACAGTGTCCAATGGGTAATTGTTAACTTCCAATTCGAATAAATACTTAGGAGACAGAAACTAGCATTTGGGACCTCAATTTCTACTAAAACGGGTTGTAGAAATTGTCCCGAGCGCCTAGATTCAAACCCCTGAGCCTTACCAATTCTAGAAACAATTCTAAGGCTAAAATCCCCAGACGGGTTGCGAGTTGGCTTAGTGGGTCGCGACTTTCCCCCAAGTCAGAGAGCAATGACCCAAGCCAAAGGGGAGGCAGGCCGCGACTTGGCCACTATGAGCCGGGGTCAGCTTGATAAACACTGGACTCGACCTAAGTGAGCTGGAGTTAGTGAGTTAAACAGAGGGTGTGGCCTAAGGGCTTCGACCCTGAGTATTGCATGTTGATTAAGATGAATTGTTGAATATAATTGTTTACTATTGTTAGCTTGATGTTATGGCTTGTTGAATATCTGGCTAACTGTCTTGTGAATTAATTGATTATGTTTTATTGCTATGGTTTTCTTGTTGGGTCTTGGCTCACGGGTGCTACATGGTGCAGGTAAAGGCAAGGGTAACCTGAACCAACCATGAGTTGGAGAGCTTTGGGGGCGAGGTGTACATTGTCACCTGCTCGTCCACCACGGTCGAGGGAAAGTACAGGGACAAAAGCCTAAAATTTGTATTTTTCCATTAGAGTGGCCACTGATTGTATATAACTTTTGAGAGTTTGTAAAGTGTCTTTTAAACCCTGTTTTTGGGATCCCATTTACCAAACATCTATTTTAAATGAAAATTAACTGTTTGTGATCAAAGTATTTTAACTCTAACCTGATTATAACTTTAGGATCACATTTTTATTCAAATGACTTGATTAGCAAGTCTTGCACTATTTTAAATACACAGTGTAACGGTCTTGGTTATCCAGGGCATTACATTTTTAGTGAATTAACTTTTCATAGCTTATACCAAAATATAGTAACATTGAAAATTACCATATAGGGTTGTTTTTTTCTTTCTTTTATTTATATATATAATGAAGAAACTATAATAATAAAAATAGAAGATTTTTTAATTACATTATATATATACAAAACACAATTCATTATAGCAAATATTCCTTTGTAATCAATGCCACCAAAATTGCAAATTTGGGTAGTGATTGTGTTTTAATCAGTACTAATTGGTAATTTTAGTATTTTTGTTATATGAATAAATTGTAACTCTATTTTTTTTTTACATGACGGTGTATAATGTAGTTACAGGAAATCTCTCACAAATTTTTAAGAAATTTCGGATAATTTAGGATGCTGAAATTATGATTTAATCAGTCTATTCCACGCGTGTATAAATACTGAAATAAGCAAGCGTGCAACAAGCTGTTTGAATCTTGATTTTTTCATATCCTAAGTTATTCGAAATTTCCTGAAAATTTGTGGGAGGCCCCCTGTAAATATATTATACATCGTCATGTAAAATAAAATTAGAGTTGCAACTTATTTATGTACTAAAAATATCTATAGGTAGTGATTAAAAATAATCACTACTATAGTGGTACCCTATATATATTATAGCATATTTCTATATATTTTTTTATACAAATTGATTCTGTTGATGAGTTTAAAGCATAGGACAATTCTATAGTAAGAGTGTCACTTTAACCTCCATCGTTAGTGTCTTTTCTATTTTTCAGCACTTTGAGAAATTGTAACATCAATTTTTTTATATGATGGTGTACATTGTAGTTATAACAGTCATCCCACTTAATTTTTGGGAAATTCCAAATAATTTACAGTACTGAAATCTTTGTTCAAATATCTTGTTTTACAAGCGTATAACAAAAAATATGTGTACAACTGAATGTTTGCACTCTGATTTTAGCACTATAAATTATTTTTAAAAAATTGAAAAATATTAATATGCATGCTATAACTACAATATACATCATCATATAAAAAAATATTTTATAATTTCTCCATATACAAAATATAGAGAAAGTCAATTCGATAGGGGTTAAAGTGACTCTCCTATTTGAGAGTTTCCCTTAAATCATATTAATTAGCAAATATTTTGTAAATAAGTCAAATACTAAACAACCACCCCTTCCATAATTTGACGTTATAACATAATTTAAATGTTATAGCGATAACATTACATAATCTTCTGAAGAAAAAAAAATTAATTATTGGTTCATTGACTGGTTTTACATAAACAAAAATGTTTATTATGATACACAGGTGATTATATGAACATAATAATAAAAAAAACATATATAAAATTGTTGTTGTTGGTATAGATAGTGTAAATGATTGCTAAAATATATTACGCAAGTGCACGCAATCGATTCAAGTAATATAGATGATAAAATAGAGTATCATTCCCACAAAGACTATTTCCTAATTACCAATAATTGTTCTTTAATTTCTATTTGGCAAACAATGTTTAGATTAATGAATTTAATTTTAAAATTGTAAATAACTATGAACAAAAATAACTAATTAAAAGATGAAAAATACTATTAAAAGACCTAGGGTGTTAATTTCATTAATTTTTCATTCTACTAATTTCATTAATCAGATTTAAATTTCTTTCTTTCTATTCTAATAGCAGGTTAACATAAATCAATTCATATTCTTTTCAAGATATAAGATCTCATTCTGTATGCATGTTTTCTACATTTATGTGATAAACTTAAACATATAGCAAGCATTAAGAATGAAAACCTAATTACTACATAAGCCATACAAGTATTTTTGTCCAATATACAACTTATGTCTATATAACGTAGCATATTTAATTATCATCTTTCGAATTTTGAAGCAAAATCATAAATCAAGCAAATATTGATCAGATATTTACTAGCATTAAGAAAACATTATATAAATTATAATAGAGAAGAAAAATCAATAGAACATAATTAAATTAAATAGAAATTCAATTGACTACATTAAACCCTAGATAAAAATGTTTAGTTCATATCAGACATGACTAAATCAACAAAATAATAATTCAGAAACATAAGATTCAAAAACTTGAAGAAGAAAGAAAAATATAAAAATGCAGAAAAACTAGTCTAAGAATCAAAATTAGTCTCTAAAAACATAATTAAAATCTGACCTAATGACCTAATTATTCCCTAAGTCTGAATTTATAGTAAAAAAAATCACAAAGACTTTTTTTTCATAGGCGGGTCGCGACTTGGCCTAGTCTAGGTCGCGACCCGTGTCAACTTTTAAGCTCCTCCGAATCTGCATAAGTCTTCAGGCGCCACGACTTAGGCATATCAAGTCGCGGCCCGTGTCCATTATGTTCCCTTGCCTAGCCTCTAACTTCCCCTTGTGCCGCGACTTATAAGGTCAAGTCGCGGCACTAATTCCCCTCAGCAGCCATGTGTTTCTGACTTGCCTAGAGTCGCGACTTATAAGCTCAAGTCGCGGCTCTAATTCCATTATTTCTCAACTTAAGTCTTTCAACCTCGTTTCTTCATCACAAACTAACTTTTACTTGTCCTTAGCATCATTTTGAGTCGAACAACCACCAAGAGCTTTGTTTTTCCACCAGTTTCTCTTCTTTTTACATTTTTTCATGATTCTACGCACCAACCTACAACAAAGACAAACAAAAGTGTATTATTCACAAAACACAAATAAAGCTCAAGATTACCACAAAAACACATTCTAAAACGACACTAAAATGAAGTTATCAAACTTCCCCAAACTTACTCTTTGTTCGCCCTCGAACAAAGGACTCAAAATAAACCTAGACTCTAACAACTCAGATAATTTCCACAACATGAATTATACCAACAACAACAATTATACCTCAAAATCATGAATGCTAATCATATAATTATCATAATGCTACTCAACAATTTATTCAATCTAGAATTTTAATCAAACACTCCATCAACACACTTTAGTCTACTAACATTTTGGATTATCAAATCATGATCATTAAATAAACATATTTGAAATCAATTATGCTAACCAAATTCTTTCCATGCAATCAATTCAAACCAAATAATTTCATAAGCTCACTTACTTGCTATTCTCCACTAATATAAACCATGATGTGCCCAAGAATCAATAGGACTTGTATAGGCTTGTAATGATGGCTTAGGTAAAGGTAGATGAAAAAGTAATTTTTAAGCTCACTTTACTATAAGCACATGACCAAAACTCACAAACTTTACTTCCATAGTAATACAATCTCATAATCCCTTTTCTTGTTTTTATTTAGAGAGATGTAAAATATATATATTTTTTCAATAATAACTACACTCCCCAAAACTTTATTTTGCTATATATTTATATTGGGAGTGTATTGAACTTTTTTTTTTCCAATATGTATACTCTCTCTAATTTGTTTCACTTTTCATTTTCTAAACCCACTAAATCAACAATTAAACCCCATTACACATCAATCCCCATACTTTTTTTCAATCATATGCTCATAGTATATTAGGGATGGATATATAACCAGGTTTCATGTATTAGGCTTACATAATGGCTTAGAACAAAAACATACAATTTTAGGCTCAAAAAGGGTAAACAAAGGATCAATTAATTTAAGGTTGGCAAGAAAAGCTCAAACGGTCCAAATGATAGCCTAAATCATATTCATAAGCATACATGATATATTATTTCGCCTCAAATAACAAGTAAGCAAGTTCTAGAATTGTAGAAAATAATTTCCACTTTCCATTCATCATTCCACTAACCAATTTCAGCAAGCATAATCAATATCAAAAACATTAATTTAAATATCATGACAAAATATTCATCAAATGTTATCTAAACTAAAATGAAATAACGGAGTGTTCAATCAAGCACACAGTTTTTTTTCTTCAGATTTCATTTTCCTTGAATTATACTCATAACATTCACTTTATTCTCATCAACACTTGTTGTCAATCACCATTCATGTTGGTACTCAACACACTAAAACAAAACACCAAACACTGACATAAACTAAACAAACCACACAAAACAAAACAAAACAAAACAAAACAAACAGAAAAATAAGCTCCCTCCCCCAAACTTAAGCTAAACATTGTCCCCAATATTTAAAAATAAGTAAAGAAAGAAAACTTACCTGGTGCGAATCACGTCAAAAAGGCGGTGGGTCTGGAAAAGGATGCCAAGGTGGTGGATAAGGAAAATACTATCGGTCCGCCTCCTAATTTGACCATCGGTAAACCAACTCATTTTGTTTGTCAACCTGAGCTCTATGACAATCATGAAGCTCTCCCAAATAATTATGAGTATGCTGGTTTTGCCGAATGATATAATCAAATCTGGCCAAGTGCGGATCCAGAGGAGCCTCAAGTTCCAGAAATTGAGGATATTCTCCTTTCCTCTCTTCCTCAGTCGACCTTGATTCGTTCGGTTGTTCATTGGCAGGTACGGGTTCCTCAACCGCATCTCTTTCCCCTTAAACTCTCATAGGCTTGGGTTGTGGTACTGGTGGCTCCAAGGATGGGTCATTAAATTTATATACCGTAGCACGAGAAATAGGCCCCATTGCCTTCCTGTAAATATCACTAGGATATTTAGGTACCTCCCACACTTCACATAGAGCAATAATATTTCCCCTTCAACTCTCATAGGCCTGGGTTGTTGTACTGGTGGCTCCAAGGATGGATCATTAAATTTATATACCGTAGCACGAGAAATAGGCCCCATTGCCTTCCTATAAATATCACTAGGATATTTAGGTACCTCCCACACTTCACATAGATCAGTAATCATTGATCCGTGCCCCAAACCGACAGTGGTAGTCAGTCAGCATAAATCCCTGATACTTGTGCAGATAACTCAGCTAATATCGATAGAGAGTCTCGTCATAATAACATATACCAAAAGACACCGATCAATTCCCACTTCAGATAAGTGAGTGTTAGGCATAAGCTGCACACTTACAAAGAGAGTCCAGGCCATGATCACACAATTCATTTGATATCTTCGCAAATGCTTCAGTTCCCCATTTTGCATGACAAAAGTAGCACCAGGAATGCCTAATGTTTCTGCCACCTCAACCCAATCAATTTCAATATTATAAGCCAATTGATAATATTCATCGTCTTCTTGAGACATCATTGGTAATTGATATAATGCATCAATATTATCAATAACACATTCTACCGAAACCCCTCACACAAACACCTTTCTATTAACTGCCCTAGGAAAATTGGCATAGAACTCATAATCCATTGAACAATTAGCCTTGGGCATTTTATCATCCACAAAAATTTTCCAACGACGGCATTGAATTTCAGCCCGAATGATATTATATGTTCCCTGAGGGTAAGGATCTTTTTGATATTCTATTCCTCTCTCTTGAATTACCAAACACTGAGATAACCTTTGATAGTGATCAAAGGCATCCTTATTAAAACACCGCGTTGGATCAAATTCTTGAAATGCTTGAGGTGTTGGCGGGATTGGCTGAGGTTGGGGTGGTTGGGTGTGGGATGTGGAAGGGCGATTGGTGCTTTTAGAAGAGGCATCCCTAGTAGCTTGTTTTCTTGGACCCATACTTACACAATGTATGAAATATAACAACAACAAAATTGAGCAGCACTTCCTCTAATTTACTATAATTTCCTCAACTGATTATCCCAAAAAATATCAACTCAAAGACACTAAATAGACTAATAAGGCAGTTCAAAAATACAATTTAATCGTTTAGCACAAAATTACTTCAATCAAAACTTCAAGAACATCAAAAAGGAAAACTTACATGCCCTTGATTCTTGGAGACTACCCACTCTTCAATTTTCCTTTCAATCTTCACTTATCACAAATAGAAAAAATTAGGGTTAGAGTAAAATAAAGAAAGAAAGAAAGAAATATGGAACTAAGAATTAGAGGATATGGCTTAAGGGTATTTTAAGTAGAAAGATAATGGAAGAAATTTTGAGAGCTTTTGCAAAACAAAAATTGTTTTAGAAAGAAAGAAATGTGAAATGAGAGATATGGGCTGAAAAAAAAACAATTTTAAAACACCATTCCTCTTTCTGACACTGGTGCGCCGCGGCCCAGCTTAATCAAGTATCGGTCCGCCTCAAATTTTCCCAAAATTCTATTTCGCAGGCGCCGCGACTCAGCTTAATCAAGTCACAGCTCATCCCTTTTAAATAAAACCATATGCTCTCTGACTCGTTCTAGGGTCGCAATTTATAACCTCAAGTTGCGGCCTGCCTCCTCCTTAAATGTCCATGCTCTCTGACTTAGCATGAAGCCACGACTTAGAATCTCAAGTCGTGACTTAACCTTTTTTACAAACTTGAAAACAACCTTTTCACAAATCGCACTATTTTTTTTTACAGACTTTATGCTAAAAATAAAAAAATAAAATTAAACTAAACAAATCTTTACAAATCCAAATTGACATTAAATAAAATTGTTCACTAATTAAAAATTAAAAAAAATTAAAATAAAGTATAAGAATGCCTCCTATAGCGCTGTCATTAACGTCATTTAGCCGGACACTTTTCTTCTTTAATATTCAACTTGGATCAAGTCCTCCCCTCACGTCCTTGAGATCCATAGTGTCATGAGTTGGCTCTTGTTTCTTGTGATTAGAAATTGGTGGAACTTTCCCCCGCTCATATAACATTCGAATCCTTTCACTAAAGAACCTTTTTAACCAATGACACCCATTTCGCATTCCAGTTTTAACTATGGATCTTTTCTTAGAGACTTCCAACTTGTTCTCATCTTGGTTTACCACTTCAACTCTACAACACGTTGGAATTGTTGTTGCTGCAAAAACTTAAATATTACTTCCTCTTTTTGCACTCGCAGCCTTAACTCACCCTTTTGTATATCGATTAAAGCCCTACCAGTAGCCAAGAATGGCCTTCCAAGTATTATTGGAATATTTTCATCTTCCTCCATATCTATAATAATAAAGTCTGCAGGAAAAATGAATTTACCCACTTTCACCAATACGTCCTCAATCACTCCACGAGGATGATTAGATGATATATCTCCCATCTGCAAAGACACAGTAGTTGGCTGGGCTTCTCCCAAATTCAACCTTCGAAAGATTGATAAAGGCATTAGATTCACACTGGCCCCTAAATCACATAAAGCCTTTGTTTCTACTGAACCCCCTATAGAACATGGGATATTGAAACTACCAGGATCTTTAAGCTTTGGAGGTAGTTTCTTATGAAGTTTCGCACTACACTCCTTAGTAAGTGCCAGTGTCTCATAATCCTCTAGCTTCCTTTTCTTCGACAAAATTTCTTTCATAAACTTCACATAACTTGGCATTTGTTCAAGTGCCTCGGCAAACAGGATATTAATGTGTAGTTTTCAAAAGATATCCAAAAATTTAGAGAATTGTTTGTCAAGATTAGCCTTTCGAAACCTTTGAGGATATGGAATCCTTGGTGTTGGCTCGGTGTATTTTGGCTTCTCTGTCTTTGGAAGGTCTTCATTAACCTCCTCTTGTATTGGACTAGTAACATGTTGATCCTCTGTCTTCTTCCCCTTGTCATCCATTGTAGGTCCATCATACTTAGTCCCACTCCTCAATGATATTGCATTACGCTGCTCTTTAGGATTTACCTCTGTGGTACTAGGCCAATTCCCTTGTTGTCTACTAGAAAACGTTTTAGCCAATTGACCTACTTGTGTCTCCAAATTCTTGATAGATGCCTTAGTTTCAGTCATGAACTAGTTCAGTACGTCGAGCTATACTTCAGGTTGTGTTGTTGGTGTATTCATTGGAAGATGTGGTGGTGGATGAGATAGGCTTGGATTTGTATCATAATAAGGTCTAGAATGTAGTCCGTAAGTCAGTTGGTTAGGGGGTTGTTGAGGTGGATATTGTGGATACTGCAGTTGTAACCCTTGATTATTTTTCCAAGACAGATTAGGGTGATTTTTCCACGCAGGAGTATATGAATTGGAGTAGGTGTTGGGTGCAAGTCTTGAAAAGTTACCAATAACCTGTGCCTATTCCAAATGCATATTATTTACGTCTGTTGAGAAACTAGCTATGCTCGGGCATTGTTCATAAGAATGTGGTCCCCCACAAATCTCATAACTCACGACATTCTGTACTTGCATTTCTTGTGCAGCGAGGTTATTCTGCTGTAATTGCTTAGTTAGAGATGCCACTTGAGTGGTCAATAAAGAAATTGGATCAACTTCTAAGACTCCTGCTACTTTCTTATTCTCACGCTCAGTAGGCCAATTATAGTTATTCATACCCATCTCTTCCAATAATTCATATGCTTCATTAGCGCTTTTTCTCATAAACGCTTCTCGCGACGCTGCATCTATAACTGTCCTTGCGTTTCCTTCTAGACCATTGTAAAATGTATGAACCAATAGCCACTTCTCTATTCCATGATGTGGGCATTTCCTTTGCAACTCTTTAAAACGTTCCCATTCATCATATAAAGACTCCCCATCTAGCTGATGGAAGTTATTAATCTCTCCTCTTATTTTGGCTAACTTCGCAGGAGGAAAATATTTACCAAGGAATTTCTGAGCCAAGTCTTTCCAAGTAACTATAGAGTTGGCTTGTAATGAATTCAGCCAACTCTTAGCTCTGTCTCTTAGTGAAAATGGGAATAATCTTAATCTTACAGCATCATTACTCACCCCGTTCATTTTAAATGTCGTACACAACACTAAAAAGTTTGTGATATGGAGATTTGGATCCTCATTTGGTAACCCCCCAAATTGTACACAATTTTGTACCATATGAATAATTGAGGGCTTTATCTTAAAATTATTTGCCTCAACAGTAGGAGGAAAAATGCTTGAATGTATCCTCGTAATAGTAGGGAGTACATAGCTTCTCAATGGCAGATCTGCTTCGGATGCATTGCCCATATTTGCATTCTTATTCACACCATTATTTGCGTTCTTAGCCATGGTGAAATCCAACCTTTTCTTTATCTTGCGATTTTCTCTGCACGTTCTCTCAATTTCAAGATCTATCGGTATGAGTGCCTTTTGTCTACTTCCCCGCATATACTAATAATTCCTGAAACAAACAACAGCCTCAATCCGGATAAGTGTAAAATATAGAAAACAAATTAGAACAAACAACAATTAATTTTAATATTGGAAATTAAGTCCCCGGCAATGGCGCAAAAAACATGATAGCTAAAATATGTTACACAAGTGTACGCAATTGATTCAAGTAATATAGATGATAAAATAGAGTATCGTTCCCACAAAGACTATTTCCCAATTACCAATAATTATTCTTTAATTTCTATTTGGCAAAAAAAGTTTAGATGAATGAATTTAATTTTAAAATTGTAAATAACTATGAACAAAAATAACTAATTAAAAGATGAAAATCACTATTAAAAGACCTAGGGTGTTAATTTCATCAACTTTTAATTCTACTAATTTCATTAATCAATTCTAAATTTCTTTCTTTCTATTCTAATATAGGTTAACATAAATCGATTCCTATTCTTTTTCAAGATATAAGATCTCATCCTATATGCAGGTTTTCTACATTTTTGTGATAAACTTAAACATATAGCAGACATTAAGCATGGAAACCTAATTACTACACAAACCATACAGGTACTTTCGTCCAATATGTAACCTATGTCTATATAACGATAGCATATTCAATTCTCATCTTTCAAATTTTGAAACAAAATCATAAATCAAGCAAATATTGATCAGGTATTTACTAGCATTAAGCAAACATTATATATATTAGAATTGAGAAGAAAAATCAATAGAATATTATAATTAAATTAAATAGAAATTCAAGTGACTACATTAAACCATAGATAAAAATGTTTAGTTCATATTAGACATGACTAAATCAACAAACTAATAATTCCGAAACATAAGATTCGAAAACTTGAAGAAGAAAGAAAAATATAAAAATGCAGAAAAACTAGTCTAAGAATCAAAATTAGTCTCTAAAAACGTAATTAAAATCTGACCTAATGACCTAATTAAACCCTAAGTCTGAATTTATAGTAAAAAAAATCACAAAGGCTTTGTTTTTCATAGGCGGGCCGGGACTTGGCTTAGTCTAGGTCGCGGCCCGTGTCAATTTTTAAGCTCCTTCGAATCTGCATAAGTCTTCAGGCACCGCGACTCAGGCATATCAAGTCGCGGCCCATGTCCATTATATCCCCTTGCTTAGCCTCTGTCTTCCCCTTGTGCCACGACTTATAAGGTCAAGTTGCGGCACTAATTCCCTTAAGCAGCCATGTGTTTCTGACTTGCCTAGAGTCGTAACTTATAAGCTCAAGTTGTGACTCTAATTCCATTATTTCTCAATTTAAGTATTTCAACCTCGTTTCTTCATCACAAACTGACTTTTACTCGTCCTTAGCATCATTTTGAGTCGAACAACCACCAAGAGCTTCATTTTTCCACCAGTTTCTCTTCTTTTTACATTTTTCTCATGATTCTACACACTAACCTACAACAAAGAAAAATAAAAGCGTAACCTTGCACAAAACACACATAAAGACTCAAGATTACCACAAAAACAAATTCTAAAACGACACTAAAATGAAGTTATCAGTAAATCAAAGTGTGCATCGAAATAGTGATATTAAAATTATTTACAAAATACTAGCCCTGGATCATATCCCACACATTAAATCTAGATTCATAAAAGATTGAGTCATACATCTCGTAGCCTATCAAGAATCATTGCTATCTTTTTGTAATTAATAAACGAACATCCAATCCACACTATATGACTTTTAGAGATTCACACCATGATCTTTCATGTCAATCATCAACATACTAGGACGTGTGTGGGTACGTAGAATGTATATGTTTAGATTTTTATCTCTCTAGATGTACTTAACACATGAAATCTAGAAAGCTTTGTAGAAGAGAGATGGATATAAGAGTCTATCGTATTTTTTTAGGCTTTTCTCTAAAAGTCAAAAAATATAAATGGCTTTCTTATTTTTTTACGATATATTATTAGACTTTTATAAACATAAAATATTTTGACTCAGTCAAAACTTATTAGGTTTAGATTTTAATTTCTTGACTATCTTTTTCGCTATCAACTAATTAACACAACTTAAAGAAAATGTAAAAAGAAGACACAGATTCTACGTGGTTCAGGTTATTAATTAACCTTAGTCCATGAGTCTATTGTATGAGGAAGCTTGAAGGTTTCAAGCTTTTAGGGATTTCAGGCAGCTCTTGGCAGTGCTCTGAAATACAAAAGTTCGGATCCTTTACAATGGGTTCCCCAGCCCTATTTATATAGGCCAAGGAAAATTAATTCTCTTAATGGAGAGTTATTACAAACATTCTCAATTCATTGGGGTATAAAAGCTAATTAATACATGTTTTCATAATTAAAGAGGTGGTAGGCCCGTGCGTATCACACGAGGCCAATTTACGAGGTTACAACCCACAACTTTTTGGGCTAACACGTCCCTGATAGTATCAGGGGGTAGCTACATGATTTCCCATGTCAGGCGGAGCATTGGCACATGTTGTTTTTCGCTTGTATGGACTCGACACCACGACTTAAGGGAGCAGTAATATGTGAGATGGCTGCTTGTGGTCTAGGGTCGCTGTGCTTAACACTTGGCACTATGCTCCAGGTTCGGAGAATGCTTATCGCAAATCTGGAGGACTTGGATGGAGAAGACAGAAGATATCATAACGGTGGTCCTCGGGGCGTAGCTTGCCTGAGCACAACCTTCTCCGGGGGCGATGCACAAAGATGGGAAATTACTCACCTTTCGAGGAGCTCTGGATGAGCTCACCAGGGATTCCTTAGCATCTGCAGAGCTTAATTACTCTATAATGACTGTCATCTGTTAATTTCGAAAATACGAACAACATTTTCTTCACAAGTCTTCACTTGTCATCGGACAGTGGAGACTTATACTGAGAGAGTAATTTCAGACGCTTGGACTTTTCAAGGCATCAAACCTACCAAAAGGTGATGCCACATGTAGACTCCCCATTGCCGGGACCATCAATCAGTGTTATTTAATGATGGGTCTTGTCCACGCCCTAAACTTCTATTCCCAACCTAAACTGTCCTTTTACGCTTTACCCGAGGTGTCATTTTCCCACATTCTGATCATGATCCATGCCTCAATAATTGTGACCGTTGGATCACCTTCAAGTGCCTACTCACTAGGTAATCAACGGTCGAGGATTGATAGCTTCTCATCCAAGTTCGGGGGTATAAATTCAAAATTTGGCTCTTCGTATCAACTTATGTCCATTTGAAATTTTCACCATAGTTCAAAACTCCCTTGCCAAAAAACGATTCCCTTACCAAGAACTGATCCTTCAAATCTAGAAATTCTCTGTTTACGATCTTGGAAGGCTAGAGATAAGCTAGGTATTTCTGGGTAAACAACACCAAATACCTTCGTATTCGAACCATATACAACACATACCAGGGTTACATATCGAGTAAGTCATCTTACTTAACTTCTGTTTATGTTAACGTCTTGATTTGTGCTTTTCTTCTTAAGGTTTTGAGGGTTTAGATGTCATTTTGACCTGTTCTAGTCTCTTTATAGGTCTTTGCCATTGTTTAAATCATCCACAAATGACCGTTTAGGACCTTAAGCATTTGTTGGCTCTTTAGGGTATTCGACCGAAATCTTGAAATTTTCCAGATTCCAACGAAGTTCTTGAATTTTGGTGGTGTTCTTTGGGAACCGATTTAGGGTTCTGAGAACACTCCTTGCCCTTAGAAATTTTTTCCTTCTCCACTCCCCGAGCAATTGTCTTAGGGATTCTTGTACTTTTTGCCTGCTTTCTTTCGGTAAAAATGCTACTGCTTGGATTTTGTCTCAAATGTCTGAGGAGCTCCATCACTTGGTTTTTGCCGCAAAAGTGGCCTTCATGGTGTTAACCACCTCCTGTAAGGCGGCGATACTCCACACCTGGGCCTCAATATTTTGTTGTTCGGAGGTGATTTGACCTTTGATGGCCACCACTTCTGGTGGCTCCTCCCTATAAAATGATTGAGAGTAGTCACACTCGTAGTAGTCGCCTCCATCCTAGCCGTCCTACTCGGCGTTTACATCATAGTCTTCCTAGGCCACCTCTGGGTTAGCTGGTGGAGGTGGCCAGTTGAGTTCTCCTCCCTCAGTGACGATGGGAGGAGAAACATCATCTGTTGCATTCCTTCTGGTAGTCACCATTGCTGAGTCTTAGAAGATTTCTTCAAACTCTCAATGAAAGCACCAAAATGTTTACTTCCTTTTTCGCTATCAACTAATTAACAGAACTTAAAGAAAATGCAATGAGAAGACACTAGTTTTACGTGGTTTAGGCTATTAATTAACCCTAGTCCACATGTCTATTGTTTTAGGAAGTGAGGAAGCTTGAAGGTTTCAAGCTTCTATGGAGTTCAGACAGCTCTTAGCAGTGCTCTGAAATCAAAAGTTCGGATATTTTATAATGGGTTCCTTAGCCCTATTTATAAAGGTTGAGGACAATTAATTCCCTCAATGGGGAGTTATTACAAACATTCCCGATTATTTGGGGTATAAATGCTAATTAATACATGTTTTCATAATTGAAGAGGTGGTGGGCCAATGTGTATCACACGGGGCCCATTTACGAGGTTACATCCGACAACTTTTTGGGGGTAACACGTCCCTGGCAGTGTCAGGGGGTAGGTGCATGATTTCCCATGTCAAGCGATGCATTGGGACATGTTGTTAGTCACATGTACGGACTCGACACCACAACTTGAGGGAATAATAACATGTCGACGGCTGTTTGTGGTCCAGGGTCGTTGTACTTGACACTTGGCACTATGCTCTGGGTCCAGAGAATGCTTCTCGCAGACCAAGATGACTTGGATGTAGAAGACAGAGGATATCATAACTGTGGTCCTTGGGGCGTAGCTCGCCTGAGGACAACCTTCTCTGGGAGCGGTGCATGAAGATGGGAAATGGCTTACCCTCCGAGGAACTCTAGACGAGCTCACCAGGGATTCCTTAGCGTCCGCGAAGCTTAATTACTCTGTAATGACTACCACGTGTCAATTGGTGAAAACACAGACAACAAAAATTATTTAATCAAATTAAAATATCTCATTTTAAAAAAGTATTTAATAAATAAATAATTCAATCCTTAACCGTTAAAATTTGATCTGAACACATTAGGTTTGAGACATGTGTCACACCCAAGCTACTCCAATTTTATCTTATTTATTTATTTGTTTATTGAAAAAGACAAAATATTTATACATTAAAATAATATATTTAATAAATGTATAAATATCAATTAATTCAAAATTAACTTTATATTATAAAGTATAAATGATTTATTATCATATAATAAATGAATATTATACTTTGTCAATATTAATTAACCCTAAGTTAATTAATATTAACATAACTAATATATAGTTTTCAAATAAAACATATTGGTTAATTAAATTAATTAATTACACATAATTATAACATAGCCCTAGGAAATTAATTATTTCCTTTTAAGTCCTTTTCTCCTTTAATTTCATCTATAACACTCACACCCTAGACATTGAAGTATAGATGCGACTTGGGGACCATGGACCTATATGTTGACCCACGATTTGGCCAACTGACACGGAGTCAGAATATTCTTGATATGAATGAAAGTAATGAGAAGAACGTAATGATAAAAGTAAATAAGACACAGTATTTTATAGTGGTTCGTCCCCAGGATCTGGTAATGACCTACGTCCACTTAGGTTGATATTGATATAAAAATCAGATGAGTGATCAAAGAACTTGGGTTCAATGAGTTTCACTAATCTCTGAAGAACAATACAATATTACTAGGAGAATTACTATAGTCTCAAATGATTCAAAAGCCAAAAGTCCCCTCCCTTGAGCTATCTCTTGCTATTTATAGGCTCAAGGGGGATTACAAAAGATTGTTACAGATATTCTTTCCTGAATAATCGGATACTCAGGAGATTATGCGAGATAAATTTGGGATTCACAAAGATCTTCCCATTAATGTTGCCTTGTCTGCGGAACTATCGACCAGACTGGTCGCAGGTTAGACAGGTTCGCACTGCTTCTAATGTGTCTTCTGGTCGATACTCTAGCAGAACATTTCCAGGTGTCAGCCACGTGTCCAAGAATCACTTGCCACGTCACCAATGCTAATTTTTTGGATAACATTTGCCCCCCAAGTTTATTTACCACGAGCAGTAAATAAACTTTTGAACGAACGACTCTTCGGTAACCCCGCCTGACGTGTCAGAACCCTTCGTGTGTTCTTGAAAAAAGTAACCCACTTCTGTCTAATCATGTCCTTTCAGTTCCCCAGAAAAGATTTTGACGGCCATCCCGCTTCCCTATACTTTGAAAAAAGGGAAACTGATGATTACATCTTTTTAATGCCACAGACAAACTTATATAAGACATTCAAAGTCTTTATTTTCTTTTTACGCACGCCATCGTCTTCACCAGAAAACCTAAAATCCAGAGCTTTTATCGTTCTCGAAGACCGTTCCCTCTATACTTTCAGGACCCCGTCCGAGAGCTCCTTGATCTCCGAAGACCCTTCTTCCATCTCCACGATTACTTTTTTTGGTAAGTTTTCGAATTCCCACGCTTCTAACTTTTCGTGGTGCATGCTTCTGAATGTGTACTGTTTGAGTTTATTTGTTTCTGGTTTGAGACGCTTGTAGACAGAATATTTTGTAGGCACAATAAAGTTACGAGTTAGTTTAAAATCCAGGATCATGCTTTTTAGGACGTAAAATCGAAGTAAAAATTCGATCTTTAAGCTAGTTGAAAAAAAGTTTTTCCCATCCTAAGGGGAGTTGAAAAAGATTTTTCAGAAAACTTTTTACTTTCACCCTTTGATCCGTTTTTCAAACTGTTTGTGTAGAAAAATTTAGCTTTTTGTTAGAATGCTGTTGTATAAAAGCTTAACTTTTATACTCGACCAGCGTTATTCTAAAAAGCTTTTAAAAGTTTTCTATCCTCACCTCCCCATTCTTCTGTATGCAGACTTTAATGCCAGATTTGTGGGGAGGTGAAAGGCCTATTGATGACGACCTTCTCGGCCAGCTGCTCGAGGGAGAAGAACAACCAGCTGACCGTGTCCACGAGATCCCTTTTTCGCGATCCTCTTCCAGACCCCATCCTTCTCCTCCAATGGCCCGTTCCAAATCTTTAGGCAAGAAAAGGCTCAAGTCTGAAAACAACCCAAATTCTCCTGCCCGGCCTGATTCGCAGGCAAGGGAAAATCTTGTTCCTGACCCTAATATCCAAATTATGGCCCGCCCTCGCCATCAGAACCTGCCTGATGTCGAGTGGTATACTTCCCCGGCCAGTTTAGTGACCCTTCGGATGGTTGCTAACTGCTTCAGGAAATTCCCTCTCTCAGGGGTTTCCATTATACGTCCTGCCGCAGACCAGAGGGCTAACCTCCCCAGAGGTGCAAACAGCGCCTGGTCCCGGTATCACATCGAGGCGGGAGCTTATCTCCCTCTTCATCCCTTTTTTGGGGGGGTGGCCAATTATTTCGGTGTCGCCCCCTTCCAAATAACTCCAAACGGATATAGAATGCTGGCTGCACTCTATATCCTGTATAAACTTAAGAAATGGCCAGAACCTTCGCCCCATGAGATCAACTATCTTTTTGACCTTAAGTCTAACCCGCAACAACATGGAACGGGCTTCTTCCATTTTTGTCACCAGGAAACCAATCGAACATTCCTGAGTGACACTACGCACATCTCGAATGTGGGGCAGTATAGTAAGGAGTACTTCCTTACTCCGAACATAACCAGTAATAACTTGGCCTTCGCTCGAGGAGGTAAGTGCTTGTCTTCGACTGGTCGATACTTTTCGTTGATGTGTTCCCTTTCATTTTTCTTAAAATGTAATCTATTTTTCAGACCCCTGGTTACGTCCGACCCCAACACCGGACATGGTGTTGAGGTCCAATACCTTGGCCAGGATGTCCGACGCAGCAAAAAGCGTCAAGATCCTGGTAACTGAAGAAAACTTGAGGCGGTCTGGCCTCCTGGCTCCTCGCCATGAAACTAGAGGGTCCGTGGTGGACAAAACCACTGCCGAGGGGGTTCCCGAGCAGCAACCCCCTGTGTCTCCTCCTCCTCGGAGGCCAACAAGGATTACTATTAGGGAGCCCACGGGCAATCCTTCCGCAGAAAGGCCTTCTGCTCCCCAAGGCAAGGGGAAACAAAAGGCCAAAGAGCCAGTTGTGGACTTGGAAGAGTCTTCTGATGAGAACGGTAACACTATTTTACTTTTAAATGGTTTGCCAATTCCCTGTCATTTGTTTGACGGGGAGGGTAACTTTACATATGCTCCAAACCTAGGGCCAGACTTCTTCATGCCAGATAATGAGTATATGACTAATAGAGTCAATAGTGTAGCGACCAGTAGTTGTAGCTCGGGTATTCACTTTGTTACCTCTTTTCTGTTGTATAATAACTTTTCATCTGCATCTTATCTTATCATTTTCCTGTGTTTACTTGCATGCAGACATGGCCACTCCCAACATCTTTGACATGTATTAGGCTGAGGAGGAAGAGGAAGTTCCTCAACTCCAACGGAGGTCCAAGAGGAGAACTGGTGAATCCAGCCGAGGTCCTCCAGCCAAGAAGGGTTGAACAGAAGACCTTCCCAAGGACGCGCTAACTGGGCAAACTTCTGCTCATCCACCAGCTCCTACTGAGAAACAGACCCCTCTTGCCCCGCCAAATCCTACGGCTACGCCCGCCAGAGAGGAAATTACTCGTGAAGAAGCTCTCGGGGCCAAACTCATGAGCCGTGCCCTTCGATCAGCCAAGGATCGCCTTGAACGCATCAGTAAAAGTGACCGTGTCAAGGATGCAATGGTCGAGGCTGAAAACATGGGGGCCGACCAGGTTCTGAACAGGACCCTGAATGAAATCTCCAGTGTGAGAACTTCTTCACTTCTTAAGCCTTAGTCTTTTAATCTTCACGGCAGGCTCTAACTTTTTCCTTTATTCACAGGCCTTGCTGTCTGCTATCACTGCTCGTACCCGTGTCCAGGCTTCCATCGAGCAGGCTAAGGCGAAGTCCACTGAGAGGCATCAGGTGAAGGCAGCTGAGGAGCTTTCGGCTGCAGAGGCTAGGCATGCCAAGGAGTTGGAGGCAATGGCTCGAGAGAGGGACGCTGCGGTGACTAAGCTGTCAGAGGCTGAAGCTGCAATAAAGTCACGGCAGCAGTATCGAGATTCCATCGTAACCCATCTTCGCGAAATCAAAAGGCTGGAAGAGATGCTCAAGCCCAAGGATGAGGCCATTGCCACTCTTGAAGGCAAAGTGAAGCAGTTCGAGCTTGACAACTCCAAAAATCTGGAGAGGTACAAGAGGATGACGCTCTGATGTTTCTATAACTTCTGGAAACACAATCAGGGTGCCGACTTCAGCTATCTTTCGGAGGAAGTCAGGACTGCCGAGTTGGCCCGCTGCACTACCCAACTGGCCGAAGAGGAGGCAAGAGCGAGGACCCCCGCCTCTCCAAGCATCGTTGCTGTAGAAGAAGAAGAAGTTGTTGAGGACGCGACCAACCAGGATGCTGCTCAGGACCCTCCAGCCCCAAATGCCTCTTAAACTTTTCCCTTATTTTTTTCTTTCTTTTTGGCTACACGACCCACGGCTCGTGATGTAAAGACAATATATTTTTGTTTTAAACTTTGCTGCACGGGCAGTAAATATTTTTCTTTTACTTGAACAGTTACATCCAAGCAGCGATGCTTGCGGTGTAAAGGCTTAAATCTTGATGCTATAATATCTTTATTTATTATAACATTTGTCCGTATGACCGAACTTAGCATAGTACTTTGGCATGATTTAACAAAACATAAATTTTGAAAAATACTCTAAGTACTGTAGCATGCTTTCACTCATTTTGTTCATGTGTTTACATACCTTGCGAGTATGCTTTGCTATCGATGTGCCTTATATGCCCCCCAAGTGATCGAGGAGCTATAGGTCCTTGGTCACTTGCCCTGACCATGGCCTGTTCGAACATTCCTGCTCGTGTGAAAAATGATACTTGTAATACAGCAAAACAACACACGTAATGAACAAATACTTGTAAATGTAAATTCACAATGGTTGGCAAGAATGACTGGCTGCGCACAGTCCCCTATAATCTCGTATTAAAAATGGACTAAACATGTCTTTACGAGTGATTCTATAATAGAACCTTACATATACGAGCAGTTAGCCATACAACGTGGCTAACCCTCTTTGCAAAACTTGTAAAAATTGAAATTTAATACAATCCAATCCTTTAAAAATGACTGTTTACTGATAATACTTGCGCAGGTGTTCTCCATTCCAATAGCGTGGAACGAGATCTCCATTTAAGCGTGCAAGTTTGTAGGTGCCTGGATGAAGGACTTCTTCGATTTGGTAAGGTCCTTCCCAATTGGGTCCGAGCACTCCAGCAGTAGCGTCGCGGGTATTTAAGAAAACTCGTCGTAACACCAAGTCACCGACGTTGAATTTTCTTTCTTTAACTTTGGAGTTAAAGTACCGGGCGACTTTTTGCTGGTATGCAGCAACTCGGAGTTGAGATTTCTCTCGTATCTCATCGATTGAGACTAGGGACTCCATCATTAGCTGGCTGTTCTGATCCTGGTCGTAAGTCAAACGTCGATGTGAGGGGGGGGGGGGGGGGGATCTAACTCAACAGGCAACATAGCCTCATACCCATAGGCTAAGGAAAATGGAGTATGTCCTGTCGCTGTTCGGTGAGACGTTCTATATGACCAGAGGACTTCAGGCAACTGCTCTGGCCATGCTCCTTTAGCTTCCTCAAGTCTTTTCTTCAGGGTGTCTTTAAGAGTTTTGTTTACGGCTTCGACTTACCCATTCGCCTGGGGGTGTGCGACTGAAGAAAAGCTTTTAATAACTCCATGTCTTTCGCAGAAATCGGTGAATAAATCGCTGTCAAACTGGGTCCCATTGTCTGAAACTATCTTTCTGGGCAAACCATACCAACAGACAATGTTTTTAATGACAAAGTCGAGAACTTTCTTGGTCGTGATGGTTGCGAGTGGTTCAGCTTCGGCCCATTTGGTGAAGTAATCAACTGCCACAACTGCGTATTTTACTCCGCCTTTCCCTGTAGGTAGGGATCCAATCAAATCTATCCCCCACACTGCAAAAGGCCACAGACTCTGCATTTGTTTCAATTCGTTTGGAGCTGCTCGTGGAATCTTGGAGTACCTTTGACATTTATCACATCTTCGTACAAACCCCATCGAATCCTCGTTCATCGTTGGCCAAAAGTAGCCCTGCCTTAGAATCTTTTTTGCCAAACTCTGCCCCCCAGCGTGATCCCCGCAGAAGCCTTCATGCACCTCTTTCATGAGTTCCTTAGCTTTTTCTGGTGTAACGCACCTGAGTAGTGGCATCGAATATCCTCTTCGGTACATAACGCCATCGACCAGTATGTATCTAGCAGCTCGTCTTTGTAGAGTTCTGGCCTTGTTCCTATCTGTTGGCAGCGTACCATTCATCAGATACTCCAAGAAAGGCGCCATCCATGTATCCTCCATCCGAATCTCCATACTGGATTCCGTGGTTTGTATGCTCGGCTTACTCAGTCTTTCTACTGGCATGATGTTTAAGGTGTCAGCATCCTTTGCGCTTGCGAGTTTGGCTAAGGCATCCGCGTTTGAATTCTGATCTTGCGGGATTTGCTGGAGGGTGTACTTCGTGAACTGGGCTAACAAGTCTTTTGTTTTATTTAAGTAGGCCACCATTTTTAAGCCTCGCGCTTGGTATTCTCCCAGAACCTGATTCACCACCAGCTGTGAATCATTGTAGATATCAAGCGTCTTTATGCTCATATCCTTTGCCATTCTCAATCCAGCGAGGAGTGCTTCGTATTCCGCTTCATTATTTGATGCAGTGAAGTCGAACCTAATAGCGCAGTGAAATCGATGCCCTTCTGGCGTTATCAATATCACTCCCGCTCCAGCGTGGGATTCGTTGGACGAGCCATCCGTGAACAACTTCCACGAAGGAGCTTTCTCTTGAGGCACGGGCGCTTCAGGCAGTTCGCACTGCTCACTGTCCGGGAGTTCGGTGAATTCTGCAATAAGGTCGGCCAAGACTTGTCCCTTGACTGCTGCTCGCGGTGAATAGGTTATATCGAACTGCCCTAGTTCGACTGCCCATTTTAACAATCGCCCAGCCGCCTCAGGTTTTTGGAGGACTTGCCGAAGGGGCCGGTCAGTTAGAACTGTGATAGGATGGGCTTGGAAGTAAGGATGTAACTTCCTAGAGGCTAGAATTAGGCAATATGCTAACCTTTCGATTGGCGGATATTGTAATTCTGCACCGATCAGCCTCTTGCTGACATAGTAGACTGCTTTCTGTACTCCTTCTTCCTCCCGTAAAAGTACCGCGCTAGCAGCAACTTCGGTAGTCGCCAGATAAATAAACAAAGTCTCTCCTTTGATCGGCTTCAACAAGATGGGAGGTTGTGCCATATGAGCTTTCAACGACTGGAATGCTTGCTCGCAGTCTTATGTCCATTCAAACTTCTTATTCCCCCTAAGTAGATTGAAGAATGGGACGCACTTGTCTGTTGATTTCCAAATGAATCTACTTAGGGCTGCGATCCTCCCGGTTAAACTTTGTACATCTTTGATCCTTTCTGGCAACTTCATGTCGATCAGGGCTTTTATCTTGTCGGGGTTGGCCTCGATTCCTCTTGAATTTACGATAAACCCCAAAAACTTCCCTGATCCGACTCCAAAGGAACACTTGAGGGGATTCAACTTCATTTGGTACTTGTTTAACACATCAAAGCACTCTTGTAAATCCCTCACATGACCTTCTGCCTTCTTAGACTTTACCAGCATGTCATCCACATATACCTCCATGTTTACACCGGTTTGCTCCTTGAACATGTGGTTGACTAGCCGTTGGTAAGTCGCACCTGCATTTTTCAGTCCAAAGGGCATTACTTTGTAACAATACAAGCCCGTGTCGGTCTGAAAGCTGGTGTGATCCTCATCAGGGGGATGCATGCTAATCTGGTTGTAGCCTGAATATGCATCCATGAACGAGAGGATCTCATGTCCTGCAGTTGCATCGACTAGCTGGTCGATCCTTGGGAGTGGGAAGCAGTCTTTTGGGCAGGCTTTATTGAGGTCTGTAAAATCAACGCAGGTTCGCCATTTGCCGTTAGGCTTGGGAACCAGCACTGGATTAGAGACCCACGATGGATAAAATGCCACCCTGATGAACCCATTCTCCTTTAGTCTTTCGACTTCTTCTTTTAAGGCCCTTGATCTATCTTTATCGAGCAACCTTCTTTTCTGTTGCACAGGTGGAAAGGTTTTGTCTATATTCAGGACATGGCTGATTACTACAGAATCTATCCCAACCATGTCTTTATGCGACCAGGCGAAAACCTCCTGGTTTTTTCGCAAGAATTCCACTAGTGCGTGCTTCGTGGTACGCTCTAAGTTTCTCCCAACCTTTACGACTTTGGTTGGGTCTTCTTTGTTGAGTTGGACCTCCTCCAGGTCCTCGACGGGTCCAACATTTTCTTCAAAATCCCCAAAGCGAGGATCCAAATCTCCATCCTCACTTTGGGCAACACCCTATTTGGTGACTTCATCACCGGATTGGGCTTGCGTATCAACTGCCATCTGCAATCTATCTGGGGTAGTGCTCCTCTGCGTTCCACTTTTTGCCTTTGTGATCGAGGCGTTGTAGCACTCTCTAGCTTCCCTTTGGTTTCCCAAAACGCGTCCTACCCCCGCGTCTGTCAGGAACTTCATGGCTAGGTGCCACATAGAGATGACGGCCCGTAGATCAACCAGTATGGGCCTTCCAATAACGGCGTTGTACGCCGAAGGACAATCGACCACTACAAAAGTGGCGAGTAATGTCCTTGTTGCAGGCGCTGTACCCGTCGTTACTGGGAGTTTGATCAATCCGGCTGGGGCGAGTCCTTCTCCAAAGAAGCCGTATATCGTTTGATTGCAGGGCTCCAAGTCCTTCACGGACAATTTCATGCGTTCCAGTGTTGATTTATACAGGATATTCACTAAACTTCCTGTATCGACCAGTACCCTCTTCACCATCATATTGGCCATATGGATGTCCACGACCAGCGGATCGGAATGTGGGAACCTGACGTGTTGGGCGTCGTCATCAGAGAAGGTTATCTCTCCTCCCTCTGACCGAGCCTTTTTTGGTGCACGGTCCTCCACAGTCATCATCTCGATGTCCTAGTCATGGCGCAGCGTCCAAGCATACCGTTCTCTGGCCTTTCCGCTATTTCCCACGAGGTGCGGGCCTCCACAGATGGTTAAGAGTGTTCCAGCCACGGGGGCAGGCTGTAATGGTGGAGAGCGTTGGCGTGTGGGCGCCTGCTCGTTGCCACCCGGAGCTTCTCGTTGGGAATTTCTCGAGGCCCGTACGTATCTTCTCAAGTGTCCTTGTCTAATAAGGAACTCGATTTCGTCTTTTAACTGGTTGCATTCATTAGTGTCATGTCCGTAGTCATTATGGTAACGACAGAACTTGGTGGTGTCTCTTTTCGAAATGTCCTTTCGAATGGGCCCAGGTTTCTTGTAAGGCACACTGGAACTTGTGGCCTGATAAACCTCTCCCCGAGACTCAACAAGGGCAGTGTAGTTAGTGAACCGAGGCTCATAACGATTACCCTTGGCTCGTTTGTTGTCGGAGGTGGAAGGCTCGTTATACGGCCGTTTTCCACCGTTCTTGCCATTACCGTTGCTGTTCCCGTTGCCTTTGCCGTTGCCACTAGGTTTGGACCCATTGGCGACCTTGGCGGGTTCGGAAGCCTTCTTATCCTTGCCTGAGGGCTTTCCATCGTCGGCAATGGCTTCTTCAAGCTTGATATAGCGATCAACTCGATCCAAAAATTCTTGGGTAGTTCTCACCCCTTCCTTTCGAAGACTCTTCCAGAGGGGAGAATGACGTTTTACTCCTGCAGTTATGGCCATCATCTTCCCTTCGTCCCCGACCGTCTTCGCTCCAGCTGCTGCTCGCATAAAACGTTGGATGTAGTCTTTCACTGACTCCCCATCCTGCTGGCGAATTTTGACTAGCTGGTTTGCTTCGGTCGGGTGTACACGACCAGCATAGAACTATCCGTAGAACTCCCGTATGAACATTTCCCAGGAAACAATGCTTGCGGGAGGGAATTTGAAGAACCACTCCTGCGCAGCTTCAGAAAGTGTTGTAGGGAAGATCTTGCACCGAGCGTCTTCGGACACTTTCTGAATGTCCATTTGAATTTCAAACTTATTGACATGCGAGACTGGTCTCCATATCCGTCAAAGTTTGGAAGCGTAGGCATCTTGAATTTGTTGGAAGTTTCGGCGTTAGCTATCCTTTGTACGAAAGGAGTGCCTTTCCTCCTATCGTGATCGATGTAAGAAGTCCTTCCCCCGACCAGCTGTTGCACTGCCTGGTTGAGGGTGTCTATCTGGGCCTGTACAGCGGCAGGAATCGCTGTGGCCTCCGTTGCCGGGGGGACGTTCTCGCCATGCCTCTCACGGCGATCATTGAGTACATCTCTCAGGTCCTCTTCTCTTCTCCGCTGCTCGCTTCCCCCGAGTCGGTTGAAGACATTATTTTGTCTGGGCTGCCCCCCAACATCCTGTCTATTTGGTTGGTCATCTTGAGGTACTTGGCTCCTGCCTTTACCTCTTTCTTCATTCCTCCCACCGAAATTTCCTTTGCCTGAGTTGGCCTCATTATATCCGTGGCCATATCTGAACCTCGACTGGCTATGATGAGATCAACTGTTCCCTCGATGTCCGTTCCTGGCTGAACCGTCCCGAGCGTTAGAGGGTGGCCTGCGCTGGTCGTGGTGTCCCCGTGCATCATCGTGCTGTGGGGGGCCCCGGACCGCAGAGCCAAACTCTGAGTCCCTTCTGTTGCCAGGAGGGTACTGTCCTCTGTTCGGTAGGTTTGGCCCATCATCCCTATGGCGTCTAGGGCTACGAGGCTGATGCTCGGCCCTACTCTGCCTCTGTTGCGGGGGATTACCCCGAGCAGCTTGGGATGGTGGCTGTGCCTCAGGATCCAGTGGGACATCATCATGGGGCATCTGAGGCTGCTCGGGCCTTTGCGGACTCGAAGGCTGGATCGGTGGGATTGGATTAGGACCCCTCTGGGGTGGCCCATTCACAGGTTGGTCAGGCTGCAAGGCAAGTGCAGCCTGATTTCTAGCCAATAGAAAGGCTGCCTCGAGGGCTGCCATGGATTTGCTCTGGCAGCGGTCCACCTCCGCCTGCCTTTCGCTCAATTCTACGCGCTGCCATTCAATCTCCTGCTGCTGCCGCGCCATAACTTCAGCGGCAATCTCCTGACTGGCTCTCAGACTAGCCAGTTCTTCCTGCAACGTGCCCAGGGTACTCTTCAGCGTTGCATCATCCATTTCCTCCTCCTCAAAGTCCAGTTGTGGCTCATCCTCTGCCATGCTTGCAGGAGGAGGAGGAGGTGGCGGGTTTGACGGTGCAGCAGCGGCTGCCTGTCCAGTTTTCTTTCCAGCTTTCGCCATTAGTTTTATCAACAACGATAAATCAAGCTCTCAACGAAAGCACCAGAATGTTGACCCACGATTTGGCCAACTGACACGGAGTCAGAATATGATTGATATGAATGAAAGTAATGAGAAGAACGCAATGACAAAAGTAAATAAGACACAGTATTTTATAGTGGTTCGGCCCCAGGATCTGATAATGACCTAGGTCCACTTAGGTTGATATTGATATAAAAATCAGATGAGTGATCAAAGAACTTGGGTTCAATGAGTTTCACTAATCTCTGAAGAACAATACAATATTACTAGGAGAATTACTATAGTCTCAAATGATTCAAAAGCCAAAAGTCCCCTCCCTTGAGCTATCTCTTGCTATTTATAGGCTCAAGGGGGATTACAAAAGATTGTTACAGATATTCTTTCCTGAATAGTCGGATACTCAGGAGATTATGCGAGATAAATTTGGGATTCACAAAGATCTTCCCATTAATGTTGCCTTGTCTGCGGAACTATCGACCAGACTGGTCGCAGGTTAGACAGGTTCGCACTGCTTTTAATGTGTCTTCTGGTCGATACTTTAGCAGAACGTTTCTAGGTGTCAGCCACGTGTCCAGGAATCACTTGCCACGTCACCAATGCTAATTTTTTGGATAACACTATAATATTTAGCTCCAATAAACTAGATTATTAATTAAACTCTTTAATTAAATAATCTTATTTATTAATTTCATTATTACTCCACTATAAATAGGGAATTGTGCTCGTAGTAATTATAGAATTATAGTTACAGAATTGTCTCTAGTTGCCCATTGATATAATCACTTCATGTAGGTCTGTCCTCCAATTATTGGTTCATTAAGTATAGCTTGTCAAGATTATCGTTTTACTCTTCTAATTACCTCTTGTCCTTAAGTACCATTAATTCACTAATGAACAATTAATTTATAATCATATTATAATGTGCTCAATAACTATTCAGTTCCAGAATTAACCTTTAAGGGAACTAATATTCGATCTGTTAAGAATGCTTGGATTCCAATCTTGTAAGATCATGTTCCCAACCATTCATACTATTGAATCTCCAAAAGAAAAGTCATTAGCCTCATTGTTCTAAGAGACCTTAATGATTGAATCAAAAGATCCAACAGACATGAACATGAGTTCATGACTACTCAGGATTCAGACTGATCTACATATGGATGTATTTTTTATATGAATTAAATCTTTATGATAAACGATATGTTTATACAGAAATTGATTCACATCGGTCCAGTCATATATAATCTGATTATATAAAGTACATTTACTAAGATGTCTATCCACATCTGCAATTCGAATCTAGTTCACATGCATTAACAAAGAGTGCTTAGTAAATCATACTAGCAACCATTGATTAACATACTTTAATATGTTGCTGACAATTTTATTCATAATCTATTATCTTAATCATCTCGTACTCATACAAGATTACACTCTCATTAACTAATACGAAATTTTATGATATTTATAATAATTATTTAAACAATTAATTATATAGAAAAATATATTTTTATTTAATTCCAAACAAAAATGTCTTATTACATACTTTTAGGGCACCAACCCTAATAATTGTTTAAGATCATGTTCCCATTTATTCATATTGTTGAATCTCCTAAGCAAAAGTCATTAGCCTCATTATTCTAAGCAACCTTAATGAGTGAATCAAAAGACCCAAAAGACATGGACAAAAGTTCATGACTACTCAGGATTTAGATTGATTCATTAGTGCTCAAAAATGTCATTTTATAAATCTTAAAGTTTAGAATAAATTAAGTTTTAATTAATATTTTCTGGATTTTATGTGATATATTTTATAATTAAAAATATTGCTTTTATTTTAATTTATGTTTATTTTGCAAAAAATAAGTCCTTTTGACATAAAGAAAAAAAAAGAACAAAAACTGAAAATAAAAATAAATATTGGCATATCTGAATTTTAGAAGCCCAATCAAAAGTTGGTATTTTTGAAGTCCAAGCCCACCAGCTGCTTAGGCCCATTGGTTCCTTGTCCGCCACTTGTCGTGTGCACACCAGCCCCCTGATCGGGACCCTGTGACCCGCCCGCACCCGGACCCGATTCGCCTCCCTGATCTGCGTGGCCTCTTCCTTCTCTGTCAGTTTCGGCCCAAAGCACCTGCAACTCAATTTGCCCATGCCCAACTTCTTCTCAACTTTCAGCATATTTTTCTCCTCTTCACCAGCTAGCGCCAAGTGGCGCATTCCCATTGGTTCTACCAGTCAACACTTCCATCACCTCCATTTTCTCAAGAACACTCCAAATGCAAATTAATAAGTACAAAAATAGCAATCATTACACTATAAATGATAATATTAATAATAAAATTTAATTTTGAATAATCATATTTTATTTATCTGCAAACCCAAATTTATGTACAAGTTACTTTTTAATAATCTTTTAGACTATAAATAGAAACTCATTTTATTTATTTGTTGTGTAATTTTTAGAGCAATAAAATTATAGTAAAATTTCTACATACTTTTTCTTCTCATATTTTTTATCTAGAATTTTTATAAGAATGATGAGCATAATGTTTTAATCTTCTTAGAAAGGTTTGAGAAGATTCCATATGGAAAGTGATATTATTTATATTTTTGATTCAATATATATATTTTTAAAGTTTATACATTTGAGTAGTTTATGTTTTTCTATCATCTTCTTTATCTTTATTTACTTTTGTTAATATTATATATAAAATTAGTCTAGCTCTTTATATGTATTTAAAATTATTATTAATAATATTGAAATATAGTTTTATGTTCAATCTTATATTGCATTATGATTTAACAGTATATTGTCATTCTTAGATTTTTCATAAAATTACTATATTATTTCTAAGATAAGAACATAACTATTCAAATACATTTTGTGAATTATAAAGGAACTTTAATGTTAAATCATTTCTGTAAACTTTGTGAATAAAAAATATAAAATAACTAAACAAAAGATATGGATGATTCTTGAAACTCTTCTATTATCTAGTCTTTGATTACATCTTATTTTTATTTGCTTTATACCATCAAATTCTTAAAACAAAAACCAAAAAATTCATTTCTATTCCCATTATTTTTCACTAACATTTTGTGTTTATTATTTTACTAATCTTTTTGTTCTTAGTTACCTCATTGTGAAATCGATCACATATCTATGCTACAATCACCGCTAGTGAATGTCACATTTTAGCGTTAAACAAATTTTGACGTCGTTGCTAGTGAGGTAGTTTTTCAAGAGTTGAGTGGAATTTTTACCATGATGTTAGTAACTTTTTTTTTTTTTCTATTAATGTTGTGTTAGCATAGTGTTCTTTTTTTTTGTGTTGTACTATTTTTTTTTTCTTTCTATTTGTTAGTTTTTGTTAATTTGAAATATTGTTGTTTAAAAAAAAACTTATATAATATTAGAATTTTTTTAGGTAATTTAAAAAGAAAAAAGAAAAAAGAAAAAAGTATGTATACATATATATATACTAGATACAACCAACGTGCAACACACATTTGCTTAGTTTTATTGGTAGAATTTATTAATTATTTTTATTTAATTTATATTATATATAAAAGAGTGACATAAACATATTAAATGAAAAATTAAACCAAAATATTTTTTTATGATTTTTATATATATATATAATATGATAACATTTTTAAACATAAATAATAATTTTTTTAATAAAAATTAAGATTATGTATTATATATTATAATTATAATGATATTTTATAATATTTAAATTTATATTAATATATGTATTAAATATCAACTCTTGTATTAAATATTATTATAATAATAATATTTTATAATATTTGAATTTAGATTAATATAATTAGTAAAAACTTAGGATTATATATTATCATCATAATAATATTTTATAACATTTAAATTTAAATTTATATTAATATAATTAATTATTAAATATTATAATATATTCTTATAATAATAATATTTTATATCGTTTAAATGTGTATTTGAATTTGTATCTAAATAATTAATAAATATATATTTTTAATTAGTTTTAAAGATATATTTTGTTATATATTTAAAATATTTCGTTAAAATTAACACAACAAACCATTAAAAAAAAAAATTTCATTTGCCTAAGCATTTTTTATATAGAAGAGATATAAGTATTAAACGTAAAAAAAAATATATATGAGATCTTTATCTTACTTTTTTTTTCATCACTTTTCGGTGACGAAAATAAAAGTTTATATATATATATATATTTATTAGATTTTTTTTCTTTTGACTCTATTTTTGGTTTATATGCAATATATATATATATATATTAATTGTTAAACAAAAAAAACAAAGAGTTTCATTTCTAATTTAGTTAATTCTAATTTTATTTTATTTTATAATTTTTACTTTTTAGTTTAGTAAATATTTGTAAAATTAAAAAAAATCTCCTCCTTGATAAATAATTGTTAAGTAATTTGATTCTCTTTATTTTACTTTTTATTTTTAGTTTAACTTTGTTTTGATATATTGTGATTGCTTTGTTGCTTTGGGTTTACTAGGTTAGAGTTTTCTTTTTCTTTGCTTTAGTTTTCCTTGATTTTTTTTTTTGCATAAAATTGTTCATAAAATTCCAACCATAAAAAGCTTAGTATTGGGAATAATTGTGTAATATTAAAAATGATAAAAACCGATATTGTTCTGTCTAGAAAGATTAGTTGTTAAATAAAGCTTGTGATAACATTAGCTCCACACTTACCTGGGAACCTCAGGGAGTTTTGTTTAAGGAAAGTATATGTCTAAAACGGTACCTTGGCAACCTTCCTAATCGGCCTGTGAATATTTTGTTTGTATACTTTTGCACTATTACATTTTTGAACTTATTACCATAAGAAAATAAATATTGTTTTGTCAAAATAAGCAATTCTACTTTGCTTAAAGGTTCTTTGGTCGAAAATGTTTGAATTATGTGTTGGGAAAACATATACAGGATCTTGTTTATTTTCATGTAAATCATATATTAAACATATTAATATAAGATAGCCTAGAATATATTTTTAAAATTGAATTCAAACAGAAATAATGATAAGAACACTTACATTATACGCAGCGGAATGATAGAGTCATTCATTCAGTTTCTCTAACCCTTGTATCCTTTCTGTTGCAGAGTATTACCAAGAAACTGAACCGTTCTTCAATTTTCTTCACAGCCTTCCAAAGTATCCTTAGAATCACCTAGATTAGGGTGGAAAATTCTCAACACATGAGATAGATACACAAAGAAGAAGAGAAAAGAATAATGAGGCTTAGAAATGACTTATGTTTGTAGAGAGAATCTAAAACATACTAGATCTTCTAATCTTCTCAAAAACTTGTTTCTGTCATCTCTCACTTACCACTCCTTTTTATAGAATCAATTAGGTCATTTAATGTAATTAAAAAATCAATAAAATAATAGATAATATCAGCCTTAGGTCGAAATTATCATGGGCTTTAGGACTGTGAAATTTCTTATTTAATTATAAGCCCACTGGACTTAAAATCAAGGTCTGTATTATTTTATGTTGACCATGTTTTTGGCCAACTGCGAGTAGACGCAAAAACGACAAATAAATCTGGAATAGAAAATAAATAACACATGTAATTTTATAGTGGTTCAGCCCCAATTTGTTGGTAATAGCCTAATCCACTTAGAGTTGTGATATATGTAGCCTACACTTAAGATCAGATGAACCTTAGTGAACTGAGTTTCTCAAGTATAAGTAAAAAAGTACAGTGTTTTTCTCTCTAAAGTCTCAGAAAATGCTCACAAAATGCCCCAAGTAACGGTCCCAAAGTCTCAAAATTAGAGAGTCTAAAGGTCTCTCAAAAGATCAGATCCCCCCCAATGATGCTATGAACTCTTTATTTATAGGCTCATGGATCGTACATGAAAAATACCTTGTTTTGACGGGGTCCTTGGTTGTTTCAACCAACTTCAATTAATAAAATAATAAACAAATTGAAATGACAACAATATAGCCAATACTTTGGGATATCTGAGAGATTCGCATGGTAGTTACGAGTGATTCGGATTGAAGTTGTTACTGAGGCTTTATTGAAGAGTCACTGGACGGTTAACTCCTGAGATTCTGATTCCTCTAGTCGACCAAATCCATTCCCCGATGTAACTGGTCGGCCATATCACATTACTGAAGTGACTAGTCGGCCAAAACACATTACTGGTCGGCCAAGATACATTACTAGTCAGCCAAGACACATTACTGGTCGGCCAAGACACATTACTGGTCAACTAAGACACATCACTGGTCGGCCAAGACACATCACTAGTTGGCCAAGACACATTACTGGTCGGCCAAGACACATCACTGGTCGGTCAAGACACATTACTGGTCGGTCCAAAATCTTACCTGGTCGGGCAAATTACTTCTTGACCAAGTAAATCTATTTTCTGACTAGTTATATCACAACTTCGCAGGTCAACTTCCAACCTTTTCACTTCTTTAGTCAACACATTTATTGACTATTAATGTGTCATTTACTGATCATGCATTGCCACTTGTCCCATCCGATTGCCACATTATCAAACAAAATTTTGGGGATAACATTTTCTATTGATTAATTAATTAAATCATCTATCAAATTAATTATTTATAATTTGAACCTTGATTTAAACTTATTTATTAATATAGAAACCAATTTATCATAATTAATAAATCTGCCGTAATTTCTCTTTTCTTCTCTAAATTGCATAACTCTGTGAAACTATCCAAAATTGACTTGGTCAACTTTGATAATTCTAATTGATAATTATATCAATTAATTGAGACTACCTAGATAATTTTATTCAAGGTACAGTGGGGACCATGAGCCTATGAAATCAAGCTCCAATAAGTTATCATAAATCTAACAAATAAATTTACTAACTTATTAATTCCTCGTGACTCCACTAAAGACTCATAATTGCACTCTTGAATTCTTAGAACACTCTATAACAAATATAGATACATTATTAATTATGCATTGCTACAACCATAATTGTCACTCAATCCTCTATAGACGGTGTACAATGAGATGGGACTAAAATACCGTTTTACCCCTCATTGTATTTTATCCTTAAAACACTTAGTTCCTTGTAAATGATATTTCAGTAAACTAATATTAATTACTGAAATGAGATCTCTATCATTTAACACCTTGAACCAAACTAAAAGGAAACCATCGTTTCACTTCTTCATCAGAAGCTATAAATGTTCATATCTATGATTAACACTCCCACTCAATTATACTATTGAGTTCCCAAGATGTAAGTATGGGCTAGTCCGTAGGGTAAGCTGGTAACGAACAAGTCAAAGAACTCAAATAATACAATCAGTTAGAATACTAACCACTCAGAATTGAGATTGATTTGACCTATGGTCAACTATATGATATGACTAGAATAGATAATAACGATGTGTTTACTTATCCTATTGGCTGTCAATATCGGTCCAATCCGATGTAACAAATACATCCGATCTTATCTACTTTGCTAATGCTCTGGAAAGAACATAACACTACAATGTGTAAGTAGATCATATCGTAGATTGGCAAGTCAGTGTAAATCCTGTGCACTGGCTAATCTTAGGACTAACTTATGTTTGAACATATAATCATATTTATATTCCACTGTGATTACGTCACTATAAATACGATTAGATATATGATCGAGATTTAATAGAAGTTTATATTAAACAAATAATCATGAAAATAAAACATGTGAGCAAAGTGATTGACCAAGTCAAAAAAATGATTTCTATTCTTTTATTGATAATAAATGAGATTACACAGAAATTGAGTTTTAATTAGGGCATAAAACCCCAACAAACTCCCACTTCCACCAAACTAATGCCTTAATTCTACTAATCCCATTTCCTTGATATGCTTATCAAATGTAGCTTCTGGTAGTGCCTTTGTAATCGAATCCGCAAGATTGTCTTTAGATGAAATCTTCATAACCTTCACATCTCCCCTGGCCACATATTCTCGAATAATGTGATACTTCCTTTCTATATCTTGTGACTACGAGGTTCTTTCGAGTTGGCTATCACTCCTGTATTGTCACAAAACAATACAAGCAATTTATCCATTTATGGAATAACACCAAGAACTGAATAGAACTTCTTTAGCCAGACTATTTCGTTAGATGATTCTGACGAAGCTATGTATTCAGCCTCCATGGTGGAATCTGAGATCACAGACTGGTTTATGCTTCTCCATATCACAGCTCCACCCCCAAGAGTAAACATCATTCCAGAAGGAGACTTCCTATCATCGACATTAGTCTGAAAATCTGAATCAGTGTAGCCTACAGGGTTCAGAACACCACCCTTGTAGACTAACATATAATCCCTAGTTCGCCTTAAATACTTCAGGATATGCTTAACTGCTATCCAATGTTTCAGTCTTGGGTTTGATTGATACCTGCTCACTACTCCCACTGCATAGCAGATATCTGGTCTAGTACACAACATAGCATACATCAGACTTCCAACTGCAGATGCGTAAGGAACTTTTCTCATTGCATCTTCCTCTTAGGGAGTCTGGGGAGACTGCTTCTTTGAAAGATGAATTCCATGGCGGGATGGTAAATGTCCTTTCTTGGAATTTTTCATTGAGAAACGTTTAAGCACTTTATCAATGTAAGCTGCTTGAGATAGAGTTAAGAGTCTATTCTTTCTATCCCTGATAATCTGGATACCTAGAACATAACTTGCTTCACCCAAATCCTTCATCTGGAATTGAGTGCTCAGCCAATTCTTCACATCTGACAATTTCTTAATGTTGACGGTGAAATCTCGTCAACGAAATTAGGTCGGAAAACTCAAAGGTAAATGCGGCGATCTCTAGATAAGAACTTAGAATTAACTTATGAAAGGATAAACACAGATGAACAATGGAGTGAAAAAATGTATATTTCTTAATGGCCTCTGCATACAATGAATTTTCCAACCCCCTTTCAGGTGGTTTTAGAGTTCATTTTATAGTAGGCTCTAATGGCCTTAGGTACATAGTGGTCCAGGGGACCAAGTGGTACATACGTACTGTGTCAGGGGAGTGGCTCCAGAGGCTGTGGTCGTACACCCCGTACAGGAGCAGGTGTCAGGAGGATGCCTCCACTACTTGTCTGTATCCATGTCTGATGCGTGGTGGCAGGCGTAGTGGCGTAGGAGGTAGTGGTGTCGGCTCTGACCTATGGCCGTAGACGTACGGACCATAACTCCTATCCTTGCATACCCACTCCTAGCATTCCCACTACTTGTCTGGTAGGGGTACTATATCCGTACTCTGACTTCTTTAGGTTCGTAGGTACATTCCATATTCATGCGTGTACCTTGCCCCTTGTGAGTATTCTCACCTCCAAGGCCATGGGAAAGACCATGGAGGAGGCCATGGGGCCGGGGCCATGGGCGAGGCCATGAAGGAGG
The DNA here is from genome assembly GCF_963169125.1 of Humulus lupulus. Classification (NCBI taxonomy): domain Eukaryota; kingdom Viridiplantae; phylum Streptophyta; class Magnoliopsida; order Rosales; family Cannabaceae; genus Humulus; species Humulus lupulus. The sequence goes on from NC_084796.1 coordinate 182,005,080, forward strand.
CCATGGGGCCGGGGCCATGGAGGAGGCCATGGGCGAGGCCATGGAGGATGCCATGGGGCCGAGGCCATGGAGGAGGCCATGGGGCCGAGGCCATGGAGGAGGCCATGGGCGAGGCCATGGAGGAGGCCATGGCGCCGAGGCCATGGGGGAGGCCATGGAGTGAGGCCATGGGCGAGGCCATGGAGGAGGCCATGGGGCCGAGGCCATGGAGGAGGCCATGGAGTGAGGCCATGGAGGAGGCCATGGAGGAGGCCATGGGGCCGAGGCCATGGAGGAGGCCATGGGGCCGAGGCCATGGAGGAGGCCATGGGGCCGAGGCCATGGAGGAGGCCATGGGGCCAAGGCCATGGAGTGAGGCCATGGGCGAGAGGGGCCTCGCGAGGCTACTGAGCCTTGGCACCTATGCCTTGCCAACGTGGGCCACTTGGCATCGACTCCACGAGAAACGAACCCAGACTCGTGTTGTGATGGCGCGATGGCTTCCCGAGACGACGGTGGCCTTAGGGCCTTGCCTCAGCCTCATACTTTCTCTTGATGGGATTATGAGCATCAACATTTCTCATGAGATGATCTCCTGTTTTCAACAAGGCCTACAGGCTCGAGCCCAATAGCATGAATAAGCGACCCTTATCCCTATGTTCCAACCAGGGACTAAAGAGTTTCTTTTTGGTGGATTTTTGGCATCCACACTTGCCCCCCAGTCTATAGGGAGGCCTTTAGGCATTCTTGTAGACTCTTCTCTTTCTTTTGATTTTCTATTCTGTGTATATATATATATATATATTTTTTTTTTATGCTCGAGGTCCTTTGGAACCCACGTGAAAGGGGGTTCGATAGGTCTTTCTTTGGTGCACCTTGGTTGCACCTATAAGGATATATTGACCCCTTGGGTTCTAGTTATCCTTTTATATATTTTCGCGCGCGCTTATTATATCTTGCGAGAAGCGTCCTTCTCGTCATTAGGCATAGTACTATTTTTGCAAGCGTCTTCTTTGAGACCCTTTTTGCAAGCGTCTTCTTTGAGACCCTTTTCGGAAGCGTCTACTTCGAGACCCTTTTCAATAGCGTCTACTTTGGAGACCCTTTTTGCAGGCGTCTACTTTGGAGGCCCTTTTTGCAGGCGCCTACTTTGGAGGCCCTTTTTGCAGGCGTCTACTTTGGAGGCCCTTTTTGCAGGCGCCTACTTTGGAGGCCCTTTTTGTAGGCGTCTACTTTGGAGGCCCTTTTTGTAGGCGCCTACTTTGGAGGCCCTTTTTGTAGGCGCCTACTTTGGAGGCCCTTTTTGCAACTTTTGAGTTGATCTCCCCTCGGGTCGGGGCTTTCATGGCTAGATGGTCTTCGTTCAATCTCAAGCTTGGTCAGCGACCCCTCTAGCACAACGCCCCATTCTATATGGAATCTTCATACGTATTGGTAGTAGGGCAACTGAAGGAAGGTTCGATTTCTTCCACGTAGAAGTTATTATGGCCCTCTTCCACACGTATGTACTTCTGTGCTCTCTCTCGAAGTCGTCCAAATTCGAAATTTCTCTTTTGAGCATGCTCCCCCACAACTTGCTTCCTGGACGAACTCTGGCTGTAATAGCCATCTTGTGCTCCGCTTTGGTTAAACCTTTCACCTTTGTTGCTTCTATACTGAACCTATGGATGTAGTCCTTCAGACTTTCATTCTCGCCTTGTTTTATGTTAGCGAGGCTGGTGGTTGGCATGACGTAATCATAGGCTGTATGGTGTTGCTGAAGAAATTCATCAGAGAATTGTTGCCATGACTCAATTGTCCCTGGCCTCAACCTCTTGAACCACTTGTACGCCACTCCTTTAAGTGTAACGACGAAGCAATGACACTTTGCCCTGTTGTTGACCCCTCTTAACCTCATCAAGTTATTGAAGGTGTCTAAATGATATTTTGGGTCAGTAGTACCCTCGTACGAAGTCATGCGAGGCTCTCTGAAGCCAGAGGGCATCCGCTCAGCCTGAATCTCCCTTGTGAAGGGTGAATCACGGTCAAATTCTTCGTCATCCATGTGCCCCCCAAGTGCAGTGGTGATCTTGCCTCGAGGGCTTCGTATTTTGGTGTCTCGTCCCCTCCTCTTTTTGCATAAGGAGTTTTGCAGGTTCTCGGGCTGATCCCTTGCCTTGGTTGTGTCCCTCGGGGGAACCGCGGGGGGTACGTCTCTTACTTCTGACCTCTCTCCATGGGGCTCTTTTCTTAGGCCAGGGGGTGCTTCTTTTGAGGGGACTTTGGCCTCGTTCTTACGACCATCACCTTCCCTCCGCCTTTGCTTCTGGGGACATTTCGTTGGCCTAGGTCCCCCCTGATACCTTGTCTGGGGGGTTTTACTGGCGGAAAGTTGGGTTCCCCCATCATCTACGGGGACAGTGCTTTCCCATTTTTCATGCTCCTTCCCTTTACGCGCAGGAGGGGGTGCGCTTGACTTTCCTCGCAATAGCTCATTTAAAACCTCTTGCATGTTCTCTATCTGGGTTTCCAGCTTTCGAGTCTTTTTATGTAACTCTTGAATCTCATCCCTATAGAGGCGAGTCCTTGAGCCTGAACTTACCGAGCATACCCCGGGACTCTTGCTTGGCCCGTGCGTTGATGGACCTGGGTCTTGGTGGCCTGAGCGTGGTGCTACCGGAGGCCGGTGAAGTGAATGCACTGGCGGCTCCAAATGACCTCCGTCGGGCCAGATGGTCGGAGATGAGGCTTCCTTCTCCTCCCTTGGGGGAAGAGACTCCTCCGGTCTGCCTCCATGTTTAGGCGGAGGGGGGTCTTTCTGGGTAGCCCTCCGCTCTACTTCATCCCGGAGAACCTCATCATCTTGTATTTGCCATAGGCGTTTTGAACGTCTTAGCATCTTTCTTTACTGGGAATGATGGAAGAACACTGGCTTGATGCTTGTTCTTCCCACAGACGGCGCCAAACTGTTGACGGTGAAATCTCGTCAACGAAATTAGGTCGGAAAACTCAAAGGTAAATGCGGCGATCTCTAGATAAGAACTTAGAATTAAATTATGAAAGGATAAACACAGATGAACAATGGAGTGAAAAAATGTATATTTCTTAATGGCCTCTGCATACAATGAATTTTCCAACCCCCTTTCAGGTGGTTTTAGAGTTCATTTTATAGTAGGCTCTAATGGCCTTAGGTACATAGTGGTCCAGGGGACCAAGTGGTACATACGTACTGTGGCAGGCGTAGTGGCGCAGGAGGTAGTGGTGTCGGCTCTGACCTATGGCCGTAGACGTACGGACCATAACTCCTATCCTTGCATACCCACTCCTGGCATTCCCACTACTTGTCTGGTAGGGGTACTATATCCGTACTCTGACTTCTTTAGGTTCGTAGGTACATTCCATATTCATGCGTGTACCTTGTGAGTATTCTCACCTCCAAGGCCATGGGAAAGGCCATGGAGGAGGCCATGGGGCCGGGGCCATGGAGGAGGCCATGGGCGAGGCCATGGAGGAGGCCATGGGCGAGGCCATGGAGGAGGCCATGGGGCCGGGGCCATGGAGGAGGCCATGGGCGAGGCCATGGAGGAGGCCATGGGGCCGAGGCCATGGAGGAGGCCATGGAGTGAGGCCATGGAGGAGGCCATGGGCGAGGCCATGGAGGAGGCCATGGGGCTGAGGCCATGGAGGAGGCCATGGGGCCGAGGCCATGGAGGAGGCCATGGAGTGAGGCCATGGAGGAGGCCATGGGCGAGGCCATGGAGGAGGCCATGGGGCCGAGGCCATGGAGGAGGCCATGGGGCCGAGGCCATGGAGTGAGGCCATGGGCAAGAGGGGCCTCGCGAGGCTACTGAGCCTTGGCACCTATGCCTTGCCAACGTGGGCCACTTGGCATCGACTCCACGAGAAACGAACCCAGACTCGTGTTGTGATGGCGCGATGGCTTCCCGAGACGACGGTGGCCTTAGGGCCTTGCCTCGGCCTCATACTTTCTCTTGATGGGATTATGAGCATCAACATTTCTCATGAGATGATCTCCTGTTTTCAACAAGGCCTACAGGCTCGAGCCCAATAGCATGAATAAGCGACCTTTATCCCTATGTTCCAACCAGGGACTAAAGAGTTTCTTTTTGGTGGATTTTTGGCATCCACACTTAACATTGTTTCCAATGAGTAAGATATCATCTACATAAAGAACCAAGAATACCACTATTTGATTTGCCTTCAGTTGGTAAACACAAGGCTCATCAATATTTTGTTCAAAGCCATAGATTTTGATTATTTCATCAAACCTAAGATTCCAGGAACGAGAAGCTTGCTTAAGTCCATAGATAGACCTATTCAACTTGCAAACTTTTCCTTCTTGTCCAGCTACTTTAAATCCTTCTGGCTGATCCATATAAATGACTTCGTCAAGCTTTCCATTAAGAAAACCTGTCTTGACATCCATTTTCCAGATCTCATAGTCGAGAGTGGCTACTATAGATAGGAGGATGCGAATGGACTTGAGCATGGCTAATAGACTAAAAGTTTCCTCATAGTCCACACCTTCTCTATGGGTATAACCCTTTGCCACTAATCGAGCTTTATAAGTTTCGATATTTCCATCAACACCTTGTTTCTTCATATAGATCCACTTGCACCCAATGGATCTAAAGTCACTAGGTGCTTCCACAAGATCCCAGATAGAATTTGAGTACATGGACTCCATTCTTGTTTCATGGCTTCGAGCCATAGCGGATCATCATCACTAGTGTCACCAACAACCATATTGGTTTCACCATCCCAACCATAGCGAACTGGGTTCCTAGAAACCCTCCCACTACGACGAGGCTTCGTGACTGTTTGCTCAGGAACAATGGTACTTTCTTCATTTAAATCGACTTACGTTGGCTGGACATGAAGAGTGGGAATTTCATCATCAGCTCGCGTTGATGATGATGGAACATTGGTTGGAGTCAATTCTTTAATCGTATCCTCTAAAACTACTTTGCTGCATGGTTTGAAGTTTTGGACATAGTCATTTTCCAGAAAAGTAGCATTTGTAGAAGTAAACACTTTCTTTTCTGAATGGCTATAGAAAAGTCCACCCCGATTACCTTTAGGATAGCCAACAAACATGCAAACTTCAGTTCGTAGTTCTAGGTTTCCCTCCTTTTTCCTCAGGACGTGAGCGAGATACCCCTAGATTCTATAATGGTGTAAACTAGGTTCACGACCATTCCAACATTCTAAAGGTGTTTTTTTTGGGAATTGTGCCCTGAAAGCATATGTAGTAGACATTGTTTTAAGAACTAAATAAATAAATTGAATTTATTATGCATATATTTTATGGGCTATATTATTCTGTGATAATATTAAGTAAATATCAGAAAAATTCCTAAGTTCATATATGTAATCTCAACCACGTATTGGTACGGGAGGATTGTGTTTGAGATAAATGAACTTGAATAGTTCGCAGTAAAATAAAGTTATGGAATCTTTAGATTAATTACTGCAAGTACGGTCCACTAGTTTTTGAATACATGTGTTCTAGATCCGGATTACTAGTGTAGTAGGACACTTTAATGGAGGTACTTTATATATTAGAGAATATATATAACTGGACCAGATATGTTTATTAATACTTAGTTAAATACCGTTTCAAAGTATTATTTAAATAAATTAATTGATGATCATATACAAATAGATCTTAATCCAGAAGTTACTATGAACTCCTGTTTATGTTATATGAGTTATTTGATTCACTCGTTAGGGTTTGTCAAAATGATCAAGCTAGAAACTTTTGTTTTGGGAACTCATTAATGTAAATGGCTGGGGACATAGTATACAGATAAGGAATCCATACCTTCTCGCAAGAGATTGAATAATAGTTCTCTTAAGGGTTGACTTTTGGGATTGAAAGGTTATTGAGCTCAAATTCATAATTTGGTTATGAATTAACCTTCACTAGTAAAGTTGATGGTACTTAAGGAAACACGATATAATTAAAAGGGCAAAACGATAATTTTATTCCCAGTTAATTATGAACCATTATTAGAGGGTTAATTTGTGTGTAATGTGTTATCCCTAAAAAATACGAGGATGACATTGCGAATGAGAATGTCACACGTGACATCACAAATTAGGAAAAAACGACAAAGTATTGAGAAAAGACCGACGAACAAAAAAGATAGGTGCAGGACCTAGGGAAGTCGACCAAGCCTAAAACCCCTAGGGGTGGTCGGCCTAAACCCTACCCCTAGGGGTGGTCGCCCTAAGCAGGCCCAAGGGCCTAGGAGTAGTCGGCCTGACCCCAACCCCTAGGGTGGTCGGCCCTAGTATGCCCAAGGACCCCTAGGGGTGGTCGGCCTAAGCAAGCCCAAGAGCCACCTGGGTGGTCGGCCCATCCTATTTTTCATTGGGTGGTCGGCCTAAACCCCCAAGTACACTTCATTGAGAAATAATCACTCTCGTTCAAACTGAGATCAATAGACCTAGCACCCCGAAGATCTACAGGCCTAACACCTAGAGGATCAACAGGTCCAGCACCCCGAAGGTCATAGGTCCATCACCCAAGCTTTGGTCGTCAGGCCTAGCACCTAAGTCTCATATACCAACAGAGACTTAACATTTTCCCAGAAGTTTCAATCGTGCATTATCTACCATGATTTAAAGAAACAACGAGAAGACCCACAATCTCATGATCATGGGAAGGTGGAGACGTCTCTCCATTACATGATAATCGTGTACCAAACCACCATCCCAGTACTACTGGTCATGTAACAACCCCTGGGTACTATAAATAAAGGACCCAGGGCTTCATTTACGGGGACTTTTGGACTCTTTGCTGGATTACTTTTTCAAGAATTTTGGAGATCTAAAGAACATTTGGGGAGAAATTCTGAGCAAGTGAGAATGAGTGAATACTTTGGTTCAACAGTGTAATTGTCTAGTGATTCAATACTAAAAGCTAAATGGATTAGGTTATTACTGTTCATCAGAATAGGGCTGAACCACTATAAAATTCATGTGTGTTTATTTAAGATAATCGTACTCTGTCATTTATTTTATTTATTTCATTCAAAAGGTATCGTATACTGCACATACGACTATTGGCCAATTTCACAGGTCAACATTATGGTGCTTTCATTTAGAGTACGAAATCAAGAAACACACTTTCATCATTTTTACGATGCCTCCAAAACCTAGTCAGACAAAGAAGACGACTCCCAGGGATTACAACACTCAGGATCCCATCAATCTCGTTAACAAACCTCAGGTGGAGGTAGGAGATCAACCTGATGTAGAAGATCCATAGGACGTTCACCAGGAGGAGATGGCGCAATTTCTGGCAAGGCAGGAGGCCTTTGCTGAAGAAATTGCCCTTCAGAGGGCGACTATGGAACGACAACGACGGGAGATAGATGAACAGGTCCAGAGAATGATCCAGAGGGAGCAGGAAGTTGACCGAAAGCACCAGGAGGCCGCTGTGGCCTTAGAGGCGGCTACTCAGTTAGCCCGAGCTAATGCTGAAGCTGTTGCTCAAGTGGTGAGGGAGGCACAAGCCAAAGCAGCAGGAATGCGAAACAACAGTAACAGAGAGCCTCAGGGGAGGAGTAGGACCCCAAGGACACTCTCAGAATCACTTTCCCAGAGACAGGATGAAGAGGCACAGTCCAAGACTGCCTCCTCCATGACTAAGAAGAATAACACTCCATCTCGGAGTAGGAGTATTACCAACCCGAAGGCCCCCTCCCAGGGGGACCGACGAAAAAATGCAGGAGATGAGGGTCAAACATCTGAAAGGCGTGACAAGAATTGAAATGGTCGCTCAAAGTCTCAAAGTCATGTAGGAGGAGAGGCTCGGGGGTAGGGTCACACTGGGGCAAGGCGGACCTACAACCCCTACACCTTTAGTCTTGCAAGGGAAAAGAACCGATGAATAACACAAGTACTGTGTTCGATAGGCTGGGGAAAGATGCACAACCTCAGGATTTGAGGGAGGTCATCAACACGAGGACCAGTGTTCAGGAGGGGGTACCAGGGACCTCTACCCCACTTGGAGCAGCGATCCCACCAGCAGTACAAGCTCAAATAGATGCACTCGTTATGGCTATTCAGGGTCTAACAAAGAAACCTTCAGATATCAAGCTAGCTCATAGAAGTGGGAGTCCTTTCAGTGCCAAGATGCAAGCTGCTCAACCACCACCGAAATACAAGACCCCAAAACTTTCTACATACACTTGGAAGGAGGACCCGGTACGACACATTGGGAAGTTCGAGGATCAGATGGAGTTACTCGGTGTGGAGCATGATTATAGGTGCAGGGTATTTCCTACCACTCTCTCTGACTCAGCTCAAAAATGGTATTGGAAATTCAAACCTGGATCCATCACTTCCTGGGAGCAGTTCAGGAAGGAATTCTACAAGGTCTTTAGTGCCGGGCAGATTCAACCAGTTTATGCCAATCAGCTAGCTGACATCAAGTAAGGGAAAGATGAATCCCTAAAAGAATACATTCAAAGGTTCATGAGAGAGGCAAACTGAGCGACCACGGCAGGAGATGAAGGGAAGTTCGTTGCCATCTTGGCAGGAATAACATATCGAAGTCCCTTGTGGGATAGTATACACAGGAACCATATCAACACCTTGCAGGAGTTCCTGGACCGAGCCGACATATACAAGAAGCTAGATGATGCTATCATGAAGGAAGAAAAAGGCATAAAACATCCGACCACTGTCAAGGCAGATAAAGATGGCGCAAACCCTTAGGGCGGCAGTGGGGGCAACAGTAAGAAGAGGAATACCTCAGGGGTCGAGCAGGGTGGAGAAAAGAAAGCTAAGTCAGCACTCGCCGACAAACAAGCTAAGCGTCAACCCTACCAGCCTAGGTTCACCAATTATACCATCCTGACCACATCAAGGGCTAGGATTTACTTGGCAACATACTAGGATGTAACGCCCTAGATAACCAAGACTGTTATACTATGTGTTTAAAATAGTGCAAGATTTGCTAATCAAGTCATTTAAATAAAAATATGAATCTAAACTTGTAAACAGGTTAGGATTAAAAGATTTTGGTCATAAACAGATTGTTTTCATTAAAATGAAAGTTTAGTACATGGGATCCCAAAACAAGGTTTAGATGACATATTTAAAAATTTCCAAAAGTTATAAATAATCAAGGCCACTCTAATGGCAAAATACACATATTAGGTTTCTATCCCTGTACAATCCCTCGATCGTGGTGGCCCAGCAGCTGACAATGTACACCTCACCCCCGGGGCTCTCCAACCCATGGTTGAACCATCTTACCCTTGCCTTTACCTGCACCATGTAGCACCCGTGAGCCGAGGTCCAGCAAGAAAACCATAACATCATAGCATGATCAATACCAATAATCAAATAATTCATTAAGCATAACTAGATATTCATCAGTCCATAGCATTCACATAATCAGTGATAGCAATTGACAAATCAACAATCTATTATCCAGGTATTCATCATATCATATTCGTCAAATTAACAACAGTAGACATATCATACAATAACTAGGGTTGACACCTGTAGGCCGCACCCTCTGTTTAACCCACTGTCTTCGGCTCACTTAGCCCAAGCCTAGTGTTCAACCCACTGGCTCGCTTAGGCCAAGCTCAATGGTTATTTAATTAACCTCAGCTACCAGTGGCCAAGCCGCGTCCTGTGCGCCAATATTAAATGCGACACTCTTAGGCCGTTTATCTCATGTCGACATGGCATAATACCATCATACAACATTGCATACAAGTATAGGGAACTCTTAGTCCCAACATAGCCACATAACCGGGTGCAGTTTTCTTACCTTTTATTCCGAGCGGAGGAGGTGAACTGGTTCCAAGCACTGTCCTTAGCCTCGAGCCTTGGCAATAAACCTAGTCACAAGGCCATTGATATCCATAAACTTCCAATCACAATAAAATACCTAGGAAACAAAACTAGCCTTCAGGATCTTAATTTCTACTAAACTAGGTAATAGAAATTGTCCTGAGCCCCTACGTTCAAACCCTCAAGTCCTAACAATACTTGAATTACTTCCAAGACCAAACTACCCAGGCGGGTCGCGACTTGCCCCAAGTCAGAGACCATCCCAGGCCTAAAGGGCCACAAGCGCTGTGGCGCCCCTGGCTAGGTCACGGCACGCCCCCTTCGACCCAGAAAATTCTGGGTTTCCCTCCTCCTTCTTCCAGCCAAGAACACCAAGGATAAGCCCATAATTTTCCCCCTAATAATTCACCTCATTTCAATACCAATCCAACACAAAATCAAATCACTTATTTTAAATCCTCAAAACCTTAGCCGCAAAACTAAAATCATAACCATATTCATCAGATCTTATCACCTCACAAGTTCAGCTAAAATCATCACTAAATCCATACCCAAGAACTCAAAACTTAACCTAAACTACTCAGCCAAAACACAAGGATTTAAAGCAATATTTTTACCTCAAATGAAGACCCAACTTTCAGTAGAAACTTTCACACCAATTCAATTCAATTCCCTGGATTTTCCTCTTATTTCAGCTTCAATTCCAGCTTAAATTCTCCTTCAAATCATCAAAACTCACCAGCCCCAAAGACAAGTCTAGGCCCCTTGATTCAAGTTCTCTCAAAGGAGAGTGAGAGAGAGGGTACGTGAGAGAGAAGTGAGCTAAGAGTTTTCCTCTGTTTTCCCTGAGTTAATTCACCACCCTCTACTGTGTTATACTAAAATCTGAATATATCAGCTAAACAAAAGACCATATTACCCCTCCAAAGTTTTCTAATCCTCAAATGGCCCTTAGGGGTAAAAGAGTCATTTTGCTCCTAATTCCCGTTAATTCCTCAAATATCCTAATATTTACCAATTAATTCCTGTCATCAAATTAATCACCAATTATTTACCCAAAGGTCTAATAATCCCTGATACATTTTCTAAATTCCCGAAAATACCCCAAGGCTCCCCTGAGCCGGGTATAAATCCCCCCCGCGACTATTTCACCAATCCGCTTGCTAGGACCGTCTCGAGCCATATGTTGCAAATATATCCACATAATAATATGGTCTCAACTATTAACACATATAATCACATTTATGCCACCAACGGGCCAAAATTACAAATATGCCCTTATATACTAAACAGGGCCCACATACATATCAATTCTCATAAACATGCATTTAATCATTTATTCACATAAATACCAATTATGCCCTCCCGACACACTAATCAAGGCCCTTAAGTCTTATTAGTAATTTTGGGTCGTTATAACTATCCCCTCCTTAAAACAATTTCGTCCTCAAAATTTATTCGAACACATTAGGTAATAAGCCTCATACCTCTGACCATAATTCCAAAGTCCAATTTCTTTACCTTTTATCCTTTAATAACACTCTTACTAGAGTGACAATCTTGCCCCATAAGGTCTTATCTTATAAATATAATTTCATTAACCCTTCCTTGCACAACAAATCTGCTGAAACCCCAGGGTCTGCTTATCTCATCAGCGATCATTTTTCCGTCTTGTTATTGATGCCAGTAATACTCATAAGCCAGCACCCATACTACGGTAAGGTTAGCTTATAAGCCCTTGGCCCAAACGTTGGTATGATCCCAGAACACTTATTAAATCGGGTGATATCATACTCTTCCTTTCCCATGATATCATACTCTTTCTTGTCTGCAATGCCTAGAGAAATATAATTCTCTAGCATTGGGACTTTGTGTTCCAAAGCGTACAACTTGCAAACTCCTTTCAGATAGGTTTGCCCAATAATTCTAACAACTTCATTAGTTCCCCCCGCCCCCATCCCTCGAACCAAGATACTCACCACCTTTCATTTCTTTACTTAAAACCAGCACCCCTTGCTTTCTATCTTACCACATCTTATGCCGTGTCACCTTAGCCATAATCCAACATTCATCACTATGACTATTTCATCAAGGGACTATACTTTCCTTAATATCCCAATCATTTGCACATTTAATGCATGATTCCTTAGAACAACCATTAATTCTTCAGATTGCCATTCTATCTATAGACAACCACCAATTCTAGGTTCCAAACTCATTCCCTTCGTTCTCTAACTTCTTTCCAGAACCTGGAAAATTAAAGGGTCTCAACTCAGCACTATCAATTATCATGCCACATCACCCATTCACACGAACCAAACTGTGTTAACTCAATCTCCTGAGTTGCAACCTTCCCTGTCCATTCATCTCACTTGTAGTATAATGTGGTCCACTCCTACATTCCGCCACTATACCATTTTAGCTTGCAATATGCAAATTTTAAACCTCATCATCCATTTAAAATTCTTGACTATCATATAACTAAGAAGGTAGCATGATGTTCATTTGGGATCTCCATCTCCACACTAGATTCCATCAGATCACTCATCCGATCTTCATATCTTAACTCATACCATACCAATAGGGTTCTTCACCATTTCCACAAGATTCTCTTTCTGAATTCCATTGTCCAAAGAAATATATATCTGTCCATAACCAATCATAGGTACTATCCTAATCTCAATCATTACCCTATTTGATCTTACTATATCTGTGGTGTCCTATCCAATCGGCACAAACCTTCCCAAGTAAGGGGTCAGCTTCCAAATTAAATTTTCCTCCTTGTACAGTCAAGGGTTTCTAACATGAATCGCCCATTAAATCTCATTGGATCTTGGTTTCAGGATTATCTTTCTTACAAATGGCCTAACACTCCAATCCTTTATGTTATGCATTCACTATTAGCTTAATGTTCCATGTATACCAGGCATGTTCCCATTCTTTCACCTCCCGCGAGGCACAAACCATCATCCCTTTAGTCTATAACTGGGTGTGTCTCAGCCTTTGATGCACTGCTTATAGTTTCATGTCTTAACAAAAATAAGGTCCTTCATGTTACCCCTCCGTATCCATCCATTACATGCAGATTCCTATATCACAGAGTGCTAACCAAACCTCATTATGTCTCCTGAAAATATGGTACAAAATTGTCCATTCAATCTAACTTTAAGTTTCTCTGTCATTCTAATCTCTGGTGTAGCTGCCTTCGTAAATACTTATGTAGCAGATGACATGTCCATCGGTCTCATTGTACATCTTATCCCTCAGGTGTTCTTCAGTAACTTCTTTGTGGCTTCTGCTTGAACTTCTTCATACTTGATCCCTTTTCTTCCTGAAGCGTGACCTTGAATACCCTTGAAGAAACGAAGTTGATACCTTCTGGAACCTTACCTGTGACCCTGCTGCTTTAGTCTTAGTATCATCAGTGTAGTAGTCATCTGCATTCTGCTTCTAACTGGAAAATAGATCAACACATCTCTAACAAACCTGAATGTACCTCATCCATATTGTTCCTGTACTTTCTGCTTGTTGAACTTACCTGTGTTATTGAAGCTTAAGTCAGTTAAGAACCTTTACTGATAATCCATCACACCCTACTTGGTACAAGTAATAATTCCTGAAATGCCTCTTTCCTTGATCCTCAGCTGGTAATAACCAGATCGAAGATCAATTCCTGAAGACATTGTCCTGTCTTGTAACTGGGTATTTGAACTCTTCATCCTTAACAGGCGATGCCAATGAATCCCATGATACGATGCTCTGTCTAATCCATCCCTAAGTCAAATACTTCTTCAGCTGAACCAGTAATTCTTTCTGTCAAACCAATACCATTCTTCATAATGTCCCTGATAACAAATCTATCCATAACCCAGTTCTAGCGTACCTAACAACTCCTTACATACCCATCTGACTCCCTACTGACCAACCCAGATCCATTAGTTCAACCAATATACTTTAAGTGATGTCCCCTACAATCCATGATTGTTTCTTAACAGATTAGATCTCACTCAGGATCATAACAAGGCTCTCATATGATGAGCTCAATTACTTTCACTACAAACCTCTTTACTAGTTGCGTTCCAACTCTTCTCTTAGAAGTTTCTAATTCATTCCCAATATGCACTAATGTCTCAAGCCCCTCGTACCCTAACTTTGAGGCATATACTCCATATCTGAATCTCTCCTGGGAGATACGCTACACCGAGCTCTTCCAGCTCATTATATAACTAAGAACGAGAACTATCAAGTCCACCAGTCACCTCCGAAGGACTAGCCTCGGCCTTCGAATGTAACAAGGTATTCTAGTCTTCCATTCACTAATCCTGGGTAATCCGTCCTAACATACTGAACCATCCCATGTAGAAAACGTGCCCTTACCTGGTGTCTCGTGCTTCTGATGCATACTAAATAACTTCACTAGATCTCATCACTGTCCTGACGGCTATCTTGTAAACTATACCCCTTCCTATCAAAACTAGTTTCCATAGAACTATCCGGGGTCCTTTTGTTCCGATTATCGAGAATCTGTCCCTACTAAATTCCACTAATGGGAATATTGTCATTTGCATCTCTTGCCCTACGAAATTCACGCTCTATACCTCATTCCGTACACCTTAAGTAACATGGCCCTCCCTGCTGCTCAATCACAAATAAACATCTCGTGCACTGGAGCGGCCCTGATGCTCTAGGCCATCCCAGAGTATATTCCTTAAATGAGTCATCATTTCTGACTACATCCGCTTGTATCAACTTCCAAAGCGGATTGACCAACCCACCAACTTATTGACATATTCTATTGTTGTCTTATCATTCTAAACCAAGTTCATAAACTCATTAGTCTCTCTAGCTCCAACTACTTCATAGTAATCTCTTTTATCAAATCCCTATCTGAGTTCCTCCCAACCCATCATGCCAACATTTCGGGACTGGGGTACCACTTCTGGGCATCCTTTTGCCACAACTACTTACCGCAACCACTCTGTCACGACCTATCATCTTCATATAATCAAGGATGGAATTATCTATGCCCATCCATTGATCAGTTCTTAGGAAAATCCAAACCTTCCTCAAAACCAGAGGATAATGCCTTCTGAGCCTTCCATACAGTAATTCTTATCTATCTATATCTTCAAGTTAAACCAACACTGGTAATTCTACTGTCAAGATATACAAAGTAGCTCTTTCCCCAGAGAAGCCCACTGTTTCACCAATCTAGTCTCCTCTATCAGACCTCACAACTTACTCACATACCAGCGAACGTCTGCTACGAATTTCAGGGGAAGATGGAGGATTCCAACCCTAGCTATCATCTGCATCCCTCACTATAACAATACCGGGTCCACTTAACCATTCAGAGAACCAACAATCTGAATTCATCTGCCATCACTGACTAAACCCCTCAACCCTGATGTTCATACCCAAAACCATCCCATGGCCAGGTCCAAACAACCACAATAATCATGCACACATAAAGCATAATAAATACCAATCTACAATACTATGCATTTAGTTATCAAATTTCATTGCTACCAGGTACATTCATACTTACCATGCTTCCATAACCCTACAAACAGATAAAGCATATATATGTTCAATTTAAACAATTCACCACATGCCATCAGTATACAAACCATTATCCAAATATTCACCCATGTTCAATAGCAATGCTAATTAGCATGCCTCAATATCATCACACAACAGTCAAGGGCCAGGGCCTATCAGTATCTCATGTTCCCTATTGATCAGACAACTTAATAAATTCATATTTTCATTCAAGCATTTAAGCATATAATCTCATGTATTCAATAACAAAACCCTGAGTTGAGCTTTTCTTTAGCGGTGAGTGTACATGTCCAGCCAGCCTTCAGGAACCCTTAAACCTAGACCGCTCTAATACCAAGTTGTAACACCATGAATAACCAAGACCATTACACTATGTGTTTAAAATAGTGCAAGACTTGCTAATAAAGTAATTTAAATAAAAACGTGAATCTAAAGTCGTAAACATGTTAGGATTAAAAGATTTTGGTCATAAATAGATTGTTTTCATTAAAATGAAAGTTTAGTACATGGGATCCCAAAACAGGGTTTAACTGACATATTTATAAATTTCCAAAAGTTATAAATAATAAAGGCCACTCTAATTATTAAATACACATTTTAGGTTTCTGTCCTTGTATAATCCCTCGATTGTGGTGGCCGAGCAGCTGACAATGTACACCTTGCCCCCAGAGCTCTCCAACCCATGGTTGAACCATCTTACCCTTGCCTTTACATGCACCACATTGCACTCGTGAGCCGAGGCCCAGCAAGAAAACCATAACATCATAGACTGATCAATATCAATAATAAAATAATTCATTAAGCAAAACAAGATATTCAACAGTCCATAACATTCACATAATCAGTGATAACAATTGACAAATCAACAATCTGTTATCCATGTATTCAACATATCATATTCGTCAAATTAACAACAGTAGACATATCATACAATAACTAGGGTTGACGCTCATAGGCCGCACCCTCTGTTTAACCCACTGTCTTCAGCTCACTTAGGCCGAGCCTAGTGTTCAACCCACTGACTTTGGCTCGCTTAGGTCAATCTCAATGATTATTTAATTAACCTCAGCTACCAGTGGTCGAGCCGCGTCCTGTGCGCCAATATTAATTCTGACACTCTTAGGCCGTTTATCTCATGTCCACATGGCATAATACCATCATACAACATTGCATACAAGTATAGGGAACTCTTAGTCCCAACATAGCCACATAACTGAGTGCAGTTTTCTTACCTTTTATTCCAAGCAGAGGAGGTGAACTGGTTCCAAGCACAGTCCTTAGCCTCGAGCCTTGGCGATAAATTTAGTCACAAGGCCATTGATATCCATCAACTTCCAATCACAATAAAATACCTAGGAAACAAAACTAGCCTCCGGGACCTCAATTTCTACTAAACCGGGTAATAGAAATTGTCCCAAGCCCCTAGGTTCGAACCCCCAAGTCCTAACAACACTTGAATTACTTCCAAGAACAAACTACCCATGCAGGTCGCGACTTGGTTCAGCAAGTCACGACTTGCTCCAAGTCAGAGAGAATCCCAAGCCTATAGGGCCACACACGGCACGACGCCCCCTGGCTAGGTTGCGGCATGCCCCTTTCGACCCAGAAAATTCTGGGTTTCCCTCCTCCTTCTTCCAGCGAAGAACACCAAGGATAAGCCTATAATTTTCCCCCTAATAATTCACCTCATTTCAACAACAATCCAACCACGAAATCAAGAGCAAATCACTTATTTTAAATCCTCAAAACCTTAGCTACAAAACTAAAATCATAACCATATTCATAAGATATTATCACCTAACAAGTTCAGCTAAAATCATCACTACATCCATACCCAAGAACTCAAAACTCAACCTAAAATACTCAGCCAAAACACAAGGATTTAAAACAATATTTTTGCCTCAAATGGAGATCCAACTTTCAGTAGAAACTTTCACACCATTTCAGTTCAATTCCCTGGCTTTTCCTCTGATTTCAGCTCCAATTCCAACTTAAATTCTCCTTCAAATCATCAAAGCTCACCAGCCCCAAAGACAAGTCTAGGCCCCTTGATTCCTTAGCTTCAAGTTCTCTCAAAGGAGAGTGAGAGAAAGAGGGTACGTGAGCTGAGAGTTTTCCTCTGTTTTCCCCGAGTTAATTCACCACCCTCTACTGTGTTCTACTAAATTTTGAATATATCAGCTAAACAAAAGACCATATTACCCCTCCAAAGTTTTCTAATCCTCAAATGGCCCATAGGGGTAAAAGAGTCATTTTGCTCCTAATTCCCGTTAATTCCTCAAATATCCTAATATTTACCAATTAATTCCCGTCATCAAATTAATCACCAATTATTTACCCAAAGGTCTAATAATCCCTGATACATTTTCTAAATTCCCGAAAATACCCCAAGGCTCCCCCGAGCCGGGTATAAATCCCCCCCGCGACTATTTCACCAATCCGCTCGCTAGGACCGTCTTGAGCCATATGCTGCAAATATATCCACATAATAATGTGGTCTCAACTATTAACACATATAATCACATTTATGCCCTCAACGGGCCAAAATTACAAATATGCCCTTATAAACCAAATAGGCCCACATGCATATTAATTCTCATAAACATGCATTTAATCATTTATTCACATAAATACCAATTATGCCCTCCCGACACACTAATCGAGGCTGTAACGCCCCAAAATATACAATTACGCCCATAGTGGCCAAATTACCAAATTACCCTCGTAATTAACATATGAGCCCATATGCATGCATTCACCATCATATAATAATATAATTCATGTAAACATGCATATAATCTTTAAATACTATAATAAATCAATTATGGCCCTCCCGGCCTCCTAATCAAGGTCCTAAACCTTATTAGGAAATTTGGGGCATTACAACTATCCCCTCCTTACAGAAATTTCATCCTCGAGGCATGGCTGTGGTGCGCCGCGGCTCAAGGCATCTGGTAGGGGGAAGCCCTATCTGTTTCAGGGCGCGCCGCGGCGCAGTAGGGGAGGGCCGCGGCCCTTAAGGCCATTTTGACCAAAAATTCAAGCCATAGGCCTCGGGGTTGAACCTAGTACCCGGTTAAGTGGGGATTGATGTCCCAGAGGCTAAATATTTGTTTGGGAACTTATATTGACCATTTTTATTGATGGTATCCTATATTTGGTTATGACTAGGTGACCGCTAAAGGACTAAAAGTTGATCGTTCTCAAGGGTCGTTCTTTTAATCGTTCTAGCTCGACTTTGAGGTAAGAAAACTGCACCCTGTGTATACGTGACATGCATGGCTATTATGATGCATGTTGGTTGATTATTGAGTATGACATGCATGGCTATTATGATGCATGTTGGTTGATTATTGAGTATGACATGCATGGCTATTATGATGCATGTTGGTTGATTATTGAGTATGACATGCATGGCTATTCTTGATGCATGTTGGTTGGTTATTAAGCGTGACATGCATGGCTGGTATTGATGCATGTTGATTGCAGGATATATTGCATATGATGCATGAGAAACATGTGATTAGGACATGCTTTGTATACTAGGTATGATATTGTCCAGAGCTTGAGCCTCTGTGGTTGTACATGGTCCTAATTGTACTGGTATTTGTTTAGTAAGCATGCTAAATACCTTGTTTATGGATATTGAACATGTGGTATATGATTGGTGGCATGACTTGCTTATGTATGGCACTGACTAGTCAGGGACCGACTCTAAAGTCGAGAGTCATGCATTGAATGGCTCTATGGCATTAATGCTAGACCGACCCTAGGGTCGATGAACTTATAAGCGCTTTCCTGGTCTAAGACCAGATGATTTCAGCCAAGGTATATGACCCCGGTGACTGTTTGTCACATGGCTGGGGGACGCAGTCCTTAGTTACGACTCTAGAGTCGAGAGGATGGTTATGTTGGTGACTAATCACCATGCACCTATCCTAATCAAGCTTATGAAGGAACCACCTATCAGTTAAGCCCTGGTGACCCTATCATCACATGGCTAGAGGAAGCTGTACCCACTTTTGTGACTTTTGGCTATTGTCACCTATCTGTTTTGGACCGTTGGTCCTGAATGGCTGTTACAATTAGTGTTGATATTATATCATGTTATCTGTTGGTATTACACCATGTTATCTGTTGATATTATATCATGTTACCTGATGATATTACATCATGTTATCTGTTGATATTATATCATGTTAGATTGTGTTTTCTTGCTGGGCTTCGGCTCACGGGTGCTACGTGGTGCAGGTAAAGGCAAGAGGAAGCTGGACCATCCTTGAGTTGAAGAGCTTAGGTGATGATGTGTACATATGCAACTGCTCGTCCACCATGGCCGAGGTTTAAAGTGGAACTAGGGTTGAACCCTGTTTTGCCGCTTAGAACGACCTGTTGTAAATATTTTCTGTAATAAACTCTGAAACTTTATTTTCGGGATCCCAATATATATACTAAACGTTCTAGTGAAACGTTACATCCTAGCCAAGGTTTTTAATCCCTAAACCGCTAATCATACTTAGTTACACGTTTTTGGCCAAATGACTCGATTAGCGAGTTCAACACTGTTTACAAGGCACACCGTAACGGTCCCAGGGGTTGGGGCGTTACAGAGGCCCTTAAGCCTTATTAGTAATTTTGGGTCGTTACACAGGAGGTACCATACCGAAAGCCACCACCCTTGCGGTCAGAAGGAAAAAAGGACAAGATTAAGTTTTGTCGTTTCCATAATGATTATGGGCACGACACAAAAGAGTGCAACAATTGAAGGATGAGATAGAGTTTCTTCTTCGATCAGGAAAACTCTCGAGGTACCGAGGCAAGACCGAGACCCCAAGCAGGGATCTAGAATTCCAAAGGCAGAGGAGTCCACCACTGGAGCCGGCGCATGTAGACTTCACACTAGATACCATATATGGAGGCAACAGTAACAATGCTCGCGAGCGATATGCAAGGAACCTCAGGCATGAGGTATGGGATTCTTCCCAGTGTATGGCGGTCGAGGAGCGGTCTCCAAAAAATCCAAAGTATGAAAGTGAAACACTCACTTTTACAGAGGATGACGCCATACACGTTAGGTACCCCCACAATGACCCTCTAGTCCTTACCATTCAAATCGCCAATGCCCAGGTGAAGAGATGCTTGGTGGATACGGGAAGCTCGATAGATGTCATCTACAAATAATCCCTCGAGAAGATGAAGCTCACGGTCAAGGACCTGACACCGTGTTCCCAAGTGATATATGTGTTCACGGGAGAATGCCTAGCACCAACAGGAACTATCAAACTATCGGTCACAGTGGAGGATGCCCCCAGGCACAAGACTGTGATGACAGAGTTCCTGGTGGTAGATTTCTCATGGGCTTATAATGTAGTACTCAGGAGACCCTTCCTGATGGCATTACACGCAACCATATCTATCTGGAATCTATCTTTGAAGTTCCCCGCCAGCGCAGGGCAAGGATGTGTACATGGTAACCAAAGGGAAGCACGCGAATGCTATAATACGTCAGTGGTTGAGGAAAAGAAAGGACCATGCATAAACAACATGATAGTAACCTGCTGCTAAGAGAGTGAAGGAACCGATAAAGAGAGAGATGGAGTTAAAGGTGGAAATTAAAGCACGATTGGTGGAATTTTTGAAGAAAAACCAGGACGTCTTTGCCTGGTCACATAAGGACATGGTTGGAATTTCTCCGTCCGTAATAAGTCATGTCCTCAATATAGACAACAACTACCCACCAGTGCAACAAAAAAGGAGACTACTTGACAAAGACCGATCTCAAGCCCTAAAGGAGGAGGTCGAGCGGCTCAAGGAAAACGGTTTTATAAGGGAGGCCTACTACCTAGATTGGGTATCAAACCCTGTGCTGGTCCCAAAGCCAAACGGGAAGTGGAGAACATGCATAGAATTCATAGATCTGAACAAGACCTGCCCCAAAGACTGCTTCCCACTACCCAGAATAGACCAACTGGTCGATGCAATGGCAGGACATGAAATACTCTCATTCATGGATGCGTATTATGGGTATAATAAAATAAGTATGCACCCTCCCGACGACGAACATACCATCTTCTAGACAGACAAGAGATTGTACTATTATAAGGTGATGCCATTCGGCTTGAAGAACGCCGGAGCCACCTACCAGCGTTTAGTGAATGGCATGTTCCAAGACTTGATCGACAAAAATATGGAGGTATACGTCGATGACATGTTGGTGAAGTCCAAAGAAGCTGGAGGGCATGTTCAAGACTTGGAGGAAGTCTTTGCAATACTTAGAAAGTATAGCATGAAGCTAAACCCTCTTAAGTGCTCGTTTGGAGTTGGTTCTGATAAATTTCTTAGATACATAGTCAATTCACGTGGAATCGAGGATAACCCTGAGAAGATCAAAGCATTGATCGACATGAAGTCACCTACCACAATCAAAGAAGTGCAAAGCTTAACCAGGAGAGTAGCTGCCCTCAGTGGGTTTATGTCAAAGTTTACAGACAAATGTGTCCCTTTCTTTAACTTACTAAGGGGTAGCAAGAAGATCCAATGGACCGAGGAGTATGAGGAGGCTTTCCAAGCCCTGAAGGAACACCTCACCCAACCTCCCCTCCTAGCGAAGCCAATATATGGTGAAGTACTTTTCATCTTGTTGACCCTCGATTTAGCCAACTGACACGGAGTCAAAATATGAATGATATAGACGAATATGTATAGATAATAACGTAATGACAAAAGTAAAGAAAACACAGTAATTTATAGTGGTTCGGCCCCAGAATCTGGTAATGACCTACGTCCACTTAGAATGATATTGATATGGGAACAAAAGTGTGATCAGAGAACTTGGGTTCAATGAGTTTCAACACTCCTCATCAACAATACAAGTTTTCACAGATAATTTCTATATCTCTATGATTTCCGGGCTCCCAAAAAGTCCCTTCCCATGAGCCATCTCCTGCTTTTTATAGGCTCATGGAGGGTTGCCCAATATTGTTACAGATATTATCCCCTGAATCATGGGATATTCAGAAGATTGCATGAAATAAATTCGGGATAAATAAGATCTTTCCATAAATGTTGCTTTGCCAGCGGAACCACCGACCAGTCTGGTCGTGGTAAAAACAGGTCTGTCCTGCTTCTGGTGTGTCTCCTGGTCGATACTCTAGCAGACGCTCCAGGTGTCAGCCATGTGTCAAGAGATTATTTGCCACGTCACAAATGCTAATTTATTGGATAACATTTGCCCCCCAAAGTTTATTTACCACGAACAGTAAATAAACTTTGAACAAACGACCCTTCGGTAACCCCTCCTGACGTGTCAGAGCCCTTCGTGCGTTCTTGAAAAAAGCAAACCACTCCTGTCTAATCAAGGCTTTTCAGTTTCCCAGAAACAACTACGACGGCCATTACGCTTCCCCATACTTCAAAAATGGAAAAATAATGATCATGCCTTTTGAACACCAAAGACAAACTTATATAAGGTTACTTGAGGCACTTCTTTCCTTTTTACGCATGTCATCTCTTTGTCGAAAAACCCTAAAAACCAGAGCTTTACTCTCTCCGGCGAACCTTCCTTTGTGCTGTAGGATCAGACGGTGGGCTCATTGACTCCTGAAACTTTCACTTCCATCTTCACGACCACTTTCCTTGGTAAGTTACTCTGAAACTCCATGCTTCTAACCTTTTGTGGTGCATGCTCTTAAATGGTGTACTGTTTGAATCTCTTGGTTTCTGGTTTTTTTTTTTTTTTTTTTTGAACGCCTGTAGATAAGATGTCTTTGTAGGCAACGTAGGCTTATGAGCAGGTTTAAAACCCAGGATTAGTGCTTTTTAGGACGTAGGATCGAAGTAGCATTTCGATTTTTTAAACCAGTTGGAAATAATTTCTTCCCGTTGTGAGGGGAGTCGAAAAAGCTTTTCAGGAAAACTTTTCACTTTCACCCTGTTGGTCCGTTTTTTAAACTGTTTGCGCAGAGAGACTTAGTTAGAATGCTGTTATATAAAGGCTTAGCTTTTATACTTCGACCAGCGTTACTTTAAGAATCTCCTAGATTCCTCTGACCTCGCCTCCCCATTCTTCTGTTTGCAGATTTTAATGCCAGATTTGTGGGGAGGTGAGAGACCCATCGACGACGACCTCCTTGCCTAGCTGCTCGAGGGAGAAGAACAACTAGCCGATCGCATCCACCAGATACCCTTCTCACGAGCCTCTTCCAGACCGCACCCTTTTCCTTCAATGGCCCGTTCAAAATCCTCTGGCAAGAAAAGGCCCGAATCTGAAAGTAACCCTTCTCCTTCTGCCCAGCCTGATTCGCAGGCGGGGGCTCCCTCGACCAGTGGTCGAGAGAATCTTACTCCTGACCCCAATATCCAAACTAGGGCTCGTCCTCGTCATCGCAATCCGCCTGATGTCGAGTGGTACACTCCTCCAGCCAGTTCGATGACCCTAACGGGGGTAACCATTACACGTCCTACTGCGGAGCAGAGGGCTAACCGTCCAGGAGGGGCAAACAGCGCCTGGTCCCGGTATCACATTGAAGCGGGGGCTTATCTCCCTCTTCATCCTTTCTTTGTGGGGGTGGCCAATTATTTCGGCGTCGCTCCCTTTCAAATAACCCCTAACGGATATAGGATGTTGGCTGCACTCTATGTCCTGTACAAACTTAACAAATGGCCAGAACCTTCACCTCATGAGGTTAACTACCTCTTTGACCTTAAGTCCAATCCTCAACACAACGGGACGGGCTTTTTTCACTTCTGTCATCAGGAAACTGGCTGGACGTTTTTGAGTGGCACCACCCACATATCAAACGTGGGACATTACAACAAGGAGTACTTCTTTACTCCGGATATATCCAGCAACAACTTGGCTTTCGCGAGAGGAGGTACAATTTTGTCTTTGCCTTGGTCGATACTTTATCATAGAGTATTTCCTTTCGTCATTTCTCAAACTCGACTTGCTTTTCAGGCCCCTGGTTGCGCCCGACCCCAACACCAGACATGGTGTCGAGGTCTGACACTCTGGCCAAGATGTCTGCCGCTACCAAATGTGTCAAGACCTTGACACAAGAAAATAATTTGAGGTCGTCTGGCCTTCTGGCTCCTCGCCATGACAATAGAGGGTCCGAAATGGACGAACCCACTGCCGGGGGGGTTCCCGAGCAGCAACTTCCTGTGCCCTCTCCAAGGAGGAGGCCAACAGGAGTTACGATCAGGGAACCCACGGGCAGCCCTTCTGCAGAAAGGCCTTCTGCTCCCCAAGGCAAGGGGAAAGAAAAGGCCAAAGAACCAGTTGTTGACTTGGAAGAGTCTTCTGATGACAATGGTAACGTTATTTCGCTTTTAAATGGTCTGCCAATCCCCTGTCACATGTTTGACGGGGATGGCAACTTTACATATGCTCCAAATCTAGGGCCAAACTTCTTCATGCCAGAAAATGAGTATATGATTAATAGAGTCAATAGTATAGCGACCAGTAGTTGTAGCTCGGGTATTCACTTTATTATCTTCTTTCTGTTGTATTACTTATTTTCACCTTTTTCTTCCCTTACTAACCTCTTGTGTTTATTTTCATGCAGATATGTCGACTCCCAATATCTTTGACATGTACCAGGCCGAAGAGGAAGAGGAAGTCCCTCAACTTCAACGGAGGTCAAAGAAACGAACTGGTGAAACCAGTCGAGGCCCTTCAGCCAAGAAGAGTCAACCAGAAGACCTTCCTCAGGGCACTCCAACCGGGCAAAGTCCTGCGCCAACTGGGCAAACTCCTACCCCTCCTCCAGCTCCTTCTGAACAGGAAAACACCCCTGCTCGGTCCAATCCTCCACTTGCGCCTGCTAGGGAGCATCTTTCTCGCGAAGAGGCTCATGAGGCCAGGCTCGTGAGCCATACCATTCGATCCGCTAAGGATCGAATTGAACGGATTGGCAGAGGTGAGCGTGTTGGGGCCGCCATGATCCAAGCTGTAGAGCTACCAGTCGATCAGATCCTGAACAGGACTCTGAACGAGATCTCCAGCGTAAGTATTTCTTTGTTTCCCGAGTCTTTGTTTTTTCAGTTCTCGTGATAAGTCTTGACTTCTTTTTCTTTCGTTTACAGGCCTTACTTTCTGCCATTACTGTTCGTACCCGAGCCCAGGCCTACTTTGAGCAGATTGAGGCTAAAGTTCTCGAGAAACATCAGGTGAAGGCGGCTGAGGAGCTTTCGGCTGCTGAAGCCAAACATGCTAAGGAGTTGGGGACGATGGTCCGAGAGCGGGATGCAGCGGTGACCAAACTGTCCGCGGCTGAAGCTGCTAAAGATGCAGCGGTTAAGCTGAGGGAAGAGTACCGGTCGTACAATAAAACTCATCTCCGCGAGATCAAGCATCTGGAGGGGGTAGTCAAGTCTAAGGACGAGACTATTGCCACTCTCGAGGGCAAGGTGCAGCATTCGGAGCTTGACAACTCCAAGAATCTGGAAAAGTACAAGAGGGCGACACTCCGATGTTTCTATAACTTTTGGAAACACAATCAGGGTGCTGACTTTAGCTACCTTTCAGAGGAGGTAAGAGTTGCGGAGTTGGCTCGGTGCGCTGCTCAACTGGCTGAAGAGGAGGCGAGAGCTGCGACTCCTGCAACCCCAAGCGTCGTTGGTTTGGACGAAGAAACCATCGAGGAAGAGACTGACCAGGTTGTTGCCCAGGATCCTCCTGCCCCCCATGCCTCTTAATTTATTTAGCTGTTCTTCTTTCTTTTTAAACACGCAACCCACGGGTCGCAATGTAAAGACAATAATTTCTTTTTAAACTTTGCTGCACGGGCAGTAAATCTTTTTGTTTGAACAATTACATCCAAGCAGCAATGCTTGCGGTGTAAAAGCTTAACTCTTGGTGTTATAATATTTTTACTTATTATAACGTTTGTCCGTATGACCGAACTTAGCATAGTACTTTGGCATCATATATTTTGAAAAAATACTCTAAGTACTTGAAGCATGCTTTCACTCATTTTGTTCATGTGTTTACATACCTTGAGAGTATGCTTTGCTATCGATGTGCCTTATATGCCCCCCAAGTGATCGAGGAGCTCTTAGGTCCTTGGTCACTTGCCTTGACCATGGCCTGTCCAAACATTCCTGTTCGCGCGGAAAAATGATACTTGTAATACAGCAAAACAACACACGTAATGAACAAATACTTGTAAATGTAAATTCACAAAGGTTGGCAAGAACAACTGGCTGAGCACAGTCCCTTATAATTTCGTATTAAAAATGGACTAATCATGTCTTTACGAATGATTCTGAAACAGAATCTTACATATACGAGCAGTTAGCCATACACCGTGGCTAACCCTCTTTGCAAAACTTGTAAAAATTAATGGGAAAATTTGAACAAGCCAGTCCTTTAAGAAGGGCTGTTTATTGATAATACTTGCGCAGGTGTTCTCCATTCCAGTAACGTGGAACGAGATCTCCGTTTAAGCGTGCAAGTTTGTAGGTGCCTGGGTGAAGGACTTCTTCAATCTGGTAAGGTCCTTCCCAGTTAGGTCCGAGCACGCCAGCAGTGGGGTCGCGGGTATTCAAGAAGACTCGTCGTAACACCAAGTCTCCGACGTTGAATCTTCTTTCTTTAACTTTGGAGTTAAAGTACCGGGCGACTTTTTGTTGATAAGCAGCAACTCGGAGTTGAGACTTTTCTCGTTTCTCATCAATTGAGTCTAAGGACTCCAGTATTAGCTGGCTGTTTTTCTCTTGATCATACGTTAAACGCCGATGTGAGGGGGGATCTATCTCGACGGGTACCATGGCCTCATACCCATAAGCTAAGGAAAATGGGGTACGCCCTGTGGCTGTTCGATGAGATGTTCTATACGACCAGAGGACTTCCGGTAGTTGTTCTGGCCATGCTCCTTTCGCTTCTTCAAGTCTTTTCTTCAGGGTGTCCTTGAGGGTTTTGTTTACAGCTTCGACTTGCCCATTCGCTTGGGGGTGTGCGACTGAAGAAAAGCTCTTGATTACTCCATGCCTTTCGCAGAAATCGGTGAACAGGTCGCTGTCAAATTGGGTTCTGTTGTCTGAAACTATCTTTCTGGGCAAACCATACCGACACACAATGTTCTTGATGACAAAGTCGAGAACTTTCTTGGTCGTTATGGTTGCGAGTGGTTCAGCTTCGACCCATTTTGTAAAGTAATCGACTGCCACAACTGCGTACTTTACTCCTCCTTTTCCTGTTGGTAGTGATCCAATTAAATCTATTCCCCATATTGCGAAAGGCCACGGGCTTTGCATCTGCTTTAGCTCGTTTGGAGTTGCTCGTGGGATTTTGGAGAACCTCTGACATTTATCACACCTTCGTACGTACTCCATTGAATCCTCGTTCATCATTGGCCAAAAATAGCCCTGTCGAAGAATTTTTTTCGCCAAACTCTGCCCCCCAGCGTGATCTCCGCAGAAGCCTTCATGCACCTCTTTCATGAGTTCCTTAGCTTTTTCTGATGTAATGCACCTGAGCAGTGGCATTGAATATCCTCTTCAGTACATAACACCGTCGAGCAGTATGTACCTAGCAGCTTGTCTTTGCAGAGTTCTAGCTTTGTTTCTATCTACTGGCAATGTCCCATTTGTCAGATACTCCAGGTAAGGTGCCATCCATGTATCTTCTACTCGAATTTCCATGCTGGCTTCGGCCGCATCAATGCTTGGTTCACTTAATCTCTCTACTGGGACTATGTTCAAGGTGTCAGCATCTTTGGCACTTGCAAGTTTGGCCAAGGCGTCTGCATTCGAATTTTGGTCTCGCGGAATTTGCTGGAGGGTGTATTTTGTAAACTGTGCTAGCAAATCTTTTGTTTTATTAAGGTAGGCCATCATTTTTAACCCTCGCGCTTGATATTCTCCCAGGACTTGATTCACGACCAGCTGAGAGTCGCTGAAAATATCGAGCGCTTTTATGTTCATCTCCCTGGCCATTTTCAGTCCAGCGAGGAGTGCTTCGTATTCCGCCTCATTGTTTGACGCTGCGAAATCAAACCTGATTGCGCAGCGAAATCGATGCCCATCAGGCGTTATCAATATCACTCCCGCTCCAGCGTGAGATTCATTAGATGATCCATCTGTGAATAGTTTCCACGAAGGAGTCTTGTCTTGAGGCATGGGCGCCTCAGGTTTTTCGCACAACTCGTTGTTGGGGAGTTCGGTGAACTCCGCAATAAAATCGGCTAAGGCTTGCCCTTTTATTGCTGCTCGCGGTGAATAAGTCACGTCGAACTGTCCCAATTCGACCGCCCATTTTAACAGTCGTCCAGCCGCCTCAGGTTTTTGGAGGACCTGCCGAAGGGGCTGGTCGGTCAAAACCGTGATAGGATGGGCTTGGAAGTACGGTCGCAACTTTCGGGAGGCTAGAATTAGGCAATATGCTAATCTTTCGATCGGTGGGTATTTTAATTCTGCACCGATTAGCCTTTTGCTGACGTAGTAAACAACTTTCTGCACGCCTTCTTCATCCCGTATCAGTACCGCACTAGCAGCAACTTCGGTAATCGCCAGATAAATATACAAAGTCTCTCCTTCCATTGGTTTTGATAGGATAGGAGGTTGCGACATATGAGCCTTTATTGTCTGGAATGCTTGCTCGCAGTCTTTCGTCCATTCAAACTTTTTATTTCCCCTAAGTAGATTGAAGAATGGAACGCACTTGTCAGTTGATTTTGAGATGAATCTACTAAGGGCAGCTATCCTTCCGGTCAGGCTTTGGACATCCTTGATCTTTTCTGGCGACTTCATATCGATCAGGGCTTTTATCTTGTCGGGGTTGGCCTCGATTCCCCTTGAATTCACTATAAATCCCAAAAACTTTCCTGACCCGACTCCAAAGGAACATTTGAGGGGATTCAACTTCATATGGTACTTGTTTAACACATCAAAGCACCTTTGCAAATCCTTCACATGTCCTTCAGCCTTCTTGGACTTTACCAGCATGTCATCCACATATACTTCCATGCTTACTCCGATCAGCTCCTTGAACATGTGGTTGACCAATCGTTGGTAAGTTGCACCTACGTTTTTCAGTCCAAAGGGCATTACTTTGTAACAATATAAGCCCGTATCGGTCCGAAAGCTGGTATGATCCTCATCAGGGGGATGCATGCTGATCTGATTGTAGCCTGAATACGCATCCATGAACGAAAGGGTCTCATGCCCAGCAGTTGCATCGACTAGCTGGTCGATCCTCGGGAGTGGGAAGCAGTCTTTTGGGCAGGCCTTATTGAGGTCTGTAAAATCCACACAGGTCCACCATTTGCCGTTAGGCTTGGGGACCAACACCGGATTGGAGACCCATGATGGATAAAACGCCACCCTGATGAACCCATTTTCTTTAAGTCTTTCGACTTCTTCTTTCAAGGCTCTTGATCTGTCTTTATCGAGCAGCCTTCTTTTTTGTTGCACCGGTGGAAAGACTTTGTTTATGTTCAGGACATGGCTGATCACCGTAGGATCTATTCCGACCATGTCTTTATGTGACCAGGAGAAAACTCCCTGGTTCTCTTGCAAGAATTCCACCAGCGCCTGTTTCGCGGTAGGTTCTAAATTCTTCCCAATCCTTACGATTCGGGTCGGGTCTTTTTCATCGAGATGGACCTCCTCCAGGTCCTCGACGGGTCCAACATTTTCTTCAAAATCCCCAAAGCGAGGATCCAAATCTATATCCTCACTTTGGGCAACACCCTATTTGGTGACTTTTCCACCTGATTGGGTTTGTCTGTCTTCCGTCATCTGTAATCGTTCTGGAGTAGCGCTCCTCGATGCTCCACTTTTTGCCTTTGTGATCGAGGCGTTATAGCACTCCCTGGCCTCCCTTTGGTTTCCCAAAACACATCCTACCCCTGCGTCCGTTGGGAATTTCATGGCTAGATGCCACATGGAGATGATGGCCCTTAGTTCAACCAGTATGGGTCTTCCAATAACGGCGTTATACGCTGAAGGACAATCGACCACTACAAAAGTGGCGAGTAATGTCCTTGAGGCAGGCGCTGTACCCGTTGTTACTGGGAGTTTGATCATTCCGGCTGGTGCGAGTCCTTCTCCAGAGAAGCCGTATATGGTTTGATTGCAGGGCTCCAAGTCCTTCACGGACAGCTTCATGCGTTCCAGCGTTGATTTATACAGGATATTCACTGAACTCCCTGTATCGACCAGTACTCTTTTTACCATCATATTGGCCATTTGGATATCCACGACCAGCGGATCGGAATGTGGGAACCGGACGTGTTGGGCATCGCCCTCAGAGAAGGTTATCCCGCATTCCTCTGAGCGGGCCTTTTTCGGCGCTCGGTCCTCCACAGTCATCATCTCGATGTCCTGGTCGTGGCGCAGAGTTCAAGCATATCGTTCTCTAGCCTTTCCGCTATTTCCAGCGAGGTGTGGGCCTCCACAGATGGTTAAAAGTGTTCCGGCTACGGGGGCAGGCTGTAATGGTGGCGAGCGTTGGCGTGTGGACGTCTGCTCGTTGCCACCTGGAGCTTCTCGTTGGGAAGTTCCCGAGGCCCGTACGTACCTTCTCAAGTGTCCTTGTCTAATGAGGAACTCGATTTCATCTTTTAGCTGGTTGCATTCATTAGTGTCATGTCCATAGTCGTTATGGTAACGACAGAATTTGGTAGTGTCTCTTTTTGAAATGTCTTTTCGAATGGGCCCAGGCTTCTTGTAGGGCACACTAGAGCTTGTGGCCTGGGAAACCTCTCCTCGAGACTCAACGAGGGCAGTGTAGTTAGTGAACCTAGGTTCATAACGATTACCCTTGGCTCGTTTATTGTCGGAGGTGGAAGGCTCATTGTGTTGCCGTTTCCCCCCATTCTTGCCATTACCGTTGCCGTTTCCGTTGCCGTTGCCGTTGCCATTTGGTTTGGTGCCATTGGCGGCTTTGGCGGGTTCGGCAGCCTTCTTGCCCTTGTTCGAGGATTTTCCATCATCGGCAATGACTTCTTCGAGTTTGATATACCGATCAGCTCGGTCTAAGAATTCCTGGGTGGTTCTAACCCCATCCTTACGAAGACTTTTCCATAGGGGCGAACGGCGCCTCACTCCCGCGGTTATAGCCATCATTTTTCCTTCATCCCCGACTGTCTTTGCTCCGGCTGCCGCTCGCATAAAGCGCTGGATGTAATCTTTTAGTGCTTCTCCATCTTGCTGGCGGATCTCAACCAGTTGGTTAGCTTCGGTCGGGTGGACACGACCTGCGTAGAACTGTCCGTAGAACTCCCTTACGAACATTTCCCAGGAAACTATGCTTGCAGGTGGGGACTTAAAGAACCATTCCTGCGCGGCTTCAGAAAGTGTTGCAGGAAAGATCCTACACCGAGCGTCTTCGGACACCTTCTTAATGTCCATCTGGATTTCAAACTTATTCACATGCGAGACAGGATCTCCGTATCCATCAAAGTTCGGGAGCGTGGGCATCTTGAACTTGCTGGGAGTCTCTGCGTTGGCTATTCTTTGGATAAATGGAGTGCCTTTTCTTCTATCGTGGTCAATATAAGAGGTCCTTCCTCCGACCAACTGTTGCACAACCTGATTTAGTGCGTCTATCTGGGCTTGCAACGCAGTAGGAATAGCTACAGTCTCTGCTGCTGGGGGGATGTTCTCACCATGCTTCTCTCGACGATCATTGAGTATGTCTCTTAGATCTTCCTCTCTTCTCCGTTGCTCGCTACCTCCGAGCCGGTTGAAGACATTATTTTGCCTGGGTTGCCCCCTAGCATCTTGTCTATTTGGTTGATCATCTTGAGGTATTTGGCTCCTGCTCTTACCTTTATTTCCGTTCCTCCCATCAGCATTGTTCTTGCCTGAGTCAGCCTCGTTGTAGCCGTGGCCATCTTTGAACTTTGACTGGCTATGGTAAGACTGGTTGTTCCCTCTATTCCCGTCTCTGGCAGAAACACCCCGAGCGTTAGAGGGTGGCCTGCGCTGGTCGCGATGTCCCCGTGCATTATCATGCTGTTGGGATCCACGGATCGCAGAGCCTAACTCCGAGTCTCTCCTGTTACCAGGAGGGTAGTGACCCCTGTTCGCTTGGTGTGGCCCATCATTCTCGCGGCGTCTAGGACTACGAGGCTGTCGCTCGGCCCTATTCTGCCTTTGCTGCGGGGGATTACCTCGAGCAGCGTGGGATGGTGGATCTGCCTCGGGGTCCAGTGGGACGTCGTCATGGGGCATCTGGGGCTGTTCAGGCCTTTGCGGACTTGAAGGATGGACCGGTGGGCTAGGATTGGGACCTCCCTGGGGTGGCCCAGTTTCAGGTTGATTAGGCTGCGAGGCAGGCGCGGCCTGATTTCTGGCCAACAGCAAGGCCGCTTCAAGGGCTGCCATGGCCTCAGTCTGGCGGCGATCCACCTCCGCTTGTCTCTCGCTTAACTCTGCCCTCTGACGATCAAGTTCCTGCTGCTGCCTTGCCATAGCTTCTGCGGCAGTCTCTTGATTGGCTCTCAGACTAGCCAGCTCTTCCTGCAACGTGCCCAAGGTGCTCCTCAAAGTCGCATCGTCCATTTCCTCCTCTTCAAAATCTAGTTGCGGCTCATCTTCCTCCATGCTTGCAGGGGGAGGAGGAGGTGGCGCATTCGACGGTGCAGCGGCGGCGGTCTGAGCAGCTTTCTTCCCTGCTTTCGCCATTAGTTTTATCAACAATGATGAGTCGTCCTCTCAATGAAAGCACCAGAATGTTGACCCTCGATTTAGCCAACTGACACGGAGTCAAAATATGAATGATATAGACGAATATGTATAGATAATAACGTAATGACAAAAGTAAAGAAAACACAGTAATTTATAGTGGTTCGGCCCCAGAATCTGGTAATGACCTACATCCACTTAGAATGATATTGATATGGGAACAAAAGTGTGATCAGAGAACTTGGGTTCAATGAGTTTCAACACTCCTCATCAACAATACAAGTTTTCACAGATAATTTCTATATCTCTATGATTTCCGGGCTCCCAAAAAGTCCCTTCCCATGAGCCATCTCCTGCTTTTTATAGGCTCATGGAGGGTTGCCCAATATTGTTACAGATATTATCCCCTGAATCATGGGATATTCAGAAGATTGCATGAAATAAATTCGGGATACATAAGATCTTTCCATAAATGTTGCTTTGCCAGCGGAACCACCGACCAGTCTGGTCGTGGTAAAAACAGGTCTGTCCTGCTTCTGGTGTGTCTCCTGGTCGATACTCTAGCAGACGCTCCAGGTGTCAGCCACGTGTCAAGAGATTATTTGCCACGTCACAAATGCTAATTTATTGGATAACACATCTATTTGGCCATCACCGAGCATGCAATCAGTGCTGCTTTGATAAAGGAAGAGAACAGGGTACAACACTCTGTATAATATGTCAGTAAAAGGCTAGTAGGTACGGAGTCTAGGTATCGACCTCTTGAAAAACTAGCCTACTGTTTAGTAATCGCCTCTCAAAAGCTGCACCCATATTTCCAAGCTCACTCGATCCGAGTCCTGACCAATCAACCGCTGAGACAGGTTCTTCAGTAACCAGAGGCCTCAGAATAGTTTGATATCAATTATCATTCAAGGATGGTAATAAAAGGACAAGAATTGGCAGAATTCATAGTCGAAGGCACCAACCTTGAAGACCCTTCTTACCAATCGGAGACTGGAGATACCGAGAAGGAAGGAGATACTACTGTATGGAAGCTATATGTTGATGGAGCATCCAATGAACACAACTCAGGCGCAGGAATCATACTCATCAATTCGGAGAAACATCGAATCCACTGCGCTCTCAGATTTGGATTCAACGCTTTAGACAACGAGGTTGAGTACGAGGCATTATTAGCTAGATTACGCTTATCTCGGATGTACATGCATAGTCCCTGGAGATATTAAGCGATTCCCAGCTAGTGGTGTACCAGGTACTGGGGGAGTATCAAGCTAAGGGACTTAGGATGGTGCAGTACCTAAACAAGGTGAAGGACTTGTTGGCATAGTTCAAGAAATACTCAATTATACAAGTCCCGAGAGAACAGAACGCTAATGCCGATGCCTTAGCCAAGCTTGCCAGTGCCAAGAATACAGACATCTTAAATGTTGTTCCCGTCGAATACTTGGCGAAAAGAAGCATAACCATACAGGAGGCACTACCTGTTGAGTTAGGAGATACATGGATGGCCCCTAATATTAACTATCTCAACCAAGGAGTAGTGCCCAACAATAGGAACAAAGCAAGGAAGTTGGTGAGACAAGCTACACGATATATGATGGTTGAAGGGGTACTGTATCGACGAGGGTACTCCCTACCACTACTAAGGTGTGTTACACCTGACCAGTCAAAGCTGTTAATGATCGAGGTACACGAGGGGTTTTGTGGAGATCATGCTGGGGGGCAGAGCCTATAAAAAAAATCATAAGACAAGGATACTTTTGGCCGATGATGAATGAAGACTCGATGGAGTATGTCAGAAGATGCCACAAGTGCCAGATGTTCTCCAAGATACCCCGAGCAACACCTAAAAAATTAACACAGATGCAGAGCCCTTGGCCCTTTGCTGTATGGGGGATCGACCTAATCGGAAAGCTACCCACAAGAAGGGGAGGAGTCCAATTTGGTGTTGTAGCTGTGGACTATTCACCAAATGGACTGAAGCAGAATCGCTAGCCACCATAACCTTGAAGAAAGTCTTAGACTTTGTGGTGAAGTATATCATATGTCGATTTGGCCTACCAAGGAAGATAGTCTCGGACAATGGGACTCAATTCGACAGTGATATGCTCACCAACTTTTGTATGAGGTATGGAATCACAAAGAGCTTTTCCTCGGTAGCACACCCCTAAGCTAATGGCCAAGTAGAAGTAGTGAACAAGACTATCAAAGACACTCTGAAGAAATGCCTTGAACAAGCCAAAGGAGCCTGGCCAGAATTACTTCCGGAGGTCCTATGGTCACATCGAACGACGACACGAACGGGGACAGGGCATACACCATTCTCTTTGGCGTTTGGGTATGAAGCCATGTTGCCAGTTGAACTCACTCCCCCATTGCATAGACGGGAGACATACGATCAGGGGAGGAACCATCAACTAATAGAAGAGTCGCTCGATTTAATCAAAGAAAGACGAGAAAAGGCAAGTCTTAGAATAACAGCACATCAACAAAAAGTGGCCAGATACTTCAACTCCAGAGTGAAAGATCGAAAATTCCAGGTTGGGGACTTAGCACTCAGGAGGGTATTCCTAAACACTAAGGACGCTACAACAAAGGTACTAGGACCTAACTAGGAAGGGCCATACCTTGTGGAGGAGGTGATACCACCAGGGACGTACAAGATAGCTTGACTAAATGAAGAACTAATAAAAACTACTGGACTGGCGAATACCTCCACCGCTACCATCAATGAGATTGCTCAGTAGCAATACAAGTTTTAATTTGTAAATGTATTATTTACAAATTATCTATGTAACAGCCATTGTGCTTCATTGAATGAATTTAATTTCTAAAGTTTCTCTTAGTTCTTTAAATTTCGTTCAACAAAGGACTTGTCCTTTGGACATGTCAACCCCATCAGATCATGTTCGATCTTGGTTCTTGAGGAGCCTATAGACCAATAAGATCCAAATGAGAGACTGGTCCGAGGACCTTGTCGCCAAAGTAATGGATCATGTTCGATCATGGTTCTTGAGGAGCCTATCGACCCATAAGATCCAAATGAGAGACTAGTCCAAGGACCTTGTCGCCAACTATTTGATCATGTTCGATCTTGGTTCTTGAGGAACCTATCGGCCCACATGGTCAACAAAAGAGACTAGTCTAAGGACCTTGTCGCCAAAGTAATGGATCATGTTCGATCTTTGTTCTTGAGGAGCCTAGTGACCCATAAGATTCAAATGAGAGACTGTTCCAAGGACCTTGTCGCCAATTATTTGATCATGTTTGATGCTGGTTCTTGAGGAACCTTTCAACCCACATGATCAATAAAAGAGACTAGTCCAAGGACCTTGTCTCCAAAGTAATGGATCATGTTCAATCTTGGTTCTTGAGGAGCCTATCGACCAATAAGATCCAAATGAGAGACTGGTCCAAGGACCTTGTCGCCAACTATTTGATCATGTTCGATCCTAGTTCTTGAGGAACCTATCGACCCACACGATCAACAAAAGAGACTGGTCCGAGGACCTTGTCACCAAATTAATGGATCATGTTTGATTTTGGTTCTTGAGGAGCCTATCGACCCATAAGATCCAAATGAGAGACTATTTCAAGGACCTTGTCGCCAACTTATTTGATCACGTTCGATCCTGGTTCTTGAGGAACCTATAGGCCTATACGATAAAAAAACAAGAGACTAGTCCGAGGACCAGTCACAATTATCGGATCATAATCAAATCTGGTCCTTGAGGGACCAATCGATAATTTGATCTAAGACTCGTTACAGGCTTGATTAGCCCATCTAGACCTGGTTTGTCAAACTTAGACATTTCTGTCTACAATCATTATAATGAGTACACGAGAGATTACGTAGATCATGATTGACACTTGCTACACAATCTGCATCTGTGTATAGGTATCATTACTACTGAGTATGAAACCATCACCCGACTACCAATGAGGGACAAGCATTTGTTGCTTGCATCATTGGGTGAAAAGGATAGTACTATGTGTCTAACGCTCGAAGCAAGGCATGGTCAAGTAGCAAGTGACCAAGGCTTTTAAACCCATGATCACTTGGGGGGCATATAGTACATACTGATCGGGGTATACACGAGTAATGAGGGCGTGACCTTAAGTATTAAGCATTCTCAAGTTTTTCTAGGACATTTGTTCAACATATGTTCCGAAAGTGCAAAAAACAAAAACAAAAAAGGCATTGGTAGGGAGATTCCTAACCATGTCCCTTATGGGGTGGTCGGCTAGTCCATCAACCCTATAAGGTGGTCGGCCTATCACCCATGAGGTGGTCGACCTGACCGTTTTGTTCATGGTGCTTGGTGAAGTATCATACTACTCATATTACCATGGTTGTTAGCATGAAAAATGTAAAAGAGTAAGGTTAGTATGGCACGTAAAATACATGTGTTCAGAGTATACTGATACCTGAACCAATGAGTGTTGTGAGTTGTTATACTTACTGAGTACTCATAACAAAAAAGCATAACGGCATAAAAGTACAAGGTGCCCACCAATGGCATGAGAGGAAAGACAGAATAAAGGACCAATGACACTAACTAGGGCAAGGAGTATCATTTGAAAGACTACCCTGAGCCTCGGCAGCCTCGCGAGCCAGACACTTCCTAAGCTCCTTCGCTCGAGTCTTCACAGGAAGGAAATCCAAGTTCAAATCTTTGTTGGACTTCCAGATCAAGTAGAACCAAGAGAAGGCTGTCTCTGAATACTCCTCTCGAGCCTTGTCCTGAGAAGCTTTGACCACTTGCTCCTTCTCGACAAGAGAATCCTTCCGCAATCAGCTTCTCTTTCTCAGCTTCAGACTGTTGGAGCTGATCGGCAAGTTCCCCTTCCATCTAGGTTATCCTGAGAGTCAACTTGGTCACTTCCTTCTGTTTGAGCTCCACAGTACTGCGAAGGGTGTTGTTCTCTTCATCATTTGAAGCAATGTCAGCATCCCTAGAGCCAAGAATGCGCCTAAGGTCCAGTACCTCTTGGCGGACAGCTTCAAGCTCAGAATGAAGGTTGGAGAGCGTAGAAGTACACTCTACAGACCTATCATAGACATAAGAGACCAACATCAATGCCTGCAAAGAACTTACAAGCGTTAGATAAAAATAACACAAGCTAAATAGACGAGAAGAGAACTGTAAAGGACTCACACCCTGAATGTCTAAGAGTGACTTCGTGAGAATGGTGTTCAGTTCCTCATTCTTGATCCCATTAAAGGCTGTTGTTGTTTGCTCCAGAGGTGATGCTCGATCCATGAGGGTGCTTAAGTTCCGTATAACAGACTGATGTGGCTCAGAAAAAGGAGCAGGCGCAAAACAAGAAGCACCCGCATCAGTGAAAATGGGAAGAACTAGTGTAGACAAAGATGGATCTACCTCTGTGATAAGGCTAGATAACAAAAGAATTGGACTAGACACCAAATGAGTCAGAGGAGACACCTCAAGAGGAACCTCCATGACAGACTCAGCCTCAACCTTGGCCCTTTTTGCCGCTCGAATAGAAGGACTAGCCTTGGTGGGAGTCAACCTCTATTGGGTATGGACAAAACCAAACATGTCTGAGCTTGCAAAAGAAGATAAAATGTTAGAAGGATATTAAGTACAGATGAATCATAAAATAAAGGTGATAAAGTGTCAAACCTTCTGAATGTGATTCGAGTTCGAACGTAGCCTCATCAAAGTCGTCTGAACCAAGCGATGAATATGTAGCAGAAGCACCAACCTCCTCACCCTCATGTCCGACTAGCACTGGCGAAGAGGGTACCTCCTCGACATGAATGGGTCCCGGGGAGTTTATGGCTATCACGGGCTTAGAACCATCGTCATCTGGAAAATTTGATATAGTAGGAGGAAGCAACCCCACCTTCCTAAGGTTCTCTGGAGTAATGAGGGTCTTGACATTCTTCTCCTCAGGGGTCATGGAAATCAGTGCCTTGGCCCTAACTTTCATATCCTGGGTCGGGAGTGGTCTATAAAAGGGCCCAACGTGCTTAAACTTGAAGTAGTTTGCCTCTGCGTCCTTAGTAAAGAAATAGTTGTCGACATATCTAAATGCCTTGCCATTTCCAGAGATCTCTTCCAAGAAGGTGTTGGTACCCTCGCTCATATAATGGTGGAAATGGAAATACCCCGAGTTGCACTGAGAAGGGTTTCTCTTCAGGTCAAATAGGTAGTGGATCTCGTGAGGCAATGAAGCAGCCCATTTTCTGCGGTGATAGATAATGTACAATGTAGATAAGGTCAAGATTTCATTAGGAGCCAGTTGAGAAGGACTAATACCAAAATAGTCAGCTATACTTTGAAAGTACGGATGAAGAGGAAGTAGGGCCCTAGACCTAATGGCAGAATGTGTCCAAGCGCACATACCCAGAGGGGGGTCCTCATCTCTGTCATCTAGACAAGGGATAGTGATGGACACGCTGGAGAGGTCAAATGTCTTCCTCAAGTTTTTTACCTTCTCTTTAGTCATGTTAGAGGCCGCCCCCTTGAACCAAAAAACCTCATAATCAGCAGGGTGAGGCTTCTCAATCAGTTTCCATATGATCTCACTGGCGAAGATGGCCCCAGAATCTGATACATGGAACTCCTTTTATCGTCTCTTCTTTTGTTGCTCAGCTGGCGAGACTGTCCTGCTCTTGGAAGGCGGGTGAACCACCTTACGATGGAATCTGTGAATGGGACACTCCTGAGGATGAGTATTATGGTGACAAGAGCCCTCAGTATAATCTTGTCGAGAAGAAGATTGATGGGGAACCCGACTAGTATCTCGGTGCGAAGGGAATTGCAATGGTTCTCGCTGACTTGGCCTATCCTGTTGAGAAGAATGACTCTGCTGAGGTGTACCTTGGGTGCCTTGAGAGCCGCGGGGCATACTGTGCTGAGAAGTAATTTGAGAAGAGCCCGACGAGGAGCCCTGAGTGATATGACTGACAATCTGAGGATCATCTTCAGAGGGTTGCTGAGTAGTCTGTTTCACTCTCGCCATTGGACAATACCTTTTAAAGAAATCTTCCTCACTGAATAAGTATAAAGCGGAACGAGGGAGAATCCTTTTCAAACTTTCCAAAAACTCCTGGGGAGTACGCTCACTTACTAACTTGTCTAATGAAGAAGAGGAGCTGGACATCTGCAACAGAAGAAAAATAAAGATTAAAGTTAATAAATGAGGATAATGAAGCCAACAGCTGGGGGGATGTTCATGAACCCCTAAGGTGGTCAGCCTAGCCCTAATTCTAGGCCTGGAAATCGCCTAAATGAAGGAAAGGGAGTACTCAGCCCATGAACCCCTAAGATGGTTAGCCTAGCCCTAATTCTAGGGCTGGAAATCTCCTAAGGGAATGAAAGGGAGTACTCGGCCTATAAAGCTCTATGGGTGGTCGGCCTAGTCCTAATTCTAGGTTTGGAAATCGCCTAAGGCAAGGGAAGGGAAGTACTCGGCCCATGAAGCTCTAGGGGTGGTCAGCCTAACCCTGTTCCTAGACCTAGAAATTGCCTAAGGTAAGGATTAGGAGCCCTGGAGGTGCTTGGCCAAACATTGTTCCTAAGCCTGGAAATCGCCTAAGGCAAAGGTTGGAAACTTTGAAGGTGCTCGGCCCAAACCTGTTCCTATACCTAGACAAGGAGAAGCAGGAGGTACTCGACCCATGATTGGGTGCCAAGGAGGTGCTCGGGCCAAACCTGGGCCTATCCTTGGAAATCGCAGGCACTAGGTTTGGAGTCCCAGAAATTTCCAGGACTATTGAGTGGTCGACCTAGGGCCTTGCATCCTTGGAAATTGTCCAGTCTGGGGTTTATAACCCTGGAAATCGCCCAGACTAAGGAATTTTACAGAGAAATCCTGATTCAAGTAGGTCAATTATTTTTTATCAGGATACAACAAAGCAAGAAGATTCAGAAAAAAAATCCTCAAAATGCAAAGTGTTTCTTATGAATCTAAGCACATTTAAATTAAATGATGTGAGGATTAGAAGAAAGTACTTACCAAAGATCTGAGTTTGAGAAGGAAACTGGAGAAATCAGGCTTGGACTTTACTTGGAAGTGGCGCACAGAGCAAAATGAGAAGAGAGGATATACTTATAACCTCTCAGGCAGACAATATATTGTTAGGAATTCAAACTTCCTTGAAAAATATCTGATATGGTTAAAATTTAAATTCCTTGAAAAATATTTATATTTTTAGGAAATCAAATTCTTGAAAAATATTTTTTGTTTTTAGGAATTAATATCCTTGAAAAATATATTATATCTTTAGGACTTTAAAACTCCTTGAAAATATGTTATATTTTTAGGATCTCAAATTTCCTTAAAAAATATATTAGATTTTTAGGAAATGAATTTTTCCTGAAAAACCTAATTAATTTGAGGAATTAATAATTGTCCCTAAAAAATTTGTACAGAGCAAAGTATCGATAGTAAGAAAAGAAAAAGTACTATGTAATGTCCTGAGGGACATGACTATCTAAGTACTACTACGATATGTTTCTTGGGCCTGGATCAAGTTTAACGTAATGTTGCGTACATTACAATAAACTTGGGGGGAAAATGTTATCCCTAAAAAATACGAGGATGATGTGGTGAATGAGAATGTGACACATGACATCACAAGTTAGGGAAAAATGACAAAGTATTGAGAAAAGACTGACGGGCAAAAAAGATAGGTCTAGGACATAGGGAAGTCGACCAAGCCGAAAACCCCTAGGGGTGTTCAGCCTAAGCAGGCCCAGGGGCCTAGGAGTAGTCGGCCTGACCCCCTACCCCGAGAGTGGTTGACCCCAGCATGCACAAGGACCCCTAGGGGTGGTCGGCCTGACCCAACCCCTAAGGTGATCAACCCCAGTATGCCCAAGGACCCCTAGGGGTGGTCAGCTTGACCTCAACCCCTAGGGTGGTTGGCCTAAGCAGGCCCAAGAGCCACCTGGGTGGTCAGCCCACCCTATTTTTCATAGGGTGGTCGGCCTAAACCCCCAAGTACACTTCACTGAGAAATAATCACTCTCGTTCAAACTGAGATCAATAGGCCTAGCACCCCAAAGATCAACAGGCCTAGCACCCAGAGGATCAACAAGTCCAGCACCCAGAAGGTCACAGGTCCAGCACCCAAGCTTTGGTCGTCAGGCCTAGCACCTAAGTTTCATATACCAACAGAGACTTAACATTTTCCCAGAAGTTTCAATCGTGCATTATCTACCACGATTTAAAGAAACAACGAGAAGACCCACGATCTCATGATCATGGGAAGGTGGAGACGTCTCTCCATTACATGATCATCGTGTACCAAACCACCATCCCAGTACTATTGGTCATGTAACAACCCCTGGGTCATGTAACAACCCCTGGGTACTATAAATAAAGGACCCAGGGCTTCAATTACGGGGACTTTTGGACTCTTTGCTGGATCACTTTTTATGGAATTTTGGAGATCGAAAGAACATTTGGGGAGAAATTCTGGGCAAGTGAGAACGAGTGAAGACTTTGGTTCAACAATGTAATTGTCGAGTGATATACTAAAAGCTAAGTGGATTAGGTTATTACTGTTCATCAGAATAGGGATGAACCACTATAAAATTCATGTGTGTTTATTTAAGATAATCATACTTTTTCATTTATTTTATTTATTTCGTTATAAAGGTGTCGTATACAGCACATATGACTGTTGGCCAATTTCACAAGTGAACATAATGATTATGTCAATGGACGCTTTATTGTTATAAAGTAGTCATCAGTAAATGAGATGTCTATAATTACAAGAGTGTAATCTCATATTTATAGTGGAGTAATCATGAGATTAATAAATTAAGATTATTTAATTAAAGAGTTTAATTAATAATAACAAATTTATTAGAGCTTGGAATTATAGGTCCATAGGTTCCCACAGCAGCTCTATCAACACTATTCAAGACAAGAGTTGATATAAATGGTAAAATTGTAAAAAGACATATTTAAGAAGAAATTTGTTCTTCGGGCCAAATATGCAATTATGTGGTAATAGTGATTAATTAATTAATTACAAATTAGTTGTAATGATCAAAATGAATTAATAATTAATTATTGTGTAATTTTTGAAATTATAATAAAATAAATATTAAATTTTCAAAATTAATATTTAATTAATTAGTAGAATTAATTAAATATCTTTATTTGAGTGGGAGATAATAATCTGACAAGTTCAAATTGGATTTGAATATAAAATATTAATATTTATTCAAATAATAAATTATATGTGATAATTAATGAAAAAGATAATAGATTCAAATTTGAATTAATTATCAAGTTGTTGGATTTTATCTGATAAGGTAGTTTGAATAAATAGTTAAATAATTGTGGAAAAAATCTTGGACCTTATTTTGTAGGGAGCTACATGCACCAAGGAGTCCCAGGGACTCACTTGGGCGTGTAGCACAGTAAAATATCAAGATTGGATTTTTCACTTATATTTAATTAATTAATGGATAAGTGAAAAATTAATTTTGATGTTTACATTATTAAAATAATTAAATAATGGTTGAGAAAATAAATCCTCTATTTTATGGGGTACTGCACGACACAGCGTGCAGCTATAGAAATCATGGAGTGGATTTTTTTCACTTTTATTTAATTAATTAATTAATGAAAAATTCCAAAAAGATAGTTTTGATATTTTCATTAATAAGATAATTAATTAATTAAAAGATAAATTGTAATTGGTTACATATTTATTTTTTAAATTTAAATATTTTCTATATAATTTAGACTTATCAGAAAATAACAATATACTCAATTATTCGCTCTAAGAAAAGAACGATACTTTCCATATCTCCTTGGAAAAGTTACAGAACTAATCTCATGCCTATTCTCTTGATCTCATGAGTTGAGCACATCAAGTTGAATTAGAAAAATACCATCTGTTGACGGTGAGAACTCGTCAACGAAGTTAAATTAGAAAAATCAAAGTCTATTGCTTATCAATGAAAAACTTCAACAATGTAATCACAGACTTAGAAACTTAGAAAATAGTTGCAGAAGAAAAAATGGGAAAATAACTTGTATTCCTTTGTTGTCTCAAGCTACAATATTTTTTCCAACCCCCTAAAA
This sequence comes from Humulus lupulus, assembly GCF_963169125.1. Lineage (NCBI taxonomy): Eukaryota > Viridiplantae > Streptophyta > Magnoliopsida > Rosales > Cannabaceae > Humulus > Humulus lupulus. The sequence goes on from NC_084796.1 coordinate 182,049,159, forward strand.
TGTTGAAGTTGGATTCCCTTTATAGTGGGCTCTAATGGTCCCTGATACATTGTGGTCCAGGGGACCAGAATATACAAAAGTACATTGTCAGGAGAGTGGTATCAGGTGTAGTGGTGCTGGCCCCAGTACATAGTCAGGGTCCATGGGGATGTCTCCACTACTTATTTCGTACAAGTGTCAGAGGAGTGGCGCCAGGCGTAGTGGTGCAGGTGGTGGTGGTGTCGACTCTGACATCTGGCCAGAGACATACAGGCCATGTCCCCTCTCCTAGTACTCCCACTACTTGTTTGGCATGAATATCCGTATCAGACATATATGGTCTTAAAGGTCGTACCCTGTACAAGAACGTACTGGTACGATCCTTTTGAACTACACTTGGGCTTTTACCTCTAAATGTTGGAGTCTCCATAGGTCTTCATAGGAGACACCCACTTGAGGTGCAGGGTGCGAGACACTTGGTGCATGCAGGGTTCGTGGCGTGAAATGGGGCTCTTGGGCCCTTGGCGCGAGACGTCTGAAGCACCTCAGGGCCACCCACGAGACATGGGTGATAGGTGCGTGAGACGCCACTCCTGGTGAGACACATGTTGGCACGTGAGACGGTCGTGGGTGTCCGAGGTGACGTGGCCTCGCAAGACGCCTGGGCGTGCGAGGCGAGGCGCTCCCTCACGAGACCCTGGAGGCGCGACCCTAGTTGTAACGACCCCAAATTCGCTATTAAGGCTTAAGGGTCTGGAGTAGTGTGTCTGGAGGGCATAATGGGATTCTGTGTGTGACTTTAATGAGTTTAATGCATGATTATGATTTAATGCACGTTATATGACTATTTGATTATCCGTGATGCATGACTATGTGAATTAGTATGCATGTAGACCTGATTGAGCATAATTGTAATCTGGCCATTTTGGGCATGTTTTGTGTTGATATCGGTGATCCATGACTCGAGACGATCCTAGAGTGAGCGGGTTAGTGGAAAAGTCAAAGCGGGAATCTATACCCGGCTTGGGTTAAGCCTGGGGAGTTTAAATGAGAATTTGGAAATACATTGAGGTTAATCTTGATGATGAGGAATGTATATTTGATGATTAATCAGGTATTGGGTAGCGAGCGGGAATTATTAGGAACACTTGAGGAATTAGTGGGAATTTGGGTAATATGACTAAAATGCCCCTTTATGGACATAAAGGTTTAGAATTAGTAAGGGAGGGCATTTTGGTCTTTAGGCTTGTAAGAGATGAATTAAAGGAGGGCTTTTTACTTAGTGGATTTAGTAGAGAAAAAGTTATAGGCTGAAAAGAAAGAAAGAAAGAAGAGAAAAGAAAAGAGAGGAAAAGCTGAAGGGTTTTGTCCAAGAACGGTTTGTGGCTCTCCCAACCTTTTTCCTTCATTTTTCTTGGAGTCAAGCTCAGTGGAGAGCTAGGGTAGGCTGAGCATCAAGGATCCTAAGCTAGACTTGAGGATTGGCAAGAGGTTAGCAAGATCACATCAGAAATTGAGGTAAGTTCTTGGGGATTTTCTGTTTTAGGGCTTGACTGGTTTGGATTGTGTTTTTGAGCTAAATGGATGGGGTTTTTGGGGAAAACAGGTCAAGGTTGTGAAGGTGCAAGCTAAGGAGGTCTAGGGTTCGATTCAAGGTCAAAATTCCACCCACGGTATGAATTCTAAGACCCTATCTTTGTTGTTTGAGTGAATTTTTGGTTTTTGGGTTCATTGTGTTAGATTTTGAGTTTTGGGTTGCTTGAGCTTGGGATTGAGTTCATGGGATGCTTGGGATGAGTGTGAGGTGTGGTTATGTGTGTTTTTGGGTTTGGAAAAGGTTTGGGCAAGTTTGGAGTTGAAATGGTAGGAGAAAATCGCAAGATGCGATTTTTGGGTAGTGCTGGTCTGCAACTAGCGCTACAGCGCTAGTCAGGGGGGCGCTGTAGCGCCAGTCCCTGTTCTGGTGGGGTGGTTCTGCTTGTAGCGCTACAGCGCCCTCTTTAGAGCGCTGTAGCGCTGCACTATTCACAGAAGGGATTTTTGGGCTTTTATGAAGGGATTTTGACCTAGGGTTCGGGGCTCGATTCCGCCACTTTGTTTTGGGGATCTAGGACTTCCCGGGGGCTCGGGATTAGTCCCGAGGCTAGGTTTTGGACTTGAGGTTGATGATGACTTTGACTTGTGGATTTTGCTTAGGTAAGAGCTAGGGCTCGGGTAGGATCGTGCTCAAGGAGTCAGGTGATCAAGGCTACCGAATCTAAAGGTAAGAAAACCGGAACACCCGAGAATAGGGCATGGGCCCACTGTGTGATTGCAGGGCACAGACCTAGATTTTATTGTGTGGAAATGTGTAATCGTAGATGAACTATTGTATGTTTGAATGGTTATTTCTGAATGTATTATATGTGTGATTATAATGGAATGAACGGCTAAGGCCGAGAGCGGCGTAGGCCAGGTACGGCAGTGGGGGCCGGAAGTAACGCTCAGCACATGGGATGCTATAGCCAGGGTGGGACCCAAGGGATACATGAGTTATCATCCGGTGAGGACCGAGACCCCAAGCTTTGGTAAGGCCTTTGGGGCGGCATGGCCGTGCTTGTTTAATCTGATGGTTTTCCTATTTATCTGTGAATTATGCCAGCTATGTTATTTGCATATGTTATGTACTATTTGGGTTTTCTTGCTGGGCTTCGGCTCACGGGTGCTCCATGTGGCAGGTAAAAGCAAGGAGTCAGTCAACCGGCCATGAGTATGGAGAGCGTGGGGGCGGCGCGTACATGTTCGGCCTGCCCGACTGCTTTGGTTGGGGGCATTTTGTAAATGGCTGTATTAATCCATTCTTTTGATAGTTAACCTGGTGTAAATCTATTTTTGAGTTGTAAATATTTTGTAAACCTTATTTTGGGATCCCAGATGTTCGATACTTAACGTTTTCAATGAAACTAAACATTTTTAAAGAGTACAGCCTTAAATTCTGATTTATTCACACTTTTGGTTTTAGAAACCACTTAGAGTCAGTCAAAAGCACGATTTCTATTTTTAAACTCACTAAGTAACGGCTCTAAGGTAGTAGGGCGTTACAACTTGGTATCAGAGCGAGCCAAGGTTTATTGGTTTTGGAGATTGATCGAACATGTACGCACGCTGCCATTGAAAAGCTTGACTCAGGGTTGATTGGTATGGTTGATCAATATATCTGAATATGTGATTAAATGCTTTGTGTGCCTGCTTAAGTTATTAGGAGCATGATGATTGAAATAACATATGCATGATGCCAGGGCAAGGCCCGTTGTATGCTGTATGATATTTGTATGTCATTTTGGTCGATTGATCATGGTTATTGTTGAGATTGAGAGGTGGAAATTGGACCTTGTTATCATGCCTGATGAGCGGTGTCACTGATTGCAGGCATTTAGTTCTAATGCCTCACCAATCATCGAGACTTCGCGACATTCAGGCCGAGGATGACAACCAGGGGCAGGACCCTCCACCTGCTCCTCAGAACTGGCAACAGATTTTAGCCGAGATGGAGGCTAGGTTGAAGAAAACAGCGGAAGAGCTTAGTCAATTGAGGCAACCAGCTCCTCCACCAGCCACTGGGATACCACCACCGCCGAGTGTGGTACCAGCTCTGGCTCAACCTGTGACTGGGAACAGGTTGGAACCTCTGTACGAAATATTTAGAAAACAGCAACCTCTTACCTTTGAGGGCGGAGCAGACCCACTGCAGGTTGAGCTGTGGATGAGTACAATGTCTGTGATCCTGGACTTCATGAGGGTCATAGGAAGGGATAGGGTTGATTGTGCCAGTTATATGCTTAGAAATGATGCACGAATATGGTGGGATATTGTAAGGCAACGAAGAGATACTACAACTATGACTTGGGAGGAATTCAAGAGCATTTTTAACGAGAAATACTACAGTGTAGTCGTTCGAGCTGCGAAGGCAGATGAGTTCAACAACCTGACTCAGTGCAGGTTATCCGTCACCGAGTACGCCCTGGTATTCGACAGATTGGCGAAGTTTGCACCAGAACTAGTGCCGACTGATGCGGCCAGAAGGGACAGGTTTATACGGTGATTGAACGTAATGATCGCCCGTGACGTGAGTATTACAATGATTCCAGAGACTACCTATGCGCAAGTGGTAGACAAAGCCCTCACTGCTGAGAGGGCTGAGGATCGGATCTGGAAAGATAGCGCTGCTAGACGCGATACCAGGAGGGTAGTGCCTTCTTCTTCTGGGCCTAGTCGGGGCAGCGGCCCCAGTGAGCAGAAGAGGAGAGTACTAGACTCATTTGCTCCTTATGGTTATGACAGGAGGGTTCGCGGTTCTGTGGGTGGCCGCCAGGGCGGAAATGACAGCTGGAGAAGCCTTCTGATGTGTCCTCGATGCAGGCGACGCCATCAGGGCGAGTGCCGGACCAGGGCATGCTTTGTTTGTGGGAGCACCAGTCACTTGAAGAAAGATTGCCCGAAGGCTAAGAAGGAGGAGCCAAGGCAGGGAGACAGCCTCGCTCCTGCTAGGGTTTTCACCTTGACTCAGACTGAGGCAGAGGCCAGTCCCTCAGTGGTCACAGGTCAGATTTTTAGCGCTGGATCCTTGTTTACTGCATTGATTGATTCTGGTGCTACGCACTCATTTGTTTTTGCTAGGGTGATTGATCAGCTTTGTAGACCTAGTATTTTGTATGCTAGGGGTTTTCAGACTTTATTGCCTACAGGAGAACTGGTAGTCTCTAGGAGGTGGGTTAGAGCCTTACCAGTAGTGGTAGACAGTAGAGAATTGTTTGTTGACCTGATTGAACTAGATATGGATGATTTTGATATAATACTAGGGATGGATTGGTTGACGCGGTATGGAGCAACCATTGATTGTAGGCGACGAATGGTGACCTTTGAACCGGAGGGTGAGGCACCCTTTGTGTTCGTGGGAACGGTGAATGGACCGCGGGTGCCTATGATCTCAGCACTAAAGGCTAGAGACCTGATGCAGGAGGGTTGCATAGGATTCCTAGCGAGTATAGTAGATTCCTCCAAGGTGGTGGCAGTGGGACCGAATGAAACCAGAGTGGTCTGTGAGTTTCCAGACTTGTTTCCAGCAGATCTGCCGGGATTGCCGCCACAGCGGGAGATTGAGTTCGTCATAGAGTTGGCTCCAGGAGCAGAGCCAGTATCCAAGGCACCTTACAGAATGGCTCCGGCAGAATTAAAGGAATTGAAGATTCAGCTGCAGGAACTACTGGATTTGGGGTTTGTCAGACCGAGTTTCTCGCCATGGGGTGCTCCAGTTTTATTTGTTAAGAAAAAGGATGGATCGCTCAGGATGTGCATCGATTACAGGGAGTTGAATAAGTTGACCATCAAGAACAAGTATCCATTGCCTAGGATCGACGATTTATTTGATCAGCTTCAAGGGAGTACAGTGTTTTCGAAGATTGATCTCTGATCAGGCTATTATCAGTTGAGGATCAAAGAAGAAGACTGCATTTCGGACACGGTATGGGCATTATGAATTTCTGGTTATGTCCTTTGGATTAACCAATGCCCCAGCGGCATTTATGGATTTGATGAACAGAATTTTCAAGGACTATTTGGATAGGTTTGTGATTGTATTTATTGATGATATCCTAGTATACTCCCAGTCAGAGACAGAGCATGAGCATCATCTGCGCCTGGTGTTGCAACGGTTAAGAGAGCATAAGTTATATGCTAAGTTTAGCAAATGCGAGTTCTGGTTATCGCAAGTTTCATTTCTGGGCCACATTATCAGTAAGGATGGGTTACTGGTCGACCCAAGCAAGACGGAAGCAGTAAGAGATTGGCCTAGACCCAGCAATGTTCCTGAAGTTAGAAGTTTCCTTGGACTAGCAGGTTACTACCGGCGGTTTGTAGAGGGGTTCTCTAGGATTGCTACTCCATTGACAGAATTGACAAGGAAGAAGACCAAGTATGTGTGGACAGATCGATGTGAGAATAGCTTTAAAGAGTTGAAGCGGCGGTTGATTACTGCACCAGTGCTGAGCCTGCCGACAGACGATGAGAAGTTTGTGGTCTACTGTGATGCTTCTAGACAGGGTCAGGGATGCGTGTTGATGCAGGCTGGGAAAGTGATAGCGTACGCATCAAGGCAATTAAAGGAGTACGAGCAGAGATATCCCACGCATGACCTGGAGTTAGCTGCTGTGGTATTCGCACTTAAAGTTTGGAGACACTATCTGTATGGAGAGAGATGCCAGATATACACTGATCACAAAAGTCTAAAGTATTTCTTTACCCAGAAGGACTTGAATATGCGCTAGAGACGGTGGCTAGAGCTGGTAAAGGATTACGATTGTGATATCCTGTACCATCCTGGGAAGGCTAATGTAGTGGCTGATGCATTGAGCCGGAGGGGCCCAGGACAGTTGTATAGTTCGAGGCAGATATCTGACAGACTAGCAGGAGAGATGACCAGAGCAGGTATAGAGCTAGTGGTTGGTAGGTTATCCAACATTACTCTTCAGTCAACGCTCCTCGAGAGGATTAAGGAAGCACAGGGAAGGGACCCCCAGTTAGTTGAACGTAGAGAGAAGGTTCTAACTGGAGCAGCTAAGGACTTCTCTATTTCTGAGATGGGTTTGTTGAAGTACAAAGGACGGATTTGTGTTTCGATTGATCCAGACATTCGGCGAGAGATTCTGGACAAGTCTCATACCACTCCCTAGTCTTTACACCCAGGTTCTATGAAGATGTATCATGACTTGAAGGTTTTGTATTGGTGGTCAGGCATGAAGAGGGACGTGGTGGACTATGTGGCTAGATGCTTAACCTGTCAGCAGATTAAGGCTGAACATCAGAGGCCAGCAGGATTATTACAGCCTCTAGGGATTCCCGAGTGGAAATGGGAAGATATTGCCATGGACTTTGTGGTTGGATTGCCGAAGACCGTGGGTCAGCATGACTCGGTGTGGGTGATTGTGGACAGGTATACCAAGTCCGCCCACTTCTTACCTGTGAAGACGACTTATACTGTGGATCAGTATGCAGAGCTTTATGTAAAGGAGATTGTTCGACTTCATGGGGCTCCGAGGTCGATAGTATCCGACAGAGACCCCACTTTCACTTCCAAGTTTTGGAAGAGCCTACAGAAGGCTATGGGCACGCAGCTCCGGTTTAGTACCGCTTATCATCCTCAGACGGATGGACAGTCTAAGAGGACAATTCAGATACTGGAGGACATGTTACGAGCTTGTGTGTTGGATTTTGAGGGATCTTGGAGTAGGTATCTCCCTCTGATTGAGTTCTCGTACAATAATAGTTATCAGGCGACTATCGGAGTGGCTCCGTATGAGATGCTGTATGGAAGAAAGTGCAGATCACCGATTCACTGGGATGAGGCAGGTGAGAGAAGGTATTTAGGTTCTGAGATGGTTCAGAGGACCAATGAGGCACTTGAGAAAATTAGAGCTCGTATGCTCGCCTCCCAGAGTCGCCAGAAGAGTTATTCAGATCAGAAATGCAGGAGCGTGGAATTTCAGGTTGGTGATCATGTATTTCTCAGGGTTTCACCCTTGAGAGGAGTAAAACGATTTGGTGTTCGGGGCAAGCTGAGTCCCAGGTTTGTTGGTCCATTTGAGGTTCTAGAACGAGTTGGGGAGGTGGCTTACAGGTTAGCAATGCCTCCAGCTCTATCAGGGGTTCATGACGTGTTTCATGTATCCATGCTCCGGAAGTATGTTTCGGACACTACTCATGTGTTGAGCTATGAGAACTTGGAGTTGGATCGGGATTTATCGTACGAAGAAAAGCCTGTTCAGATTCTTGATAGAAAGGACAAAGTCTTAAGGAGCAAGACCATCGCCTTGGTTAAAATATTATGGAGGAATAGCAAGGTCGAAGAGGCGACATGGGAACTGGAGTCGGATATGCGGGAGCGGTATCCCGAGTTATTCAGGTAAATTTCGAGGACGAAATTTTCATGAGGAGGGGATAGTTGTAACGACCCCAAATTCGCTATTAAGGCTTAAGGGCCTGGAGTAGTGTGCCTGGAGGGCATAATGGGATTCTGTGTGTGACTTTAATGAGTTTAATGCATGATTATGATTTAATGCACGTTATATGACTATTTGATTATTTGTGATGCATGACTATGTGAATTAGTATGCATGTAGACCTGATTGAGCATAATTGTAATCTGGCCATTTTGGGCATGTTTTGTGTTGATATCGGTGATCCATGACTCGAGACGATCCTAGAGTGAGCGGGTTAGGGGAAAAGTCAAAGCGGGAATCTATACCCGGCTTGGGTTAAGCCTGGGGAGTTTAAATGAGAATTTGGAAATACATTGAGGTTAATCTTGATGATGAGGAATGTATATTTGATGATTAATCAGGTATTGGGTAGCGAGCGGGAATTATTAGGAACACTTGAGGAATTAGTGGGAATTTGGGTAATATGACTAAAATGCCCCTTTATGGACATAAAGGTTTAGAATTAGTAAGGGAGGGAATTTTGGTCTTTAGGCTTGTAAGAGATGAATTAAAGGAGGGCTTTTTACTTAGTGGATTTAGTAGAGAAAAAGTTATAGGCTGAAAAGAAAGAAAGAAAGAAGAGAAAAGAAAAGAGAGGAAAAGCTGAAGGGTTTTGTCCAAGAACAGTTTGTGGCTCTCCCAACCTTTTTCCTTCATTTTTCTTTGAGTCAAGCTCAGTGGAGAGCTAGGGTAGGCTGAGCATCAAGGATCCTAAGCTAGACTTGAGGATTGGCAAGAGGTTAGCAAGATCACATCAGAAATTGAGGTAAGTTCTTGGGGATTTTCTGTTTTAGGGCTTGACTGGTTTGGATTGTGTTTTTGAGCTAAATGGATGGGGTTTTTGGGGAAAACAGGTCAAGGTTGTGAAGGTGCAAGCTAAGGAGGTCTAGGGTTCGATTCAAGGTCGAAATTCCGCCCACGGTATGAATTCTAAGACCCTATCTTTGTTGTTTGAGTGAATTTTTGGTTTTTGGGTTCATTGTGTTAGATTTTGAGTTTTGGGTTGCTTGAGCTTGGGATTGAGTTCATGGGATGCTTGGGATGAGTGTGAGGTGTGGTTATGTGTGTTTTTGGGTTTGGAAAAGGTTTGGGCAAGTTTGGAGTTGAAATGGTAGGAGAAAATCGCAAGATGCGATTTTTGGGTAGTGCTGGTCTGCAACTAGCGCTACAGCGCTAGTCAGGGGGGCGCTGTAGCGCCAGTCCCTGTTCTGGTGGGGTGGTTCTGCTTGTAGCGCTACAGCGCCCTCTTTAGAGCGCTGTAGCGCTGCACTATTCACAGAAGGGATTTTTGGGCTTTTATGAAGGGATTTTGACCTAGGGTTCGGGGCTCGATTCCGCCACTTTGTTTTGGGGATCTAGGACTTCCCGGGGGCTCGGGATTAGTCCCGAGGCTAGGTTTTGGACTTGAGGTTGATGATGACTTTGACTTGTGGATTTTGCTTAGGTAAGCGCTAGGGCTCGGGTAGGATCGTGCTCAAGGAGTCAGGTGATCAAGGCTACCGAATCTAAAGGTAAGAAAACCGGAACACCCGAGAATAGGGCATGGGCCCACTGTGTGATTGCAGGGCACAGACCTAGATTGTATTGTGTGCAAATGTGTAATCGTAGATGAACTATTGTATGTTTGAATGGTTATTTCTGAATGTATTATATGTGTTATTATAATGGAATGAACGGCTAAGGCCGAGAGCGGCGTAGGCCGGGTTCGGCAGTGGGGGCCGGAAGTAACGCTCAACACATGGGATGCTATAGCCAGGGTGGGACCCAAGGGATACATGAGTTATCCTACGGTGAGGACCGAGACCCCAAGCTTTGGTAAGGCCTCTGGGGCAGCATGGCCGTGCTTGTTTAATCTGATGGTTTTCCTATTTATCTGTGAATTATGCCAGCTATGTTATGTACTATTTGGGTTTTCTTGCTGGGCTTCGGCTCACGGGTGCTCCGTGTGGCAGGTAAAAGCAAGGAGTCAGTCAACCGGCCATGAGTATGGAGAGCGTGGGGGCGGCGCGTACATGTTCGGCCTGCCAGACTGCTTTGGTTGGGGGCATTTTGTAAATGGCTATATTAATCCATTCTTTTGATAGTTAACCTGGTGTAAATCTATTTTTGAGTTGTAAACCTTATTTTGGGATCCCAGATGTTTGATACTTAACGTTTTCAATGAAACTAAACATTTTTAAAGAGTACAGCCTTAAATTCTGATTTATTCACACTTTTGGTTTTAGAAACCACTTAGAGTCAGTCAAAAGCACGATTTCTATTTTTAAACTCACTAAGTAACGGCTCTAAGGTAGTAGGGCGTTACACTAGTGGTGCGAGACGCTCCATCGTGAGGCCCTGGTGGTGTCGCGAGCCCCAGCGAGCGGATCCCAGGTGGTGTCGCGGGGCCCTGCATGTGGATTCCAGGTGGTGTCGCGAGGCCCTGCACGCGGGTCCCAGGTAGTTTCTCGAGGCGTGTTGTGAGGCCTCGCGTGCAGATCCTAGGTGATGTAGCGAGGCCCTGCGTGCGGATCCCAGGTGGTGTCATGAGGGCCTGCGCGCGGATCCCAGGTGGTGTCGCAAGACCATGCTAAGGATCCCACTCGAGTGAAGGCAGTCGCGAGATGGGTCTCGCGCGGGGCTGATGCGCATGATGCGGGGCATTGCCTGGTGTGTGAGTCGTGGCCTCACTGGGTGCGCCAAGTGGAGGCAGTCATGAGATGGGTCTTGCGAGAGGCTCTTGCATGAGGCGTGGCCTCGTTGGGTGCATGGGTGCTAGGCACGCCGAGAATAGCCTCACTTTCCTCCTTGCGAGAAGATGGTGGCGTTAGTGGTGATCCTTGTGATTTCTTGAGATTGACCGTGAGCCTATAATCTTGCTTCATGGATCCTAATCTAGATGCTAAGCTCTCTTCTTGGCCATTGATCAGTCTTTAGGTTCAATGGTTAAGATGAGCCTGCGACTCCTATAAATAAGCCTTCACATCTAGCCTATTATTTACACTTTACCTCTTCAGCTTAGTGGTTTTGGGATCCTTGCTCCTTTCAAGAGGTAAGGGGTTCAATCCCCCACAACCTCACTTTTTCTTTTTTTTCATTTGAGTTCATTACTTGTATGTCTATATCCATGCAGGTACTTGAGGACTAAAACCCCTTTTTCCTTTGTTTTTGCAGACACGTACTTTTGACCACTTGCTTCTCTTCGACTGCGACGGTGCTTTCGGCCCTCGACCTCCTTTTGACCACCACAGTGCCCAATCTTACTTGCTTGAGGTATACTTTCTTTCTCCCTTATGTTTATTGGGTCTAAATTAGCACCACTCGAGATGGGGTACTTGGCCTGAGCTCGTCGTGAGTTAACCCAGTTGCATGCCCTCATTCATACCCCATAGTTCGTCATTTAGAGCGCTTGTGCCTACAGGTTTTAAGCCCATTCCTTTGTGTTTTGTAGCAATCCCCTCATTTATATGTGAACCTTATTTACTTACGAGACGAGATCCCATGGCATGTGAAGGATCATCCAGTGTTCCTCTGGGGGTCGAGTTTGTAGACTTATCTTCAGACTCAGAGTCCTCCAATGACAACCTTCACCAAGACTATGACACCTTGAGACAGGCCTGTATTCGTCATCTTGAGCACATGGCTGAACTTAGACGTAAAATCTGGGTGGTAGAGAGCGAAATAGACTCAGTTCTGAGGGGAGACGGAGTATCTTTCCCCCTTGACCGTAACGACCATATAACGAACCTTAGGGTGACCCTTTTAGATTTACAGATGGAGTTGGAGTTTATGGAGGGAAATCTCCCGTCTGAGCCTCCTACCTCGTTTTCCCCTAATGACAATCATGGGGCCATCCTGTCTTCTCCTCAACCCTTGTTCTCAGTCTACCCTTGCTTAGCGCTTTCACACTCGGTGCCTTGGTGGAAGACCCTTGCTAGGATGAAAAAATGGAGTGTAAAGTGCCTTGTTTCTACCTCACCTTTTTCTTTTGGTTTTGCAGATATGTCTAAGAGAGTACGACGACAGGTGGCCCCTGAGCAACCAGAATTTGGTCCCCTGTTGGTATCTACTCTGGTGTCCCACGTGTCTGAGAACAAACTGCTAGAATTTGTAGAGAAATACTATGTCAGACCGGAGTACAAGCTGTATGTTCCTTCGAACAAGTGCCGGGCTGACAACCCTACTCAGGGCTTTGTGGCCATGAGTGAGCACATCTTAAGGCGGTCGGTACAATCCCATTAAACCCGTTTTTTGTCATGGTTCTCAACCATTTCGACATTGCTCCACTCCAGTTCGCACCCAACAGCTGGCTGACTTTGAGCTGCCTCTTTATGGCGTATATGAAGCATAACAGGCGTGCTCCCTTGGCCCAGGAGGTGCATTACATGTAAAACCTCGTGCCCACATCTAGATCCAAAGGCTTTTATTTCCTCCAGAAAGCCAATTCTACCGTCTCATGGGGTCGGTGCACCGGTTCATTCCCTTCTACTTCTCCCTCCTCATGGGGTCAGTGCGCAAACTCGACTATAGAGTCTGCAAGTACCGGCCCATTGATTGAGGTCCTTGGGGTGTAAGTGATGTCAAATTGACTCAATTCAATGGACCACTTTAACAACCTTCCTAAAGTTTTCGGCTTGTGCAAGACTTGACGCAAAGGGGTATTGGTGAGCACCTCGATGGCATGAGCATGAAAATAGGGTCTCAGCTTTCTACAAGCCACTATCAAGGCATATGCCAACTTCTCTATTTCTGGGTACCAGGTTTCTGCATCTACCAACCACTTGCTCACGTAGTACACAGGTTGCTTATTTTCTCCTTTGACTAGGGCGGTGCTTATGACATGTTCTGATACGGCTAAATACAAGTACAACTTCTCCCATTTTTCTGGCTTGGCCAAAAGGGGTGGTTTTCCAAGGTGTTCCTTTAGCTTGGTGAAGGCCTCTTGACAATCATCATCCTAAGCGAACTGTTTGCTCCCTTTTAGGATGTTGAAGAAAGGGAGGCATTTGTCAGTGGACCTGGAGATGAACCTATTGAGGGTGGCTACTCTCCCTGTTAAGCATTGCACCTCATTCTTGCTTCGTGGTGGGCTCATTTCCAGCAATGCCTTGATTTTGTCAAGATTGGCCACGATCCCTCGGGAATTCACCATAAAACCCAGGAACTTCCCTGATGAAACTCCGAAGGTGCATTTGAGCGGGTTTAACTTCATTTTGAACTTCTGGAGAGTGCTGAACGTCTCACGTATGTCATTCGTGAGTTCTTCTGCCTTCTTCGTTTTTACCAGCATATCGTCCACGTACACTTCCATAGTCCTTCCTATTTGATTCGCAAACATTCTGTTCACTAGCCTTTTATAAGTAGCACAAGCGTTCTTTAAACCAAAAGGCATCACTTTGTAGCAATAATGCCCCTTGTCTGTTATGAACGAAGTGTGCTCTTCATCAGCTGGGTTCATGGGTATTTGGTTGTACCCGGAATATGCATCCATGAAGCTAAGTAGCTCGTGCCCCGCTGTGGTGTCTACTAATTGGTCTATCCTAGGAAGCGGGAAGTTGTCCTTTGGACAGGCTTTATTGAGGTTAGTGAAGTCCACACAAGTCCTCCACTTTCCATTGGGCTTTGGGACTAACACGGGCTTTGATACCCATATTGGGTAGAATTCCTCTCGGATAAACCCATTTGCCTTAAACTTATTAACCTCTTCTTTCAGGGCCACGTATCTTTCTGAGTCTAGCGCTCTCCTCTTCTGCCTCACAAGCCTTGCTTTGGGGTCGATGTTTAAGTGATGGCACATGACTATGGGTCTATTCCTACCATGTCCATGTGAATCCAGGCGAATACGTCGAGGTTGATTTTCAGAAATTCTACCAACTTCTCCTTCACGATATCCGTAAGGTTTCTCCCTACCTTCAACTTTCTCAATGGCTAATCCATGACCGTGACTTCTTCCAACTCCTCTACCGGCTCGACTCTAGGTTCTTCCGTGACCCGCGGGTCTAACTCGTGCGGGTTTGCACCTTCATGCACAACCATTTCCATAGGCACCAATGGCTTTGTGGCCATGCGGAGGGATGTGTTATAACATTCCCTCGCTTCCTTCTGCTCTCCTTTCATGCTTGCTATTCCCCCAGGAGTTGGGAATTTCATGGCTAAGTGGTATACATAAGTTATCGCCTTCAATTCTCTTAGGGAGGGTCTCCCTAATATCGCATTGAAGGCTGAGGCTTAATCTACCACAACAAAGTTTTCCATTATTGTGGTTTGTCTGGGTTGTTGTCCCATGGTGAAGGCTAACTCAATTTCCCCTAGGGGCTGTATTGAGTCTCCCGTAAATCCATACAGGGAGGAGCTGCAAGGCTTTAGGTGTCGGATGTTTAGTCCCATTTTCTCCAAAGATGGGCGATATAAGATGTCCACAGAGCTTCCATTATCCACCAAGACCAGATGTACCCTCATGTTTGCAAGTTGGATAGTCAACACTAGGGGGTCATTATGGGGGAAATGTACACCTCGGGCATCTTCTTTGGTGAAGGTTATCGAGTCATTCTCACCCTTAAAACTTTTCGGAGGGCGTTGCTCCAAACTTAAGATGCACGGTGGTTGACTTCGTCTGGCCTCCCTGGCATATTTATCTCGCCCTTTTCTTGATTCGGCCCCGAATCCTAGCCCTCCGAAGATGGTCTTGACCTCTCCTTGTACTTTCGGGGCCACCTCTCGTGCCCGTGGCGAGCATGCTCCTTCTTCTGGCCTTTGGCTATCCTTGCGGACGTATCTGCCCAAATTCCTCTACGTATAAGCTCCTCGATTTCTATTTTTAAATGGTTGCATTCCGCGGTGGTGTGGTCGATATCTTTATGATATTGGAGAAACTCATTAGAAAATTGTTCCCAAGATCTAATGGGCCCTGGTCTAAGTCTTTTGAACCATTTGTACGTAGGTTCTTTCAATGTAACAGCAAAGCACTGGCACCTGTCTCCGCTTTGTATCCCCCTTAACTTCATCAGATCGTTAAATGCGTCCATATGGTACTTGGGATCTGTGTTTCCTGTATACAGGGTCATATGAGGCTTCTTGAAGTTGGCAGGGAGCCGAATGTCTTGGATTTCCTTAATGAAGGGCGATTCATGGTCAAACTCATCCTCAATGGTTTGTCCTCCCGATGCGGTGATGATCTTGCTCCGGAGGCTCCTCATTTCTGTGTCTAAGTCTTGCCTCCTTTTATTCAAGGAGTCTCTCAATGTGGATTGGTTAACCTTTCCTTTTCCTTTGTCCTCACGGGGTGCCATAGGAGGTGTGGTCCTTTTATCCTACCTTTTCTTATTGAGCTCTTCTCGCAAGTCTGGGGGTGTTCTCTTCGACGTGGCCTCGACTTCGCTACGTGGGTCGACGTTGTTCCCCTACTTTTTCCTCTGGGGCTGCTCAGGCGCTTTGGGACATTTACGCTACTTTTTCCGGGGGGTATTACTGGTGGAGAGCCGAGTTCTCCCATCGTCCACTGGCACTGTGGTTTCCACCCCTCTTGTCCTTTCTCTCTTCGCCTAGGTAGAGGTATGCTCGATTTTCCTTGTAATAGGCCATTTAACACCTCTTGCATGTTTTCTAAGGTGGTTTCTAGCCTTTGGTTCTTGCGGTGCAGCTCGCGTATCTCCTCTTTGTAAAATTGAGATTTAGAACTCGAGCTCATGGAATGGACCTGGGGATGCTTGTCAGGTCTGCGTGTCGATGGGCCCGGATCTTGCCGGTCGGAGTTCAGAATCTGTGGCGGCCTTGGAGGCAGGAACTCATCGGCGTCTCCTGGAGGGGCAACTGTTGACCTTGGACGGTTTTCCTCAGGTGGAACGGCCGGGAACGAGGCCTCCCTTTCGTCTTCGTGGACCTCTAGCTCCTTTGGGGCCTCCCCATTTTTGGGTGGAGGAGGATTCTTCATGGAGGCCTTCAGCTGGTCTCCGTCAAGGTGGACCTCCACCTCTCGTAGCTCTCTCAGTCATTTAGAACGTCTCGGCATTTTTCTGCAAGAATCAATGGAAGAACAGAGGCTTGACATTTATTCTTCCCACAGACGGCGCCAAACTGTTGACGGTGAGAACTCGTCAACGAAGTTAAATTAGAAAAATCAAAGTCTATTGCTTATCAATGAAAAACTTCAACAATATAATCAGAGACTTAGTACTTAAAAATAGTTGCAAAATAAAAAATGGGAAAAAAAACTTGTATTCCTTTGTTGTCTCAAGCTACAGTATTTTTTCCAACCCCCTTCAATGTTGAAGTGGGATTCCCTTTATAGTGGGCTCTAATGGCCCCTGATACATTGTGGTCTAGGGGACTAGATTGTACACAAGTACATTGTCAAGAGAGAGGTATCAGGTGTAGTTGTGTTGGCCCCAGTACATAGTTAGGGTCCGTGGGGATGGCTCCACTACTTATTTAGTACAAGTGTCAGAGGAGTGGCGCCAGGCGTAGTGGTGCAGGTGGTAATGGTGTTGACTCTGACATCTGGCCAGAGACATACAGGGCATGTCCCCTCTCGTAGTACTCCCACTACTTGTTTGGCATGAGTATTCGAATCAGACATACGGGGTCTTAAAGGTCGTACCCCATACAAGATCGTACTGGTACGATCCTTTTAAATTATACTTGGGATTTTACCTCTAAATGTTGGAGACTCCATAGGTCTTCATAGGAGACACCCACTTGAGGTGCAGGGTGCGAGACACCTGGTGCATGTAGGGGTCGTGGCATGAAATGGGACTCTTGGGCCCTTGGCACAAGGCGGGACCTTTGGTACGAGATGCCTAAAGCACCTCAAGGCCACCCATGAGACGTGGGTGATAGGTGCGTGAGACACCACTACTAGCGAGACACCTGTTGGCATGCGAGACGGTCGTGGGTGTCCAAGGCGACGTGGCCTCGCAAGATGCCTGGGCGTGCGAGGCAAGGCGCTCCCTCGCGAGACCCTGGAGGCGCGGTCCTGGTGGCGCGAGATGCTCCCTTGTGAGGACCTGCGTGCACGGATCCCAGGTGGTGTCGCAGGGCCCTGCGCGCGGATCCTAGGTGGTGTTGCGAGGCCCTGCGCGGGGGTCCCAGGTGATGTCGTGAGGCCCTGTGCATGCGGATCCCAGGTGGTGTCTCGAGGTTCTACGCGCGGATCCCAGGTGAAGTTGCGAGGCCCTGCTCTCGGATCCCAAGTGGTGTCGCGAGGCCCTGCGTGCGGGTCCCAGGGGGTGTCGCGAGGCATGTCACGAGGCCCTACGCGCGGATCCTAGGTGGTGTTGTGAGGGCATGCTAAGAATCCAACTCGAGTGGAGGCACTCAAGAGATGGGTCCCGCGAGGGGCTGATGCGCGTGACACGGGGCGCTTCTTGGTGTTCGATCCGTGGCCTCGCTGTGTGCGCCGAGTGGAGGCAGTCGTGAGATGGGTCTTGCGAGAGGCTCTTTCATGAGGTGTGGCCTCGCTGGGTGCATGGGTGCTAGGCACACCGAGAATAGCCTCATTTGCCTCCTTGCGAGAAGATTGTGGCCTAAGGTCCTTGTGGCACAAGCATGTATTTAGGCGTTTACGGGACCTTAGCGTGTGCTTTGGACCTTTCACAAGTACGAAATTTTGAGCATCCACACCATCCTTTATTCTCTAAGTGCCCACACACTTCTTGAGATGTAGAGAACACTGTGGAAGATCTTTGTGTGAGTACCTAGGAGCAGCTTGGATAGGAAGATCGTTTATTTTATGAAAATATAGCAAGGACAGTTGAGAGGCATCAAGAGGTATGTTCTTTATTATTTTCTTGTGTTATGATTAATGTATGTATATTAATGGATTCGCATATTTAAAAGTATTTTAAATATGTTACAAAATTTTTGTTGTGCACTGGGCCAACCCATCACACAATTCCGCTGCGTATTAGGGAACTTGTTCCTAACAATTAGTATCAGAGCGATCATTAATCTCTGGATACATTAATTACTGTGTGGGCATAATATGCATTCTTATGCTATCGTAATATGTGTGAATGGATGGATGTATGTATGTATGTTTAAAGTTTATTCTTAAGGGTCGTTAATTATATGGTGTTTTAGGTTTAGGAATTGTTCTTAAATTTCTAGATGAAAAATTTAAGCCATTTTGGGGCATAGGAATTTTCGTAATTTAATTTTCTACATTAAATTATTGGCAAAAATTCTGTAAGGCCCGAGCCCCGGGTTCCGTGCCTTGAAGCCCGAGCCCAAGGCTATCGCACGTTGCCGTATGGCCTCGTGGCCTGTGGCTCCCCAACTATGCGCCCCTGCACCTGCATTTGGGCGCGCCCTGCTGGCTCCCTTCCGTAGTATGCAGGCCTTCCATCCATGGCCCCAGTTGCTAGCCCGTGCACCCTGCGCAGCATCCCATGCCCCGACACCTGCTCCAGTGACACCATGACCTCATCGAGCTGCTGCCAGCCCCTGCTGTGGTCTCCCGCCATGCCTCCTGCCCCACCGATCCACATAGCCGCCGGCTCTAGGGTTTCTAAACCCTAGGGCTTGCATCCTTGTTATCTATTTAAATTGTGGGCCTAATTTATTTTAAGCCCATAATAAAAATTATTTTGTTTTGAATTAATTGTTTGAGCCCAAATTCAAAAGTGGGCATTTTTTGTGTATAATTTCGCAAGTGTTGTAATTTTTCTAGAAATACCCAAGACACCCGCCCGTTTTTATTTATTTTTTTAATTAGTATTTATTTATATAAATGTTTGAATATGATTAAATTTTTTAATACTTAATCATGCATTTTTTGACATGCCATACATATTACCCACACAATATTTAAAATTAGCATGCATCTCATATCAGTAGAAACATGCCTTAGGATTGTCCTTTGTGATTATATACTCTAACGCCCTATTTCCTTAGAGTCATTACTAAGTGAATTTAAAACGTGCATTTAACTTGCTAATCAAGAATTTAGGTCAAAAGTGTAACTAAATTGTAATAAAATCACATAATTTGAAAATGTAGTTATTCATTGAACATTATAAAGTGTTTAACATTCGGGATCCCAAAATACAGTTTATAAATATTTACAACTCAAAAATATGATTAAAGTCGACTAAATGCCAAAAATATGATTTAGTACAAAAAGATCTCCCAAAAACACCCCTGGCCGTGGCAGCCAGGCAGGTCGAACATATACGCGTCGCTTCACGCTCTTCGTAGTCAGGGTTGGTCAACTTTCCCCTTGCCCTTACTTGCACCACAGAGCACCCGTGAGTCGAAGCCCAGCAAGAAAACTCCACACAAATAAATAACATAAGCATATTAATCACTCAGTATATAACAAATTTGCCAACATGCTAAACACATACGACCATGCCGTCCCAGGTGCTTTACCAGGCCCTGTGTTCGCGGTCTACACCTTGAGGATATCCCAGGTATCCTTTAGGGTCTCACCCTGGCAACTTGCACTCTGCATGCTAAACGTTGCTTCCGGCCCCTTGCCGTTCCCGGCCCTCGCCGTTCTCGGCCTTTACTGTTCCCGACTCTTTGCCGTTCATTCACATATATGCACACATAACATAATTAAACAAATGCTTAAACACATATAAACATATTCAATGGGGCCTCGCCCTACTCTATGGGTACAATAGTTTTCTTACCTGTGTCCCGAGCTTCTTGAGCACCTAAATCTCGAGCACAGTCCTCTAACCCGAGCCTCACTGAAAACCTAGTCACAACACATTCATAGCACTCTCGTTGCTAACCAATTCATGAACATACTCCCAAAACCAATCCCGTGCTCTCGGGACCTCCTGTTTCCCCACACAAGGTAGCGAAAGCGTCCCCCGAGCCCCCTGAGCCAAAACACTAATAACACAAATTCCCATCTCCTAAAATTGGCCTAGCGCTACGGTACAGGCCGCGACGTCCAGCAAGTCCCCCTTGTATTGATTCAACCCAGCGCCGCAGCACGAAAGAACAGGGTCGCGACGCTCATACGCGAACCTAGAAAACTGGGTTTTTCCCAACATTTCTCCCGAGCCAAAACTCATCCAAATCATCACCAAAGTACACCCAAGTCCCAATTCGGCCTAAAACCCCAAATAAACAGTATAGCAACCCATAAACACCAGAAACACACTCAAACACTTAATCAAACTCAAGAATCACCTAATGGTTCAAAATTCACAAAAACTTAAACCACACTTCACAAAGTTTAAACCACCCTTCAGAAAACTTAAACCACACTAGCAAATAAACTTCAGAGATGCATGGAACTCTTACCTCAATTACAAGTTCGACCCTGAGCTGCTTTTCCAATCCAATTCCAAGCTCAAATCCACCAATCCCAAGCTGAACCTTGACTAACTTCATCCAAAAATCCATAAAGAAAAACACAATTTTAACTCACTAATTGAACACTTCCAGCAGAAATTCATCAAAGATTTGAGTTAAAGACTTACCCTTGATCCTAACTAAGTCCTTGAGCTCCTGCTTTTCTGCCTTATGATTCTCCAAAAAATCAAACACCTTAGGGAGGGAGCGAAAACCGAATGGGAGAGAGAGAGAGAGATGAGAGTTTCCTTCTGCTTATTTCCTTCTAATTTCTTCTACATGACCCTAGAATCAGCTGCCTTATTTGGTCAAAATCCCCTTCTATACAATCGGTCAAGAATTTGAAGCAGATTCTCCTCATATGAAAAATCCTGATCTAGCTCCAAATTCTCATAACTCAACACGTATGTATAATCTGATACATACTTCCGGAGCATGGATACGTGAAACAAATCATGAACCCTCAATAGAGCTAGAGGCGTTGCCAATCTGTAAGCTACCTCTCCAACCCGTTCCAGAATCTAAAAGGGGCCAAATAACCTAGGGCTCAACTTGCCCCGAACACCAAACCATCTCACTCATCTCAAATGTGAAACCCTAAGAAACACATGGTCACCAACCTGAAACTCTACACTTTTGCGTTTCAAGTCCGAGTAACTCTTCTGGCGACTTTGAGAGGCGAGCATTCAAGCTCTAATATTTTCAATCGCCTCATTGTTCCTCTGAACCATCTCAGGACCTAAGTACCTTCTCTCACCCATCTCATCTCAATGGATAGGTGATCTACACTTCCTCTCGTATAACATCTCGTACGAAGCCACTCCGATAGTCGCCTGATAACTGTTATTGTATGAGAATTCAATCAAAGGGAGATACTTACTCCAAGATCCCCCAAAATCCAGCACACAGGCTCGTAGCATGTCTTCCAGTATCTGAATCATCCTCTGAGACTGTCCATCTGTCTGAGGATGATAAGCGGTACTAAACTGCAACTGTGTGCCCATAGCCTTCTACAGACTCTCCCAAAACTTGGAGGTGAAGGTAGGGTCCCTGTCAGATACTATCGACCTCGGAGCCCCATGAAGTCATACAATTTCCTTCACATACAACTCGGCATACTGCTCCACAGTATAAGTCGTCCTGACAGGTAAAAAGTGGGCAAACTTGGTATACCTATCCACAATCACCCACACCGAGTCATGCTGTCCCACGGTCCTCGACAAACCAACCATGAAGTCCATGGTAATATCTTCCCACTTCCACTCCGGAATCCCTAGAGGCTGCAATAACCCTGCTGGCCTCTGATGTTTAGCCTTAACCCGCTGAGACATTAAGCACTTGGCCACATAATCCACCACATCCCTTTTCATGTGCGACCACCAATACAAAGCTCTCAAATCTTAGTACATCTTCGTCGTACCTAGATGTAAAGAATAGGGAGTGATATGCGATTCATCCAAGATCTCTCATCGGATATCATAATCCATCGGAACACAGATCCGACCTATGTACTTCAGTAACCCCATCTCCGAGATAGAAAAGTCCTTAGCCGCTCAAACTAAGACATTTTCTCTATGCCCTCTCAACTGGGAATCTTTCCCCTGTGCCTCCTTTATCCTCTCAAGGAGTGTAGACTGAAGAGTGATGTTGGCTAACCGACCAACCACCAACTCTATACTCGCTCTACTCATCTCCTCAGCTAGCTTATTAGATATTTGTCTCAAACTAAACAATTGTCCTGGGCCCCTTCGACTTAGTGCATCAGCCACTACATTAGCCTTCCCAGGATGGTATAAGATATCACAATCATAATCATTTACCAACTCCAGCCACCGTCTCTGGCGCATATTCAGATCCTTTTGAGTAAAGAAGTACTTTAAACTCTTATGGTTGGTGTATATTTCGCACTTCTCACCAAACAGATAATTTCTCCAAACCTTAAGTGCAAATACCACCGCTGCCAGCTCCAGATCATGCGTGGGATATCTCTGCTCATACTCCTTTAACTGTCTCGACACATAGGCTATCACCTTTCCGGCTTACATCAACACACACCCTAAACCCTGTCTGGAAGCATCACATTAAACCACAAATTTCTCATTGTCTGTCGGCAGACTCAACACTGGCGCAGTGATCAGTCTCCACTTCAATTCCATGAAACTGTTCTCACACATGTCCGTCCATACGTACTTAGTCTTCTTCCTTGTCAATTCAGTCAATGGTGTAGCTATCCTGGAGAACCCCTCAACAAACCCCTGGTAATACCCTGCCAATCCCAGAAAACTTCTAACTTCAGGAACACTACTCGGTCTAGGCCAATCTCTCACTGCCTCAATCTTACTTGGGTTAACCAGAATCCCCTCCTTACTAACAATATAGCCCAGAAACGTGACTTGCAGTAGCCAAAACTCGCATTTGCTGAATTTAGCATATAACCTATGCTCCCTCAACCGTTGCAATACCAAACGTAGATGATGCTCATGCTCAGACTTTGATTGAGAATATACCAGAATGTTGCCGATAAACACAATCACAAACTTATCCAGATAGTCCTTGAAAACCCTGTTCATCAAGTCCATAAAACTTAATGGGGCATTGGTTAATCCAAAGGACATAACTAGGAATTCATAGGGTCCATACCTCGTGCGAAAAGCGGTCTTTGGTATGTCCTCTTTTTTGATCCTTAACTGATGGTAACCCGACCGGAGATCAATCTTGGAAAACATTCTCTTTCCCTATAACTGGTCAAATAAATCGTCAATCCTAGGAAGTGGGTACTTGTTCTTAATGGTCAACTTGTTCAGCTCCCTGTAGTCAATACACATCCTAAGAGATCCATCCTTCTTCTTGACAAACAACACTGGAGCACCCCATGGCGAGAAACTTGGTCTGATGAACCCTAAATCAAGTAACTTCTGCAAATGAATCTTAACCTCCTTCAACTACGCCGGAGCCATTCTGTAAGGTGTCCTGGATACTGGCTACGCCCCTGGCGCCAACTCTATAACAAACTCAATCTCCCACTTTGGCGGCAACCCTGGCAGGTCTGCTGGGAATAAATCTGGAAACTCACATACCAATCTTGTCTCACTCGATCCAACCGACACCACCCTAGAGGTATCCACAACCTTCACTAGGAATCCTAACCTTCCTGCATCATTTCTCTAGCCTTCAATGTTGAAATCTCAGGTACCCGCGGTCCACTGACTATCCCCACAAATACAAAGGGTACCTCCCCTTTTGGTTCAAAAGTCACCATTCTACGCTTGTAGTCAATCGTTGCCCCATACTTCGATAACCAATCCATCCCTAGGATCATATTGAAGTCATCCATCACTAGCTCAATTAGATCAACAGAAAACTCCCTACCATCTATCTCTACTGGCAATGCTCTAATCCATCTCCTAGAGACTACCAGTTCCCTAGTCGGCAACAAAGTCTGAAAACCCCTAGCATACAAAACACTAGGTGTACACAGCTGATCTATCACTCTAGCAGACATAAATGAATGAGTAGCTCCCGAGTCAATCAATGCAGTGTAAGAAGAACCAGCACTAGAAATCTGACCTGTCACAACCGAAAGGCTAGCCTCAGCCTCAGTCTAAGTAAAGGTGAACACCCTGGCAGGAGCGAGACTGTCGCCCTGCTTCGACTCCTCTTTCTTGGCTTGTGGGCAGTCCTTCTTCAGATGATTGAAACTCCCACAAATAAAGTAGGGCATAATCTTGCACTCACCCTAATTTCGTCGTCTACACTGAGGACACACCAAAAAAATCCTCCAGTTGTCACCTGCGCCCTGATGGCCGCCAAAAGCACCCTGTGCCCTCCTATCCGAGCTAGAAGGACCAAAAGAATCTGGTGCCTTTTTTCTTCTGTTCACTGGGGCCACTACCTCGATTGGATCCAATAAAAGGAGGCACCTTCCTCCTGGCATCGCGCCTCACATCGCTCTCTCTCCATATCTAATCCTCGATCCCCTCAACTGTAAGGGCCTTGTCCACTACCTGAGCATATGTAGTAGTCTCTGGATCCAAAGTAATCTTCACATCACGGATGATCCTAACATTCAATCCCCACACAAACCTATCCCTTCTTTCCACATTAGTCGGCACCAAATCCGGTGCGAACTTCACCAACCAATCAAATTTCAAGGCATACTCAGTAACTGTTGACCAGTTCTGAGTTAGGTTGATGAACTCGTCAACCTTCGCAGCTCGGACTGCAACACTGTAGTATTTCTCATTAAAGATGTTTCTGAACTCTTCCCAAGTCATAACTGCCACATTCCTCCTTTGAGTCAATACATCCCACCAGATGCAGGCATCTTCTCTAAACATGTAGCTAGCACAAGCTGCCCTCTCATTCCCTACCACCCTCATAAAATCCAGGATGGAGGAAATCATATTCATCCACTGCTCTGCCCGCAATGGGTTTGGTCATTCATTGAAAATTATAAAGCGTTTAACATTCAGGATCCCAAAATACTGTTTATAAATATTGACAACTCAAAAATATGATTAAATTCGACTAAACGACAAAAATATGATTTAGCACAAAAGATCTCCCAAAAACACCCCTGGCCGTGGCAACTAGGCAGGCCGAACATGTACGCGTCGCTTTAAGCTGTCCGTACTCATGGTTGGTCAACTTTCCCATTGCCCTTACCTACACCACAGAACACCCATGAGTCGAAGCCCAGCAAGAAAACTCCACACAAATAAATAACATATGCATATTAATCACTCAGTATATAACAAATCTGCCAACAGGCTAAACACATACGGCCATGCCGTCCCAGGCGCTTTACCAGGCCCTGGGTTTGTGGTCTACACCGTGAGGATATCCAAGGTATCCTTTAGGGTCTCACCCTGGCAACTCGCACTCCGCGTGCTAAACGATGCTTTTAGCCCCTTGCTGTTCTCGGCCTTTGCCGTTCCCGACCCTCGCCGTTCTCGGCCTTCATCGTTCTCGACTCTTTGACGTTCATTCACATATATGCATACATAACATAATTAAACAAATGCTTAAACACGTATAAACATATTCAATGGGGCTACGCCCTGCAACACAATCATATAGGGCCTCGCCCAGCTCTATGGGTACAATAGTTTTCTTACCTGTGTCCCGAGCTTCTTAAGCACCGAAATCCCGAGCACAGTCCTCTAACCCGATTCTCGCTGAAAACCTAGTCACAACACATTCATAAAACTCTCGTTACTAACCAATTCATGAACAAACTCTCGAAACCAATCCCGTGCTCTGGGGACCACCAGTTTCCCCACGCCAGGTAGCGAAAGCGTCTCCCGAGCCCCCTGAGCCAAAACAAATTCCCATCTCTTGAAATTGGCCCAGCGACGCGGCACAACCCTATAGGGGCTGCGGCGCCCAGCAAGTCCCTGTGTCCTAATTCCACCCAGCACCAAAGCAGGGAAGAACAGGGCCGCAACGCTCATATGCGAACCTAGAAAACTGGGTTTTTCCCAACATTTCTCCTGAGCCAAAACTCATCCAAATTGTGGATGCTCAAAATTCAGTACTTGTGAAAGGTCCAAAGCACATGTTAAGGTCCCCAAAATGCCTAAATACATGCTTGTGCCACAAGGCCCTTGGGCCACCATCTTCTCGCAATGAGGAAAGTGATGCTATTCTTGGCGTGCCTAGCACCCATGCACCCAGCAAGGCCACGCCTCGTGGAAGAGCCTCTTCCAAGACCCATCTTACGACTGCCTCCACTCGGCGCACCAAGCGAGGCCACAGCTCGCGCACCAGGCAGTGCCCCGCGTCATGCGCATCAACCCCTCGCGAGACCCATCTCGCAACTGCCTCCCTTCGAGTGGGATCCTTAGCATGGCCTCGCGACATAGGATCTACGTGCGCAGGGCCTCGTGACACGCCTTGCGACACCACCTAGATATGAGCGCGCAAGGCCTCGTGACATGCCTTGCGACACCATCGGGATCCACGCGCGCAGGGCCTCGTGACGCGTCTCGCGACACCAAATAGATCCACGCCTCGCGACACTGCCTGGATCCGCACGCGCAGGGCCTCGCAACAAGACGTGCCACCAAGGCCTCGTGAGAAGGCGTCTCGTGCCATCAATGTCGTGCCATCAAGGCTTCGTGAGAGGGCGTCTCACACCATCAGTGCCGCGCCACCAGGGCCTCGCGAGGGCGTCTCGTCCCATCAGTGCCGCGCCACCAGGGCCTCGCGAGGGGGCGTCTCGCGCCATCAATGCCGCGCCACCAGCGCCTCGCGAGAGGCAGTCTCGCGCACCTATCTCCCACGTATCGTAGGTGGCCTTGAGGTGCTTTGGGTGTCTTGCATCAAGGACCCAAGAGCTCTGTTTCGCGCCACGACCCCTGCGTGCACCAGGTGTCTCACACCCTCCACCTCAAAAGGGTGTCTCATATGAAGACCTATGGAGACCCTAACATTTAGAGGGAAAAACCATAGTATAATTCAAAAGGATCGTCCCAATACGATCTTGTATGGGGTACGACCTTTAAGATCCCGTATGTCTGATCCGAATACTCATGCCAAACAAGTAGTGGGAGCACTAGGAGATGGGACATGGCCTGTATGCTTCTAACCAGATGTCAAAGTCGACACCACCACCAGCACCACTACGATTGGAGCCACTCCTCTAGCACTTGTACTAAATAAGTAGTGGAGACATCCCCACAGAACCTGACCACGTACTAGAGCCAGCACCACTACCCTTGAAACCACTCTCCTGACACTGTACTTGTGTACCATCTGGTCCCCTGGACCACAACGTATCAGGGGCATAAGAGCCCACTATAAAGGGAACCCCACTTTAACATGGAAGGGGATTAGAAAAAGCAATGTAGCTTGAGACAACAAAGGAATACAAGTTCTTTTCCCCATTTTTCTTCTGCAACTATTTTCTAAGTTTCTAAGTTTCTAATTACATAGTTGAAGTTCTTCATTGATAAGTAATAGACATTGATTTTTATAACTTAACTTCATTGACGAGTTCTCACTGTCAAAATTTCGTACATGTGAAAGGTCCAAATCACACGCTAAGGTCCCCTAAACGCCTAAATACATGCTTGTGCCACAAGGCCCTTGGGCCACCATATTCTCGCAAGGAGGCAAGTGATGCTATTCTCAGCGTGCCTAGCACCCATGCACCCAGCGAGGCCACGCCTCGTGCAAGAGCCTCTCGCGAGACCCATCTCGCGACTGCCTCCACTCGACGCACGCAGCGACGCCACATCTCCCACACCAGGCAGAGCCTCGTGTCACGCGCATCAACCCTTCGTGAGACCCATCTCGAGACTACCTCCCTTCGAGTGTGAACCTTAGCATGGCCTCGCGACATGGGATATGTGTGCGTAGGGCCTCGTGACACGCCTCGCGAAACCGCCTGGATCAGCGTGCGCAAGTTCTCGTGACATGCCTCACGACACCACCTGGATCCGCGCGCGCAGGGCCTTGCGACGCGCCTCGCGACATTGACTGGATCTGCATGAGCAGGGCCTCGCGAAACCCCTCGCAACACCACCTAGATCCGAGCGCGGAGGGCATCGCGACACTACCTGGATCCACGCACACAAGGCCTCGCAACAAGTCGCGTCACCAGGGCCTCGCGAGAAGGCGTCTCGTGCCATCAGTGTTGCGCCATCAGGGACTCATGAGGTGGTGTCTCATGCCATCAGTGCCACGCAATCAGGGCCTCGCGAGGGCGTCTCACGCCATCAGTGCCGCGCCACCAGGGCCTCGCGAGGGGGCGTATCACGCCATCAATGCCGCGCCACCAGCGCCTCGCGAGGGGCAGTCTCACGCACCTATCACCCATGTCTCGCAGGTGGCCTTGAGGTTCTTTGGGTGCCTTGCATCAAGGACCCAAGAGCTCTATTTCGCGCCACAACCCCTGCGTGCACCGGGTGTCTCGCACCCTACACCTCAAAAGGGTGTCTCATATGAAGACCTATGGAGACCCTAACATTTAGAGGGAAAAACCCCAGTATAATTCAAAAGAATCGCCCCAATACAATCTTGTACGGGGTACGACCTTTAAGACCCCGTATGTCTGATCCGAATACTCATGCCAAACAAGTAGTGGGAGCACTAGGAGATGGGACATGGCCTGTATGCTTCTAACCAGATGTCAGAGTCGACACAACCACCAGCACCACTACGATTGGAGCCACTCCTCTAACACTTGTACTAAATAAGTAGTGGAGACATCCCCACAGAACCTGACCACGTACTAGAGCCAGCACCACTACCCCTGAGACCACTCTCCTGACAATGTACTTGTGTACCATCTGGTCCCCTGGACCACAACGTATTAGGGGCATAAGTGCCCACTACAAAGGGAACCCCACTTTAACATGGAAGGGGATTGGAAAAAACAATGTAGCTTGAGACAACAAAGGAATACAAGTTCTTTTCCCCATTTTTCTTCTACAACTATCTTCTAAGTTTCTAAGTTTCTAATTACATAGTTGAAGTTCTTCATTGATAAGCAATAGACTTTGATTTTTATAACTTAACTTCATTGATGAGTTCTCACCGTCAAAATTTTGTACATGTGAAAGGTCCAAAGCACAAGCTAAGGTCCCCTACGCCTAAATACATGCTTGTGCCACAAGGCCCTTGGGCCACCATCTTCTCGCAAGGAGGCAAGTGATGCTATTCTCAGCGTGCCTAGCACCCATGCACCCAGCGAGGCCACGCCTCGTGCAAGAGCCTCTCGCGAGACCCATCTCGCGACTGCCTCCACTCGACGCACGCAGCGACGCCACATCTCCCACACCAGGCAGAGCCTCGCGTCACGCGCATCAACCCTTCGTGAGACCCATCTCGAGACTACCTCCCTTCGAGTGTGAACCTTAGCATGGCCTCGCGACATGGGATATGTGTGCGTAGGGCCTCGTGACACGCCTCGCGAAACTGCCTGGATCTGCACGTGTAAGTTCTCGTGACATGCCTCGCGACACCACCTGGATCCATGCGCACAGGGCCTTGCGACGCGCCTCGCGACACCGACTGGATCTGCGCGAGCAGGGCCTCGCGAAATTCCTCGTAACACCACCTAGATCCGAGCGCAGAGAGCATCGCGACATTGCTTGGATCCGCGCGCGCAATGCCTCGCAACAAGTCGGGCCACCAAGGCCTCGGAGAAGGCGTCTCGTGCCATCAGTGTTGCGCCATCAAGGACTCATGAGGGGGCGTCTCATGCCATCAGTGCCGCGCAACCAAGGCCTCGCGAGGGCGTCTCATGCCATCAGTGCCGCGCCACCAGCGCCTCGCGAGGGGCAGTCTCGCGCACCTATCACCCACATCTCGCAGGTGGCCTTGAGGTTCTTTGGGTGACTTGCATCAAGGAATCAAGAGCTTTGTTTCGCACCACAACCCCTGCGTGCACCGGGTGTCTCGCACCCTACACCTCAAAAGGGTGTCTCATATGAAGACCTATGGAGACCTTAACATTTAGAGGGAAAAACCCCAGTATAATTCAAAAGGATCGTTCCAATACGATCTTGTACGGGGTACGACCTTTAAGATCCTGTATGTCTTATCTGAATACTCATGCCAAATAAGTAGTGGGAGCACTAGGAGAGGGGACATGGCCTATATGCTTCTAACCAGATGTCAGAGTCGAGACCACCACCAGCACCACTATGCTTGGAGCCACTCCTCTAACACTTGTACTAAATAAGTAGTGGAGACATCCCCACAGAACCTGACCACGTACTAGAGCCAAC
The DNA here is from genome assembly GCF_963169125.1 of Humulus lupulus. Classification (NCBI taxonomy): domain Eukaryota; kingdom Viridiplantae; phylum Streptophyta; class Magnoliopsida; order Rosales; family Cannabaceae; genus Humulus; species Humulus lupulus. The sequence continues at coordinate 182,079,175 of NC_084796.1, forward strand.
ACCACTACCACTGAGACCACTCTCCTGACATTGTACTTGTGTACCATCTGGTCCTCTGGACCACAACGTATTATGGGTCATTGGAGCCCACTATAAAGGGAACCCTACTTCCACATGGAAGGGGGTTGGAAAAAACACTGTAGCTTGAGACAACAAAGGAATACAAGTTCTTTTCCCCATTTTTCTTCTGCAACTATTTTCTAAGTTTCCAAGTTTCTGATTACATAGTTGAAGTTCTTCATTGATAAGCAATAGACTTTGATTTGTCTAACTTAACTTCGTTGACGAGTTCTCACCGTCAAAATTATGTACTTGTGAAAGGTCCAGAGCACAAGCTAAGGTCCCCTAAACACCTAAATACATGCTTGTGTCACAAGGCCCTTGGGCCACCATCTTCTCGCAAGGAGGAAAGTTATGCTATTCTCGACGTGCCTAGCACCCATGGTCACAACGAGGCCATGCTTCGTGCATGAGCCTTTCGCGAGACCCATCTCGCGACTGCCTCCACTCGGCGTACCCAGTGAGGCCATGACTCGTACCTTAAGCAGCGCCTCGCGTAACACGCATCAGCCGCTCACGAGACCCATCTCGTGATTGGGATTCTTAGCATGGCCTTGCGACTTGGGATTTGCGCGCGCAGGGCCTTGCGACACACCTTGCGACACCACTTAGATCTGCGCGCGTAGGGCCTTGCGACACGCCTCACGACACCGCTTGGAACCGCCTGCGCAGGGCCTCGCGATGCCCCTCGCGACACCATCTGGATTCGCGCGTGGAGGGCCTCCGACACGCCTCACGACACCACTTGGATCCACGCGCACAGGGGCTCGCGACACACCGAGCCACAGGACCTCCCGAGAAGGCATCTCGCGCCATCAGTATCGTGCTAGTAGGGTCTCGCGAGTGGGCGTCTTGCGCCATCAGTGCTGCGTCACCAGGGCCTCGGGAGGAGGCGTCTAGTGCCATCAGTGCCATGCCACCTGGGCCTCACGAGGGGCCGTCTCACGCACCTATCACCCACGTCTCGTGGGGGACCTTGAGGTGCTTTGGACGCCTTGAGCCAAGGACCCAAGAGCTCCATTTCGTGCCATGACCCCTGTGTGCACCGGGTCTGATTCGAATACTCATGCCAAACAAGTAGTGGGATCACTAGGAGAGGGGACATGGCCTGTATGCTTCTAACTAGATGTCAGAGTCGACACTACCACCAGCACCACTACGCCTGGAGCCACTCCTTTGACACTGGTACTTAATAAGTAGTGGAGACATCCCCACAGAACCTGACCATGTACTGGAGCCAACACCAATACCCCTGAGATCACTCTCCTGATAATGTACTTGTGTACCATCTAGTCCTCTGGACCACAACGTATTATGGGTCATTAGAGCCCACTATAAAGGGAACCCTACTTCCACATGGAAGGGGGTTGGAAAAAACACTATAGCTTGAGACAACAAAGGAATACAAGTTCTTTTCCCCATTTTTCTTTTGCAACTATTTTCTAAGTTTCCAAGTTTCTGATTACATAGTTGAAGTTCTTCATTGATAAGAAATAGACTTTGATTTGTCTAACTTAACTTCGTTGGCGAGTTCTTGCCTTCAAAATTCCATACTTGTGAAAGGTCCAAAGCACATGCTAAGGTCCCCTAAACACCTAAATACATGCTTGTGTCACAAGGCCCTTGGGCCACCATCTTCTCGCAAGGAGGCAAGTGATGCTATTCTTGACGTGCCTAGCACCCATGCACTCAGCGAGGCCACGCCTCGTGCAAGAGCCTTTCGCGAGACCCATCTCGTGACTGCCTCCACTTGGCACACCCAGCGAGGCCATGACTCGCACCTCAAGCAGCGCCCTGCGTCACGCGCATCAGCCCCTCGCGAGACCCATCTCGCGATTGGAATTCTTATCATGGCCTTGCGACTTGGGATTTATGCGCGCAGGGCCTTGCGACACGCCTCGCGACACCACTTAGATCTGTGCGCGTAGGGCCCTGTGACACGCCTCACGACACCGCCTGGATTCGCGTGCGCAGGGCCTAGCGACACCCCTTGCGACACCACCTGGATTCACGCGTGGAGAGCCTCCGACACGCCTCACGACACCACTTGGATTCGCGCGCGCAGGTGCTCGCGACACACTGAGCCACAGGGCCTCGCGAGAAGGCGTCTCGCGCCATCAATATCGTGCTAGTAGGGTCTCGCGAGGGGGCGTCTCGCGCCATCAGTGCCGCGTCACCAGGGGCTCAGAAGGAGGCGTCTAGTGCCATCAGTGCCATGCCACCAAGGCCTCGCGAGGGGCCGTCTCACGCACCTATCACCCACGTCTCGTGGGTGACCTTGAGGTGCTTTGGACACCTTGAGCCAAGGACCCAAGAGCTCCATTTCGTGCCACGACCCCTGCATGCACCGGGTCTGATTCGAATACTCATGCCAAACAAGTAGTGGGATCACTAGGAGAGGGGACATGGCCTGTATGCTTCTAACCAGATGTCAGATTCGACACTACCACCAGTACCACTACGCCTGGAGCCACTCCTTTGACACTTGTACTAAATAGTAGTGGAGACATCCCCACAGAACCTGACCATGTACTGGAGCCAACACCACTACCCCTGAGACCACTCTCTTGACAATGTACTTGTGTACCATCTGGTCCCCTGGACCACAACGTATCATGGGCCATTAGAGCCCACTATAAAGGGAACCCCACTTCCACATGGAAGGGGGTTGGAAAAAACATTGTAGCTTGAGAAAACAAAGGAATACAAGTTCTTTTCCCCATTTTTCTTCTGCAACTATTTTCTAAGTTTCTAAGTTTCTGATTACATAGTTGAAGTTCTTCATTGATAAGCAATAAACTTTGATTTTTCTAACTTAACTTTGTTGACCAGACCAGGTCAGGAATTTCGACCTGTTGGAAGCTAAGAGAGATAGGGCACAACTGAGGCTAGACACATATCAGCAACTAGCCGCGAGAAACTATAATTCAAGGGTGCGAGAGAGAACGTTCAGAGTTGGAGACCTCGTGTTGTGGAATGTCCTGCCCAACACTCGAGATCCGGGCGCGAGTGTGTTAGGAGAAAACTGGGAAGGGCCCTATCAACTTGCTCAGGTTGTGCCCCCTTACACCTACAAGCTCACACGCCTAGATGATACCATGGTACCTAGAACATGGAACGCGGAGCATCTAAAAAGATATTATCAGTGAGACCCCCATGTCTGAGGCAAGAGTGTTATTGTTCTAGCGTGCAAGTCTAATGTAATAGCTATGACGTAGGAGGCTAAATTAGATTCCTTAGTATGTTGTAAGAATGAAGTCACATTACGTTACCATGTATTTTACATGCTTCCAATGAATATGATGTGACATTAGACAAACGTGTAGTAAAAGTTCTTATTTAGCCAAGATGATTATCGAGATGCGTGAATGGAATGATCAAAGTGCTTGCCAAGATAAATCTCGCCAACCACTTAGGGGGAAGAATATATAGCAAAGAGGAGGATCCTAAAAGGACCCCTCATCTTAGAGGACCACTTATCAGGAGGATCCTAAAAGGACCCCTCGTCAAGAGGATCCTAAAAGGAACCCTTATATCAGGAGGATCCTAAAAAGACCCTTTATATTAGTAGGATCCTAAAGGGACCCCTTATATCAGGACCCTAAAAGGACCCCTTATATCAGGATCCTAAAAGGACCCCCCTTACAAATAAAGAAGAAGACCTTGTAAGGCATCGCTTGAGTTCACAAGGATTAGCTACCCTTATGAACATCAAGGAGGTCAAAAGGTCTTACAAGAAAAGCATCCTAATAAGAGTAAATGCTTCCACAAGAGGAAGTGCCTTAGGAGAAGCCCCCACCAATAAGCCTAGAACGAACACCAAGATGTCTAGCCAAAAAGGGTCCTAAAAGAGACCCTTGCAAAAGTAGTACTATGAATCACGACGAGAAGGATGCTTCTCGCAAAAGATAATAAGCGCGCGCAAAAATATATAAAAGGATAACTAGAACCCAAGGGGTCATTATATCCTTATAGGTACAATCTGGAGGCACCAAAGAGGAACCTATTGAACCCCTTCGCATGGGCTCCAAAGGACCTCATGCCTGATAAGTAAAAAAGAGAACCTATCGAACCCTATTCTGCGGGCTCAAAATGACCTCTAACATAGAGGAATAAAGATGAATGATCACATATGTCTATATATATAAAAAAAAAGAGTTCTGATAATGTAATAGGACTTAGAGAAATTACAAGAAAAATAAGGCTCAAATGAGCATAAAACAACATTGGATTGAAACGGCAAAAAACGCAGAATGACAATCTCAAGGCCTCCTGCCGTAGGCGTTCCACTCAGCCACCCTGGCAAGGGCATGCTCACCAAAGGTGGAAAAATTGAAGTTTGGATTTTGCCTCCATACCCAATAGAGGGCGCGCTCTATGGATCTGTACTCAATGTCAGCCCTATCCGCCTCTAAGGAAGCGACCCTCCCCTGCAATGTTGTGATGGTAGCCTTTGCACCCTTAAGGTCGGCCTCCAAGCAAGTGACCTTCTCTTGCAGCATCACGACCTTGGAAATCACCCTATTATTCTTTTTTGATGATGAAGAGGCCTTCTCCAGGGCCTTCTCCAGCTTAAGTTTGGTTTCATCAAGCTCCCTTTCAAGCCCCTGGACCTGGATCGTAAGACGGTCCCTTTCAGCATTCGACGCAGAAAGGTCCTGAGCCGAGTCGGCAAATCGCTGAGCCACTGTATAAGTCTGCACAAGAAAAATAACAATAACAATGATAAGCAAAAAAAAAAAAAGAGAGAGAAAAGGGATAAGGCTGACGTAAGATGCATGAACTCATCCAAGTGGCGGAACGCACAAGAGTCTGCCCGAGGTTCGACATGGAAAAACTCCCAAGACCTCTCCAATCAGCCTCAGGAAGATCCGTGACGACCTGGACATACTGTTGCCCATAAGATGCCGCCATGCGCCCCACCCAGGGCGCCCCTTCTGACCCAAGGGCGCTTGGCTGGGTAAGGACAGATGACCCGCTCGCCGAAGGAGGAGGGGGCACAGAAAGATCAGAAAAATGAGCCCCCAATGGACTGGGAGGGGGCGCAGGAAGGTCGGAAAAATGAGCACACGATGGAGCGGGAGGGGGTGCAGGAAGATTAGAAAAATGAGCCCTCGATGGATCAGGATCAAGGGAGGCCTGAGCGAAAGCATCGAAGTCCTCATAATAGGGACAGACGAAGCCCCTCGGTATGGCCTATTGATCATCGAAGTGGGAGGCCATGTCATGGTCTGTAGGGGGTAAAGGAGGGCACCCCCTGGGAGACAAAGATGGTCAGTGGGGTTGCCTATGTGCTGGGGAGACCCCCTCTGGCACACACTTTGCCTCACCCCCGTCCAAGTGAGGTTCAGCCAAAACAACCTTTTTCTTCCGCGTTCCAGAAATAGTCTACAACAACTTAGGCTCCAAAACTGGGGACATCTTGTGATGGTTGAGATTGGTCACAGTGAAGAGACGTACAACCATTTTTTTGGTAGGGTCAGCCTCGAGAAATTTATCCAGTGCATCCGCCTCCGACCTGAGAACTTCAGGCACGACAAAATTCTCTACACAATCAACACAGTTGCCGACACGAACATAAGTTCCAAAAAATAATAATAAAAAAAAAAACTTGAAATTACTTACTAGGAGCTGAGCGAAAGTGCTCACGAATAGAGAGGGGACCCTTCACAAAGAAGAAGTCCTACTTCCAAGACCCTGGGTTGGATACAGAACCCTCTATCAAGGAGACCGAAGAATTGGCTTTTTGAAGGAAATAAAAGCCTTTGGATTTAGGAGAGGGCATGAGGTTGTACATGAAATGCACCTCTTAGGTCATGGGAGCATGCCCGAAGCGCTCCATATACGCAATAAAGAGGCAACTCAAGGTCAGCCAGCTGTTGGGCGCCAACTGGAGCGGAGCAAGGTCAAAATGGTTGAGAACCATGATGAAAAACGGGTGGAATGGGATTGTGCCTCCCGCTTTCAAGATATACTCGCTCATGGACACATAACCCGGACTTGGGTGATCAGCCCAACACTTTTTCGAAGGAACGTATAATTTGTATTCCGGGCTAACACGGTAGTTCTCCGCTAATTCCAACAATTTATTTTCAGACACATGGGACACTAGGGTGGATGCCAACAGGGGGCTAGTGTCTTGATCCTCAACGGTCACCTATCGCTATGCTCTCTTCAGCATATCTGCAAAACCAAAAGAAAAAGGTGAGGTGGAAACAGGGCACTTTACCCTCCATTTTTTCTTCCTAGCAAGGGTCTTCCACCGAGGCACCGAGTGTGAAAGCGCTAAGCAAGGGTAGACCGAGAACAAGGGTTGCGGAGAAGACGGGACGGACCCATGACAGTCATTAGGGGAAAACGGGGTAGGAGGCTCAGGCGGGAGGTTTCCCTCCATAAACTCCAACTCCATCTGCAAATCTAAAATGGTCACCTTAAGGTTCGTTACATGGTTGTTAAGGTCAAGGCGGAAAGATACTCCGTCTCCCCTCAAAACTGAGTCTATTTTTCTCTCTACCACCCATATTTTACGTCTAAGTTTAGCCATGTGCTCAAGATGACAAATACAGGCCTGCCTTAAGGTGTAGTCTTGGTGAGGGTTGTCCTCGGGGGACTCCGAGTCTGAAGACAAGTCAACAAACTCGACCCCCGGAGGAGCGTCGAATGGTCCTTCACATGCCATGAGACCTCGTCGCAAAAGAAAAAAGGGCTCACGTATAAATGAGAAGATTGCTACAAAACACAAAGGAATGAGCTCAAAACCTCTGGCACAAGCGCTCTAAATAACCAACTACGGGGTATGAATGAGGGCGTGCAACTGGGTTAACTCACAACGAGCTTAGGCCAAAGTACCCCATCCTGAGTGGTGCTAATTTGGACCCAATAAACATAAGGGAGAACGAAAGTATAACTCAAGCAAGTAAAATGGGGCGCTGTTGTGGTCAAAAGGAGGATGAGGACCAAAAGCACCGTCACGGTCAAAGAAAGGCAAAGGGCTGAAAGTATGCGACTGCAAAAACAAAGGAAAATGGTGTTTTAGTCCCCAAGTACCTACATGAGTGTGGGCATAAAAGAAACAACACAAAAAATATATATATAAAAAAAGATGGCAAAAGTGAGGTTGTGAGGGATTGAACCCCTTACCTCTTGAAAGGGGTAAAGACTCAAAAACCACTATGCTAAGGAGATGGAGTGTAAATAATAGGCTAGATGTGAAGGCTTATTTATAGGAGTCGCAGGCTCATCTCAACCATCGAACCTAAAAATTGATCAATGGTCAAGAAGGGAGCTTGGCATCTAGATTGGGATCCACGAAGAGAGACGATAGGCTCACGATCAATCTCAAGAAATCACAAGGATCACCACTAACACCACCCGTGCTTTCAAGACACCATATCGAAAAGTCTACCAGAGCGCCTAAAGGCCCTCTCCTAGATTGGGGGGCAAGTGTGGATGCTCAAAATTCTGTACTTGTGAAAGGTCCAAAGTACACGCTAAGGTCCCCTAAATTCCTAAATACATGCTTGTGCCACAAGGCCCTTGGGCCACCATCTTCTCACAAAGAGGCAAGTGATGCTATTCTCGACGTGCCTAGCACCCATGCACCCAACGAGGCCATGCCTCGTGCAAGATCCTCTCATGAGACCCATCTCGCAACTGCCTCCCCTCAAGTGGGATCCTTAGCATGGCCTCACAACATGGGATCCGCGCACGCAGGGCCTCGAGACACCCCTCGCGACACCACCTGGATCCGCGCGCAGAGGGCCTCGCGACTCCCCTCGCGACACTGCCTGGATCCGCGCGCGGAGGGCTTCGCGACACGCCTCGCGACACCGCCTGGATTTGCGCGTGCAGGGCCTCGCGAGAAGACGTCTCGCGCCATCAATGCCGCACCATCAAGGCCTTGCGAGGGTGCGTCTTGCGCCATTAGTGCCTCGCCACCAGGGCCTCGTGAGGGGTCCTCTCCCGCACTTATCACCCACATCTCATGGGTGGCCTTGAGGTGCTTTGGGCGACTTGCGCTAAGGACCCAAGAGCTTCGTATCGCGCCATGACCTCTGCGTGCACCAGGTGTCTCGCACCCTACACCTCAAGAGGGTGTCTCATATGATGACCTATGGAGACCCTAACATTTAGAGGTAAAAATCCCTAGTATAATTCAAAAGGATCATACCAGTACGATCTTGTACGGGGTACAACCTTTAAGACCCTGTATGTCTGATCTGAATACTCATGCCAGACAAGTAGTGGGAGTACTAGGAGAGGGGACATGGCCTGTATGCTTCTAACCAGATGTCAGAGTCGACACCACCACCAACACCACTACGCCTGGAGCCGTTCCTTTGACACTTGTACTAAATAAGTAGTGGAGACATCCCCACACAACCTGACCATGTACTAGAGCCAACACCACTACCCCTGAGACCACTCTCCTGACAATGTACTTGTGTACCATCTGGTCCCCTGGACCACAACGTATCAGGGGCCGTTAGAGCCCACTATAAAGGGAACCCACTTCCACATGGAAGGGGGTTGGAAAAAACACTGTAGCTTGAGACAAAAAAGGAATACAAGTTCTTTTCCCCATTTTTCTTCTGCAACTATTTTCCAAGTTTCTAAGTTTCTGATTACATAGTTGAAATTCTTCATTGATAAGCAATAGACTTTGATTTTTCTAACTTAACTTCGTTGACGAGTTCTCACTGTCAACACAAATCATCACCAAAGTACACCCAAGTCCCAATTTGGCCTAAAACCCCAAATAAACAGTATAGCAACCCGTAAACACCAGAAACACACTCAAACACTTAATCAAACTCAAGAATCACCTAATGGTTCAAAATTCACAAAAACTGAAACCACACTTCAAAAAGTTTAAACCACCCTTTAGAAAACTTAAACCACACCAGAAAATAAACTTCAGAGATGCATGGAACTCTTACCTCAAGTACAAATTCGACCCTGAGCTGTTTTCCCAATCCAATTCTAAGCTCAAATCCACCGATCCCAAGCTGAACCTTGCCAAACTACATCCAAAAATTCATAAAGCAACACACAATTTTAACTCACTAATTGAACACTTCCAGCAGAAATTCATCAAAGATTTGAGTTAAAGACTTACCCTTGATCCTAACTAAGTCCTTGAGCTCCTGCGTTTCTGCCTTATGATTCTCCAAAAAATCAAACACCTTAGGGAGGGAGAGAAAACCGAATGGGAGAGAGAGAGAGATGAGAGTTTCCTTATGCATATTTCCTTCTAATTTCTTCAACATGACCCTAGAATCAGCTGCCTTATTTGATCAAAATCCCCTTCTATACAAAAGGTCCAAAATACCCCTTGAGCTTATTTAAACCCTTAAGTGCCTCTAAGGGCAATTTAGTCATTTTCCATATCCCGTTAAGTCCCCGATTATTCCTATAAATCCCCGTTTAATCTCGACATACGAAATTATTGATAAGCTACTAACCATTACTCAATAATTATCGAACACAAGTTATATTCCCAAAATACCCCTAGGCTCCTTCCGAGCCGGGTATTGGACCCCGTTGTGACTTTGTAGCTATACCGCTCTCTAGGACTGTCTCGGATCGTGCATCACAATTATATCACCACTCACACGTGGTATCAATCACAGTATATACAAATATTACATTTATGCCCTCAACGGGCAAAAGTTATAAATATACCCCTAACAACCAAATGGGGCCCACATGCATATTTAATTCACCTAAACATGCATTTCTAATCACATACTTATCAAATTCACATATTAATACAATATATCAATTATTGCCCTCCAGGCACGCTAATCAAGACCCTAAGCCTTATTAGCAAATTTGGGACACTACATATGTTTTATGTGATGGACCATATAATAATAAATCTAGTTTTAACTAGTTCAAGAGAGGAAATTGATTTTAAAAGTAGTTTAATTTCTAGTATGTAATAAAATTGTTTTATTAAATAATAAATGATATTCCTAGTAATTATAGCAAATTAAAATTAAATTAATTAGGGCATAGTTCTATAAATTTAATTTTGCTCAATTGGATAAGTAATTATTAGAATATCATTTGGTAAGAATAGATCACTTTAATTTTACAAACCAATTAAAAAGCATAGGATGTTTTGAGAAAACACATATTTTGAAATAGTGAGTGGGAGAGGGAGTTATGACAATAAGTCCCATGGTCTCCAATATTAGTTGGCACTGAGGTAGCATGGAGAGGGCCTCGCGGCACCATTGCTTGTGTCCCCCTAAGGAAGGCTTCCGACTGTGTTATTCTCAAGGAAAACTTCTTTTTCAAGAGTATCATTTAATGATGTATTTGAAGTTTGACTGACCCTAAGACACACTCTTGAGTTAAGTCATTGATCTGAAATAATGGGTTACACTCACAAGGTACATTAGGCTTTCGAGCGGACTAATGTATCCTTGACCAAACAAGCGGTTGTTTATAAGTCAAAAGAAAAATGTTGATTTGAGCTTTCACTTATAAATTTGAGAACTTGTCTCAAAATTAATTTGGAATTAGTCTGACATACCCTAAGGCTGGTCCCTTAATGTTCAAATTAATTAATCATGGAATTAGTAATTTTTTTTATGTGTTCTTTAATTGTTGCGTTCATGCATCACGTTTACTATTCCGAAAATTATTAATATTTATTATATGCATAAATTCATTTTTGTTTATTTATTTATTCCCAACAAAGATTTCTATTGGTGAATTACACACCGATGCTTTTCTTAGTTCTATGGTTTTTGAAACTAAGAACATGCAACACTGGTTTTGAGGCATTTTGACCATTTTTTCTTTTAAGAAGTTGGTGTCAACCGTCTGTAACAAACCTCCAACAGAACCCCCTTTGGCTACTGGCTATGAAGTAAACGAAAAATATGCGAATTAGATGAAATCCAATTGGTTGGCACGTTATTGCATGCTTTCAACCATGCTTGATGAAACAAAGGAAAAATATATACACTATGACTCAGCACATGAGATGTGGCATGCAATGACAAAGGAAGCCTTTGTTGAGTGTCATCGTTTGTAACAAACGAAAAAGGTAAATGAGATTTACGTATATATATTTTCAACTTTGAATAGTAGATTCAAATACTATGAATAGCATATTGAATTTTTCAATAGTAGATTAAAAAATATATGCCACTAATCTATTTTTCTTTGTTTTTCCTTTTGTAAAATCTAAACCCTGAAAAGGAGGAAGAGACTGTCGAGGAGTTTGATAGCGAGTAAAGCTGGAAGAGTTGGAGAGTAGTTTTATTCAGAAATTTTATTGTTAGTTGAACAATTTAAATTTATTTATTTTGTTTTAGAAATTCTAGATTTCTTTGAACGAAGAAAACTACCGTCTAGAAATTTAGTTTATTAGTAATTTTGATTATTAACGTTTAGAAACTTATTTATATTTTTGCATGACATTTATTCTTTTATTAATAAAGTAGTTATTATTTAAAGAAATTATCTATTTACTTGTTATGCAAATGCTTTAGGATAAACAAATTTACATACTTATAATGAATGACAAATTATTTACTTAATTCTGAATTATTTTAAACAACTAATCCTAGATCTATTAAACGACAAAAGACTGATTCTGATAGTGAAACATATCTGTGGCACTTGAGATTGGCCCATATTGGTCTAGATAGAATTAATAGGCTTGTAAAGGATGGTCCTTTAAGAGAACTATCTATTGGATCTCTCCCTGTTTGTGAGTCCTGTCTAGAAGGTGAGATGACCAAGAGACCTTTCTATGCTAAAGGTTCAAGAGCTACAGAACCACTTTAGCTGGTACATACGGATGTTTGTGGTCCACTTAATGTACAAGCAAAAGGAGGATATGAATACTTCATCACTTTCGTTGATGATTATTCAAGATATGGTTACCTATACTTAATGCAAAGAAAATTTGAAAATTTTGAAAAGTTCCAAGAATTTTGAGCAGAGGCTGAAAAGTAATTAGGTAAATCACTGAAAGTTCTTCGATCTGATCGAGGAGGAGAGTACTTGGATTTGAATTCTAATTTTCAATCAGACAGAGATAGTCAGAAATCGAGTTTTGGATCAGTGTTTATTCTTGGAGGAGGAGCAGTAGTCTGGCAAAGTATTAAACAAAACAACATTGCAGACTCCACCATAGAAGCCGAGTACATAGCAGATTGTGAGGCAGCAAAAGAGGCTGTGTGGCTCAAGAAGTTCTATTATGATTTGGAAGTAGTGCCAGATGTGGATAAGCCACTAGTCCTATACTGTGACAACAGTGGGGCAGTAGCTAACTCAAAGGAACCACGGAGTCACAAGAGGGGAAAGCACATCGAGAGGAAGTATCACTTGATCAGAGAGATAGTTCACCGAGGAGATGTTGCAGTTATGAAGATAGCTTTAGAGCATAATCTTGCAGATCCTTTCACAAAGACTTTATCCATGAAATCTTTTAAGGAGCATGTAAGAAACATGGGAATGAGAGAGATGCCTCATTTGCTTTAGGGAAAGTGGGAGATTGTTGGGAATTGTGCCTTGAAAGCATAAGTAGTAGAAATTGTTTTAAGAAATAAATAAACAAATTGAATTTGTTATGCATATATTTTATGGACTATACTATTCTGTGATAATATAAGTAAATATCAGAAAAATTCCAAAGTTGATATATGTAATCTCAACCACGTATTGGTACGGGAGGATTGTGTTTGAGATAAATGAACTTGAATAGTTCGCAGTAAAATAAAGTTATGGAATCTTTAGATTAATTACTGCACGTACGGTCCACTAGTATTATGAATACATGCGATCTAGATTCGGATTGCTAGTGTAGTAGGACACTTTAGTGGAGGTACTTTATATATTAGAGAATATATAGAACCGGACCAGATATGTTTATTAATACTTAGTTAAATACCGTTTCAAAATATTAATTAAATATATCATCTGATAATCATATACAAATGGATCTTAATCCAGAAGTTACTATGAACTCCTGTTTATGTTATATGAGTTCTTTGATTTACTTGTTAGGGTTTGTCAGAATGATTAAGCTAGAAACTTTTGTTTTGGGAACTCATTAATGTAAATGGCTGGGGACATAGCATACAGATAAAGAATCCATACCTTCTTGCAAGAGATTGAATAATGGTTCTCTTAAGGGTTGACTTTTGGGACTGAAAGGTTATTGAGCTCATATTCATAATTTGGTTATGAATTAACCTTCACTAGTAAAGTCGATGGTACTTAAGGAAACAAGATATAATTAAAAGGGTAAAAGGATAATTTTATTCCTGGTTAATTATGAACCATTATTAGAGGGTTAATTTGTATGTAATGATTATATCAATGGATGCTTTATTGTTATACAGTACTCAGTAAATGAAATGTCTATAATTACAAGAGTGCAGTCTCATATTTATAGTGGAGTAATCATGAGATTAATAAATTAAGATTATTTAATTAAAGAGTTTAATTAATAATCACAAATTTATTAGAGCTTGGAATTATAGGTCCATAGGTCCCCACAGCGGCTCTATCAACACTATTCAAGGCAAGAGTTGATATATATGGTAAAATGGTAAAAAGACATATTTAAGAAAAAATTGTTCTTTGGGCCAAATATGCAATTATGTGATAATAGTGATTAATTAATTAATTACAAATTAGTTGTAATTATCAAAATTAATTATTGTATAATTTTTGAAATTATATAAATAATTAATTATAATTTTTGAAATTATAATAAAATAAATATTAAAATTTTGAAATTAATATTTAATTAAAATTAGTATTAATTTATTAGTAGAATCAATTAAAGATCTTTATTTGAGTGCAAGATAATAATCTGACAAGTTCAAATTGGATTTGAATTTAAAACATTAATATTTATTCAAATGATTAATTATATGCGATAATTAATTAAAAAGATAGTAGATTCAAATTTGAATTAATTATCAAGTTGTTGGATTTTATCTGATAAGGTAGTTTGAATAAATAATTAAATAATTGTGGGAAAAATCTTGGACCCTATTTTGTAGGGAGCTATATGCACCAAGGAGTCCTTGGGACTCACTTGGGCATGTAGCACAGTAAAATATCAAGATTGGATTTTTCACTTCTAATTAATTAATTAATGGATTAGTCAAAAGTTAGTTTTGATTTTATCTGATAAGGTAGTTTGAATAAATAATTAAATAATTCTTGAGAAAATAAATCCACATATTTTATGGGGTACTGCACAACAGACACAGTCCCTGGACTTCGTGTGGTGTGCAACAATAAAAATCAGGGAGTGGATTTTTTCACTTTTATTTATTATATTAATTAATTATTGAAAAATTCAAACAAATATAGTTTTGATATTTTCATTAATAAGATAATTAATTAATTAAAAGATAAATTGTAATTGGTTACATATTTATTTTTTAAATTTAAATATTTTCTATATAAGTTAGACTTATCAGAAAATAATAATATACTCAATTAGTTGCTCTAAGAAAAGAACGATACTTTCCATCTCTCACTGGAAAAGTTACAGAACCAATGTCAGGCCTATTCTCTTGATCTCATGTGTTGAGTACATCAAGTTGAATCAGAAATATACCATCCTTTATTCTCTAAGTACCCACAGACTTCTTGAGGTAGAGAACACTATGGAAGATCTTGGTGTGAGTACCTGGGAGCAGCTTGGATAGGAAGATCGTTTATTTTACGAAAAGATAGCAAGGACACTTGATAGGCATCAAGAGGTATGTTCTTTATTCTTTTCTTGTTTATGATTAATGTATGTATATTAATGGATCTGCATATTTAAAAGTAATTTAAACATGTTACAAATTTTTTGTTGTACACTAAATCAACCCATCACACAATTCCGCTGCGTATTAGGAAACTTATTCCTAAAAGTTTTGGGGATTGATTTGGACGGCACGACATTGAAAATGTCGTTCGCAGTTTCAATTGCATGTCCCCAGAATGAAGTTGGTAGAGTTGAGTAACTAAGCATGCATCTAACCATTTCCAATGTGACCTAGTCTCAAATTCCATAAATACGTCATGCTATCGTTTTTGGTCTTTTGACGTTTATTGGTCCTAGGTTCAGCTACTTTGAATAAATCATTGTTAAGAGCGAGGGATTCGTTAGGTCGCAGAATATAAAGCCCGTTTTCCAAACATGCAATACACAATTGTGATCCATTGAATGAAATTGATATATTAGAACTTGTGAAAGACATAACAAATTGTTCTAATTGCAACATGGAAACTAAAATTAAATTTCTACTAAAATTTGGAATAAAAATACACCATTTAAAATTAAAAATTTATTTCCGAACTTTAGACGAGCACTTCCTCTAGCTTTAAGGTGCCTTCGTCCACTTCCTCCCACGATTCAAGAAGCTGTAAAGAGTTACAAGCATGGTTACTAGATCCAGAATCTACAATCCATAAAGATTTATCATTCTCTAAAACACATGTTTCTAAGATATATGAACTATAATCATTACCTTTGTTTTTAGTTGCTAGAAAATTTGGGACAATCCTGTTTCCATTGTCCCTTCCCTTTGCAGTGAAAAGACTTACCTTTACCTTTCTTGTTTTTCTT
The DNA here is from genome assembly GCF_963169125.1 of Humulus lupulus. Lineage (NCBI taxonomy): Eukaryota > Viridiplantae > Streptophyta > Magnoliopsida > Rosales > Cannabaceae > Humulus > Humulus lupulus. The sequence continues at coordinate 182,094,839 of NC_084796.1, forward strand.
GTTCTTCCCCTTAGGCATTTGTGTATTTGGTTGTGTACTCGTCTTTGTAGCCTTTTCAGGCTTGGGGTTGTTGTTTTGTCCACCTTTCCTCTTGTTTCCATCTTTCGAAGACGAAGCTTGGTTAGCTTCAGCCTTAGCTGGATCAGCAACAGTAGTAGTAGTTGTCTTATTCTCTCCTCCCTTACTTGGTCCACCCATGACAAGCTCAAAAGTCTGAAGCTCATTCATGAGCTGCGTCAAACCATAGTTGATTTTATTCAACACATAGTTGGTGGTGAACGGTAGGAAAGTTGGAGAGAGACTGTTGAGGATTAAGCCGAGTTGAGTTTCCTCATCTATTTTTGCTCCATGCAGTTCAGCTTCGTGAAAGTAGTTTGTCATTTTGATTACATGATCGAGAACATGTTGAGAAAGTGCCATCCGAGCATTGGCATATATCTTTGTCGCCTCAAAACGAGTCTGCCCTGACTTGGCATCAAACATGTCTTGGAGCTGATCTATGATTTCATAGGCCATACCGACATTCTCCATCTTTGTCTTGAGAGTGTCGATCATACTAGTCAACATGTAGTACCGCACCTTGTTGTTAGTCGCCTGCCAACACTCATATTTATCTCTTGCAAACTTGAGAGCTCCTTCAGCTAGAACTTCTGGGGATTCCTCAGCCATGACGAACTCGGCGTTGTCACCAATCAACACTATGTTGATATTCTACTCCCACTGAAGGAAGTTTTCTCCAGTAAGTTTCTCCATTAAAAATTGAGAAAGGATGGGAGTAGACACATCCATACTTAGAACTACCAATTATCAATAAAATAGAAATCAATCGTTTTTGCTCAATAAAACTTATATTCACACAAAATTTCAAGAAATAGCACAACATATACCAAAAATATGTAGGATATGAGAAAAAAATACAAAAAACAATCATATCTCTATTTCTTTAGGATTTTAACTAATCAATGTCCTTGTCCCGGTTGGCAAGAGTAAAAAATACTACTGGTTAAATAAAGTTGTAAACTCATTTAATAATGAACACCATTATTAATAACCTACTATTCGATCAAAATAAGAAAACAAAATCTCTTGTTTTATGTGCTAGACCCACGGTTTCGATAACAATAGATTTAGTCATAGTAGTCACCGTAAGGGTGAGTCTAGTAGAATTTGACCTATAATTATATATCTTTCGAAATCTAAACTTGTCAAAATAACTAAAGAACACCTTACATAGGGGGGACGAATCAAAGCGTCTCGAGGCCCCATTAAGTTATTGACCTTGTTAAACCAACTGTGGAGATCGAATATAATTCTTAACATAAGCTCATTATAAAATTAAAAATACTTTTATTATTATTATTTATTTTCGAAAATTAATGAATATGGTTCTCCAAAAAATTGAAAAAGTTAAATTTTTAAAACCAAAATCCTATAATTTTCTATTAATTCTAAAATGTCACATTGAAACAAATTCAATTAAATTAGAATTAATTTGTTGCTAATCAATATTTAGGTTCAACTATTATAATGAATCTGTACAATTAAGACCATCTCAGGCAAATGGGCCTTAACAATTGGGCTTGTATGGAGGAGGGCTGGGTCCAGTATGTCGTTCCCATTACTAAGACCCCCTTACTTCTATACAAGGTTCAAAAGACAGGAATTTAAACCTTCATTTTATTAATTATTATTAATTAATTAGGCCCACTATAGTCATGCAAAACAAATGGGCCTTCACAAAGTGGAACCACCCACAAGAGAGGAATTTAAACTTTACATTTTCTAATGGGCCCAAATAAAACGTATCATTTTATGAATACTTTATTTGGTGAAATCCATATATCTAGCAAACATATGGGCCACTATATCCATATAAGCCCAATTGCAAAAATATCACATATAGTGCAAACAGACATGTTATAATTGGATGGGCCTAATCATGCTATTGTATGAGCAAGTCTATGAATTTTATGCAAAAATACCACAATTTATTTCAATTGCAAAACGACCACAATTAATTTTCTAGAATTTATCAAAAGAATTCGAATTAATTAAATTTTTACAAAAAAATATTTTTACAAAAAAATAAGTCAATTTAAATGAAATGAAATTCAATTTAAATTTCATTTATTAACAATCAACTTGGTTTAGGTTAATTTGAAAAAAATATTAATTTAATTTAAATAAGATTTATCAACAATTAACCATAGTTAATTTATAACCCATTAAAAAAATATTTTAATAATTGGTTGAAAAAAATGATATTTTTCAAAATGTAACCAATTTTAAATTTTAAAATCAATATCTTAACTATTTTTCAAAAAATATATTGTGTTGTTACAACTATAAGCAAATATATTAACTATTTAAAAAATATATTAATAGTTATAACAACCCAAAAATATTTCAAAACAGATAAACAATTTCAAATATCCATAAAAATATCTAACTATCAAAGTTCAAATTTCTAATAATTTAAATATTAAAAACTATAGAATAAACAAATATTAATATTTTCAAATATACATTTAATAAAAATAACAAGTATTTAAAAGAAAATATCTTTAATATCTGATATCTTAATTCTAATATTTTAATATATTAAAAGGTTTAAAATTAAGTTGTTAGCCTATTTTTAAATTTGAATCTGAAGATTTGTAGAAAATACCTAATTATATAAATCTCATACAACAAAAATATCTTCTTTTAAAAATATTTTTGAATGATAAAATAAATTTGATATTTTTGGCTTTGTTATAAATAATCAATTTCATATTTTAATTTCTTTCAATTTTTAAAAAAAATTAAAAATTAAAAAAAAATTGGGATGAACAGTACCTGAAATGGGTACTCTTCACCGTGACTAGGTTGCAAGAAGACGCGCACACGGTGGCTGGGCGATGTGCACAGGTGCGCGTGCGTAGGGGGGATGCACGCGCTGGTGCTCGCGCGCACGTGTGGGCAGCCAGGCAAAATTATTTTGGAAATTTTTTTACAATTTTCTAATTTATTTTTAACATGTTTTACACAAAATAAAGAATTTATAAAATTTAATGGTATAGAAAACACAACAAAATAACCTAAAATTGCTAATAATCACATCAAATTCAATATGCTTCATAAAAACATGAAATCCATCCAATTACTCAAACACATCAAATAATTGAATTTTGAACATGTTCATGCATGGAAATAAATATTACCAAAGGATCTGAGGCCAGTTGTTGGGAAAACTTATACAGGATCTTATTTATTTTCATGTAAATCATATATTAAACATATTAATATAAGATAACCTAGAACATATTTCTAAAATTGAATTCAAATAGAAATAATGATAAGAACACTTACATTATACGCATCAGAATGATAGAGTCCTTCCTTCAGTTTCTCTAACCCTTGTATCTTTTCTGTTGCAGAGTATTACCAAGAAACTGGACCATTCTTCAATTTTCTTCATAGCCTTACAAAGTATCCTTAGAATCACCTAGACTGGGGTGGGCAATTCTCAGCACATGAGATAGAAACAGAGAGAATAAGATAAAAGAATAATGAGGCTTAGAAAATGACTTATGTTTGTAGAGAGAATCTAAAACCTACTAGATCTTCTGATCTTCTCATAAACTTGTTTCTGTCATCTCTCACTTAGCACTCCATTTATAGAATCAATTAGGCCATTTAATTTAATTAAAAAATAAAAAAAATAATATATAATATCAGCCCTAGGTCAAAATTATTATGGGCTTTAGGCCAATGAAATTTCCCATTTAATTATAGGCCCATTGGACGTAAAATCAAGGTCTGTATTATAAACTATTGATTAATTAATTAAATAATTATTTAAATCCTTTATCAAATTAATTATTTATAATTTGAACCTTGATTTAAACTTATTTATTAATTTAGATACCAATTTATCTTAATTAAAAAATCTACCCCAATTTATCTTTTCTTCTATAGATTATATAACTCTGTGAAACTATCCAAAATTAACTTGGTCAACTTTGATAATTCTAATTGATAATTAAATCAATTAATTGAGACTATCTAGATGATTTTATCCAAGGTACAGTGGGGACCATGGGCCTATGAAATCAAGCTCCAATAAGTTATCATAAATCTAACAAATAAATTTACTAACTTATTAATTCCTTGTAACTCCACTAAAAACTCGGAATTGCACTCTTGAATTCATAGAACGCTCTATAACAAATATAGATACATTATTAATTATCCATTGTTACAACCATAATTGTCACTCAATCCTCTATAGACGGTATACAATGAGATGGGAATAAAATACCGTTTTACCCCTCATTGTATTTTATCCTTAAAATACTTAGTTCCTTGTAAATGATATTTCAGTAAACTAATATTAATTACTGAAATGAGATCTCTATCATTTAGCACCTTGAACCAAACTAAAACGAAGCCATCGTTTCACTTCTTCATCTGAAGCTATAGATGTTCGTATCTATGATTAACACTCCCACTCAAGTATACTACCGAGTTCCTAAGATGTAAGTATGGCTAGTCCTTAGGGTAAGCTGGTAACGAACAAGTCAAAGAACTCAAATAATACAATTAGTTAGAATACTAACCACTCAGAATTGAGATTGAATTGACTTATGGTCAACTATATGATATGACTAGAATAGATAATAACAGTATGTTTACTTATCCTATCAAATGTCAATATCGGTCCAGTCCAATGTAACAAATACATCCGATCTTATCTACTTGCTAATGTTCTGGTCCAAGAACTCTTATGTTTTCCATTACTCACAATGATGAAATCCAACCAATAACTCTCAATACCTCCATCCTACTCGCACTTCCACTCTTTCATTCATTATATTTCCTCCTAGTATGCCTGTTGGGTTTTATGTCCTTATAAAACCATGTTGGACATGTAATGTGATTTTATATTGTCAATAAAAGTAGTAGAAATTATTTAGTTTAACAATCGTGTTGCTTGCTTGTTTTATTAAAGGATTATTGAAATAATACAAACATTTATAAAATCTCGAACATATGGATATTTACAATTATAGTGACTAGGTCACAATGGATTATAGTTGTAATTATATGTTCAAAAGAACGAGTCATAAGATTAGATCAATGCATTGGATTTTCACTGATTAGGCAATCTATGATATGATCTACTTACACATCTGGGGTGTGATGTCTTGTCCAAGGCATTGACCAAGTAGATAAGATCAGATGTATTAGGTTACATCAGACTAGGACCGATATTGATTATTGATCGATAAATAAGTATCGTTGTTATCGAATCTAATCAATGTCACAACGTTGACCATATGTTAAGTCGATCTTAATTCTGAGTGATAATATTCTGCTAATTCTATTATTTAAATCTTTTGACTTGTTCGTTACTAGCTTACTCTACGTTCTAGCCCATACTTACATCTTGGAGATTTAGTAGTGTAATTGAGTGGGAGTATTATTCATTGATATGAAATCTATAACTTTTGTATGAGAAGTGAAAATATGATTTCCTTAATTGCTTTGTTGAAAAGGTTAAATGATTGAGATCTCATTTTTGTGATTAAGTTCATGAAAATATCATTTATCAGAAACTTAGTGGGAGTTAAGGATAAAATAAAAATGAGGGGTAAAATGGTAATTTGCACCCAGCTCGTTAGTAAATCATCGATAGAGGATTGACTGACTGTAATGGTTATAACAATGGATAGCGTATTTATGGTTTGGAAAATACGTTCTATGAATTCAAGAGTTCAATTCCGAGTCTATAGTGGAATCACGAGGAATTAATAAGGTAGTGAAATTATTCATAATTAAATTCACGGTAACTTATTGGAGCTTGATTTCATGGATCCATGATTCCCACATCACCTTTGAGTAAATCCTCTAGAATGTCTAAATTATTTTATTTAATTTTCAATTAGGATTTTTAAAATTGACTAGGTCAATTTTGGAAAATTTTACAGAGATATGAGATTTAAAGAATAAAAGATAATCTTTGGGTAAATTTATTAATATTGATAAATTGGTATCAATATAAATAAATAATATTAAATCAAGTTTCAAATCATAATTAGTTAATTTGAATAAGAATTTGATTAAATAATTAATTAAATAAATAAATAAAAGGTTTTGAATTGATACCCAAATGTGATTTAAATTCAAAACAAAGAGATTGGACCCAAGTCCATTTGTGGGAGCCCAAGGCTTTTATTTTTTGTTTATTATTTTTAATTAATTTAAATTTAAATAAAACCCATTAAGTTGCCTATATAAGGAATATGATATCTAGGGTATTCATAAGTTAGTCTCAGTTGATTCATTGGGTAAGTGAAAACCTAGACAATCTTATCCTTTCTTGGCCACTCATTCTCTTATTCTTCTCTTCTAGATCTCTATCTCATGTGTTGAGAACCAGTCAACACTAGTTCTAGGTTGATCAAAGGCTTGGTGAGGAAGACTGTGTTGCTGATCTAGTTCAATCTCTTTATAATACTCTGCTACAGAAGGGAATCAAGGGTTAGGGAGATTGACGGAGGGAGTTGTTCCAGTTCTGCTGCGTAATGTAAGTTTTTATTTTACTCTGTATTTGTATCAATTTCATAGGCGCATGTTATAGAAATTTACATGTTTGTTCGATAATATATAAATTACATGAAAATAAACAAAGATCCTGCAATATGTAATTCAAACAACGCCCACATTGGATATTAAACTAGGCATGATTAAACTCTTATTGATATTTCATGGAATGGAAAACGAAAGCCCATATGTGCATATTATATAATTTGAGGAGATAGTAGCCACATTCTATAACAAACTTGAAAATGTTAATTCTGTGCGGTTAAAGTTTTTCCACTTCTCCTTGAAGGATAAAACTAAAATCTGGTTATACTCTTTGAGACCTAGGTATATTGGAACATGGGACGAAAAGACCAAATCTTTGTTTTTGAAACATTTCCCTACCCATAAGACCAACAGTCTAAAACCACATATTTCCACATTTTCCCCAAAAGACAATGAAATGTTCTATCAAGTCTAGGAAACATTCAAATATTTGCTCAAATTAGTGCTCCCACCATGGCTATGAGAATTAGCGTTTGGTCAGTTATTTCTATGAAGGCCTCACAAGTTGTGAATGCGAATTTGTAGAGATGCCATGCAATGGTGAATTCCTCAAAAAAGAGCCAGATGACGCTTTTGAATATCTTGAAGAAACAACAAAAAAATCTAACACATGGATTGGTCCAAGTGTAACTGAAAAAAGAGAAAGACAACCATTTGGGATCAATCAACTTCGAGAGGAGGACAGTGTTAAATCGTAACTCGAAGCTTTGAAAAATCATTTTGAGGGCTTAGTGATGAAAAGTGGCGAAAAATCACACATGATTGCTCAAGCGGAACCATAAGAAAATTGTTTTGTTTGTGGAGGGACGAAGAATTTAGCTAAGGATTGCGTAGCTTATAATGAAATGACAGGGGTTTATGAGGAGCAATGCCATGCCTTAGGCGCATATAACAAGACATTCTCCCATACGTATAACCCTAGTTAGAGAAACCACCCAAATTTTAGTTGGAGAGATTCCAACCAAGCTCAATCATTCAGAATCCAATGGATAAACGGGCATAAAACTCAACCACATAAGGCATATTCTGTGCCTCAATATAATGTTAAACCAAAAAGGAATTCTCTTGTGAATACCCTTCATTCATTCATAGAGGAACAAACCAAAACAAATCACCAAATGATGGAAGAAATCAAGGAATGAAAAGTCAAATTTCAAAACTGACTAGATCCTTGGCTATTTCTGAAAAGGCAAATGTAACGTCCTACTAATCCAGGACCGTTACACTGTGTGTTTAAAATAGTGCTTAACTCGTTAAGCGAGTCATTTGGACAAAATGGTAAAATTAAAGGTTAAAATGCTAAAAATTTGATCAAAAGGTATAAAGTTGTTCATTATAACTTTAAACATTTACAAGGGAACCCAAAAAGAGTTTAAACAAAATATTATTACATTATTGTTCTCAAAATGAGTTGACATGATGGCCAAGCAGGTCGAACATGTATGTGCCACTCTGTAATGACCCACTAATCTAGACTATTTGGACCATTAACGAAACTATACATAAAACTTACATTTTTGCGGAAATATCATAATTTATTATAAACTTGTAGAAACAAGAGTTACTTCCATAAAATAAATAGGATATGGGTACCCATTGTCTTTAAAACAAAAAAATAACTTAAAGTAAAAAGAGTTACATAGAAAATGCGGAAAATACATTTAAAACCATAAAAACATAAACAAGACTACATCCTCGAATCGAATAACGCTCGGTCCCCTTGACTCCATTCACCATCGATACACATCCTCTAAGCGTCACGAATCTTACCGCCTCTAAAGCTTATTTTCCTGCACATAAAACAGAAAGGAATGAGCCTAATGCCCAGCAAGGAAAATCTAACACATAGTCATACACATAAGTTTCATAATAAACGTAAAGACATATCATAACACTTAATACACTTATTATAATGGCCATTATTACTTGGGGTCCCATAGACTAAACAAGCTTATGCCCTGAGATTAGTGGGGTCCTACCAGCTAAATAGGCATATGCCCACAATCTTTTTGGGGTCTTGTTAGTCAAAAAGGGCATAAGCCCAAGCCTACAAACATACACATTCATAACATATTCATAACATATCATAACATAACACATAAGATAACATAAACATATAGATTCTAGCCTATTTTCCTTACCAAAGTTACCGGGATATGTGGGCTGAGTTGGGACTTTTTGGAACACTCCAAACTTATGTGCTTCAAGAACTTAGATCCCCTCAAAGACTTGAAAGACCAATCTACACCTCAACCGAAATACTATAGAACCTCACTTCCCAAAGTGTTTGATAAGCTTATGATGTTTAAGCTTATGATTTTCCCAAACCAGGTGTTTACACTCTCACACTCACTTAACACTAGCAGCTTCTGAACTTAGAGCAAAAGGTGAATAATGGCTGGGTACTAGGTCCTATTTATAGAGTTTGGGAATGAAAGTATCTTGATTTTACTTGAATAAAAATAATGGCTTTTTAGGTGAAAATCATTTGAATAATCGTTCAGCAGAGGCTGAAGACTCGTTCAAAAGATGCTGGACTGTTGAAAGAGTTTGAATAGCTGAAAGGAAAAGAATTCAAAAGTGTTTGAAAACATGCTGGTGGAGGCGATATATCGCCCCCTGTAGGCGATATATTTCCTGGGCCAGTATGCCCGAGGCGACCGTGCATCGTCTCGTGTTTTCCGTATCTACGTGCTGCGATATATCGCCCCCTATAGTTGCGATATATCGGCATACGCTGATTAATTAAACACGAAATTACACATTTTTAGCTAAGTTTGAATGGAGTAAACAGCCTTGACTAAGCCCTCAACGTATTCAAAGCTGCTGACTGACCCTATAACATTCAAACTTTACTCCTTATTATTTTTAATCCTCAAAAATACTTAATCCTTAATCACCATTCATAACATGTGCTTAAAAGACAATACATATTGTTTATGGTAAGAACTCGTCAACTAAGTTAGATTAAGGATTTTGTGAGTTGTAAGGGAAATGAACTTAAATTGACTGATGTTAAAACAAACTTTCGAATATCTCAAAGAACTTAAAACTTGAATATTAGAATGGAAATGGAGAGAATACAGAAAATATGTGTATTGCTAAAAATTGTCTGGTTACAATGCTAAAAAATTCGACCCCCTTCTTAGGTGAAGGAGGGTCATATTTATAGTAGAGCACTACTGGCTCATTGTACATGGTGGTCCTGAGGAGACAAGGCCCTGCACATGTAGACTACAGATGGTAGCGGTGCTTGGAGAGTGGTGGTCGACTCTAGTACTTGTCAGGAGTCAGCAAAAGTACCCCTGCCTTAGTACCATGTCGTACCTCCACTACATTTTGGGTACGAACCTCATAGGCGTGCTAGGGGAGTCCTTACTATGTACCATTCTTGTACTGCCACTACTTGTCTAGCATGGATATTGTCTGTGTACTCCAACTCCTCTTGGATTGTAGGTGCATTCTGTACCTGTACGAGCTCCTCGAGTCATACATAGGTTTTCACCCTCACAAGGTACCTTATTCCTACGACATTCAAGTATTGAAATCCTTATATGTTATCATGGATGACATTGTTCCAAGATGTCTGGAAGGCAAGGACCTCGCAAGATGGTCCTATGAAAATAAGATGTGAGGGGCCTTGCAGAACTTAGGCACGATATCCTTAGCGCAAGGTACGACATTGTAGGCAAGGCATGTGCCTCGCGACACAGTCAGCATGAGATGTGACACCAGGAGGGAAGGAGGACCTTCCAAGACCCTTGGTACGAAGTGAGGCTCCGTAGGCGAGGTTGTGCCTCGCGGGACCTTTCATGCAAGGTGCGGGACTGGGTAAGTGGGGTGGCCTTGCGAGACCCTTTGTGCGAGGTGTGCCATCATAGGCAAGGTGTGCGCCTACGCGAGAATCTCAGCACGAGACGCGACTCCATGTACGAGGGAAGACCTCATGACACCCTCGGTGTGAGGCGAGGCTCTATAGGCAAGGTGTGTGCCTCGTGAGACCTTCGGGGTGAGACGTGATGCCACGTACGAGGGGTGGCCTCGCGACTGTAATGACCCAACTACTCTAGACTTTTGGACCATTAACGAAACTATACATACAAATCCTTAGTAAAACTTACATTTGCGAAAATACCATAACTTTATTAAAAACTTGTAAAAAACCAATGTTAAAACTTACATAACTCAAGGCAGGATATGGGATCCCATTGTTTTAAAAACAAAACATAACATAATTTAAAATAAAAGGATTACATAACAAGTGCGGAAAAATTACACATAAACCATAAATAAAAGACTACATCCTCGAAATCGAACTCTCGACTCCTTGAATCCATTCATCACCGATACACATTCTCCCAAGCATCCACGAATCTTACCGCCACTATAGCTATTTTCCTACACATAAAAAAAAAAGGAATGAGCCTAATGCCCAGCAAGGAAAAATCTAACACATAGTTCATATACATAAATTTCATAAGAAACATAACACTTATATCATGCACATACTATAATGGCCATTATTACTTGGGGTCCCATAGACTAATCAAGTCATATGCCCATTAGATTAGTGGGGTCCTACTAGCTAAGTAGGTCATATGCCCATAATCTATTTGGGGCTTGTTAGTCAAATGGGTCATATGCCCAAGCCTACAAACATACATATTTCATAACATATTTTATAACATATTTTATAACATATTTCATAGCATAAAACATAAGATAACATAAGCATATAACATATAGATTCTATCCTATTTTCCTTACCAAAGTTACTGGGATATGAGGACAGAGTTGGGACTTTTGGAACACTCCTAAAACCATATATAACAGGGTGAGTAGATTTGAAGAAAAAGAAATGAAAGGAATGGAAGGACTAAACCTTGAGAAAAATACTTACCAAATCCTTTTTGCTCAAGAACTTAGATTTCCTAACCAAAATAAAGATTAAGGTTAGAGGCTGAGTAGAAGACTATAAGAACTTAAAAGAACAAGTACAGAAATGAACTAGAGTTTTGGGTTACCTTGAAGACTTGTAAGACCAATCTACACCTCAAACTGAAATACTATAACACCTTACTTCCCAAAGTGTTTGATAAGCTTATGATGATCAAGCTTATGATTCCCCAACCCAGGTGTTTACACTCTCACACTCACTTAGCACTTGCAGCCTCTGAACTTAGAGCAAAAGATGAATAATGGCTGGGTACTAGGTCCTATTTATAGAGTTTAGGAATGAAAGGATCTTAATTTTACTTGAATAAAAATAATAGCTTTTTAGGTGAAAATAATTTGAATTATCGTTCAGCAGAGGCTGAAGACTCGTTCAAAAAGATGCTGAACTTATCAAGAGGTTGAATGGCTGAATGGAAACTGATTTCAAAATGTTTCAAAATATACTGAAGGAGGCGATATATCGCCGCCTGTAGGCGATATATCGCCTGGGCCAGTATGTCCGAGGCTGTCGTGCATCGTCTCGTGTTTTCCGTATCTACGTGCTGCGATATATCGGCACATGCTCATTATTTAAACACGAAATTACACATTTTTAGCTAAATTTGAATGGGCTAAACAGCCTTGACTAAGCCCTCAACGTATTCAAAGTTGCTGACTGACCTTATAGCATTCAAACTTTACCCCTTATTAAATTTAATTCTCAAAATACTTAATCCTTAATCATCCATACCTAACATGTGCTTAAAATCCTATTGGTTCTTATCTAAACCTTATAGTATAATAAATATTATCCTTATCATATTAATCAAACCTTAGGTTAACATCAATATTCTTAATCTATAGGTTAAACTTAGATAATCTATAAGTACTACTATGAGTGTCCAAATAATTCTCGGTCTGAACCAAAAATCCACAGTTACAAAGATAATACTATTAATACTATAATACTACTATCTATCTTAGCTAAGTAAAGTTCTTGGACTCTACAGTGACACCCTCGGTGCGAGGTGCGGCTCCGTAGGCGAGGCATGTGCCTCACTTGACCTTCGGCGTGAGACGCGATGCTAGGTGCGATGGGTGACCTTGTGAGACCCTCGACGCGAGGCAATGCTCCATAGGTGAGGTGTGTGCCTCACGAGACCTTCGGTGTAAGACGCGATGCCAGGTGCGAGGGGTCGCGAGACCCTTGGCGCGAGGCGAGGCTCTATGTGCTTCGCGAGACCTTCGGCCCAAGGCACAAGGTTGGGTTTGGTTGTTTAAATCCTGAGTTTATATTTTGACGGACACGTGGTGGGGGCATTTTGTAAGCATGAATTTTTGGCATCCACACTTTCCCACCAGTCTACGAGAGGGCCTTTAGGCACTCTGGTAGACTTTTCCTTAAATGTGAGCCTATCATTTGGCTTTGCAAATCTGAATGTGAGTGTTAGGCTTCATTCTTGACCATGGATCGAATATTGGTTTCAATGGATAGGATGGGTTTGAACTTTCTATAAATAGGCTTTCTTCTTGAAGACACTTACTACACTCTCATTTCTCTTAGCTTGGTGGAAGTTTGTTCTTTAAAATTTGAAGGGGATAAGGATTCAATCCTTGGTTAATTCACTTTACACATTTATTTTCTTCTCTCTCTCTCGCTCTCTCTCTCTCTTTTAACCTATGCATATCTATCTAGGTTCTAATAATATTTCGCCCCCTCGTCCTTGCAGGTTTGTTGGTGCAGGGCGTACGGTATCAAGGTAGTTGCGGACATTGCGTGTACTTTTGACGCTAGGTACTTTTGCAGCCGCGGTGGTTTGTAGCTTCACCTATCCAAGGTATAACTTCACCCTTTCTCGTGTTCAATGGGTCTAACTTAGCGTTTGGGAATGGTTGCCTCGGCTGGAGCACCTTGTGAGATGCATTATGCATTTGCACTTATTAGCACATATATCCTTCATTGTACCCCGTAGTTATTTTGGGCACTCATGTCTAGGAGTTTTGAGTTTATTCCTTTGTGTCTTGTAGTATATTGTGCTTTCCACATACATTTGTACCCGTGTTTCTAACGAGGTGCGACTCTATGGAATTTGAGGGCTCATCTAGCATTCCTCCAAGGATCGAATTTGTAGAGTTTTCCTCAGACTCGGGGTCCCCTGAAAACAACCCCTACCAAAGATATGACACCTTAAAGAGGGCATGTATATATCACCTAGAATGCATGACTGAACTTAAGCAAAAAATCTGGGTTGTCGAAAGTGAGCTAGACTCGATTCTGAGGGGTGATGGAGCCTCTTTCTCCTTTGATTCTGATAACTATATTACCAGCCTTAGAGTGACCCTTCTTGACCTTCAAATGAAGCTGGAGTTCATGGAGGGCAACCTCCCTCCTGAACCTTCACCTCCACAATCTCCCTCATGGAGTTCATAGCAGTCTTGAGGTCACTCCCAGTTTCCCCCAACCCTTGTCTACAATCCACCCGTGTTTGATGCTCCTATGCTCGATGTCTAGATGGAAGAATATCGCAAGAAGGAGAAAATGGAGGGTAAAGTACCCTATTCTGGCCTCACCTTTTGCCTTTGGTTATGCAGATATGTCGAAGTACCTCAAGTCTTTTTGTTTACATTAAGCTTGATATGGTAGACCTTGTATTTGTGCTGATTGTTCAGAGCATTTTACGATCCATGGTATCCTTGAGTGAGAGGTGGCACCAGTGGATGCCTTCCTTGTTTCGGACCCTTCCACAAAAATGGTTGCCCATCTTTTCACTATGGCCAACCTCAACCGTTATAATCTATCCAAGGTTTCGGAGCTTGACGTGATATGGAATATTTCTGAGCGAAAGAAGAAAATGGCTCCAGTGGAACCAGAATCATATGATGGTGACGCTGAATGGGTGCCTGAGGAGACTTCTCCCAAAGCAAAATGTCTAGGCCGCCTGTCCTCTGCCTCCAGGGGATGCACTTCTCCTACTCCTATGTACCACGACGAGGCCTCTCATTCCCATGCTTCACAGCCTATGCAAGGGCGCTTTGTTTTGCCTACTTATGATGAGTTCGACAATTCTCCTTATATCCCTTCTGGTGATGGATACTTTCGATATCCTCCACCTAATGCTCTCGTGCCTCTTGCTCGCTCAGTGAGCGGGTCATCTATTCCTACTCACCCAAACACTCTCAACATGGAGGGGATGTCATGGGTGAAATGCACATAAACTCCTTATGTGCAAAGGTATACTCTGGTTGCCGAGGACATCTCCGAGACCGAGTGGAGAGGTCTCGAGAGTTTTAACATGGTGGAACTTATGGAGACCCTCATGCACTACACTACTTGGGTGAGTTCATGCGTTTTACATTGGTCCTTTTTGTGTTTGGGTCCCTTATTTGCTCACTATTATTTCCTTTGCAAACTTCTCTAGTGGCTTAGCATTTGATAAACTCAGCACAGGACCTATCCTCGTCCAATGCAGAAAAGGATCGTCTCACTGCCAGAATTCAAGAGCTTGAGGAACAACTTATTGATGCCAATCTCAAGCTGGAGACAGCCATGGTGAAGGCCTCATCTTCGACCAAAAGAAAGAAGAGAGCGAAAGCCCGGGCTGAAGTGTTGCGGTAGAGGATCACTCTTCTAGAGTCCGATCTGGTGGAGGTTGAATATAAGTCTAAGGAGCGCACCTTGTATGGAGTGTGGAGGCAGAATCCTATTTCGACTTCTCCTCCTTTTGTGATCATTTCGTTGTTGTAACGTCCCAAATTTGCTAATAAGACTTAGTACCTTGATTACCGTGCCGGGAGGGCAATAATAGATTTAATTATGTTATTATGTGGATTAAATTATTATGTGATTAGAAATGCATGTTTAGGTGAATTAAATATGCATGTGGGCCCATTCTAGTTAATAGGGGCATAATTATAATTTTGGCCTGTTGAGGGCATAAATGTGAATTATATGTATGTTATGATTGATACCATAAGATTGTGGTGATATATTTGTGATGTGCGATCCGAGAGGTCCCAGGGAGTAGAATATCGAAATAGTCACAACAAAGTTGAATACCTCGCTCGGGGTGAGCCTAGAGGTATTATGGGAACATAGTGTGTGTTCGGGTTTATCGGGTAACGATAGCGATTTAGTGATCATTTTAGTATGTCGGTGGATTAAATGGGGAATTATAGGAACACTCGAGGAATTGACGAGATATGGAAAATGACAGGATTGCCCTTGATGGCATTTAGAAATTAAGGATATACCTAGGGGCATTTTGGACTTTCCAGCTAAGGGATAGACTTGGATGGCCTTAGACACTAGAACCCACCAGAATCAGAAAGAGCTCTCTCTCTCTCTCTCTCTCGCTCTCTCTCTGTTCTCTCCCTCTCTTTAGTGTGCTTGGAGGTGTTGATGAATTCTTGAGGAATTTGGCTAAGGAATTGAAGAATTCGAGGCTTGAGGTGCTTGGGAATTAGCTCAGGCCAAAATTATCACAGAGGTAAAGGTCTACACTAAATTGTGTTAAGTTCTTGGTTGTATTTAGAAGTTGTTTTTTTTTTTAAGTTTGAGCTTAGTTTGATTTTTGGGTTTTCGATGGGTTATAGGCTGAGTGTTGGGGTGGTTATGCTGCTTATGCTAGTTATGCTACTGTGAAATGAACTATAGGTTGAATTCTGAGTATAGGGACTAATTTGGGTATGAATTTGGAAGGTTGTCTGAGGAAAACATGGTGAAAATGCATAAGGAATTCTTGGTTAGGGGGCTCACGCCACGGCCCCCTTGAACACAGAGGTTTGGGGGCCTTGGAATTTTTCCCAGGCATCGCGGCACAGGCTGAGGCGCATCGCAGCCCGTGTTCCTTTGATGAGTGGCAAGTGTAACACCCTACTAACCTAGAGTCGTTACCATGTGATTTATAAATGTGCCATTAGCTCGCTAATCAAGGTTTTAGGTTGAAAAGTGTAATTAAATTGAAATAAAGACTCATTTAACAACAATGGTAATAAAAGATTTGGACATTCATTAAAATCATAAAAGTTATACATTTTGGATCCCAAAATACTGTTTCAAAAATGTATTACAACTCAAAATGTAGATACAGTCGACCTAATCAACAAAGTAAATTATTACAACATATGTTCCCCAAAATAACCCTGGTCGTGGCAGCCAGGTAGGTCGAACACGTACACGCCACTCCATGCTCTCCAATTCATGGTTGGTCGACCTTTCCTTTGCCCTTTCCTACACCATAGAGCACCTGTGAGCCAAAGCCCAATAGGAAAACTCAATGCATAACAAATCACATATCAATCCAATAATATACAACAAACACAATCAACAGACTAAACACATAGCGACCTACGCTGACCCAGGTGCTTTACCAGGCCCTGGGTTCATGGTCCTCACCGAGTGGGTGGATACAGCACCCTTGGAGGGTCTCGCCCTAGCGGCCTGCACTCAGCGTGCTTAACACCGATCCGACCTTTGCTGTTCTTGGCCTTCGTCGTTCGTTCATAAGAATGCACACCACAACATAGCATTCATAGATATTCATACATATATTAAACACAAATAATAGGGTCATTCCTTGCTCTACGGGCACAAAGAGTTTTCTTACCTGTGTCCCGAGCTGACAAATTAATGCAATCCCGAGCACAATCCCCTAACTCGAGCTTTGACAGAAAAACCTAGTCGTAATGCCATAATATATAGATATCCATCAATATCTAACCAATTAATAACTTTAGATAAAAATACTAGCCTTCGGGACCTCGGATTCTACTAAACCGGGTAGTAGAATCCTTCCCGAGCCCTAACATTTGGGTTCCCGAGCTTAAAACCCTCAAATAGCCAACAATTACCATTTGAGTTGTGGCCCAACCCTTAAGGGCCACGACGCACTCAAGTCACAGGGCATTGGGCTCTCTTCAAAGGGCCACGGGTCGCGGCGCGCCTCAGCCTACACCACGGCGCCTAGGAAAAATTTCGACCCCCCCAAACCTTTGTGTCCAAGCAAGCCGCGGTGCCTGATGAAAAGGGTCGCAACTCGAGCCCCAATACCTAAAAATGACATGCATTTTTCTATGTTTTTCCTATCCTAACTCACCAATTCTTAGCCAACCAACCCCTACACTCAAAATTCGGCCTACAGTTTATATCTCAGCAGGATAACCAATAAAAACACCCCAAATTCTTAGCTCATAACCCATCAAAACTCAAAGATCACATCCTATAGTTTAACCCCATAAAACCTCAAAACTACAATTAATACTCAGTAAAATCTACAGAATTGCGTACCTCAACTGGCAATTTGACATGAGCTAACTCCAACCTCCACAAGCTTTAGATTTCCCCAAGCTTCAACCTCAAATTCAAAGCCTCGCCACCCGAATATGCCAAAATTTCTTAACTCACCAAGAAAGGGAGAAAGAGTCGAGAGAGAGAAAGAGAGACAAGGGCTGGGGGTTTCTGATTTGTTTTTTCTTAGTTCTAGAGTTTTGATCAGATTAAGCCTAACCCCAGCTACCTAATGACCGAAATTCCCCTAGATATAACCTTATTCCTTTAATGCCACCAAGGGAAATATCGTCATTTGCCCTATCCCGCTAATTCCTCGAATGTTTCTATAACTCCCCATTTAATCCCCCGACATAGTCAAACGATCGCTAAATCGCTACCTGTTCCCTAGTAAATCCCGAACACCAACTATGTTCCCAAAATACCCCTAGGCTCACCCCTAGTCGGGTATTCGACCCCGTTGTGACTATTTCGCTATTCCGCTCCCTCGGACCATCTCGGATCATACATCACACATATATCACCACAATCTCGTGGTCTCAACCACAACACAAATATAATTTACATTTATGCCATCAATGGGCCAAAATTACAAATATGACCCTATTAACTAACTTGGGCCCACATGCATATTTAATTTACCTAAACATGCATTTTTAATCATGTAATAATTTAATCCACGTAATAACATAATTATATCAATCATTGACCTCCTGGCACGCTAATCAATGCACTAAGTCTTATTAGCAAATTTAGGACACCACAACTATCCCATCCTTACAAAAAAAATTTCCTCGAAATTTACCCGAATAACTCGGGATATCGATCCCGCATATCAGTCTCAAGCTCCCAAGTTGCCTCTTCCACATTGTTGTTCCTCCATATCACTTTCACTAAGGCGATGGTCTTGTTCTGCAAGACTTTATCTTTTCAGTCTAGAATCTTAACCGACTTCTCCTCATAAAATAAATCTTGATCCAGCTCCAGGTTCTCATAACTCAACACATGTGTAGAATCTGATTCATATTTCTGGAGCATGAACACATGAAATACATTGTGAACCCCCGATAAAGCTGGAGGCATCGCCAATCTATAGTCTACCTCTCCAACCCGTTCTAGAATCTCAAAGGGGCCAACAAACCTAGGGCTTAACTTGCCCCTCACTCCAAATTGTTTCACCCCTCTTAAGGAAGAAACTCTTAGAAACACACGATCACCGACTTGAAACTCTACGCTCCTGCGTCTCAAGTCTGAGTAACTATTATGTTGACTTTGAGAGGCGAGCATTCGGGCTTTAATCTTCTCAATTTCTTCATTGGTCCTCTGAATAATCTGAGGACCTAAATACTTTCTCTCACCCGTCTCATCTCAATGGATGGGCAATCTACACTTCCTCCCATATAACATTTCATACGGAGCCACTCTGATAATTGTCTAATAGTTGTTATTATACGAAAATTCACTCAAAGGGAGATACTTACTCCAAGATCCCCCAAAATCCAGCACACAAGCACGCAACATATCCTCCAGTATGTGAATCTCCCTCTCAGACTGTCCATCCATCTGAGGATGATTAGCGGTAGTAAGCCGCAACTGGGTACCCATAGCCTTCTACAGGCACTCCCAAAACTTAGAGGTGAAGGTGGGGTCCCTATCGGATACTCTCAACCTCGAAGCCCCATGAAGTCGCACAATTTCCTTCACATACAACTCAGCATACTGCTCCACTGTATAAGTTGTCTTATAAGGCAAAAAGTGGGCTGATTTGGTGTATCTATCCATAATCACCCACACACAATCATATTGTCCTTCAGTCTTTAATAATCCAACCATGAAGTCCATGGTGGTGTCCTCCCATTTCCACTCCGGGATCCCTAAAGGTTGCAGCTACCCTGCTGGCCTTTGATGTCCAGCCTTCAACTGCTAGCAGGTTATGCACTTGGCCACATAATCCACTACATCCCTCTTCATCCTTGGCCACCAGTACAAAGTTCTCAAGTCTTGGTACATCTTCGTCGTACCCGAATGTAAGGAATAGGGAGTGGTATGAGACTCATCTAAAATCTCTCGCTAGATACTGAAATCCGTTGGAACGCAAATCCGACCCTTGTACCTTAGTAAACCCATCTCTGAAACAGAAAAGTCCTTAGCCACTCCAGCTAAGAAATCCTCTGTGTGATTCTTTAACCGTGGGTCCCCCTTTTGCACTTCCTTGATCCTCTCAGAGAGCGTGGACTGAAGTGTGATATTGGCTAGTTGACCAACTACCAATTCAATTTCTACTATGGTCATCCCTTCAGCTAACCTCTCTTATATCTGCCTCAAACTAAATAACTGCCCTGGGCCCTTCCGACTCAATGCGTCAGCCACCACATTGGCCTTCCCAGGATGGTATAGAATGTCGAAGTCGTAATCCTTTACCAATTCCATCCAATGCCTCTGGCGCATATTCAAGTCATTATGAATGAAGAAGTACTTTAAACGTTTATGGTCGGTGTATATTTTGCACTTCTTGCCATGCAAATAATGCCTCCAAATCTTTAGTGCAAATGCCACCACTGCCAATTCCAGATCGTGTGTGGGATACCTCTGCTCATAATCCTTCAACTATCTCTATGTGTAGGCTATCACATTTCCAGCTTGCATCAATACACACCCCAAACCATGCCTCGAAGTGTCGCAATAGACTACAAACTTTTCATTGTTTGACAATAGCTCAATACTGGAGCGGTGATCAGTCGCCGCTTCAACTCCTTGAAACTGTTCTCACATCTATCTATCTAGACAAACTTGGTCTTCTTACACATCAGCTCAGTCAACGGTGTAGCTATTGTGGAGAATCCCTCAACGAACCGCCGATAGTATCCTGCTAATCCCAAGAAACTCCTAACCTCTGGTAAACTGCTCGACCGGGGCCAATCCCTCACGGCCTTAATCTTGCTTAGGTCCACCAGAATCCCCTCCTTGCTAACAATATGGCCCAAAAATGTTACTTTGGGTAACCAAAACTCACACTTGCTGAACTTAGCATATAGCCTATGCTCTCTCAACCGTTGTAGTACCAAATGAAGATGCTGCTCGTGCTCTGTCTCTGACTGCAAGTACACTAGTATATCATCGATGAATACGATCCCAAACTTGTCCAAATAATCACTAAAGACCCTATTCATCAAGTCCATAAAGGTTGCTGTCCAAAGGGCATGAACAGGAATTCATAATGTCCATACCTTGTGCGGAATGTAGTCTTTGGTATGTCCTCCTCTTTAATCCTTAACTGGTGGTAACTGGACCAAAGGTCAATCTTGGAGAACACCATCTTCGCCTGTAGATGGTCAAACAAGTCATCGATCCTAGGCAGTGGGTACTTGTTCTTAATGGTCAACTTATTTAGTTCTCTGTAGTCAATGCACATTCTTAAGGATCCATCATTCTTCTTAACGAACAACACTGGAGCACCCCATGGCGAAAAACTCGGTCTGATGAATCCTAAGTCCAGTAACTCCTGCAACTGAATCTACAGTTCCTTCAACTCTGCCGGAGCAATTCTATAAGGTGTCCTAGATACTAGCTCCACCCCTGGCGCCAATTCTATGATGAACTCGATCTCTCGATGTGGTGGCAACCCTAGCAAGTCTGATGGGAACACATCAAGAAACTCACATACTAATCTGGTCTCATCCAGTCCAACCAAAACAATCCTAGAAGTATCCACTATGTTTGCTAGGAATCCTATGCAACCTTCTTGCATTAGGCCTCTAGCCTTTAGTGCAGAAATACTAGGTACTCGTGGCCCACTCACCGTCCCCACAAATACAGAGGGTACCTCCCCTTCCGGTTCAAAGGTCACCATCCTTCACTTGCAGTCTATCATTGCCCCGTACTTTGATAACCAATCCACTCCTAGGCTCATATCAAAGTTGTCCATCATTAGCTCAATCAGATCCACAGACAACTCTCTACCATCTATCTCTACAGGTAATGCTCTAACCCATCTCTTAGAGACTACCAGTTCCCCAGTAGGCAACAAAGTCCTAAATCCCCCGGCATACATATCACAAGGCCTACACAGATGGTCTATCATTCTAGCAGATACAAACGAATGAGTAGCTCCTGAATCAATCAATTTAGTAAATGAAGAACCGGCACTAGAAATCTGACCTGTCACGACTGAGGGACTAGCCTCAGCCAGTCAAGGTGAATACTCTGGCTGGAGTGAGGTTGTCGCTCTTCTTCGGCTCCTCACTTCTGGTTAATGGGCAGTCCTTCCTCAGATGACCAAC
This sequence comes from Humulus lupulus, assembly GCF_963169125.1. Classification (NCBI taxonomy): domain Eukaryota; kingdom Viridiplantae; phylum Streptophyta; class Magnoliopsida; order Rosales; family Cannabaceae; genus Humulus; species Humulus lupulus. Next base: position 182,116,973 of record NC_084796.1, read on the forward strand.
ACTCCCACAAGTAAAGTAGGATCTGACTCTGTACTCTCCCTGATGTCGTCGCCTGCACCGAGGGCACTCTAGGAAACTCATCCAGTTGTCTCCCCCACCCTGACGGCCACTGAAAGCACCCTGTACCCTCCTATCTGAACCAGGATTAACAAAAGAATCTGGGGCCTTTCTCTTATGTTCATTAGGGCCATTACCTCGGCTAGAACCAGTGAAAGGAGGTACCGTCCTTCGAGCATCGTGCCTTGCGGTGCCCTCTCTCCATATCTGATCCTCAGCCCCCTCATCAGTAAGAGCCTTCTCCACTACATGTGCATAGGTGGTACTCCTCCGATATAATGTTATCTTGACGCCACGGGCTATCATGATGTTCAATCCCCACACAAAACGATCCCTCCGTGCCATATCAGTGGGCACTAAGTCTGGTGCAAACTTCGCCAACCGGTCAAACTTCAGCGCATACTCTGTAACCGTCATCCGGTTCTGAGTCAGGTTGACAAACTCATCCACCTTTGCAGGATTGCAACACTATAGTATTTCTCGTTGAGGATGTCCTTAAATTCATTCCAAGTCATAACCGCCATATCCCTCCTCTGGGACACAACACCCCACCAGATGTGGGCGTCTTCCCTCAACATATAGTTGGCACAAGCTACCCTCTCATTCCCTTCCACCCTCATGAAATACAAGATGGAAGAAGTCATATTCATCCACTGCTCTGCCAACAGTGGGTCTCATTTGCCCTCAAAGGTGGGAGGATGCTACTTCCTGAACCTCTCATATAAAGGCTCCCACCTGTTTTCCATCACAGGCTGGGCTTGCACTGGTGCCACAGCCTATGGAATTTGTAACCCAATGCCCCGAGGAGGGTCCTGCTACCTCAACTCTCGGAGCTCATCTTCCGTTCGTTGAAGGCTAGCTTCCATTTCGACAAACTATTGTTGCCAATTTTGTGGAGCAAGTGGAGGGTCTTGAACTTGGTTGTCATCTTTGACCCTATTGCCACGGAGTCTCGGTGAGGCATAACTGCAATATGCCAGCAATCAGTGACACCACACATCAAGCATGATAACAACATCCAAAACCACCTCCTAGTTCCATCAATCAATTACAAAGAACAGATCAACACATCGCACACAACATAATCTTATAGCAATCAAGGGGTCATGCCCTTGCATCATGCATATATAAACACATTCATCATGCTCTATCTATAACATTCAAGCAAACAGGGCAGCTCAAACAAGCAGTTATGCACATATTTCATTAAATACCAACCAACCCTAAGTCAATCTTTTCACCAGCAGCGAGCATACATGTGTTGACCCTCGATTTGGTCAACTGACACGGAGTCAAATGCTTGATGTGAATAGATGTATTGAAATGGACTTAATAGCAAAAACACTAAAGAACACAACAGCTTATAGTGGTTCGGCCCCACGAAAATGGTAATGACCTACATCCACTTAAGCTATTATTGATATGAGTTCTCAAAGGAGTGATCAAAGAACTAGGGTTCTCTGAGTTTCACAGACCTGAGAGAGATCAACAAATACAATCGCAAGATAATCGCCTTAATTATCTTGTAAAGCGTAAACTAAGAATCAGCCAAAAGTCCCTCCCTTGAGCTATTTCTCTCTATTTATAGGCTCAAGGAGGATTACATGAATCAGTTACAGATATTCTTTCCTAATTAGTCGAATATTCAGGAAATCATGAGAGACAATCTCGGATATGATCATAACTGCACAAGATCTTCTCCAAATATACGGAGTATACGACCAAGCTGGTCGTATATAAAGTTCAAATGTTAAGCCATGGAAATCTCTCTGGTCGATGGTCGAACAGGACTTCTGCCAGGTGTCAGCCACGTGTTAAAAATGTCTGCCACATCATCCATACCTGCATTTTGGATAACAACATGTTCGGTCAATCTCCAGGAACCATAAACCTTGGCATGCTCTGATACCAAGTTGTAACGCCCTATAAACCTAGAGTCGTTACCATGTGATTTATAAATGTGCCATTAGCTTGTTAATCGAGGTTTTAGGTTGAAAATTGTAATTAAATTGAAACAAAGATTCATTTAACAACATTAGACATTCATTAAAATCATAAAAGTTATATATTTGGGATCCCAAAATATTGTTTCGAAAATGTATTACAACTCAAAATGTAAAAATAGTCGACCTAAGCAGCAAAGCAAATTATTACAACATATCTTCCCAAAAATAACCTTAGTCGTGGCAGCTAGGTAGGTCGAATATGTACACGCCGCTCCATGCTCTCCAACTCACGGTTGGCCAACCTTTCCTTTGCCCTTATCTGCACCATAGAGCACCCGTGATTCGAAGCCCAGAAAGAAAACCCAACACATATCAATATGATAATATACATCAAAACAGTCAACAGACTGAACACATAGCGGCCTACGCTGACCCAGGTGCTATACCAGGCCCTAGGTTCGCGATCTTCACCAAGCGGGTGGATACAGCACCCTAGGAGGGTCTCACTGTACCACCCTACTTCCATAGATCTGTTACTAAGCGAGTTAAAAAAACATGCGATTAGCTCACTAATCAAGGTTTTAGGATAAAAGTGTAGCTAAACTAGAATAAAAAGTCATTTAAAGACATTTAATGTAAAAAAGTGGTCATTCATTGAAATCGTAAAGAGTTAAACATTTTGGATCCCAAAATACTATTTAGAAAATACTTTACATCTAAAAATACATTTAAGGTTGACTTAGGCGACAAATCTATACCAATACATTACATCTTCCCAAAATAGCCCTGGTCATGGCAACCAGGTACAACGAACATGTACCCGTTGCTCCACGCTCTCCATACTCATGATTGGTCGACATTTCCTTTGCCCTTACCTGCACCATAGAGCACCCGTGAGCCAAAGCCCGGCAAGAAAACTCAACACAAAACAATTAACATGTGTATATCTATCAAAAGCATACAACAAAGCATCCAACACGCTAAACACATAGAGGCCATGCCATCCCAAGCGTTTTACCCGGCCCTGGGTTCGCGATCTTCACCGAGAGGATGACACCAGCATCCTAGGAGGGTCTCGCCCTAACAGTCTACACTCTGCATGCTCAATGCCATTCCCGGCCCCTTGCCGTATTCGGCTTTGCACTCCGCTTGCTCAACACCGTTCCCGGCCCCTTGCCGTACTCGGCTTCCTGCCGTTGTTGGCCTTTGTCGTTCATTCACAAATATGCACTACATAGAATAATATCAACAAATATTCACACATATACTAAACATAAACAATAGGGCTACGCCCTACAATTCAATCACATAGGGCCATGCCCTGCAACACAAATAATAGGGCCACGCCCTACTCTATGGGTACAATAGTTTTCTTACCTATGTCCAAAGCTATCTGAGCACCGCAATCCCAAGCACAGTCCTCTAACACGAGCCTAGTTGAAAACCTAGTCACAACATATTTATAATAGCCATTCATTAAATTCTAATCCAATAAATATCGTCAAGACATAAATCTAGCCTCCGAGACCTTGGATTCTACCAAACTGGGTAGTATAAACCTTCCTGAGCCTTAACGTTTGAGTTCTCAATCTAAAAACCTTCAAACAGCCAAATTTCTGCATTTGGGCTGCGACCCAGCCCCCCTTAAGGGCCGCGGTGCGCCCCAAGTCAGAGGCAAAATGCCTCTCTGCTGAGAGACACGGGCCGCAGTGCCTAAACCTTGCGCCGTGGCACCTGGGCAATTTTTTCCGAAGTCCCCTAGCCTATAAACTCAAGCGGGCCACGGCGCCTAATGAACAGGGCCGCAGCTCGAGCCCGAAACCCAGAAATCGAATGCAATTTTATGAGTTAACTTCCTTGAAAATCATTCTAAACACACCCCAAAATTAGAGTTGAGTCCCATAATCATTCTAATACACCTTAAGCAGTGCTAGAACCCCAAAATCTAGCTAATTCACCCCAATTCTCACCAAATCAAGTCTTAAATTCAAAACCCAACTAAGTTCATGGATTACGGTGGCATTCAGTAAAATAACAACTAAAAATCCATTCCTTGCTGATAATTCGACTTGGGCCAACTTCAAATCTCCTCCTAGCTCTAATCCCCCAATCCTCAAGCTTCTTCTTCTTCTCCAAAAATCAGAACTCCCACATCCTTAGAGAGAGAGAGAGAGAGAGAGAGTTACACGTGAGAGAGAGAAAGAAGTTTCTTTCTATTTGATTTTTCCCTTCTAACCCCTTCTAGTATCCCAGCTGCCTAGACATAAGCCTATCCCTTAGCGATAAAGTCTAAATTACCCTTAAGCCCATCCTTAACCCTCAAGTGCCACCAAGGGCAATTTCTTCATTAGCCATATTCTGTTAATTCCTCGAGTGTTCCTATAAATCCCCGTTCAATCCCAGCATATCCAATAATTACTAAATTATTACCCACTACTCGATAAATCTTGAACACGTATTACGTCCCCAAAATACCCCTAGGCTCATCCCGAGCCGGGTATTTGACCCCGTTGTTACTTTCTAGCTAACTATTCCCTAGGACCGTCTCAGATCGTGCATCACAAATATATCACCACTCACTCGTGGTATCAATCACAATATACACAAATATTTCATATATGCCCTCAACGATCTAAAAATTACAATTATACCCCTAATAGACAAATGGGGCCCACATGCATATTTAATTCACCTAAACATACATTTCTAATCACATAATCATCAAATTCATTTATAAACATAATTAAACCAATTATTGCCCTCCAGGCATGCTAATCAAGGCACTACAAGAAAAAATTCTTTTAATAACACCAAAAATGTGTTATCAAAACCTACGATAACACTTTCTGATGTGTTAAGACAGACCATGTTATCGTAGGTCAGGGTACTTTACATAACACTTTATCAGTGTTATACAGATGTGTTATTGTACTGTCAACGATAACACAATTTCTGTGTTATTTTAATATATAGATAAGTGTTGAATTATGTTATTTATAGTCGATACTATAACACTTTTTTTGTGTTATATTACACTTTAGTATAACACTTTTTTGTGTTATACTACACTTTAGTATAACACATTTTTTGTGTTATACTACACTTTAGTATAACACATTATTTGTGTTATATAATAAAGTTTCCATAACATAATTCTTTGCATAAAAAGTGTTATTGTAATATATATTATAACTCAATTTTCGTATTATTGTTATATTTAGATATATTTAAATTCTCATTATATATTTTATTTATATTACACTAATTTATTCTATTATATTTTAATTTTTTTTATATAATTAAAATTAGCTTTCTAATATATACTAGCATCATCAAATGAACTTGATTTTCAAATAACAAAAAGTAAGAACATTCTACGTTGAATTAATAATCCACAATTTAATTTAAAACATGCAACATTGTCATCAACAACAAAATATTCTTTAAGTATTCAAGGAGTCTAAAATTTACTACTTTCAACACAGAAATAACGCTTCGATGGATTTTTCCTCTACTTCTGCATCATCCATTGACAGGTTCTTAGAATTGTAGCTGTTTGATGGTTCTTCAATAACCTCTTTTTCAAATCCATTTTCCTTACCATTCTGGAGCTTAACTGAAGGACGCATTCTCTTCAAAGGTGACAACAATCTAGTAACACCGGCTTCAACATTGGCTCCACATATTGGCTCTTTTAAATAAGTAACAAAAGGGGTACCGATAAGCTTTCCCTGACAACCCTTAACACTGTCTGACGAGCACCTGAAAAATCCAACTATCTAAGTTAGGAAATCTAGCAGAAGTCTAACAAGCAGTCTGTGTAGATGATCCAAGACATAAAATGACTAGGATATAAAAAATTAAAACACATTTCTCAAAAGCAGATAATATAGCCAATATTATCCAGTTAACACTTGACTTGGAGCGCTTGAACTTTATTCATACGGACTTCAGCTTCTTAATGAACAAGTAGCCAATAATTATTTTAATTGATACTATAATCCCCTTCTGAAATTACTTAGTTAAAGCTATTTTTCAATAGATGGATTGGCACCACCGGTTTGTACATCACATGTTTACCAGTGTTATTTACCAATTACATAAGGATAGGGATGCAAGCTTACTTTTCATGTGGTCGATGAATTATTTCAACTCTGGATCTTCCCACGACGTTTTTAGAAAGTCTAAAAGTGGTCATCCTCCTTAATTGAAGCCAATAGCTCTGAGGGGTTTTCCAAATATCGAAAAATCTTATGTTCATAAACCTAGCAATCAAAATTATAGTTACTCAACCACTAGAACTAAAATTAAGGGAATAAATAAAATAAATTGTAGCAGATATCAATGGAAACCAAATTTACCTCTGCAAGCAGAAGAATCTCATCAACATTCAAGCAACAAGCAGTACTTAGTTGTTCACTAAGATCTTTACAGCAACCTTGCTTTAGCAAACTAACAGTGTATAGCATAGGAAGATCACTTCCATCGCCGTAAAACACAGTCACGGTTATTTGCCGAGTTGCAGTTGAAGGTAGTGGCAACGACAAATACATGAAGGGATCAAAAGTGATTGAAATCTTTCCACATGCTGGGCAAACCAGTGTCGACTTATATTGACCCTGACCATTAACATATAAACATTGTAAGAGAAGAAAATACTTTTGTATCAGTACAGGAAAAAATAAATGCTTATGGTTCAAGGAAAGAAGAAATATAGCTTTCAAGAAAGAAGACTTTAATTCCCACTCACCTGGCAAACATCCACTATCAATGAGTCATTCAGGGCCCTGTGATTTTGCAAATGATGAAGATCCAATGCCTACACCAATCTGCAAAATAGACAGTTAAACTGTCATTTTCTACAATTTAGTATCCCATAGAGAAAAAAAAAAAGAGGTTTGCAAATTATCATATTACTTCAGTAGCCAAAGGGCAAAAGTAAATGTTTCTGTAAAACTGAAAACTTAACTTCTTTTTATTTAGTGTAACAATAAAAATAATTAAAGAAATAAATAATACTTAACGTGACATCTAGGCAAGTAAGATGTTTGACAAAAGAAAGTATTAAAAAAAGAAATACCCTGAACTATTAAAAAAGAAAGTAATCACTATAGATTACTTGGACAAAAGAAAGATGAAACAATTAAAATATTATCTATTATTAAAAACAGTCAACAATATTCATAAGAACTCATTAGCCTAAAAAATTATAGAGGTATGTTGACTTACAAGACCCAGTCTTGGATACTTGCCTAAAATATGCCAAAAGGTACCTAACATAGTGACATGGTGTGCTCAAAATATAATGATATATTATTATGGCCAATTTATCGTTAAAGAGGGTGACACAATTCAATATAAGCAATCACTTGTTACGGTTGTTTCAGACATTATGAAAGGTAAAATCAGACTTGATGGCTATGAAGGAATGGAAATAATGGCCAAAAAAAATTCCAATAATGTAAACCAGAAAATAAGATGTAATACTCTGTTTTGTCTTTAGAAAACATAGCCCCCCAAAAAAACTCAGCAATGAAGGCTGGAAATAGACAAAAATCAGCAACAAAGACTTTGAAGAAACTAACCTAGAATAGAGCCAAGCACTGACACATGACTCATTCAGATCTCTCTAAGTGTCTCTGTCTAATTGTAAATACATGATATGTGTGCATGCTATGCAGAAATGTAGATCATGTTAGGCTAATTCTAGTTAAAACCTAGTTCATGTCAACAACAGCTGCATACCTTCCAACTAACAGTGAAAATATACTAATCAATTTAATTGATGAAGAACAGAGAAATAACAGTCTTTACAAAAACTACAAAAAATCATGATTAAAATGCAATGCAATAAATCCAATATGTTAATAATACTCTGGAACTTTGACTCTTTTATCTATGAAAGAGAGCTAAGTAAAACCTCCAATTATAGCACCTAGTATCTTAATCAACAAGAATGTGCAGATTTTTTTATAAAATAAACAGGGCTTATAATCAATAACCAAAACAGAGTGTTAGTGGCACCACACATATGAGAACATAATTTATAAGCAAGAAAGTTTCATGCACCTTTAAACAAAAATACAAATTTCAAGCCATGCTAAGTCAAGGTAATTTCAGCAGCAAAAAAAATTGTCAAGCTAATTAATAAGTACTATTATAGCAAACTGAATTGAGACAGTTGAACTAAGTACTTGCTCAATAATTGATGCTTACTATAAAAACTGTAAAATGGAATGGAGGTAAGATCAATGCAGCTTGAGAATAAATTGAATCAATACCATAACATATCTATATGAGTCGTGTGTTTCAATGCGTCAAGAAACAGAAGCACACAGGATAATAACTTCATGTATGCTTCCATGAGATGGAATAAAGACTTGAAAATAAACCGCAAAGATCTTCAACTTCCATTTATTTAACTGTACAATGATATATAAAGTAGCACAGTGTGTGATTCAAATATCTCTTATCAAATTTAAGTATTAGAGATTTAGAATACCCTCTTAATGAAGTCACGTCCGTTAGAATCTGTGTAGAATGTTCCATTAGTCTTTAAGGCTGTTGTAATTTGAGTAGTGATTTCTTTTCCTATGCTATCATCCACAGGTAAAGGTCCAATCTAAAAATAGAATACCATAATCAGCAAACAGTAAATTGACAACTATATATATATATATGAAAAACAAAGTTAACAGAATTCTCTGTGCTCTTGGTAGATCAATTTCAGAAGTTAACTTACAGTAAACTCAACTTCAGCGTGCTCCTTTTCCTTGAATACCCTAGTAATCTGTGCATACATTTGGGTTTGTTACTGAAATTATAAGGAATAATGTCCCTAGGTTGAGAACACAATTCCAAACATGTTATCTAATCATTCCTACCCAATTACAGTTTGATATATCAAGTCTAAAACAACTGTATGATCTTGTTATATTTGGAGCAGCAAATCACCTAAGATATCCATGGATTGAGCCGTTGGTGTACTTCATCCAGTACCGGACCTCGAACCATAGTTAGAGAAGCCTGGAACATAGGAGTGTTACCTTTAGGTACTCAATTCTATAAATTGACAGTTCATGATCATTTAAAAATTTTACACAAATTAAACGACTTTAGTTACCTGGCTATCGGATTTGATTGGAAATGTGCCATTTGGACGAAAGACATATGCTCCAGAAGCCTTCAACAGAAAAGACAACACCACATTGATAACAGCTAAAACTACTCTAAACAATAGAAGTAATCTAGGAATTGACAAAGCATAGTAAATTTTTTAAGTGCATAGATAATTCACTACCTGTGGATCTTTATCAGTTCCATACAAAAACAAACCATATAAAATGAAGTGGAAAAGGTACTGGGAAACTAAATCTTTAACATAGCATACCAAATTTCTGTTGTTAGCATAGTGTGAAAGCTTTCCATCACGAGCTGAATAAATTAGCTTCAAACTTCCTTGTCCAACTTCTATAGTGTTGTCTATACTTTCTTCTGACCTGTACACAGAAGAAATGGCTACACTAGAGCCTGTAAAGTAGAGCAATAATTAGATTATCAGGTCTAACTTGGAGAGCTCTTATATGTAACACCTTAAACATTACAATATGGCCAACCTGTTTGTTTAGTGGTAGAAATTATGTAAGTGCTGAAACCAATTGGCGGTACTGACACTGTAAATGCAAGCCAATATTTAATTGTTTCTTTCGGAGATTCACCCAAATATGCTCTCACATAATAATTTCTAACACTAAAAGTGGCATTCAATATAGGAAGAAGTTGGGCTTCAACTTTCTTCCCACTAGAATCCTGAACACTAATTCTGTCAGTGGAAACCTACATAAAATTTCAGTTGCAAAGCCATTAGTAAACATGAATAAGTTAATATTAAATTTTTTGCAGTTTTCTCCAAGTCAATGATGGTTACTTCTTAAATTAAGAAAGTGTTTGACACAGATAGACATAGCATTATGTCCTCAAGTGTTCAATATTTGAACTCTTTTTGGTTGAAAGTGTGTAATAGAAATCATCAGTTCAAGTAGACCTTTTCAAATTTATGTTGATCAGCATATGAAGTACAGTTTAGCTACTTACAGGAATTCGTATTACTTCTTCTCTCTTCCACCCTAGGGAATTGTAGATGACAACGGCCTAGCAAGAAAATACATGATGATAAGATGACATAAAAAAGGGAATTCTCTAATACTCAATTGAGTTGGATATTACAACTTACAAGTAAAAATGTACTTACCAAACTTTTCCCATCAGACAGGACAGCTTCTGATGGAGGACAATAACTTATGTTAAGAAGAGGACACTGCCAAGAAAAGCCAAAACATAAAACTGAATTGAGGTACACTCTGTTACTGAGAAAAGTGTAATAATAATGGTGCTGAAGATTGAAGTTAGAGGTGCTTAAATAAATGCATCAACATTATAATACTACTTCGCGATTGAGACCTCCACACATCCTCAACCCTGAGCCAAACAAAAAATTCTAATAACAGCTAATTTTTTTTACAAGATTATTAGTTTATTAAAGACAAGAAGAGCAAATAAAAATTAAGGTTACTTAAGTTGTTTCTTCATTCATATATGGTCTAATAGAATAAGTAAATATGTAGAAATTTTCATGAGATTATTCTTTGGTTCATATTTACTTGTAAGAGCAACATGAAAATCTGCTTTCTTTTTCAGAAAGACTGATCAGTGATTCAGTGAAGTACTGAACTTAAACAAATTATTGACCCAATAATAATAAGTAAAGAAACAGATATAAAACAAAACCCATTTTCTGAAACATTATTAATAATTAAAATTCAAAAGTAAGTTTAATTCCACACACCTTACATAAATATGTATAGATCAGATTATATGTAGCTAACAGAAGCAGACAAACTGATAGTGAAAGCACAACGAATACGAAAGAAAGAAAAAAACAAAACTATATATGTTTTATCAAATGGATAAAGAGCACCCCAGTAACAAGCTAATAAAATTGTTTGTTGCTGAAGCACTAGTATCAAGCTTCATGAAAACAGAATGTTAAAATATACAGTAAAGGTGCCTAATTTGTGTACCTGAATTCAATAGTTATATGCTCAGAGTGGCCATGTCATTATGGTTTGCTTATATATATACACACACACAAACATAATGGCCAACTATTGAGCTAAACTATTCATTTACTCAAAGTGATGTGTATGTGAGATATTTAAGCACCATGGTGTCCATTAATTCTTTTCTTAGTTTTTATGACATTAATTAAAAAAGTTTTGAGAAAGTACTGCATTTTCTACGTTTTTGGATTATATGTGCTCTATAATTGCATTATCAACCTGTCATGAAATTAATATAATCCTAATACATATTTAGTTTTAAATAATTAGAATACTATCTTTTTAACATAACTAGGAGGAGCTTTTATATTTATTTGGTACCAAATTATTTCAGAGCTTGTCTGTCTGCTTATTTTACAGTGTAATGTCTTCTTTTAACCACCCATTTTCATTTGTAAAAGTTATGATTAAATGCTTTCAATTTCACCATCCATCATGCCAGTTTCAAATAATATTTGTTTGAATCAATTTGATAGCTATAAGTTGGTGTGTTGTGAACCTTTCCATATACATGCATTGACAGTATTGTCATTGTGTATTGTCATTTTTATTGGGTTATTTAAAAAATTCTATCATTATTTGATCACTTACCTGATTAAAAAAGACTAGAGTTTTTCTTCTCTTTCTTTTTTTTAATGACATAAAAGAGTTTCCCTAACAATAGCCTTGGTAGAACATTAGAGTGTAAGCTCTTTCATTCAAGCTGTTGATATTTAATTTTGTTTATTCGTATTTTGCTGAATATTCTTCTTATTTTAAAATATAATACTTAATATTCTTCAATAGTGTGTTACTTTATTTTAGTACCAGTTTTTTGTTGGTTCCTTGATCTGTAATGGAAGTGAAACAAGCACTTTTGTTAGGAAAGGTCATAAAACAGTAGACATGCCTCTTGACAGTGATGTTTTCCAAGTTTTTCTTGGCTACAATGATCCTTAACAGGTATATGCATTTGTCTATATGTATATATTTTTTTTAAAATGAGTTTCAATTCTTAGTTATAAATTTTGCTTGTATAGATAGCTATTGGTTTATACTACATGGTTCCTGAGATCTGAAGCAATCATGATGTTGGGTTTTCTATTTGGTGGAATTAAGTTAAAGAATTTGACTTGAAATTTATGAAACTGTTCAAATGGTTTCTTTGTTTGATGGCCTGAAATTAAGGTTCATATTGCACTAGGATACCAATTTGGGAAGACATAAATAGTGTTCATGGGTTACAATGGCCTAACCAGGTTCAAGTAAAGTGTTTTACTGCATGTAAGTTAGCAAGAAACAAAAGGTTGTCGAGAGCAAATTAGTAACTTATAAATTCATCAAGTGTACTTCTGGTTTATAAGATAAACATGTGTCAAGTAGACTTCTGTAACTTGTTATATTTTAATTGCCTGGCTATTATTTATGTATACATTTGTTGGCATTATGTGGTCATTAATATTATTGATTAGTTGTAGATATCAGACTTAAAGGAAACCAAGAACCCGTGCACACGTGCCTTACACTAGAATATCATGTATACATTTATGAGGTGCATGTACCAACACAGATTTAATACATACTTTAAGCATAAACCTTCCCCTGTTTTAGCAAAAGACTGAATTGTTCGATCACATCTTAATATTTTATTAGGATCTGGAAATGAAAAGAGACCATTTTTCATCTAGACCAGATTTAAAAAGGTCAAACAAGAAAAACCCAATTTAAGAATACCATCATATGATCAGTCATCATATAGCAAAGCAAGTACGACACGCTACTAAATTCTGAGACCACCTGATTCATTTACAAGAGTGCAATTTTCTTTTTCCATTCAAGTAAGACTGTATTCTATCATATACAAGATTTACAACACCAAAGAAAAATGTGAACAAAGTAAAAAAAAAAACATAAAAGAAGTTAATTAAGCAAAAGAAACATGAAAACAGTAAAGGTGCCTAATTTGTGTACCTGAGAATGAGTGAAACAGCTGGTGCGTTTGAGGTATTTCTCAGAATAGAAGAGGCTCCTCCATTGATAGAGCAAAGGAGAACTTGGTACAAAGAGAGGGCTGACCTGCAAGAGCAAGCTACGGGACCTGTAAGACTGAAGAAATGCAGAAGAAATGCAGATTAGAAACAAACTGCAAGAGCAGGCTACGAACGGACCACGAACGGAAACCGAGAGACCGAGCCTACTGGAAACCGAGAGAGATAGACCACGAACGGAGAAAGACGAAGACCGATTGAAGATTGAAGGGAACAGGAGACCAGGAAGGGGAAGAACGATTGAAGATTGAGGAAATGGGTATTGGGGGAAATGGGTACACGGGTTGAAAAAAGTTCAGTAAAAAAAAGTTAAGTAGAAAAAAGCTAAGTATTTTGGCGGTACCTTATTTTAAGTTGCCGCCTGAAATTTTTTTCACCTACAATAACTCTTTTTCAATTCTATTATAATCATGTGTTATGGTAATGGGTATTTGGTGTAGTGAGGCCCTAAGCCTTATTAGCAAATTTGGGACGCTACCACTATCCCCTCCTTACAAAAATTTCGTCCTCCACAACACTTTTACTAAGGTGATGGTCTTGCTCCGCAAGACCTTATCCTTTTGATCGAGAATCTGTACCGACTTCTCTTCATACTATAAACCCTGATCCAGCTCCAAGTTCTCATAACTCAGCACGTGCGTAGAATCTGATACATACTTCCGGAGCATGGATCATGGAACACATTGTGAACCCCTGATAGAGCTGGAGGCATCGCCAATTTGTAAGCTACCTCTCCAACCCGTTCCAGAATATCAAAGGGGCCAACAAACCTAGGGCTCAGCTTTCCCCGAACACCAAACCGTTTTACCCCTCTCAAGGGAGAAACTCTGAGAAATACATGGTCACCAACTTGAAACTCTATGCTCCTGTGTCTCAAGTCTGAGTAACTCTTCTGGCGACTCTGGGAGGTGAGCATTCAAGCTCTAATCTTTTTAATAGCCTTATTGGTCCTCTGAACAACCTTAGGACCCAAATATCTCCTCTCACCAGTCTCATCCCAATGGATAGGTGATCTACACTTTCTTCCATATAACATCTTATACAGAGCCACTCCGATAGTCGCCTGATAACTGTTATTGTATGAAAACTCAATCAAAGGGAGATACTTACTCCAAGATCCCCCAAAATCCAGCACACAGGCTCGTAACATATCCTCCAGTATCTGAATCGTTCTTTCAAATTGTCCATCAATCTGAAGATGATAAGCGATACTAAACCGCAACTGCATGCCCATAGCCTTCTGCAGGCTCTCCTAAAACTTGGAGGTGAAGGTGGGGTCCCTGCGGATACTATCGACCTCGAAGCCCCATGAAGTCGTACGATTTCCTTCACATACAACTCAGCATAGTGGTCCACAGTATAAGTTGTCCTAACAGGAAAAAAGTGGGCGGACTTAGTATACCTATCTACAATCACCCACACTGAATCATGTTGTCCCATGGTCTTCGGTAACCCAACCACGAAATGCATGGTGATATCCTCCCATTTCGACTCTAGAATTCCTAGAGGCTACAACAACCATGCTTGCCTTTGATGTTCAGCGTTTACCTGCTGACAAGTTAAACACTTGGCCACATAATCCACCACATCTCTCTTCATCCCCGGCCACTAATACAGAGTTCTCAAATCTTAGTACATCTTCGTCGTACCCAGATATAAAGAATAGGGAGTGGTATGAGATTCATCCAAGATCTCTTGCCTGATACTAGAATCTATCGGAACACAAATCCGGCCTTTGAACTTCAGTAATCCCATCTCTGAAACAGAAAAGTCTTTAGCCACTCCGGCTAAGATGCCCTCCTTATACTCTCTCAACTGGGGATCCTCCCCCTGTGCCTCCTTGATCCTCTCAAGGAGCGTAGACTGAAGAGTGATGTTGGCTAACTGACCAACCCCCAACTATATACCTACTCTAGTCATCTCTTCAGCTAACTTGTCTGATGTCTGCCTCGAATTGAATAACTGTCCTAGGCCTTTCCGACTCAGAGCATCGACCACTACATTGGCCTTCCCAGGATGATATAGAATATCACAATTGTAACTTTTACCAATTCCAACCAACGTCTCAGGCGCATATTGAGATCCTTCTTACTAAAGAAGTACTTCAAACTCTTTTGGTCGGTGTATATTTCGCACTTCTTTCCATATAGATAATGTCTCCAAACCTTAAGTGCAAATACCACCGCCGCCAATTCCAAATCATGTGTGGGATATCTCTATTCATACTCCTTCAGCTGTCTTAAAGCGTAGGCTATCACCTTTCCGGCTTGCATCAGTACACACCCCAAACCCTGTTTGGAAGCATCACAATAAACCACAAACTTCTCATTGTTTGACGGCAGACTCAAAGCTGGAGCGGTGATCAGTCGCCGCTTCAATTCCTTAAAAAATATCTCACAACTGTCTGCCCATACATACTTAGTCTTCTTATGTGTCAATTTGATTAATGGAGTGGATATTCTGGAGAATCCCATGATGAACCCTCGATAGTACTCAACCAATCCCAAAAACTCCTAACCTCTGATACACTGCTCGGCCTAGGAAAATCTCTCACTGCCTCAATCTTGCTTGGGTCAACCAGAATCCCCTCCTTACTGACAATGTGACCAAAAAATGTTACTTGGGGTAGCCAAAACTCACACTTGCTGAACTTAGCATATAACCTATGCTCCCTCAACCGTTGTAACACCAGGCGTAGATGATGTTCGTGCTCTGTCTCTGACTGAGAGTACACCAGTATGTCATCAATGAATATGATCGCAAACTTGTCCAAATAGTCCTTGAAGACCCTGCTCATCAAATCCATGAAGGCTGTCGGGGCGTTGGTTAATCCAAAGGACATGACCAGGAATTCATAGTGTCCATACCTTGTACGGAAAGTGGTCTTTGGTATGTCCTCCTCTTTAATCCTTAACTGGTGGTAGCCTAACCGAAGGTCAATCTTAGAGAACACTGTCTTCCCATGCAGCTGGTAAAACAAGTCGTCAATCCTAGGTAGTGGGTACTTGTTCTTAATGGTCAACTTGTTTAGCTCCCTATAGTCAATACACATCCTTAAGGATCCATCCTTCTTCTTCACGAACAACACTGGAGCACCCCATGGTAAAAAAACTCGGTCTGATTAATCCCAAATCTAGTAACTCTTGCAACTGAATCTTTAGTTCCTTCAACTCTGCCGGAGACATTCTATAAGGTGTCCTAGATATTGGCTCCATCCCTGGCGCCAATTCTATAACAAAATCGATCTCTCGGTGTGGCAGAAATCCTGGAAAATCCGCGGGGAATAAATCTGGAAACACACATATCAGTCTGGTCTCACTCGGTCCAACCGACACAACTCTAGAGGTATCCACAATGTTTGCTAGGAATCCTATGAAACCCTTCTGCATCAGGTCTCTAGCCTTCAGTGTCGAAATCATAGGTACTTGCGGTCCACTCACTGTCCCCACGAATACAAAGGGTACATCCCCTTTTGGTTCAAAGGTCACCATTTTGCGCTTGCAGTCAATCGTCGCCCCATACTTCGATAACCAATCCATCCCTAGGATCATATCAAAGTCACCCATTGCTGGCTCAATCAGATCCACAGAAAACTCCCTATTGTCTATCTCTACTGGTAATACTCTAACCCATCTCCTAGAGACTACCAATTCCGTAGTTGGCAACAAAGTCTAAAATCTCCTAGCATACAAATCACTAGGTCTACACAGCTGATCTATCACTCTAGCATAAACAAATGAATGAGTAGCCCCTAAATCAATCAATGTAGTAAAAGAAGAACCAGCACTAGAAATCTGACCTGTCACGAGCAAGGGGCTAGCCTCAACCTCAATCTGGGTCAAGCTGAATACTCTGGCAGGAGCGAGACAGTCGCTGTGCTTTGGCTCTTCCTTCTTGGCTTGTGGGCAGTCCTTCTTGAGATGACTAATACTGTAACGCCCTAGATAGCCAAGACCGCTACACTATGTACTTGTAAAGTGTGGGACTTGCTAATCAAGTCATTAATTTAAAAACGTGTCATTAGTTTAAGTGTTCTAGGGTTAAAAGACATTTTGGCCTCAAAAGATACACTTTATATGTTATAAACAGTTTACAAAAGGGATCCCCAAAAGATCAGTGTTTAAAGGCTGGTTTGCAAAATTCAACAGTTAAAGGTATACATTAGCCATACTAAGGCAAAATACAAGGTTCTGGTCCTCTTGTCCCTGTAACCTCCTCAGCCGTGGCGGCCGAGCGGCCTGCCATGTACATTTACCCTACAGAGCTCTCCAATCAAGGCTGATCGATCTTGCCTTTGCCTTTACCTGCACCACGTAGCACTCGTGAGCCGAGGCCCAGCAAGAAAACAACATACACAACATATATAGCAATCTCAAACATGTATTCTAGTAAGCATGTTCAATTATTCAATCCATAGCAAATAAGCATACTCCAGGGTACAAACAACCTCATCCACACTTAGATCATACAACAATCTCATCTATAGCTTAGTACAACATCCAATATACACAAATACTAGGGCCGACACCTTAGGCCGCACCCCCTGTTTAACCCACTGACTTTGGCCCGCTTAAACCGAGCTCATTGCATAATAAGCTATCCTCGGATACCAGTGTCCGAGCTATGCCAATTGCACAAGTTAATAGTGGCACGCTTAGGCCATTGGTTTACAATTTACATGGCATAATACCATTCTTTCAGTCATATATGTATCAGGGGAGCCCTTAGTCCTGCTCAAATATTCAACCGGGTGTAGTTTTCTTACCTTTAATCTTTTCGGTTTTCGATTATGAGCTACGCCCCTCCAGCACGATCCGATCCCGAGCCTAAGCCTTTATCACCTAGTCACAACCAAAGTATAAGGTCTCATTAAAACTCAAATTAGGGTTTCCAGTCACAAAACTAACTCCCGGGAATTCAAATTCCACCAAGCACGATGGTGGAACCAATCCCAAGCAAACTAGACCACATCCCCAAGCCTAAAATCCTCAAAAGTTCAATTGCACAATCAAGGGTTGCGGCCCTTGGAGCTTAGCCGCAGCCCTAGCCCCAAAACAGAGCCAAGGACCAACCTGGGCAAGGACACGCGCCGCGGCGCCCACCCTTGGCCGAGCCTCCTTGGCTTTTCTTCATCCTAGGGCCGCAGCACTCTAGAACAGAGCCGCGGCCCTTCCCTTCGTGCCCAGAAAACCCACCATTCTAAGGCTCAAAACCTCAGCCAAAACCACCCCTAACCTCCCTACTTCAACACCCAGCATTACCAAAGCGTACAACCCAACTTAAGCCACACAATTCAATAGAAAATCCAACCCAACACACACTAGAATTCTCTTTTTAATCTCTGAAACCCAAGAACTCAAACACCCAAAACTAACCAGCCAAGAACTCAAATTCAAACCTCTAATTCATGGAATAAAGCTTACCTTAATAACAGAACCTTTCCTCTAGCTAAACTCCAACTGATTCCCAAATTTCCCAGCGCAATTCCACCCTAATCAATAATTGGACAGCACCTCAATAACCAGTTGATACATAAGGTTAAACTTCAGAAAAACACATGGATTACCCTTACCTTAGTCTTGATTTAGTCCTGGATTATTCACTGAGCTAAGCCTCAAGTTTACCCCTGAATTCCTCTGAGTTCCCAGCAATCTATAGCTCCAACTTCTCAAGAATTTTCCCCTGTTTTTCCCCTTGAGTATCTCTTGAATGTTCCTTGAGAGAGAAGACTAAACTGAAGGAAGAAAAATAAGGTCAGTTTATCTTTTTCCTAAAGGCTTCCTAGCTTTTGTCCCATTCATTAAGTTAATCCCAAGGCTTGGGGTGCCGGAACCGTCCCCGAGGCCAAAACGGTAAAATCCCCCAATATTCCCACCTAGACATCCTAACCTCAAATATATCTCCATATATTTATTTTCATAACCCGATAGTTCAAATAGCTACCCGATACCTAAAGTACCCCTGACTTGTCCATAGTCATATCTTAAGTCCCGTTGTGACTTTTCCCGCTATCTGACCCTAGGATCGTCTCGAGTTGCACTTTATGAACCTGCCCACATAATAATGTGGTTCTCACATATATCACATAAATATTTCATATCATCACATAATATCATTAATTATCATATAATCATCATCAATCACATATTCACACATTTAAGTCAATAATATTCACTCTAATCCCATTTATGCCCTCCCGGCACACTAATCAAGGCCCTTAAGCCTTAATAGCGAATTTGGGTCGTTACAAATACTCCCATAAGTAAAGCAGGCCCTGATCCTGCACTCTCCCTGGTGTCACCGTCTGCACCGAGGACACACTGGGAAACTCCTCCAGTTGTCTCCCCCGCCCTGACAGCCACTGAAAGCACCACATGCCCTCCTCTCTGAGCCAGGAGGAACAAAAGAGTCTGGGGCCTTTCTCTTCTTCTCACTGGGACCACTACCCCAACTAGATCCAGTGAAAGGAGGCACCGTCCTCTGAGCATCACGCCTAGCAGTGCCCTCTCTCCTTATCTGATCCTCGGCCCCCTCATCTGTAAGGGCCTTATCCACTACCTGTGCATATGTGGTAGTCCCCGGATCCAAGGTTATCTTGACATCACAGGCGATCATGACATTCAATCCCTGCACAAACTGATCCCTCTATGCCATATCATTCGGCACCAGATCTGGCGTGAACTTCGCCAACCGGTCAAACTTCAAAGCATACTCAGTAACTATCATTCGATTATTAGTTCGGTTGATAAACTCATCAACATTTGTAGCTCGAATTGTGACACTATAGTACTTCTCATAAAAAATGTTCCTGAACTCTTCCCAAGTCATAACTGTGACATTCCTCTGTGACACAACATCCCACCAGATTCGGGTGTCTTCTCTCAACATGTACCTGGCACAAGCTACTCTCGCATTCCCTTCCACCCTCATGAAATCCAGGATGGAAGAAATCACGTTCATCCACTGCTCTGCCCGTAGTGGGTCTAGTCCAGCCTTGAAGGTGGGAGGGCGTTGCTTCCTGAACCTCTCATACAAAGGCTCTCATCTATTCTCCACAACAGGCTGGGCTGGCACTGGTGCCACAGCTTGTGGAACCTGCAACCTAGTGCCCTGAGGAGGGACCTATTGCCTCAACTGTCTAAGCTCTTCTTTTGTTCGGTGAAGTCTAGCTTCCATCTCAACAAATAACTGTTGCCAATTCGGTGGGGCAGGAGGACGGTCCTAACCCTGGTTGTCATCCTCAGCCCTATTTCCGCAAAGTCTGATTGATCACCGAGGAATCACAACAATATGCCTGCAATCAATAACGCCACTTATCAGGCATAATAATAACATCCAAAACCACATCCCAATTAGGATCAACCAACCACAACCAGCAATCCACATAACACAGATTACATACAACAATCAAGGGGCCATGCCCTAGCATCATGCATATGTCAACTCATTCATCATGCTCTATTAAAATAATTAGGCAAACATGGCACTTTAACAAACAATCAAGCATATAATTCAATAATTACCAACAACCCTGAGTTGAGATTGTCACTGGCAGCGAGCGTACATGTTCGGTCAATCTCCAGGAAACATAAACCTTGGCTCGCTCTAATACCAAGTTGTAACGCCCTACTTCCTTAGAGTTGTTACTAAGTGAGTTAAAAAAATGTGACATTAGCTCGCTAATCGAGGTTTTAGGTTAAAAGTGTAGCTAAACTGGAATAAAAAGTCATTTAAAGACATTTAATGTAAAAACGTGGTCATTCATTGAAATCGTAAAGAGTTAAACATTTGGGATCCCAAAATACTATTTAGAAAATACTTTACTTCTCAAAATACATTTAAGGTCGACTTAGGCAACAAATCAATACCAATACATTACATCTTCCCAAACTAACACTAGCCGTGGTAGCCAGGTAGGCCGAAAATGTACCTGTCACTCCACGCTCTCCATACTCATGGTTGGTCGACCTTTCATTTGCCCTTACATGCACCATAGAGAACCCGTGAGCCGAAGCCTAGCAAAAAAAATCAACACAAAACAATTAACATATGCATATCTATCAACAACATACAACAAAGCAGCCAACAGGCTAAACACATAGCGACCATGTCGTCCTAGGCACTTTACCAGGCCATGGGTTCGCAGTCTTCACCGAGAGGATGACTCGAGCATCCTAGGAGGGTCTCGCCCTAACGGCCTGCACTCCGCATGCTCAAGGTCATTCCCGACCCCTTGCTGTACTCGGCTTTGCACTCTGCGTGCTCAACATTGTTCTCGGCCCCTTGCCGTGCTCGGCTTCCTGCCGTTTCCAGCCTTCGCTGTTCCCAAACTTCACTGTTCATTCACAAATATGCACTACATAGCATAATATAAACAAATATTCACACATATACTAAACATAAACAATAGGGCTATGCCCTGCAATTCAGTCACTTAGAGCCATGTCCTTCAATACAAACAATAGGGCCACGCCCTGCTCTACCGGTACAACAGTTTTCTTACCTGTGTCCCAAGCTATCTGAGCAACGAATTCCCAAGCACAGTCCTCTAACACGAGCCTCATTGAAAACCTAGTCACAACATATTTATCAAATTCATTCATCACATTCTAATACAATAAATAGCCTCGAGACATAAATCTAGCCGCCGAGACCTTGGATTCTACCAAACTGGGTAGTAAAAACCTTCTCGAGCCTTAACGTTTGAGTTCCCGAGCTAAAAACCTTCTGCATTTGGGTCGTGGCCCAGCCCCCCTTAAGGGCCACGGTGCACCCCAAGTAAGAGGCAAAATGCCTCTCTGGTGAGAGACACGGGCCACGACGCCTAAACCTTGCTCCGCAGCGCCTGATGAACAGGGTCGTAGCTCGAGCCCGAAACCCAAAAATCCCATGCAATTTTATGAGTTAACTTCCTTGAAAATCATTCTAAACACACCCCCAAAATCAGAGTTGAATCCCATAATCATTATAATACACCTTAAGCAGTGCTAGAACCCCAAAAACTAGCTAACTCACCCCAATTCTCACCAAATCAAATCTTAAGTTCAAAACCCAACTAAGTTCATGGATTACAGTGGTATTCAGTAAAATAACAACTAAAAATCCATACCTTGCTGATAATTTCGACTTGGGCCAACTTCAAATCTCCTCCTAGCTCTAATCCCCCAATCCTCAAGCTTCTTCTTCTTCTCCAAAAATCATAACTCCCACATCCTTAGAGAGAGAGAGAGTTACACGTGAGAGAGAGAAAGAAGTTTCCTTCCATTTGATTTTTCCCTTCTAACCCCTTCTAGTATCCCAGTTGCCTAGACATAAGCCTACCCTTAGCCATAAAGTCTAAAATACCCCTATGCCTATCCTTAACCCTCAAGTGCCACCAAGGGCAATTTCGTCATTAGCCATATTCTGCTAATTCCTCGAGTGTTCCTATAAATCCACGTTCAATCCCAACATATCCAATCATTACTAAATTATTACCCACTACTCGATAAATCTCGAACACGTATTACGTTCCCAAAACACCCCTAGGCTCTTCCCGAGCCAGGTATTTGACTTTGTTGTGACTTTCTAACTAAACTGCTCCCTAGAACCGTCTCGGATCGTGCATCACAAATATATCACCACTCACTCATGGTATCAATCACAATATACACAAATATTTCATTTATGCCCTCAACGGGCTAAAAATTACAATTATGCCCCTAATAGCCAAATGGGGCCCACATGCATAATTAATTCACCTGAACATGCATTTCTAATCACATAATCATCAAATTCATTTATTAACATAATTAAATCAATTATTGCCCTCCATGTACGCTAATCAAGGCCCTAAGACTTATTAGCAAATTTGGGACGCTACACTCACCCTAGCGGCCTGAACTCACCGTGCTTCACATTGATCCCAGCCTTTGCCATTCTCGGCCTTCTCTGTTCTCAGCCTTCGCCATTCTCGGCCTTCACCGTTCTCGACCTTTGCCGTTCGTTCATAATCATGCACAACACAACATAGCATTCACAGATATTCACACATATATTAAACACAAATAATAGGTCCATGCCCTGAAACACAATAATAGGGCCATGCTCTGCTCTACGGACACAAGCAGTTTTCTTACCTGTGTCCCAAGCTGACAAATTAATGCGATCCCGAGCACGATCCCCTTACCCGAGCTTTGACGTAAAAACCTATTCACAACGCCATAATTAATATATATCCATCAATCTCTAACCAATTAAGAACTTCAGATTAAAATACTAGCTTTCGGAACCTCGGATTTTACTAAACAGGCTAGTAGAATCCTTCCCGAGCCTTAACATTTGGGTTCCCAAGCTTAAAACCCTCAAATAGCCAACAATTCCCATTTGAGCCTCAGCCAAGCCCTTAAGGGTCGTGGCGCACTCAAGTCAGAGAGCATTATGCTCTTTTCAAAGGGCGACGAACCGCGACGCACCTCAACCTGCGCCGCGGTGCCTAGGAAAAATTCTAAGGCCCCCAAGCCTCTGTGCTCAAGTGGGCCGCAGCTCAACCATCATAACCCAAAAATGCCATGCATTTTTCTACGTTTTTCCTGTCCTAACTCACCAATTCTCAGCCAAACCAACCCCTACACTCAAAATTCGGCCTACAGTATATATCTCAGAATGATAACCAATAAAAACACCCCAGATTCTTAACTCATAACCCATCAAAACTTAAAGATTACATCCCATAGTTTAACCCCATATTACCTCAAAACCATAATTAAAACTCAATAAAATGTACAGAATTTCGTACCTCAGCTGGCAATTCGACCCGAGATAACTCCAACCTCCACAAGCTTTAGATTTCCCCAAAATTCAGTCTCAAATCCAGAGCCTCACCACCAGAATTTTCCAAAATTGCTTAAGTCAACAAGAGAGGGAGA
This sequence comes from Humulus lupulus, assembly GCF_963169125.1. NCBI lineage: Eukaryota > Viridiplantae > Streptophyta > Magnoliopsida > Rosales > Cannabaceae > Humulus > Humulus lupulus. The sequence goes on from NC_084796.1 coordinate 182,141,029, forward strand.
AAGTGTTGGGAAAACTTATACAGGATCCTTATTTATTTTCATGTAGATCAAATATTAAACAAGTTAATATGACACGACCTAGAACATGTTTCTAAAATTGAATTCAAAGAGAAATAATGATAAGAATACTTACATTACACACAACAGAATGAACGAGTCATTCCTTCAGTTTCTCTAACCCTTGTATCCTTTCTGTCGCAGAGTATTACGAAGAAACTGAACCGATCTTCAAATTTCTTCACAGTCTTCCAAAGTATCCTTCGAATCACCTAGACTAGAGTGGGGAATTCTCATCACATGAGATAGATACAAAGAGAAGAAGAGAAAAGAACAATAAGGCTTAGAAAAGGACTTATGTTTAGAGAGAATCTAAAACCTATCAGAAACTTGTATTTCAACTTGTGTTTCGACTTCTGTTTTCAACCCTCTCTTAACATTCCTTTTATAGACTCAATTAGGACATTTGTTTAATTAAAAATTAATAAAATAATAGCCAATAAACAGCCCTAGGTCAAAATTATCATGGGCTTGAAATTTCTCATTTGAATATAAGCCCGTTGGACTTAAAATCAAGGCATGTATTATTTTCTATTGATTTAATTAATTAAATAATTATTTAAATTCTTTATCAAATTAATTATTTATAATTTGAACCTTGATTTAAAATTATTTATTAATTTACATAACAATTTATCTTAATTAATAAATCTTCCATAATTTCTCTTTTCTTCTCTAAATTGCATAACTATGTGAAACTATTCAAAATTGACCTAGTCAACTTTGATAATTCTGATTGATAATTAAATCAATTAATTGAAACTATCTAGATGATTTTATCCAAGGTACAGTGGGGACCATGGGCCTATGAAATCAAGCTCCAATAAGTTATCATAAATCTAACAAATAAATTTATTAACTTATTAATTCCTCGTGGCTCCACTAAAGACTCGGAATTGCACTCTTAAATCCATAGAACGCTCTATAAGAAATATATATACGTTATTAATTATACATTATTACAACCATAATTGTCACTCAATCCTCTATATACGGTCTACAATCAGATGGGACTAAAATACTGTTTTACCCCTCATTTTATTTTATCCTTAAACAAATTTAATTACTGACATGAGATCTCTATAATTTAACACCTTGAACCAAACTAAAAAGAAACCATTGTTTCACTTCTTCATCAAAAGCTATAGATGTTCATATCTATGATTAATACTCCCACTCAATTATACTACCAAGTTCCCAAGATGTATGTATGGGCTAGTCCGTAGGGTAAGCTGGTAACGAGAAAATCAAAGAACTCAAATAATACAATCAGTTAGAATACTAACCACTCAGAATTGAGATTGAATTGACCTATGGTCAACTATATGATATGACTAGAATAGATAATAACGGTATGTTTACTTATCCTATCACCTATCAATATCGGTCCTGTCCGATGTAACAAATACATCTGATCTTATCTACTTTGCCAATGTTCTGGAAAGAACATAACACTATAATGTGTAAGTAGAACGTATCGTAGATTGGCAAGTTAGTGTAAATCATATGCACAGACTAATCTTAGGACTAACTTATTTTGAACATATATTCATATTTATATTCCACTGTGATTACGTCACTATAAATACGATTAGCTATATGCTTAGGATTTAATAGAAGTTATATTAAACAAATAATCATGAAAATAAAACATGTGAGCAAAGTGATTGACCAAGTCAAAAAATGATTTCTATTCTTTTATTGATAATAAATGAGATTACAAAGAAATTAGGTTTTAATTGCGGCATAAAACCCTAACAAACTCCCACTTGCACAAATTGAAACTAATCTCTTAATTCTACTAATCCCATTTCCTTGATATTGTTATCAAATGTAGCTTCTGGTAGTGTCTCTGTAAACGGATCTGCAAGATTGTCTTCAGATTCAATCTTCATAACCTTCACATCTCCCCTGACCACATATTCTCGAATAATGTGATACTTCCTTTCTATATGCTTACTCCTCTTGTGAATACGAGGTTCTTTCGAGTTGGCTGTCGCTCTTGTATTGTCACAAAACAACACAAGCGGTTTATCCATTTCTGGATTGACACCAAGATCCGAATAGAACTTCTTTAGCCAGATTATTTCCTTAGCTGCTTTTGACGCGGCTGTGTACTCAGCCTCCATTGTGGAATCTGAGATTGCAGACTGCTTTACGCTTCTCTATATAATAGTTCCACTCCCAAGAGTAAACACCAATGCAGAAGTAGACTTCCTATCGTCGACATCAGTCTGAAAATCTGAATCGGTGTAGCCTACAGGATTCAGAACACCACCCTTGTAGACTAACATATAATCCCTAGTCCACCTTAAATACTTCAAGATATGCTTAACTGCTATCCAATGTTCCGACACTGGGTTTGACTGATACCTGCTCACTACTCCCACTGCATAGCAGATATCTAGTCTAGGACACAACATAGCATACATCAGACTTCCAACTTCAGATGTGTAAGGAACTTTTCTCATTACATCTTCCTCTTCAGGAGTCTAGGGAGACTGCTTCTTTGAAAGATGAATTCCATGGCGGGACGGTAAACGTCCTTTCTTGGAATTTTTCATTGAGAATCGTTCAAGCACTTTATCTATGTAAGCTGCTTGAGATAGTGCTAAGAGGCTGTTCTTTCTATCCCTAATAATTTGGATACCTAGAACATAACTTGCTTCACCTAAATCCTTCATCTGGAATTGAGTGCTCAGCCAATTCTTCACATCTGATAATTTCTTAACATTGTTTCAAATGAGTAAGATATCATCTACATAAAGAATAAGGAATACCACTAATTGATTTGCCTTCAATTGGTAAACACAAGGCTCATAAATATTTTGTTCAAATCAATGGGTTTTGATTATTTCATCAAACCCAAGATTTCAGGAATGAGAAGCTTGCTTGAGTCCATAAATGGACCTATTCAACTTGCAAACTTTTCCTTCTTGTCCAGCTACTTTAAAACCTTCTGGTTGATCCATATAAATGACTTCGTCAAGCCTCCCATTAAGAAAATTTGTTTTGATGTCCATTTGCCAGATTTCATAGTCAAGAGCGGCTGCTATGGATAGGAGGATGCATATGGACTTGAGCATGGCTACTGGACTAAAATTTTCCTCATAGTCCAAGCCTTCTCTTTGGGTATAACCCTTTGCCACTAATTAAGCTTTATAAGTGTCGATATTTCCATCAACACCTCGTTTCTTCTTGTAGATCCACTTGCACCCAATGGCCCTAAAGTCACTAGATGCTTCCCCAAGATCCCAGGCGGAATTTAAGTACATGGACTCCATTTCCTATTTCATGGCATCAAGCCATAGTTCCTATTCAGGGCTAGCCATTGCCTGTTTGAAAGACAACGGATCATCATCACCAGTGTCACCAACAACCATATTGTTTTCAACATCCAAACCATAGTGAACTGGGTTCTTAGAAACCCTCCCACTACGACGAGGCTCCGTGACTATTTGCTTAGGAACAGTGGTACTTTCTTCATTTAAATTGACTTGCGTCGGTTGGACATGAAGAGTGGGAATTTCATCATCAACTCGCGTTGATGACGATGGAACATTGGTTGGAGTCAATTCTTTAATCATCTCCTCTAAAACTACTTTGTTGCGTGGTTTCAAGTTTTGTACATATTCATTTTCCAGAAAATTAGCATTCGTAGAAGTAAACATTTTCTTTTCAGAATGACTATAGAAAAGTCCACCCCAAGTACCTTTTGGACAGCATAAAAACATGCAAACTTAAGTTCGCGGTTCTAGCTTTCCTTCCTTTTTCCTCAGGACGTGGGTGGGACATCCCCAGATTCTATAATGGCGTAAACTAGGTTCATGACCATTATAGCGTTCTAAAGGTGTTTTTGGGGATTGATTTAGACGGCATGACAATGAGAATAGCGTTCACAGTTTCAATTGCATTTCCCCAGAACGAAGTTGGTAGAGTTGAGTAACTAAGCATGCATCTAACCATTTCCAATAAAGTTCTATTTCAGCGTTCCGCTACACCATTTTGTTGCAGGGTACCTGGTGCGGTAAGTTGTGATAAAATATCAAGTTCAGTTAAATGTTCTTGGAACTACATATCCAAATATTCTCCACCCCTATCAGATCGCAAGATCTTTAACGTTTTACCTAATTGGTTCTGAGTCATCACTAGGAATTCCTGAAACTTTGAAAATATTTCTGATTTCCTATGCATTAGGTAAAGACATAGTATCTAGAGTAATCGTCAATGAAAGTGACGAAATACTCAAAACCACCCCTGGCTTGTACATTCAAGGTCCACAAACATCTGAATGCACAAGTCCAAGTGGATCTTTGGCCCTATCACCCATTGCAGAGAATGGACGCGTGATCAGTTTGCCTTCTAGACAAGATTCACAGACAGGTAATTCACCTAAGGTGAGTTTCCTCAAAGGTCTATCCTTTGTAAGTCTTTGAATCCTATCATTGCCAATGTGACCTAGTCTCAAGTGCCATAAATATGGCATATTATTGTTATCGGTCTTTTGACGTTTATTGGTCTTAGGTTTAGCTACTTTGAATAAATCATTGTTAAGAGAGAGGTGTTCATTAGGTCGCAGAATACAAAGCTCGTTTTCCAAACATGCAATACACAATTGTGACCCATTGAAAGAAATAGATATATTAGAAGTTGTGAAAGTCATAAAAAACGTTCTAATTACAACATGGAAACTAAAAATAAATTTCTACTAAAATCTGGAATAAAAAATACATCATTTAAAATTAAAAATTTATTTCCGAACTCCAGATGAGCTCTTCCTCTAGCTTGGACCGCAACGAATGCTCCCTTCCCAACTCTAAGCTTTAAGCCACCTTCGTCCACTTCCTCCCATGATTCAAGAAGCTGTAAAGAATTGCAAACATGGTTGGTAGATCCAGAATCAATAATCCAAATGAATTTATCATTCTCTAAAACACATGTTTCTAAGATATATGAACTATAATCATTACCTTTGTTTTTCGCTGCTAGAAACTTGGGGCAATCTCGTTTCCAATGCCCCCTCTCTTTGTAGTGAAAGCATGTATTACCTTTCTTGTTTTGCTTGTTCTTCCCCTTAGGCGTATATGCATTTGGTTGTGCAGTGGTCTTTGTAGTCGTTGCAGGCTTGGGGTTGTTGTTTTGTCCACCTTTCCTCTTGTTTCCAGCTTTCAAAGACGAAGCTTGGTTAGCTTCAGCCTTAGCTGGATCAGCAGCAATAGCAGTAGTCTTATTTTCTCCTCCTTTACTAGGTCCACCAGTAACACCCCACGTCACTATGGCTACTTCCTGGGCCCTACAAACCAACACGAGTCTTTCTAGCGTGCTTTGTCCTCACTTGCACACTTCCTGGGAAAACTTCCCAGGAGGTCACCCATCTTGAGATTCCCCAGGCAGTGTGGGATTGCACAGCTTTACCCGGTCTTTCCCCCTTCGGATCACGGGATACTGACTGTCACAATCACCCCCTCTTAGGAGTTCGACGTCTCCGTCGACCACACTTTCAGCTGGGTCAAGTCTCTGATACCATTTGTAATGCCCCCCATCACTATGGCTGCTTCTTGGAATGACGACTGGCCCTAGAAACGAACATGAGTCTTTCCAACGTGCTTTTTCCTCACTCGCACGCTTCCTGGGAAAACTTCCCAGGAGGTCACCCATCTTGAGATTACTCCAATTCAAGCACACTTAACTTTGGAGTTCTCAAGTGATGGGCTATCGAAAAGAAGATGCATCTTGTTGATATAGGTAGTACCCATCAATCTATTTAAGTCCTCTTCAACTGTGTAGTCCCATACTTACACAATCTTAGAATCATCACACTTGATATTCCCCAGGCGGTGTGGGATTGCACAACTTTACCCGGTCTTTCCCCCTATGGATCACGGGATACTGACTGTCACACCATCCATGATAGGTTCAAAAATATGAAGCTCGTTCATGAGATGCGCCAGACCATAGTTGAGTTGATCACGAACGTGCAGACACGGTGCCATCCGAGCATTTACGTTGCCATCACGAACGTGCGAAGACTGTGCTATCCAAGCATTTACGGTGCCATCAAGAACGTGCAGGGACGGTGCTCGTTCTGGGGATTCCTCAGTCATGAAGAATTCGGAGTTGTTACCAATCAACTCTATGTTGATATTTTGCTTCCACTTAAGGATGTTTTCTCCAGTGAGTTTTCCCTTTGAAAGTTGAGAAAGGATGGAAGTAGACACAGCTATACTTAAAACTACCGATTATCAATAAAATAGAAATCAATCATTTTTTCTCAATAAACTCCTATTCACACAAAACTTCATGAAATAGCACAACATATATAAAAAAATATGTAAGATATGAGAAAAAATACCAAAATAATCATATCTCTATTTCTTTAGGTTTTGAACTAATCTATGATATCCTTGTCTCGATTGGCGAGAGTCAAAAATACCACTAGTTAAATAAAGTTGTAAACTTATTTAATAATGGTCACCATTATTAACAACCTACTATTCGATCAAAATAAGAAAACAAAATCTCTTATTTTATGAGCTAGACCCACAGTTTTGATAATTACAGATTTAGTCCTAGTAGTCACCGTAGGGATGAGTTTAGTAGAATTTGACCTATAATTATCTATCTTTCGAAATATAACCTTGTTAAAATAACTAATGAACACCTTCCGTAGGGGGACGAATCAAAGCGTCTCGAGGCCCCATTAAGTTATTGACGTTGTTAAACCAACGGTGGAGATCGAATATAATTCAAAAAATAAGCTCATTATAAAATTAAAATAGTATTTTTATTATTTATTTTTAGAAAATTAATGACTATGGTTCTTCAAAAAAAAAATAAGATTAGAATTTTCAAAACCAAAGTCCTATAATTTCCTATTAATTCTAAAGTGTCACATTGAAACAAATTCAATTAATTTAGAACTAATTTGTTGCAAATCAATATTTAGGTTTAACTAATATAATGAACCTATACAATTAAGTCCAACTCAGGTAAATGGGCCTTAACAATTGTGCTTGTATGGAGGAGGGTTAGGTACAGTATGTCATTCTCACTACAAATGCCCTCATACTTCCATACAAGGTCCGAAAGACAGGAATTTAAAACTTCGTTTTATTAATTGTTATTAATTGATTAGGTCCACTATAGTCATGCAAAGCAAATGGGCCTTCACAATTGGAATCACCCACAAGAGAGGAATTTAAACTTCACATTTTCTAATGGGCCCAAATAAAACCTATCATTTTATAAATATTTTATTTGGCAAAAAATCCATATATCTAGCAAACATATGGGCCACTATATGCTTCTAAGCACAATTGCAAAAATACCACATATAGTGCAAATAGGCGTGTTATAATTGGATGGGCATAATCATGTTACTATATGAGCAAGTCTATGAATTTATGCAAAAATACCATAATTTATTTCATTTGCAAAAATACCACAATTAATTTTCTAGAATTTATCGAAAAAAATCGAATTAATTAATTTTTTACAAAAATAAATCAATTTAAATGAAACTTATCAACAATTAACAATAGTTAATTTAAATTTCATTTATCAACAATCAACTTGGTTTAGGTTAATCTGAAAAACAAAAATATCAATTTAATTTTAAATAGAATTTATCAACAATTAACCAAAGTTAATTTAAATCTCATTTATTGAAAAAATATATTTTATTAATTGGTTTGAAAAAAAAATGATATTTTTCAAAATTTAACCAATTTTAAAATCAATATCTTAACTTTTTTTCAAAAATACCTTGTGTTGTTACAACTATAAGTTAATATTTTAACCATTAAAAAAATAAAATATTAATAGTTATAACAACCATAAAATATCTCAAAACAGTTAAACAAATTCAAATATCCATGAAAATATGTAACTAACAAATTTTAAATTTTAAATAATTTAAATATTAAAAACTATAGAATAAATAGATATTTATATTTTCAAATAAAGATTTAATAAAAATAACAAGTATTTACAAGAAAATATCTTAAATATCTGATATCTTAATTCTAATATTTTAATATATTAAAATATTTTAAATTAATTTGTTAGCCTATTTTTAAATTTGAATTTGAATCTTTGTAAAAAAATCTAATTATTTAAATCTCAACCAACAAAAATATCTTATTTAAAAAAACATTTTTAAATGGTAAAACAAATCTGATATTTTTTGTTTTGATTATAAATAATTAATTTTCACATTTTTATTTATTTTTTAAATTAAAAAAAATATTTGGGATGAACAGTGCCCGTTCGTTGGGTACTGTTCACCGTGGCCTGGCTACAGGTGTGCGCGCGCGGATGGTGTGGCTGCCGAGGGGGAGGTGCAGGTGTACAGGCAATGCGCGCACGATGTGTGCGCCAGTGCGCGCACGCATGGGCAGCCAGGCCAAAAAAAATTCGCAAAAAAATTTTGTGCAACTTTTCAAACCAAAACCATTTTCTAATTAATTTTTAACATGTTTTACACAAAATAAAATATATATAAAAATTAATGGCATAGAAAACACAACAAAATAACCTAAAAATTGCTAATAATCACATAAAATCAATATGCTTTATAAAAACATGAAAATCCATCCAATTATTCAAACACATCAATAATTCAAATTTTAACATGTTCATGCATGAAAATAAAGATTATCAAAGGCTCTGAGGCTAGTCGTTAGGAAAACTTATACAGGATCTTTATTTATTTTCATGTAGATCTAATATTAAATAAGTTAATATGAGACAACCTAGAACATGTTTCTAAAATTGAATTCCAAGAGAAATAATGATAAGAATACTTACATTATACGCATCGGAATGAATGAGTCATTCATTCAGTTTCTCTAACCCTTGTATCCTTTCTGTCGCAGAGTATTACCAAGAAACTGAACCAATCTTCAATTTTCTTCACAATCTTCCAAAGTATCATTGGAATTACCTAGAATAGAGCGGACAATTCTCAACACATGAGATAGATACAGAGAGAAGAAGAGAAAAGAACAATAAGGTTTAGAAAATGACTTGTGTTTAGAGAAAATCTAAAACCTATCAGAAACTTGTGTTTCAACTTGTGTTTTGACTTCTGTTTTCAAGTCTCTCTTAACATTCCTTTTATAGACTCAATTAGGTCATTTGTTTAATTGAAAAATCAATAAAATAATAGCCAATTAACATCCCTATGTCGAAATTATCATGGGCTTTAGACCTGTGAAATTTCTTATTTGATTATAAGCCCGTTGGACTTAAAATCAAGGCATGTATTATGTTCTATTGATTTAATTAAATAAATAATTATTTAAATCCTTTATCTAATTAATTATTTATAATTTTAACCTTGATTTAAACTTATTTATTAATTTAGATACCAATTTATCTTAATTAATAAATCTGCCATAATTTCTCTTTTCCTCTCTAAATTGCATAACTTTGTGAAACAATTCAAAACTGACATGGTCAACTTTGATAATTCTAATTGATAATTAAATCAATTAATTGAGACTATCTAGATTGTTTAATCCAAGGTACAGTGGGGACCATGGGCCTATGAAATCAAGCTCCAATAATTTATCATAAATCTAACAAATAAATTTACTAACTTATTAATTCCTCGTGACTCCACTAAAGACTCGGAATTGCACTCTTGAATTCATAGAACACTCTATAAGAAATATAGATACATTATTAATTATCCATTATTACAACCAAAATTGCCACTCAATCCTCTATAGACGGTCTACAATGAGATTGGACTAAAATACTGTTTTACCCCGCAGTGTATTTTATCCTTAAAACACTTAGTTCCTTGTAAATGATATTTCAGTAAACTAAATTAATTACTGAAATGAGATCTCTATCATTTAACACCTTGAACCAAACTAAAAGGAAACCATCGTTTCACTTCTTCATCAGAAGCTATAGATGTTCATATCTATGATTAATACTCCCACTCAATTATACTACTGAGTTCCCAAGATGTAAGTACGGGCTAGTCCGTAGGGTAAGCTGGTAACGAACAAGTCAAAGAACTCAAATAATACATTCAGTTAGAATACGAACCACTCAGAATTGAGATTGAATTGACCTATGGTCAACTATCTGATATGACTAGAATAGATAATAACGATATGTTTACTTATCCTATCAACTGTCAATATTGGTCCTGTCCGATGTAACAAATACATCCGATCTTATCTACTTTGCTATTGTTCTAGAAAGAACATAACACTACAATGCGTAAGTAGAACATATCGTAAATTGGCAAGTCAGTGTAAATCCTATGCACTGACTAATCTTAGGACTAACTTATTTTGAACATTTAATCATATTTATATTCCACTGTGATTACGTCAATATAAATACGATTAGCTGTATGCTCGGGATTTAATAAAAGTTCATATTAAACAAATAAACATGAAAATAAAACATGTGAGCAAAGTAATTGACCAAGTCAAAAAATGATTTCTATTCTTTTATTGATAATAAATGAGACTACAAAGAAATTGGGTTTTAATTAGGCCATAAAACCCTAACAGAAAGAGTCAAGAAAGAGAGATAAGGGTTGGGGCTTTCTGTTTTGTTTTTTTCTTAGTTCTAGAGTTTTGATCAGCTTAAGCCTAACCCCAGCTACCTAATGACCGAAATGCCCCTAGATATAACCATAGTCCTTTAATGTCTCTAAGGGCAATACCATATTTTTCCCTATCCTGCTAATTCCTCGAGTGTTCCTATAACTCCCCATTTAATCCCTCGACTTACTCGAATGATCGCTAAATCGCTACCCGTTACCCGGTAAATCCCAAACACCAACTATGTTCCCAAAATACCCCTAGGCTCACCCTGAGTCGGGTATTAGACCCCATTGTGACTATTTTGCTATTCTGCTCCCTAGGACCGTCTCAGATCATACATCACAAATATATCACCACAATCTCGTGGTCTCAAGCCTAACACAAATATAATTTACATTTATGCCCTCAACGGGCCAAAATTACAAACATGCCCCTATTAACCAAAATTGGGCCCACATGCATATTTAATTCATCTAAACATGCATTTCTAATCACATTATCATTTAATCCACATAATAACATAATTAAATCAATCATTGCCCTTCCGGCACGCTAATCAAGGCACTAAGCCTTATTAAAAAATTTGGGGCGCCACACCAAGCCTCTCTGACTTGAGCATGTCGCGGCCCTTAAGGGTTGGACCGCGTCTTAATTAGGAAATGTTGACCATTTGAGGGTTTTAAGCTCGAGAACCCAAATGTTAAGGCTCGGGAAGGATTCTACTACCCGGTTTACTATAATTCGAGGTCTCGAAGGCTAGTATTTTAACGCGAAGTTTTTAATTGATTAGGGATATATGGATATCTATTTATTATGGCGTTGTGACTAGGTTTTACATCAAAGCTCGGGTTTAGAGGAACGTTCTCAGGATCGCGTTAATCTGTCAGCGCGGAACACAAGTAAGAAAAATATTTGTGCCCGTAGAGTAAGGCATGGCCCTATTATTTTTGTTTCAGGGTGTGGCCCTAATATTTGTGTTTAATATATGTGTGAATACATGTAAATTTTATGCTATGTTTTGCATGATTATGAGTGAGCGGCGAAGGTTGGGAATGGCGAAGGCCAGGAACGGCGAAGGCCGGGATCAGGGTTAAGCACGTTGACTGCAGGCCGCTAGGGCAAGACCCTCTAAGGGTGTTGTATACACCCACTCAGTGAAGACCGCGAGCCCAGGGCTTGGTAAAGCACCTGGGTCGGCATAGGCCACTATATGTTTAATCTGATGATGATTTATGTTGCATATTATTTGATTGAATTGTGATTTGTTATGCATTGAGTTTTTTTGTTGGGCTTCGGCTCATGGGTGCTCTATGGTGCAGGTAAGGGCAAGGGAAAGGTCGACCAACCATGAGTTGGAGAGCGTGGAGCAACGTGTACATGTTCGGCCTACCTGGCTGCCACGGCTAGGGTTATTTTGGGGAATATGTTGTAATGATTAGCTTTGTCGCTTAGGTCGACTGTGTCTACATTTTTTAGTTGTAATACATTTTTGAAACAGTATTTTGGGATCCCAAATGTATAACTTATACAATTTTAATGAATGTCCAATCTTTGATAACCAATGTTGTCAAATGAGTCTCTATTTCAATTTAATCACACTTTAACTTAAGACCTCGATTAGCGAGCTAATGGCACATTTATAAATCACATGGTAATGACTCTAAGGTAGTAGGGTGTTACAATTGCCAAGGAAGTCGAGTGGAGTGCTCGTTGCGGGAGGCCTTAAAATTTTATTTCTACAGCTTTTATTTTTCTACTTCGATTTGGTTGTATTATTATCCAAACCTTATTTTGTCTAAGAGGTTTCTCCAGGTCTTTTGCTTTTTCCTTTAGGAATTTTATAAGCCCTATTATGGTTGTTGCTGGTTTCATTCTAGAACATTGTCATGCCTCTCTTCATTCTTGTGTGTGTGTGTGGCCTTTTGTTATTGTTTCATTATGTTTGAGGTCCTTTTGAGCCCGTTCCTGTATGCAGGAGCAAAAAGGGTTCATTAGGTCTCTCTTTTTTTATAACTTGCTAATGTCTTATCTGGACCGGTAGTGATAGTCTCTTCGGTGCACTGTGACTGTATTTGTAAGGATGTGTTAACCTCTTGGGTTATTTAGTATCCTTTTATGTTTTTTATTTTGTGCGTGCTTGTTATTTTTGCGAGAAGCATCCTTCTCGTTGTTATGCATAGTACTATTTTTGCAAGGATCTCCTTTAGGACCCTTTTTGGCTAGACGGCTTAACTGTCTCTCTAGACTTATTGATGGAAGTTATCCATGAGACCCTACCCCTCATGGAGGTATTAGCCTTTTCTAGGAGGTTGTCTCTGTCTATCCGCTTGGCTCCGTTATCATCCACAAGGGTAATTAATCCTCATGAATTTAGAGAATGCTCTTGTCTTGTTATCAAGTATCTTCATTGAGACCTTGTTCTTCGGGGAGGTCTTTGTTGCAAGGTTAACCCTGTAGAACCTCTTGCCTCTCCTGATATTCATAAGGGTAGCTAATCCTCATGAATTCAATAGATGCCCTACAAAGCTTTCTTTTCTGTTGTATACATTCTTTACCATTTTTTTGATATCCATAAGGGTAGCTAATCCTTATGAATTCAAGGGATGCCTTGGTTCTTTATCATTTTTTCCACTATAAACCCTGCCCCCCAAGTGGTTGGTGGGATTTATCTCATTGAGCATTTGGTCGTTCTATTCCCACAATGTGTGCATATCTGTTATATGGGTGCTTTTGTGGGAAAAAAATGTAACAACTGGAAAAGGAAATATTCTCATGAAAGATAGGTAGATTACAAAGGCGCCCATGACAATATTGCATCTACTGAGGCTTTTGAGACAACCTCTTTGATTTTTAACTACTTAACTCGACATAGCATAAACAAACAAAGTAAATAAATTCTTTCCTCGGATATGGAGGTCTTACTGATAGTATTTTTTTTTTAGGTGTTTTGCATTCCACGCTCGGGGTACAATGTTATTGTAACGCCCTACTACCTCGGGACCATTACAGTGTGCATATTAAACAGTGATAAACTCGCTAACCGAGTCATTTGGCCATAATCGTGTAACTAAATGTGATTAACGATTTAGGGTTAAAAATTTTGGTCAAAGATACAACGTTTCACTAAAACATTTACTGTATACATTGGGATCCCAAAATATATTTTAAAGGTTAATTACAATAAAATAATTACAACCAGCCAACCTAAGCGGCAAAATAGGGTTTAACCCTAGTTCCTCTTTAGACCCTCGTTCGTGGTGGTCGAGCAGCCGCATATGTACACATCGTCACCTAAACTCTCCAACTCAAGGATGGTCCAACTTTCTTTTTCCTTTACCTACACCACATAGCACCCGTGAGCCGAAGCTCAGCAAGAAAACTCAGTATGCTCATGAACAAGTAATAACATGTCACCAAATCACAATAGGCATGCCTAGCAGTAATAACCCTACTCATGCATGCAAGCAGGTACAAATAAATAGTTGTGGAGTCCTGCGCTCTGAGTAGATGAATAATAAGTCTCTCACTCTGAGGTAGACAACTAATAAGTCTCTCTCTGAATAGACGACTAATAAGTCATGCTCTGTATAGATGACTAATAAGTTTATCCTTATGTAGATGACTGATAAGTCTATCTATGAGTAGATGACTAATAAGTCTATCTCAGTGTAGATGACTGATAAATCTATCTCTTTATAGATGACTGATAAGTCTATCTCTGAATAGATAACTGATAAATCTATCTCTGTTTAGATGACTGATAAGTCTATCTCTGAGGTGCCATGCCCTCCTAGCCATGTGACTTATCAATCACCTGAGCTTATAGCCCTGGCTCTATGTACCTAGCCTTTACACTAGACAAGCGCTTTTGTTTTCATTGAACTTAAGGTTAGTCAAGCATTTCATGCTTATGTTAATAATTGTTGACCCTGATTTTGGGCAACTAACATGGAGTCAAAATATGCTTGACGTGGATGAATGCGTTGAAAAGAACGTAATAGCCAAAATAATAAGAACACGATATTTTATAGTGGTTCAGCCCCAGGATCTGGTAATAGCTTACATCCCCTTAGATTGTTATTGATGTGAGAGTCAAAGGAGCGATCAAAGAACTAGGGCTCAATGAGTTTCACTCACCTCTAAAGAACAATACAATATGATTGATATGATTACTCTAAACCCCAGCGATTTAGAAGTCAGGAAAAGAGAAAAAAGATCTGCGCGCTTCCCTGAGCCCTCTTCTTCTATTTATAAGCTCAGGGAAGATTTACATTGATTTGTTACAGATATTATTTCCTAAATAATCGGATACTCGGGAAATCGTGGGAGAGAATTTTGGATTCCATCATAACTGCCTAAGATTTCCTCCGTGTGTTACGTGCCTACGACCAGACTGGTCGTATGAAGAGATCAATCGCATAATGCCGAACACTTTCCTG
Source organism: Humulus lupulus (assembly GCF_963169125.1). Lineage (NCBI taxonomy): Eukaryota > Viridiplantae > Streptophyta > Magnoliopsida > Rosales > Cannabaceae > Humulus > Humulus lupulus. The sequence continues at coordinate 182,156,099 of NC_084796.1, forward strand.
GTCGATAGTCGAACATAGGTTTTGCCAGATGTCAACCACGTGCAATTAATTCCTGCCATGTCATTCACTTTTGATTTTTGGGATAACATTTGCCCCCCAAGTTTGTTTAGTGCGACCAGTAATAAAGAAACTTAAGGGAACAACCGTTCGTCTTCCCACGTCTGTCAAAATCCCCGTGCATTTTCGAAAACTGTGACATAATTATGTCTAATCAAGTCTTTTCGGTTTCCAAAAAGGCAATCTGACGGCTTGTCCACTTCCCCATGTTTTGAAAGTGGGAAGTGATGATTACCGCCTTTTGGCTACCCCTTTGATCTCTATAAGTAGCCTTTCTTCTTTTTTAAGAAACCTTTACCCATCACTCTTGCCAAAATTTTCAAGAATTTGCACCAGTGTTCAGAGCTTCAAAAACCAGTCTGACGTCGTGCCGCAGGTCTTCCGCCTCAAGTTTTCATTTTCCTCCGAATCTCCTCCTTCTCTCAGGTAAGGATTCCATCCTTTAAGCTCTGTTTTATGCCATGCACGCTATTTTTGTGCTCTGATATGTCTGTGTTCTTGAATAGGGTTTTTAGGGTTTTTGGTATAAATCGCCTAATATTCTGTAGAAGTGCATCTTTATACCTTGTATGGGTTAGATCAGTACTTTGATGGATAGAGTTTCTGATTTGGGACGTTAGGTTGTCGAAAGGTTCAACCTTTAGGCTAGACGAAAAAACTGAAATTTTTTCCCGCCCTTCAGGAGTCGAAAAAAGTCCTTTTCAGAATACGTTCTTCTTTCCCTTCCCTTTTTTTTTTATTTACCCACGTTGAAGTTAGCGTAGGATTAGGATGTCGCTGGCTATTTAGGCACGAGCAACGTTATCCCAGCTTCCCCACACTACTTCGCGGATTGTCTTATCTCCTCCATTGTCTGTTTGCAGTTCATATGCAAGACCCTTGGGGAGGAGAAAGACCTATCGAAGACGAAATCTTAGCCCAACTGCTCGAAGGCGAAGAGAATCCATCCTCGTTGATTCCAGGAATTCCACTCTCACGTTCTAACCCAAATCCTCCACCAGCTCCTACCCAGAAAATGGCCAGAACAAAAACCAAGGCCAGAAAAAGACGCAACCCTTCTCCAGGTCAACCTCCTGCTGATGCCCCCTTGACCAGTGGTCGAGGAGAATTCCCTCCTGAAACCGAAGTTCAGGCACGTGCCCGTCCTCGTCATGCCGACCAGTCAACTGTCGAGTGGCACGTGGTATCTCCGAGCACGGTGACCATTTGCATGGTCTCCAATTATTTAACTAAGTACAATCTGACGGGGGTGACCCTAGTTAGACCTTCCATCGACCAGCGAGCCAACCTGCCAGGGGGGCTTATAGTGCCTGGTCGAGATACCATATCGAGGCGGGTGTCACCTTGCCTCTGCATTCATTTTTCCAAGGGGTGGCTAATTACTTCGGGGTGGCCCCTTTTCAAATTACCCCGAACAGATATAAGATGCTGACCGCGCTCTATATCCTTTACAAAATCAAGAAATGGCCAACCCCCTCTCCTCGTGAGGTCAATTATCTATTTGACCTTAAGTCCAACCCCAACTAGGACGGTACGGGGTTCTTCCATTTTTTCCATCAGGAGACCGGACACACGTTTCTATCCGAGACCACCCATATCTCCAATGTGGGGAAGTATCATCTGGAATACTTTCTCACACCTGACATTGCTGCGAACAACCTAGCATTCACCCGAGGAGGTAAGGGGAATAACGAGCCTTAGACCAGTAGTTCTTGCCCTTTAAATTTTTTCTTGTCATAATACTCTACTGTTCCACTGTACTCCAGGTCCATGGTTGCGCCCGACCCCCACTCCAGGAATGGAGTCAAGGGCAGCACTCTTAGCCAGTATGTCCAATACTGCTAAGAGTGTGAAAAACTTGAAATCTCAGAGGCTAACATTAGGTTGGCTGGCCTTAAGGGCTCCCCTCCTGCGACCAGCGAACCTGCGGCGGGTGGTGTCCATGCTGGCATGGGACGCGAGCAGGGTCCCGAGCAGCAACCTCAGTCACCCCCTCCTAGGAGGAGGCCAACTGGGGTTACAATCAGGGAACCTGCTGCTTCTAACCGAGTAGCAGAACCGTCGGTCCCCAAGGGCAAGGGGAAACAAAAGGCTGCTGAGCCTGCCGAACAGTCTGACGACTCGTTTGATGTATACGGTACACCATTCTCGTTTTTAAATAACTTTCCCATTCCCATCCACCTGTTTGATGGGGACGGCAACTTTAGGAACGCTCCTTCTTTAAATTCAGATTTCTTCCAGGAACTAGGTAGTTCTGTAGATAATGTTACGACCAGTAGGTGTAGCTCGGGTACCTTACTTTTGCAACTCTTATACTCTAACCTTTGTTTCTCCGTGACCCTTTAATCTCATCATTTGAAATGTCATTCTTTGTGCAGGCATGGACTCCGGAGACTTCTTTGCACACTACCAAGCTGCTGCCGAAGCTTCTGCCCCGAAGAAGGACAGCAAAAGAGCTCGTGGGGAAAGTAGCAAGACCCCTTCGAAGAAGGCCCAAACAGAAGATGCTCCCACCGATGCCCCCTCCAAAGAGGACTTAACACATCTGCCTGCCCCCGAGCAACAAACTCCCACGCTTGTCGACCCTCGGTCTTCCTCAAAGGCCGCAGACAAAGAGACCACGGACCAATTGTCCGAAGGCTCCCTGCCCAACCACATAGTTGGCATGGCCAAGGAGAGATTATATCGGCTCTCCAAGCATAAGCGCGCCCAGGTCGCCATCACTGACACTGCCACGATGGATATCAATGAAATCATTAATAGGGGGCTGAACGAGATAGCCAGTGTAAGTCGTCTTTTGCTGCTTTGTCATTCATGCTAAATTTCCTTTCTTAACTCATTTTTTCTTCAGGGGTTTTTGTCCTTGACTGCTAGCTGGCGTCGATCTGGGGCAATGGTCTCTCGAGAGAGGAACTTTGATGCCAAGCTTGCCCAAGCTACGCAAGCGCTTGAGGAGGAGAAGGCCAAGCTGCTCGAGGAGAACAAGGAGCTGGTTAACCTGAACGAGCAGCTATGCGAGGACCAATCCACTCTTACCCGAGAGCTTCAGGAGAGTGAAGCGGCCCAGAACAAAGCCATCGATGAGCGGCACAAATGGAAGGAGAACTGCAAACTCAACACCCAAGAGTGCAAACAGCTCACACTCGACCTGACCGCCAGCAGGGATGAGGTAAAGAAGCTTGAGGAACGGGTGCGCGAGCTCGAGGAGGACAGAGTTAAAACTCTGAAGAAGTATAAGGAAGCCACCTTCCTTTGCTTCTACGACTTCTGGAAGCACAATCGGGAGGCAGACATCAGCTATCTCTCCGAGCAGTTGCAAAAGACGCTGATGACGCAGTGCGTTGCTCGGCTGGAGGCGGAAGAGAAAGCCAAGGCCCAAACTCCTGCTGCTACTGTGGCTAAACCTCCGGCTGACCAAAATGCTCCTAATCCAGAAGACCCTCCTGCCCCCCAGAAAAATTAATATTTATTTTTTTCTTTTTTCGCTTTATGGCCCACGGGTCTTTTTGTAAAGACGATCTTTTTTTAATTTTATTGCTGCGAGGGCAGCTCTTTTGCTTATGCTTGAACAATTACATCCGAGCAATACTGCTCGCGGTGTAAAGGTTTTTATTCCTTTTAATTCTATTTTTACATCCGAGCACTGATGCTCGCGGTGTAAACGTTTGCCTTTGATATTATAATCTTTTATTATAATACCTGTTCGCATGACCGAACTTAGCATAGTACTTTGGTTTGATTTAACAAAATCATAAATTTTGAAAAATACTCTAAGTATCGTAGCATGCTTTCACTTATTTTGTTCATGTGTTTACATACCTTGTGGTATGCTTTGCTATCGATGTACCTTATATGCCCCCCAAGTGATCGAGGAGCTTTAGGTCCTTGGTCACTTGCCTTGACCACGACCTGTGCGAACATTACTGCTCGATGCAAAATTTAACACTTTTAATACAGCAAAACAACACACGTAATGAACAAATACTTGTAAAATTAAATTTACAAAAGTTGGCAAGAATGACTGGCTGCGCACAGTCCCTTATAATCTCGTATTAAAAATGGACTAAACATGTCTTTACGAGTGATCTTAAAAAAAAAGATCTTACATTTATAAGCGATTAGCCATACAACGTGGCTAACCCTTTTTGCAAAACTTGTAAAAAGTAGAATTTAATACAAGCCAGTCCTTTAAAAAGGACTGTTCACTGATAATACTTGCGCAGGTGTTCTCCATTCCAATAACGTGGAACGAGATCTCCGTTTAGGCGTGCAAGTTTGTAGGTGCCCGGGTGAAGGACTTCTTCAATCTGGTAAGGTCCTTCCCAATTAGGTCCGAGTACTCCAGCAGTGGGGTCGCGGGTATTCAAGAAAACTCGTCGTAGCACCAAGTCACCGACGTTGAATTTTCTTTCTTTTACTTTTGAGTTAAAGTACCGGGCGACCTTTTGCTGGTACGCAGCAACTCGGAGTTGGGCTTTTTCTCATATCTCATCAATTGAGTCTAGGGACTCCATCATCAGTTGGCTGTTCTGGTCCTGGTCGTATGTTAAGCATCGATGTGAGGGGGGATCTAACTCGACTGGTAACATAGCCTCATATCCGTAGGCTAAGGAAAATGGGGTATGACCTGTCGTTGTTCGGTGAGATGTTCTATACGACCAGAGGACTTCAGGCAGCTGCTCTGGCCATGCTCCTTTAGCTTCTTCAAGCCTCTTTTTTCAGGGTGTCCTTAAGAGTCTTATTCACGGCCTCGACCTGCCCGCTTGCTTGGGGATGCGCAACTGAAGAAAAGATTTTAATAACTACGTGCCTTTCGCAGAAGTCAGTAAACAAGTCACTGTCATATTGGGTTCCGTTGTCTGAAACTATCTTTCAGGGCAAACCATAACGGCAAACAATGTTCTTGATGACAAAGTCAAGAACTTTCTTGGTCGTTATGGTAGCGAGTGGTTCAGCTTCGGCCCATTTGGTGAAGTAATCAACTGCCACGACTGCGTAATTTACTCCGCCTTTTCCCGTTGGCAGGGATCCAATCAAATCTATCCCCCATATCACAAAAGGCCATGGACTTTGCATCTGTTTCAACTCGTTTGGAGCTGCTCGTGGAATTTTGGAGAACCTTTGACATTTATCACATCTTCGTACAAATTTCATCGAATCCTCGTTCATAGTTGGCCAAAAGTAGCCTTGCCTTAGAATCTTCTTTGCCAAACTTTGCCCCCCAGCGTGATCCCCGAAGAAGCCTTCATGTACCTCTTTCATTAGTTCCTTAGCTTTTTCTGGTGTAACACACCTGAGTAGTGGCATGGAATATCCTCTCCGGTACATAACACCATCAACCAGTATATACCTAGCGGCCTGCCTTTGTAGAGTTCTGGCTTTGTTTCTATCTGTTGGTAGCACACCGTTTGTCAGATACTCCAAGTAAGGTGCCATCCATGTATCCTCCATTCGAATTTCCATACTGGCTTCAACCGCTTGTATGCTTGGCTCACTCAATCTTTCTACTGGCACAATGTTCAAAGTGTCAGCATCTTTCGCGCTCGCGAGTTTGGCTAAGGCATCTACGTTTGAATTTTGATCCTGCGGTATTTGCTGGAGGGTATACTTCGTGAGCTGGGCTAGCAGGTCTTTTGTTTTATTCAAGTAGGCTACCATTTTTAGGCCTCGCGCTTGATATTCCCCTAGAACTTGGTTCACTACCAGCTGTGAATCGCTATAAATATCAAGCGTCTTTATGCCCCTGTCTTTCGCCATTCTCAATCCAGCGAGGAGTGCTTCGTATTCGGCTTCGTTATTTGACGCGGTGAAGTCAAACCTGATGGCGCAGTGAAATCGATGCCCTTCCGACGTTATCAATATCACTCCTGCCCCCGCGTGGGATTCGTTGGATGACCCATCCGTGAATAACTTCCACGAAGGAGCTTTCTCTCGAGGCTCAGGCGCACTAGGTTGTTCGCACTGTTCGCTGTCCGGGACTTCGGTGAACTCTACAATAAGATCAGCCAAGACTTGTCCTTTTACTTCTGCTCACAGTGAATATGTGATATCGAACTGCCCTAGTTCGACTGCCCATTTTAATAAGCGCCCAGCCGCCTCTGGCTTTTGGAGGACTTGCCGAAGGGGCTGGTCGGTTAGCACTGTGATAGGATGGGCTTGAAAGTAAGGACGTAGCTTCCTTGAGGTCTAGATTAAGCAATATGCTAACCTTTCAATGGGTGGATATCTTAGTTCTGCCCCAATCAGCCTCTTGCTAACATAGTAGACCGCTTTTTGTACGCCTTCTTCCTCGCGTACTAGTACCGCACTAGCAGCAACTTCAGTGATCGCCATGTAAATGAACAAAGTTTCTCCTTCGATTGGCTTTGATAAAATGGGAGGCTCTGCCATATGCGCCTTCAAGGCCTGAAAAGCTTGTTCGCAGTCTCCTGTCCATTCAAACTTCTTATTGCCCCTAAGTAGATTGAAAAAAGGGACACATTTGTCTGTTGACTTTGAAATAAATCTACTTAGGGCTGCGATTCTCCTGGTTAAACTTTGTTCATCTTTGATCTTCTCTGGAAATTTCATATCGATCAGGGCTTTTATCTTGTCGGGGTTGGCCTTGATTCCTCTTGAGTTTACAATGAACCCCAAAAACTTCCCTGATCCAACTCTGAAGGAACATTTGAGGGGATTTAACTTCATCTGGTATTCGTTCAATACATCAAAACATTCTTGTAAATCCTTCACATGTCCTTCTGCCTTTTTATACTTTACCAGCATGTCGTCCACGTATACCTCCATGTTTACTCCGATCAACTCTTTAAACATGTGGTTGACTAGCCGCTGGTAAGTCGCACCTGCGTTTTTTAGTCCGAAGGGCATTACTTTATAACAGTATAAGCCCGTATCGGTCCGAAAGCTGGTGTGATCCTCGTCAGGGGGATGCATGCTAATCTGATTGTAGCCCGAATATGCATCCATAAACGAGAGGATCTCGTGTCCTGCAGTAGCATCGACCAACTGGTCGATTCTTGGGAGTGGGAAGCAGTCTTTTGGGCAGGCTTTATTGAGGTCTGTAAAATCCACACAGGTTCGCCATTTTCCATTAGGCTTGGGAACCAGCACTGGATTGGAGACCCACGATGGATAATATGCTACCCTGATGAACTCATTCTCCTTTAATCTTTCGACTTCTTCCTTTAAGGCTCTCGACCGATCTTTATCGAGCAGCCTTCTTTTTTGCTGCACGGGCGGAAAAGTCTTGTCTACATTCAGGACATGGCTGATAACTGCAGGGTCTATCCCAGCCATGTCTTTGTGTGACCAGGCAAAGACTTCCTGGTTCCTCCGCAAAAATTCCACCAGTGTATGCTTCGTGGTTGGTTCTAGGTTTTTCCCGACCTTCACAACTCTGGTCGAGTCTTTTTCGTCGAGTTGGACCTCTTCCAGGTCCTCGACGAGTCCAACGTACTCTTCAAAATCCCCAAAGCGAGGATCTAGATTTCTATCCTCACTTTGGGCAACACCCTATTTGGTGACCTCATCACCGGATTGGGCTTATGTATCAATTTCCCTTTGCAACCTATCTGAGGTAGTGCTCTTTGATGTTCCCTTTTTCGCCTTCATCACTGAGGCATTGTAGCACTCTCTGGCTTCCCTCTGGTTCCCCAACACGCGTCCTACCCCTGCGTCTGTCGAGAACTTCATGGCTAAGTGCCACATAGAGATGACGGCCCATAGATCAACCAATATAGGCCTCCCAATGACGGCATTGTACGCCGAAGGACAATCGACTACTACGAAAGTAGCGAGTAATGTCCTGGTAGCAGGCGCTGTACCTGTTGTCACTGGCAGTCTGATTGATCCAGCGGGGGTGAGTCCCTCACCAGAGAAGTCGTATATTGTTTGGTTGCAAGGCTCCAGGTCCTTAACGGATAGTTTCATGCGTTCCAGCGAAGACTTATACAGGATATTCACTGAACTTCCTGTATCGACCAGCACTCTCTTCACCATCATGTTGGCCATTTGGATATCCACGACCAGTGGATCGGAATGTGGGAACCGGACGTGCTGGGCATCGCCATCAGAGAAGGTTATCTCACCCTCCTCTGATTGAGCCTTTTTTGGCGCACGGTCCTCCACAGTCATCATCTCGATGTCCTGGTCATGGCGCAGAGTCCGAGCATATCGTTCCCTGGCCTTTCCGCTATTTCTTGCAAGGTGCGGGCCTCCACAAATGGTTAACAGTGTGCCAGTTACGGGGGCAAGCTGCAAAGGTGGCGAGCGTTGGCGTGTTGGCGCTTGCTCATTGCCACCTGGAGCTTCTCGTTGGGAATTTCCCGAGGCCCGTACATATCTTATCAAGTGTCCTTATCTAATAAGGAACTCGATTTCATCCTTCAGCTGGTTGCATTCGTTGGTATCATTTCCGTAGTCGTTATGATAACGACAGAACTTTGTGGTGTCTCTTTTCAAAATATCCTTTCGAATGGGGGCAAGCTTCTTATAAGGCACACTGGAACTCGTGGCCTGATAAACCTCTCCCCGAGACTCAACAAGGGCAGTGTAGTTAGTGAACCAAGGTTCATAACGGTTACCCTTGGCTCGTTTATTGTCGGAGGTGGAAGGCTCATTGTGTTGCCGTTTTCCACCATTCTTGCCATTGCCGTTACCATTCCCGTTGCCTTTGCCGTTGCCGTTAGGTTTAGACCCATTGGCGGATTTGGCGGGCTCAGCAGCCTTCTTATCCTTGCCTGAAGGCTTTCCATCGTCGGCAATGGCATCTTCGAGCTTGATGTAACGATCAGCCCGGTCCAAGAATTCCTGGGTAGTTCTAACTCCATCTTTGCGGAGGCACTTCCAGAGGGGGGGAGCGACGCCTAACCCCTGCGGTTATGGCCATAATCTTGCCTTTGTCCCCCACTGTTTTAGCTTCAGCTACTACTCGCATAAAGCGCTGGATGTAGTCCTTCAACGATTCTCCATCCTGCTGGCGAATCTCAACCAGCTGGTTTGCCTCGGTCGGGTGCACATGACCTGCGTAGAATTGTCCGTAAAACTCCCTTACGAACATCTCCCAGGAAACTATGCTTGCAGGAGGGAACTTAAAAAACCACTCCTGTGCGGCATCAGAAAGTGTTGCAGGGAAGATCCTGCACCGGGCATCTTCGGACACTTTCTGAATGTCCATTTGTATCTCAAACTTATTGACGTGAGATACCGGGTCACCGTACCCATCAAAGTTTGGAAGCGTAGGCATTTTAAACTTGCTAGGAGTCTCTGCCATAGCTATCCTCTGGACGAAAGGAGTGCCTTTCCTCCTGTCGTGGTCGATGTAAGATGTTCTTCCCCCGACCAGCTGTTGCACCGCCTGGTTGAGGGCATCTATCTAGGCCTGCACAGCGACAGGAATCGTTGTGGCCTCTGTTGCTGGGGGGACGTTCTCGCCATGTCGCTCGCGGCGATCGTTGAGTACATCTCTCAAGTCCTCATCTCTTCTCCACTGCTCGCTAGCTCCGAGCCGGTTGAAGACATTATTCTGTCTGGATTGCCCCCCAGCGTCCCGTCTGCCGGGTTGGTCATCCTGAGGTGGCTGATTCCTGTTTCCACCTCTTTCATCATTCCTCCAACCGGCATTTCCTTTGCCTGAGTCGGCTTCATTATATCCATGGCCATCTCTGAATCTTGATTGGCTATGGTGGGATCGACTGTTCCCTCGATTTCCATCCCGTACTGAAGCGTCCCGAGCGTTAGAGGGTGGCCTGCGCTGGTCGTTATATCCCCGTGCATTATCATGCCGTGGGGTACCCCAGACCGCAGAGCCTAACTCTGAGTTCCTCATGTTACCAGGAGGATTCTGACCTCTGTTCGGAAGGTTTGGCTCGTCGCCCCTATGGCGTCTAGGACTACGAGGCTGATGCTCGGTCCTATTCTGCCTCTGACGTGGGGGATTGTCGCGACCATCTTGGGATGGAGGCTGTGCCTCAGGGTCCTATGGGACATCGTCATGAGGCACCTGAGGCTGCTCGGGCCTTTGAGGGCTCGAGGGTTGGATAGGTGGACTAGGATTGGGACCCCTTTGGGGTGGCCCATTTTTCGGTTGATCAGGCTGCGAGGCAGGTGCAGCCTGATTCCTAGCCAATTGTAAGGCTGCCTCGAGGGCTGCCATGGCCTCGCTCTGGCGGCGGTCCATCTTCGCCTGCCTCTCGCTTAACTCCAAGCGCTGCCGTTCGATTTCCTGCTGCTGCCGCGCCATGATTTCGGCAGCACTTTCTTGGCCGGCCCTTAGATTGGCCAGCTCTTCATGCAACGCCCCCAGGGTACTCTTCAGCGTTGCGTCATCCATTTCTTCCTCCTCGAAGTCCAAATGTGGCTCATCCTCAGCCACGCTTTCAGGAGGAGGAGGGTTTGATGGTGCAGCGGCGGCCGCCTATCCAGTTTTCCTTGTAGTTTTCGCCATTGGTTTTCTCAACGGTGACAAATCAAGCTCTCAATGAAAGCACCAGAATGTTGACCCTGATTTTGGGCAACTGACACGGAGTCAAAATACGCTTGACGTGGATGAATGCGTTGAAAAGAACGTAATAGCGAAAATAATAAGAACACGATATTTTATAGTGGTTCGGCCCCAGGATCTGGTAATAGCCTACGTCCACTTAGATTGTCATTGATGTGAGAGTCAAAGGAGCGATCAAAGAACTAGGGTTCAATGAGTTTCACTCACCTCTGAAGAACAATACAATATGATTGATATGATTACTCTAAACCCCAGCGATTTAGAAGTCAGGAAAAGAGAAAAAAGATATGCGCGCTTCCCTAAGCCCTCTTCTTCTATTTATAAGCTCAAGGAAGATTTACATTGATTTTTTACAGATATTATTTCCTAAATAATCGGATTCTCAGGAAATCATGGGAGAGAATTTCAGATTCCATCATAACTGCCTAAGATTTCCTCCGTGTGTTACGTGCCTATGACTAGACTGGTCGTATGAAGAGATCGATCGCATAACGCCGAACACTTTCCTGGTTGATAGTCGAACACAGGTTTTGCCAGGTGTCAGCCACGTGCAATTAATTCCTGCCATGTCATTCACTTCTGATTTTTGGGAAAACAATAATGCTCATGTCGATTAGATCTAATCTTTTCGGCTTGCGTTAAACACACTAATACCATTCTTGACTCATAGGTCAATACCATACCAACGCTCAGTATCACCACTGAACTTGACTGATAAGTCACAGCTTCAGGATCAATACTAAACATCATTTTCATTCTCTGACTAATAAGTCGGTACCATACACAGATAAGAAAAGTTTTTATGCATGTACTATGCAATCAATGTCCATATATAGAGCACTCAACATGCCTCATCAACAATTACCAGCATAATTATAACCATGCACATTCAAAAATCCAGATATAAGGCATTCAGCATGCTTAATCGATAATCATAATCATGCACAATTATAGAGACTCAAGCTCTGATCAATTCCATATTCAACATTTATGCCATGCCATAACCATACGTATCATATGCATCTCATGTATCACATACTGGATGCAGTTTTCTTACCTTTGGTCCAAGCACTAGTTACCAATAAATGAGCCATAAGCATGATCTTGTTTCTAAGCCCCTAGCAATAACCTAGTCATAACCATAATTTCAAACCTCATCAAAATGAGTAAATAAATACTTCCAGACCTAAACCTAGCCTATTAGACATCGAATCCTACTCAAGTGGGTAGTAGGATCGATCACAGGCCCTTAGAGTTAAGTTCCCATGGTTAAAAACCAAATCTAGGCAAAAATGCCCAAGCCAGTCGCAACTTGGCCTAGTGAGTCGCGACTTGCCCCAAGTCAGAGAGCCCCTTGCCTGGGCACTAGGGCGAGCCGCGACTTGAGCCCTCTTAGGTTGCAGCGCGCCCCCCAGGCCTCCTTCTCCTGGCTTCTGGCTTCATCCAAGTCGTGACTTGCTAGAACAAGGTCACGACTTGACCACGAAACCAACCATTTCCTACAATTTTCCCACTTAAAATCCTCAAAAAACGTACCCAAACATATCCAAATCCAAAATCAAAGTTCCCAAACATCCTAATTATCCAACACTAAAAAAACCCAAGCTTCAATTCATCCAAGAATTCATCAAAACATAAAATCAAATCAAAGCTTCAAAACTTCAAAAACTTAGAACTTAAAACTTGGATTACCTCTAATTGAGTCATTTCCCAACTAAGTCCTCCGGCTAATAAGCTTTTAATCTTCCCTAGAATTGCTATGGCTCAATCCTTGTTTGAATCTGAGTCCTAAAACTCAAGTTTCCTTCGAAAATGCGATCGGATGTCGAAAAATGAATGGGAGGGAGAGAGAACGTTCTGAACGTTCTTTTTATAACTCTGATAGGTTACTTCAAGCTTGAGTAACCTCAAGCAAATCCTAATGCTCGGGCTCCCAAAATACCCCCCGGGGTGAAATAGTCAAAATTCCCAAAATTTCCCTCTGATCTCACTAACTCCCAATTTATCATCAAATATTTATTTCCATTACCCAATATCTCGGTAATGTGCTAAATACCTGTAATGACCCCAAATTCGCTAATGAGGCTTAAGGGCCTTGATTAGTGTGCCAGGAGGGCATTATTGAGTTTAAAGTGATTTGAATGATTTTATGGATTTAAATGCATAATTATATGATTAATAAGGCTTGTATGACTATATTGGTATTAATGTGATATGTATATATGGTAATTGTGAGAACCACATTATTATGTGGGTAGGTCTGTAGAGCACGACTCGAGGCGATCCTAAGGCTAGTTAGCGGGGAAAAGTCACAACAGGGCTTAACAGTTGACTTTGGATAAGTCAGGGGTATTTCAAGTTTCGGGTAGCTATTTAGACTATCGGGTTGTGAAAATAAATATATGGAGATATATTTGAGGTTAGGAAGTCTAGGCGGGAATATTGGGGAATTTTACCGTTTTGCCCTCTGGAACGTTTCCGGCACCCCAAGCCTCGGGATTGACTTAACGAGATAAGATTGGACTGAAGCTTTAGAAAACAGTAGACAGAAAATTAAACCGACCCTTTATTCAGCCTTTTCTCTCTCTCTCTCTCTCTCAAGGAAAACCACAAAGGAAAAACAGAGAATTTCTGGGATTTTAAGCTGGGAATTTGCTGGGAATTCAGTGGGGATTTGAAGCTAAGCTCAGAGATTATCCAGGAGATATTTAATCAAGGCTAAGGTAAGGATCAAACTATGTTTTTGAAGTTTCAATTCTGAGTTTTTAGCTGGGTATTGAGGTGATTTCAGTTTTGATGTTTACGGTGGAATTTGAGCTGGAAAGCTTGGGAATTAGCTTGAATTTGGCTTGGTGAAGTGGTTCAGCAGAAGAGGTAAGTCTCAATTCGTGATTTGGAGGTTTTAATCTAAGTTTGTATGGTTGGTTTTAGTGTTTTGAAGTACTTGAGTTTCAGAAATTGAAAAGAGATTTTGGTGAGTGTTAGGCTGGGTTTTTCTATTGAATTATGTTGTTTAAGTCACTCTAAAGGTGTTGGGATTAATTGGTTTTGAATTGGGGAGCTTTGGGATGGCTTAGGATGAGGTTTATATTTTAGAAATGGTGGGTTTTCTGGGCACGAAGGGAAGGGTCGCGGCTCTGTTCCAGAGCGCAGCGGCCCTAAGTTGAAGATGAGCCAAGGAGGCTCGGTCATGGGTGAGCGTCGCGGCGCCCAATGCTAGGGCCGCGACACATGTCTTTGTCCAGGGCTGCCCTTAGTTCTATTTTGAGTCCAGGGTCGTGGCTAAGTTTCAAGGGCCGCAGCCCTTAGTTGTGCACTTGAACGTTTAGGGTTTTTAAGGTCGGGAATTGAGCCTAGAGTGCTCAGGATCAATTTCACCACCGTGCTTGGTGGGATTCGATTTCCCGGAAGTAAGTTTTGTACCCAAAAACCTATATTTGGATATTAATGGAACCTAATACTTTGGTTGTGACTAGGTGATAAAAGCTTAGGCTCAGGAATGGATCATCCTTGAGGAGTGTTGCTCGTAAACAATAACCGCAAAGATTAAAGGTAAGAAAACTGCACCTGGTTGAATATCTGTGACGAGACTAAGGGTTCCCTATTGTGTATGCTTGAAAATATGGTATTATGCCATGCAAGCTAATTAGTGAACCAACAGCCTAAGGGTGCCAAGGGTTACACTAGCGCACAGGGCGCGGCTTGGCCACTGGTAGCCAAGGACAGCTTAACATGCACTGAGCTCAGTTTAAGCGGGCCGGAGTCAGTGGGTTAAACAGAGGGTGCGGCCTAAGTTGTCGGCCCTGATTATTATGTGATATGAATGCTATAAGTGTTTGATTGCATCCATGATTTTGAATGTATGCTGAATGATTAATGTGAATTATATAATGAGAGTTTATGCTTAGTGAGTTTGTTAGCTGTTGTTACTGTTTGTGTTGCACATGTTTTCTTGCTGGGCCTTGGCTCATGGGTGCTACGTGGTGCAGGTAAAGGCAAGAGCAAGCTGGATCAACCTTGATTGGAGAGCTCTGCGGGTGGAATGTACATGGCCGGTTCCTTAGCTGCCACGGTTGAGGTTTAGGCAGGGACGCAAGACCCAGAGATTATCTATTTTGCCTTAGCATGGCTATCAGTTGTTTATGTATTTTTGGAAGTCTGTAAACCAACTTTTAACTCTGTTTCTTTTGGGATCCCGTGTATATAACTGCTTAATTAAATTAAATGAAACTTTTGAGACCAAAACCTTTTTAACCCTAGCCCATACATGTTTAGTGACACGTTTTTAAACTAATGACTTGATTAGCAAGTCTTGCACTTTTATAAGTACACAGTGTAGCGGTCTTGGCTATCCAAGGCGTTACAACTTGGTATCAGAGCATCCTAGGTTTAAGGGTTCCTGAAGACAGGCTGGACATGTACATTCGCTGCTAGAGACAAGCTCAAATCAGGGTTCGGTAAAGTGTATATGTGTTTATGTGCTTATGTGCCTGAAATGAGTTACGATTGTTGTTATTTATTGGATTAATAGGAAGCATAAGATACTGATAGGGCCTGGCCCTTGACTGTTGTGTGAAAATATTGGGGCATGTTTATTAGCATCGTCGTGCATGTAAATGAATATATGGGTGATTAATTGTATATCGTGTATGGGTGAATGCCTATTTTACGACTATTGTGTAATGTGATTGGAGGCGTGCTTATTAGCAGCCAGTGCATGAGGATGGATGCTTATATGCTGATTGTTTGTGATTGGTTATGTTCTATTGGTGGATCTTGGAGAAGTTTTTACCCTGTCATCATGGTCTGACTGCCGAGTCGTTATTTGCAGATTGACTTGGATAGCTATGCTTCCAAGAAAATCTACACGACTAGCCGGCACTAGGTCTGGGACCGGGGGTGATGACCAGGGCCAGATTCCTCCGCCAGTCCCTGAGAACTGGCAGCAGTTAATGGCAGATATGCACGCTCGATTACATAGCCAGGACGAGCAGATCCGTATTTTGCGACAGCAGGCTCCATCAGGTTGTGCTGCCCCTATTGTACCACCTGCAATGGTACCAATTGTTTAGTCTGGGGAGGTTGGTAACAGATGGGAGTCGTTATATGAGTGGTTCAGGAAACAGCAACCCCCAATCTTTGAGGGTGGACCGGATCCATTGAAAGTCGAACAATGGCTAACTATGATTACTACAATTCTGGATTTCATGAGGATAGAGGGGCATGATAGAGTGGCATGTGTCACTTATATGTTGAGAGAGGATGCCCGCATTTGGTGGGAAGTGGCATCGCAGACCAGGGATGTTACTACTTTGAGTTGGGAAGGTTTCAGAGGCTTGTTCAGTCAGAAGTACTACAATGTTGCTGTCAGAGCAGCAAAGGTTAATGAGTTCGTGAGTCTTGTGCAGGGCAATATGACTGTTACTGAATATGCCCTAAAATTTGATAGGCTTGCGAAGTTTGCACCAGATCTTGTGCCTACTGATGCTGCTAGGCAAGATCGATTTATTAGAGGGCTTAATGCTATGATAGCCCAGGGCGTCAGGATCACAACGGTACCTGGAGGTACAGCTTATGCCCAGGCCGTTGAGAAGGCTCTAACCGTTGAGGAAGCAGAGAACAAGATATGGAGGGAAAGTGCGGTGAGGCATGAAAGCCGTAGAGCGATGCCTCCTTATTCAGGGACAGGTAGGGGCGGAGGCCCCAGTGACTTTAAGAGAAAGGCTCCTGACACTTCGACCGCTGCTGGTCCTGATAGGAGGGGTTGGGGTGGTCAGGGTGGCCGTCAGGGTAGCGGTGAGGCATGGCGGACCTATCCGGAGTGCCCGAGGTTTAGAAGACGCCATCTGGGCGAGTGTCGGGCCAAGGCATGCTTTGTGTGCGGAGCAGTAAGGCATCTCAGGAAAGACTGCCCAACGGTGAAGAAAGGTGAAGCAGGAAAGGTGGATAGCTTGACTCCAACTCGAGTATTCACCTTGACTCAGGCAGAGGCCGAGGCTAGTCCCTCGGTAGTGACAGGTCAACTTTCTAGTGCTGGCTTTCCTTTTACAGTATTGATTGATTCTGGTGCTGCACATTCCTTTATTTCTAGTAGAGTGATTGATAGATTGTGTAGACCTAGTGAATATCGGACTGCAGGGTTTGGGACTTTATTGCCTACAGGGGAACTGGTAGTTTCTAGGAGATGGATTAGGGCACTGCCAGTGATGGTTGATAGCAGGAAACTCTCAGTGGATCTGATTGAGTTAGATATGGAGGATTTTGACATGATTTTGGGGATGGACTAGTTGGTTAGATATGGGGCCACGATTGACTGTAGGAAGAAGGTGGTTACTTTTGAGCCTGAGGGCGAGGACCCTTTTGTTTTTGTGGGTGCGGTATGTGGACCCCGCGTACCCATGATTTCAGCGTTGAGAGCCAGAGACTTATTGCAAGGGGGATGCATAGGTTTTCTGGCCAGTGTAGTGGATACTGCTAGAGTTATGCCGGCAAGGCCGGGAGAGACCAGATTGGTGTGTGAGTTCTTAGACATATTTCCTGAGGATCTACCAGGGTTGTCGCGCACAGGGAGATTCAGTTTGAGATTGAGTTAGCACCGAGGACAGAACCAGTATCTAGGACACCGTACAGAATGGTACCAACAGAATTGACAGAGTTGAAGATACAGTTGCAAGAACTTCTGGATTTAGGATTCATCAGGCCTAGTTGTTCTCCATGGGGCGCTCCAATGTTGTTTGTTAAGAAAAAGGATGGGACTTTGAGGATGTGCATAGATTATAGGGAATTGAACAAGTTTACTATCAAGAATAAGTACCCTCTACCAAGGATTGATGACTTGTTCGATCAGCTACAGGGAAAGACAATGTTCTCAAAGATTGATCTTCGATCTAGTTATCACCAGCTAAGGATCAAAGATGAGGATATACCAAAAACGACCTTCCGGATACGGTATGGGCATTATGAGTTCTTGGTCATGTCTTTTGGTCTGGCCAATGCCCCAGCAGCCTTCATGGACTTAATGAATAGGGTGTTCAAGGACTTCTTGGATCAGTTCGTCATTGTCTTCATCGACGACATTTTGGTTTACTCCAGTTCAGAGATAGAGCATGAGCAGCATCTCCAACAAGTTCTACAGAGGTTAAGGGAGCATCAGTTGTACGCCAAGTTTAAGAAATGTGAGTTTTGGTTGCCGGAGGTGACTTTTCTTGGGCATATAGTTGGGGCAGAAGGGATTAAGGTGGATCCGTCCAAGGTAGAAGCAGTAAGGGATTGGCCGAGGCCAAGGAATGCCTCAGAGGTGCGAAGTTTCCTTGGGTTGGCCAATTATTACAGACGGTTTGTAGAGGGGTTCTTAAAGATTTCTTCACCAATGACAGAGTTGACAAGAAAGAATCAGAAGTTTTTATGGTCAGAGAAGTGTGAGAACAGCTTTCAAGAGTTGAAACCACGACTTATTTCTGCACCTGTGTTGAGTCTTCCTTCGGAGGAAGGAAAGTTTGTGGTTTATTGTGATGCATCGAGGATGGGTCTAGGATGCGTGCTAATGCAGAATGAGAAAGTTATAGCCTATGCATCTCGACAGCTGAAGGAGTATGAGCAGTGGTATCTGACTCATGATTTGGAGTTAGCAGCAGTGGTATTCGCACTGAAGGTGTGGCATCATTATTTGTATGGAGAGAAGTGCGAAATATACACTAACCATAAGAGTCTGAAGTATTTCTTCACTCAGAAGGATCTAAATATGAGGCAGAGACGTTTGTTGGAACTGGTTAAGGATTATGATTGTGACATCCTTTACCACCCTGGGAAAGCCAATGTGGTGGCAGATGCGTTGAGCCAGAGGGGCCCAGGACAGTTGTATAGTTCCACCCAGGTCTCGAGAGAATTAGCTGATGAGATGGCCAGAGAAAGGATAGAACTGGTGGTAGGCTAGTTAGCTAATATTACCTTGCAGTCGACCCTATTAGAGCGGGTCAAAGAGGGTCAATTGGTGGATGCACAGTTGCAGGAAATTAGGCAGCATGTCTTAGCGGGGGCAGCTAAGGATTATTCTATTTCTGAGATAGGTTTGCTTCGATATCAGGGATGGATTTGTGTTCCGACAGATGAGGGGATCAAACGAGAGATATTGGATGAGTCTCACACTACGCCATACTCACTTCATCCGGGTACCATGAAGATGTATCAGTATCTACGGACATTATATTGATGGCCCGAGATGAAGAAGGATGTGGTAGAGTATGTGTCTAGATGTTTGACATGCCAGCAGGTTAAGGCTGAGCATCAGCGACCAGCGGGATTGCTTCAGCCTTTGGGTATCCCAGAATGGAAGTGGGAGGAAATTACAATGGATTTTGTGGGTGGATTACCCAGGACAGTTGGACTTCATGACTCGGTGTGGGTGATAGTGGACAGATACACCAAGTCAACTCATTTCCTACCAGTGAGGTCGACCTATACAGTGGAACAGTATGCAGAGCTGTATGTGAGGGAAATAGTTCGTCTCCATGGGGTTCCAAAGTCTATTGTATCTGATCGAGACCCTATATTTACCTCCAAGTTTTGGGGAGCTCTGCAGAGAGCCATGGGGACTCAGCTGAAGTTTAGCACAGCTTTTCATCGTCAGACTGATGGACAGTCTGAGAGGATGATTCAGGTAATGGAGGACATGCTTAGGGCATGTGTGATTGATTTCAAGGGGTCCTGGAGTAAGTACTTACCGTTGATTGAATTTTCATATAACAATAGTTATCAGTCCACGATTGGAGTGGCTCCTTATGAGATGTTATATGGAAGAAAGTGCAGATCACCTATTCACTGGGATGAGATGGGTGAGAGAAGGTATTAGGGGCCAGACATGGTTCAGAAGACCAATGAGGCTATTGAAAAGATTCAAGCAAGAATGCTTGCTTCACAGAGTATATAGAAAAGCTACGCTGATCCTAAGCGTAGGAACGTGGAGTTCCAGGTTGGGGATCACGTGTTTCTGTGAGTTTCACCATTGAGGGGAGTGAAGAGGTTTGGAGTGAAGGGCAAGTTGAGCCCTCGGTTTGTTGGACCTTTTGAGATCCTAGAGAGGATTGGACAGGTGGCTTATAGACTGGCCTTGCCACCGTCGCTATCAGGAATTCATAATGTTTTTCATGTCTCCATGTTGCAGAAGTATGTTTCTGATACAACACATGTGCTAAAGTATGAGGACTTAGAGTTGCAGACAGACTTGTCCTATGAGGAGCGACCAGTTCAGATTTTGGATCTAAAGGACAAAGTCTTACGGAATAAGACAATTCCGTTAGTGAAAGTATTGTGGAGAAACAACAAGGTCCAAGAAGCGACCTGGGAGTTAGAGATAGCGATGCGGAATCAATATCCCGAGCTATTCAGGTAAACTTCGAGGACGAAATTCTCATTAGGAGGGGATAGTTGTAACAACCCCAAATTCGCTAATGAGGCTTAAAGGCCTTGATTAGTGTGTCAGGAGGGCATTATTGAGTTTAATGTGATTTGAATGATTTTATGGATTTAAATGCATAATTATATGATTAATAATGCTTGTATGACTATATTGGTATTAATGTGATATGTATATATGGTAATTGTGAGAACCACATTATTATGTGGGTAGGTCTGTAGAGCACGACTCGAGGCGATCCTAGGGCTAGTTAGCGGGGAAAAGTCGCAACAGGGCTTAACAGTTGACTTTGGATAAGTCAGGGGTATTTCAGGTTTCGGGTAGCTATTTAGACTATTGGGTTATGAAAATAAATATATGGAGATATATTTGAGGTTAGGAAGTCTAGGCGGGAATATTGGGGAATTTTACCGTTTTTCCCTCGGGAACGTTTCCGGCACCCCAAGCCTCGGGATTGACTTAACGGGATAAGATTGGACTGAAGCTTTAGAAAACAGTAGACAGAATATTAAACCGACCCTTTATTCAGCCTTTTCTCTCTCTCTCTCTCTCTCTCTCTCTCTCTCTCTCTCTCTCTCTCTCTCTCAAGGAAAACCACAAAGGAAAAACAGAGAATTTCTGGGATTTTAAGCTGGGAATTCAGTGGGGATTTGAAGCTAAGCTCAGAGATTATCCAGGAGATATTTAATCAAGGCTAAGGTAAGGATCAAACTATGTTTTTGAAGTTTCAATTCTTAGTTTTTAGCTGGGTATTGAGGTGATTTCAGTTTTGATGTTTACGGTGGAATTTGAGCTGGAAAGCTTGGGAATTAGCTTGAATTTGGCTTGGTGAAGTGGTTCAGCAGAAGAGGTAAGTCTCAATTCGTGATTTGGAGGTTTTAATCTAAGTTTGTATGGTTGGTTTTAGTGTTTTGAAGTACTTGAGTTTCAGAAATTGAAAAGAGATTTTGGTGAGTGTTAGGCTGGGTTTTTCTATTGAATTATGTTGTTTAAGTCACTCTAAAGGTGTTGGGATTAATTGGTTTTGAATTGGGGAGCTTTGGGATGGCTTAGGATGAGGTTTATATTTTGTAAATGGTGGGTTTTCTGGGCACGAAGGGAAGGGCCGCAGCTCTGTTCTAGAGTGTTGCGGCCCTAGGTTGAAGATGAACCAAGGAGGCTCGACCAGGGGTGAGCACCGCGGCGCCCAATGCTAGGGCCGCGGCGCGTGTCTTTGTCCAGGGCTGCCCTTGGTTCTATTTTGAGGCCAGGGCCGCAGCCCTTAGTTGTGCACTTGAACGTTTAGGGTTTTTAAGGTCGGGAATTGAGCCTAGAGCGCTCGGGATCAATTTCACCACCGTGCTTGGTGGGATTCGATTTCCCGGAAGTAAGTTTTGTACCCAAAAACCTATATTTGGATATTAATGGAACCTAATACTTTGGTTGTGACTAGGTGATAAAAGCTTAGGCTCAGGAATGATCATCCTTGAGGAGTGTTGCTCGTAAACAATAACCGCAAAGATTAAAGGTAAGAAAACTGCACCTGGTTGAATATCTGTGACGGGACTAAGGGTTCCCTATTGTGTATGCTTGAAAATATGGTATTATGCCATGCAAGCTAATTAGTGAACCAACAGCCTAAGGGTGCCAAGGGTTACACTAGCGCACAGGGCGCGGCTTGGCCACTGGTAGCCAAGGACAGCTTAACATGCACTGAGCTCGGTTTAAGCGGGCCGGAGTCAGTGGGTTAAACAGAGGGTGCGGCCTAAGTTGTCGGCCCTGATTATTATGTGATATGAATGCTATAAGTGTTTGATTGCATCCATGATTCTGAATGTATGCTGAATGATTAATGTGCATTATATAATGAGAGTTTATGCTTAGTGAGTTTGTTAACTGTTGTTACTGTTTGTGTTGCACATGTTTTCTTGCTGGGCCTTGGCTCACGGGTGATATGTGCTGCAGGTAAAGGCAAGAGCAAGCTGGATCAACCTTGATTGGAGAGTTCTGCGGGTGGAATGTACATGGTCGGGTCCTCAGCCCCACGGTTGAGGTTTAGGCAGGGACGGGAGACCTAGAGATTGTCAATTTTGCCTTAGCATGGCTATCAGTTGTTTATGTATTTTTGGAAGTCTGTAAACCAACTTTTAACTCTGTTTCTTTTGGGATCCTGTGTATATAACTGCTTAATTAAATTAGATGAAACTTTTGAGACCAAAACCTTTTTTAACCCTAGCTCATACATGTTTAGTGACACGTTTTTAAACTAATGACTTGATTAGCAAGTCTTGCACTTTTATAAGTATACAGTGTAGCAATCTTGGCTATCCAAGGCGTTACAATACCCCTTGACTCACTTTGAGTCAAGTATGAATCCTGTTGTGACTTTCCCACTAGCTTGCTTCCTAAGATCGTCTCTTGTTGAGTAACCTTAGCATAACCAAATAATAATGAAGCACCACACACATACCACATATATGCCAAATATACCCAAAACGGGCCAAATTATGAAAATTGCCCAATTAAACAGAAATGGGTCCACATGCATATTTAATACACCTAAACATGCATATTAAGTCATATCATAATGTTATTCACATATTCACATAATGATACACATAAATATCACACAATCATATAATTCCAAAATTTTCCATCCTGGCCCCCTAGTCAAGTCCCTAAGCCTTATTAGGAAAATTGGGTCGTTACAGGTATCATCCAAATGAGCCAACTTGTAGGTGTTAGGGGGCACCATCTGGGCGACCTGGTAGGGTCCCTCCCAGTTTTCTCCCAACATACCCGCTCCTGGGTCGCGAGTGTTTGGCAGGACTTTCCTCAACATGAGGTCTCCTACCCTGAATGCCCTCTCTGGCACCCTGGAATTATAGTACCTTGGGGCCCACTATTGGTACATTGCCAACCTCAGGTTTGCCTTTTCTCTTCTTGCCTCCAACAAGTCCAAATTTTCAGCCATCGTTGTGTGGTTAGCTTGATCATTGTATACATGTACTCGAAAAGAATTAACTTTCATCTCTATTGGAAGAACAGCCTCGCACCCATAGGCTAAGGCGAAAGGTGTTTCTCCAGTTGTAGAACGGGGGGTGGTCCTGTAGGCCTAGAGCACATTAGGCAACTCTTCAACCCAAGCTCCCTTTAGCTTTTCCAATTTCGTTTTCAGGATCTTGTTGATGGCTTCCACTTGTCCATTTGATTGTGGGTGTACTACAGCAGAAAAGCTCCCCTTAATCCCTTTTTCTCTGCAATATTCTTTGAACAACCCTCCTTCAAACTAGGTGTCGTTGTCGAAGATTATCTTGTAGGGCACCCCATATCTGCAGACGATAGACTTGTTGACAAAGGCGGTGATTTGTTTGGCTGTTATATTGACCAGAGGCTCTGCTTCAACCCACTTGGTAAAGTAATCCACTGCTACAACCGCATACTTTGCACCTCCTCTACCTGCAGGTATTGCGCTAATCAAGTCGATCCCCCACACAACATAGGGCCATGGACTAATCATGCTCACCAGCTCATTTGGTGACTATCTGGGGTAGTTTGCATGTCGTTGGCACTTATCGCATCTTATCACGAAGTCACTCGTGCCCTTTTCCATGTTAGGCCAGTAATACCCCTGTCACATGGCCTTCTTTGTCGTGGATTTCCCCCCAGCATGATTTCACACATTCCCCTTCGTGTATCTCTCGTAGAACCTCAGTGCGAGACGTGACGCCACGTATGAGGGGTGACCTCGCGACACCCTCGGCACGAGGCGAGGATCCATAGGCAAGGCATGTGCCTCACGAGACCTTTGACGCGAGACGCAATGCTACGTACGAGGGGTGGCCTCACGACACCCTCCGCGCGAGGCGAGGAGTGTGCCTCGCAAGACCTTCGACACAAGAAGCGACACTAGGTGTGAGGGGTGACCTTATGAGACCCTCGGCATGAGGCAATGCTACGTACAACGGGTGACCTCATGACACCCTCGACGCGAGGCGAGACTTCACATGCGAGGCATGTGCCTCTCATGTAACGACCCTCAAAACATACAAGACCAAACCATGCATCATTGTACCAAAAATCCATTAAAAAAACATTTAAAAAGGTCATGTGCGCACACTTTTAGTTTGGAAAACAGAATTACAACTATTCTTCCACAGAGTTATAGAAAAACAAATGCCATAAAAGAAATAACAAGCTCCCAGCTTTTTCATTTCAAAATGGTGTTCAATCAAAAACCTCCCCAAGTGAGGCCACATGTACATATCCGCAAGCAGACTCCAGCGTTCACTGCTCCACTTTGCTTTTGCACTTACCTACAACATGAAACAACTATGTAAGCGGAAACACTTAGCAAGACTAGCCTTACACACAAGTATACTAAAACCCAGTAACGGGTCGACCTAAGGTATTGGATAAGTTCAAACCCTGTCATACAATTCTCAATAATAGCCCTAATAGAAAATCAAGCACATTGGTTGTGCCCAACAACCAATTTTCATACATATCAAAACAATCTACATTCAGAAAATCCTAGACATTCAAGATATATAACTATATCTTAAATAAATACTCTGGTTATTTCTAACAAACAAGTTCACACATATCTCAATAACTTGCACTCAAAAAATTCCCATAACATTCAAGATATATAACCGTATCTGAAATAAACACCCTGGTTGTTTTTAACAACCAAGTTCACACATATCTCAATAACCTGAACTCAGAATATTCTCAGAACATTCAAGATATATAACACATATCATAACTAATCAATAGATTAGAAGCAAGGGATACGGGCCTCAACCCAGTTCTGGCATTTATGTCATGGCTCCAACTCAGACTATATTACCATTGTCCTGGCTCCAACCCGGACTATATTTTTACCATGTCCTGGCTCCAATGTTGTAACATCCCAAAATTGCTATTAAGGCTAAGTGCCTTGGTTATTATGCCAGGAGGGCATAATCGGGCTTATCTGTGGAATTAATTTTATATATGTGTGATTATGCAATGTTAATGATTTGTGTGGTAATATGACTAGATATGCATGTTTATGTATATTAAGTATGCATGTGGGCCCATTTCTGTAAATTGGGGCATATTTGTAATTTTTGACCCATTGAGGGTATATTTGCATTATGTATGTATTGTGAGTGAGACCACATTATTTTGGAGATATATCTGAGATGTGTGGTCTGAGATGGTCCTAGGGAGCGAATTAGCGGAATAGTCACAACGGTGTCGAATACCCGACTCGTGGTGAGCCTAGGGGTATTTTGGAAATGTAGCACGGGTTCAGGGTTACCGGGTAACGAGTAGCTATTTAGCGATTATTTAGGTATGTCATAATTAATTGGGGATTTATAGGACTACTCAAGGAATTAGCGAGAATGTGGCAAATGACGGGATTTTCCTTGGAGTCATTAAGTGGCAAAGGGTTAACCTAGGGACATTTTAGTCTTTTGGAAAGGGATAAACTCAACCCTTAGAACTTTGTAGAAAGAACCAAAAAACAAACAAACACTCTCAGCCTTGTTCTCTCTCTCGATACTCTCTCTCTCTCTCGATACTCTCTCTCTCTCTCGATACTCTATCTCTCTAGCTTGGGGATTTAGCTGAAATTCAAGGAAGAAGCTTAGGAATTTGTGGGTTGAAGGTGGGGTTGGAGTAGGGACCAGTTTAAGTTCGTAATTCATAGCTGGGGTAAGCTCTAACCTTGATTTGATTAAGTTTTGGGTCTGGTTTGTTTTGAGTGTTTTGGGTTTTGAACTCAAGTGAATAAGTTTAAGTTGTGGAGAGATTTTAGTTAAGTCTTCGAGTTATATACTACTCTAGGTGTAGTAAAGATATTTTGGGACATAATTCTGGCATTAGAGCATGTTTGGATTGATTTCTAAGAGTTTAGGAATTTGAAAATGTTGGGAAAAACTGGGTTCACAAGTCCAAGCCACGGCCCTGTTCTTCAGGTGTCGCAGCCCGCATGAACCCAAGAGGCTTGGGAGCCTCTGAAATCGTACAGGCGCCACTGCACAAGCAGAGGCACACCGCGGCGTGTGTCCCCCAGAAGAGAGCCTTGGGGCTCTCTGACTTGTAGCACATCGTGGCCCTAGGGAGCTGGGTCGCGACTCAAATAGGGAACAATGGCCAAAATAGGGTTTTAAGCTCGGGAACCCAAATTTAAGGGCTCGGGAAGGATTCTACTACCTGGTTTAGTAGAATTCGATGTCTAGGAGGCTAGAATATTTTTTTGAAGCTTTTAAATTGGTTTAGGTCTTAATGGTTATTCCTTATTGCGTTGTCACTAGATTTTACTGCTCAGGCTCGAGTTTAGGGGATCGTGCTCGGGATCGCACTATTCAGTCAACTCGGAACTCAGGTAAGAAAATTGTCTGTACCCGTAGAGCTATACTATGCTTAGTGTTATGTGTATTGTTTGTAACTATTATGTCATACACGTGTTTCTGACGGAGCAGCAAAGGTCGAGATCGGTAAAGGCTGGGATCGACATTAAGCACGTTGAATGTAGGCCACCAGGTTGAGACCCTCTAAGGGTGTTGTATTCACCCGCTCGGTGAAGACCGTGAAATTGGTTCCTGGTAACGCACCCTGATCGGCGTAGGTCATTGTTGTAAATTATGATAGAAACTTATAATTGTCTGTTGTGTTTGATTAATTATGCTTTTGTTGAAATAAATTATTATGTGTTGTGCTGTGGAGTTTTCTTGATGGGCCTCTGCTCACGGGTGCTCTATGGTGCAAGTAAGGGCAAAGGAAAGGTCGACCAAGCATAAGTTAAAGGGCATGGAGCGGCGCGTACATGTTTGGCCTACCTGGCTGCCACGGCTGGGGTTATTTTGAGGGACATGTTATAAACATTTGATTTTGTCGCTTAGGTCAACTATACTCTAACTTTTGAGTTGTAAATATATTTTAAAACAATGTTTTGGGATCCCAATGTAACACTTTTATAATTTTAATCAATGTCCAACCCTTTTATACTTAATTTTCATTAAATGAGTCTTTATTTTGATTCAATCACACTTTTCAGTCTAATACCTCAATTAGCGAGCTAATGGCACCTTTCAAAATGACATGCTAACGACTATAGGGTAGTAGGGCATTACAACTTGGTATCAGAGTGATCCAAGGTTTATGGTTTCTGGAGATTGATCGAACATGTACGCTCGTTGCTAGAGACAAACTCGACTCAGGGTTGGTTGGTATTAAGTGAAATATTTGTCTAGTTGCTTATCTGAATTGCCTTATCCGCTTGTTAATATAGGGAGCACAAGAATTATACACTTGTGTCCTAGTATGCTTATTGTATGCGGCTATTGTGTTGTTTTTCCCTACTCGTGGAGTAGTTTTGGATATGAGTATCATGCCTGATAGGTTAAGTCATTGACTGCAGACAAATTTAGAAGATATGTATCAGAGGCAGTCAACTGGATAGTCAGGGCAAGAATCCTCCATCTGCCCCCTGAAATTGGCAGCAAATGTTCGATGACATGCAGGCTAGATTGCAAAAGCAAAAGGAAGAGATTAGGTGATTGAGACGGCGAGTTCCATCAGGAAACGCTGCTCTGTATGTTTTGACAACAATGGCACCAATTTCGGTTCAACCTAAGGGTGGGAACAGATGGGAATTATTGTATGAAAGATTCCAGGAGCATTATCCTCCAGTGTTCGAGGGAGGCTTAGATCCATTCAAAGCTGAACAATGGATGGGCACGATTAGCTCCATCCTTGACTATATGGGAGTGGTAGGCAATGACAGAGTAGCTTGTGCCACGTACATGCTGCGGGAGGATACCCGAATGTGGTGGAAAGTGGTATCCCAAACCCAAAATGTTGTTATGATGGGTTGGGAGGATTTCAGACAATTGTTCAACGAGAGGTACTACTGTGACGCAGTTCAAATTGCAAAGACCCATGAGTTTATGAATTCGGTTCAAGGTAATAAGACAGTGACAAGGTATGTCAACAAATTTGATGGGTTGGCCAAATTATCTTTTGATTAGGTACCAACGGATGTGGCCCGAAAGGAACGATTCATTCAAGGACTGAACCATGGGGTATCCCAGAGAGTTAGGATCGCTCCAGTCCATGAGATTTCTACCTACGCTCAGATGGTAGGGAGGGCCCTTGCTATAGAAAATACATACTGCATGACTATTATGCTATGGGGCTTGCGATGTTGTGACTGCCAGGGGAAGTTGGTAGTTTCCAGGAATGGGTCGGAGTATTATAGGTAGAGAGTTAACAGTAATAATTGGGGGAGATGGTTATATGAGGATCTTGGTATGATCCTATGTATGGATTGGTTTGCCAAGTAAGGGATAACCATGGACTGTACGAGAGAATGGTGACTTTCGGGTTTAAAAGGAAAGGACTCGGTTGTGTTCACGAGGCGCCTAGCTATTGTGGTAGGTGCCACTAGGGTTATGTCAGCTAAACCAGAGGGAAACTGGATTGGTCAGTGGGATTTCAGATGGCTTTATAAGGATCCATCAGGATTGCTGTCGCGACTAGGAAATTGAGTGTACTACGGGATTAAGGAAAGAATAGAACTAGTATCAGAGACATCATGAAGAATGACACTAGCTGGGTGGAAAGAACTAAATGTTTAATTCAAGAAGTTGTTTGACTTAAGGATGATCAGACGGAGCATGTCACTATGGGACATGTCAACGCCATTTGTTAAGGAAATGGCCAAGTCTGCAAGAATGTGTACCACACATGGATAACCAGGTAAAGTAATTGTTAAGAATAGATATCCATTGCAAAGAATGAATGATTTATTGCCCGGTTGCAAGATAGGACAGTGCTCTTAGAAATTGACCTTCGATCTGGTTATTACCAGTTGAGGAATAAGGAAAGAGACATTTCAAGAATTGCCACTAATGCCAGGTATGATGTGATGGGTTTTCAGTGAAGGCTCTCAAACTGACCAATGCTCTAGTGGCCCGCGTAAATTCAATAAGAAGAGAGTACTGAGATGATTTGAACAAGTCATATTTGGATCAACTGAGAATGTTTTGAATTACTTCCAGTTAGAAGCAGAATGCGAACAACAACTTTGTTAATATTACCAAGGCTAAGGAAGCAAGGTTATAGGTAAGGTTCTGGAAGGGATAAGTTCTGATTTCTCCAGATGATATTCAAGGTCACATTGTGGGAAGTGATAGGATTGCATATGATTCAGTTAAGATAGAAGACATAAGGCAATTGTTAAAGGAACGCCTTGGGGGGGGGGGGGGGGAGGGGTTAGAAGCTCGGTAAGACTGGTGAGACACCTCGACTTTTAATTGAAGCACCTTCGGGGATTGTTATACCCTTGATTAAAGTAACATAGAAACCTAAAGTTTGTCTAAATGGATAATTATGTGCCAGATTATCAAAGGTTGAAATAAGGGTTGATTCACACGCCATGATATTAGGATATGCATGTGATGGACTGGTACAGGAGGACGGTGCGATGGACACTGTCCTTGACTAGAACGTACAGTATTAGTGTGGTGCGTCAAGGATTAGGGTGTGCCCGTGTGCAGAATGGAAAGATTGTTGTTCGTGCTTCAAGGTGGATAGAGGAATAAGAACATAGATGCCCTGCATGGGACTTTAAGTTACAATAATGGACTACGATAAAGCCAGGTGAGGTAACGATTGAGATTGGTGTGGAACATGTGAATGATAATTGGCAGATATACCTCTATGAAGAATGAAACACAGAAAGAAGGTCTTGTAGGAATGGTTAAGAATCCTACCACTTTCGTATGGATAGGTTAAGATATGCAGATTGGATGAGTGATCCGATGGATGCTGGCGTCGAGGGGGAGATTCAAGACAAGTCCTAGGTTACCCCTTATAACTGTTGTATCCAGGAAGATTGAATGGGTGTTATGGCCAAAAAGTTGTATACCGGGAGGCGCACTGCCTAACCTTTTAGTAAGTGAGAAACGATAAACAAAAGCCAAAAAGGCTATTATGACTCTAGGGTATCCTGGAGTTAGTATGGAGGGATATAATTAGGGATCGTAAGGGTGGATCACCTCAGATTGCAGATGAGATGAGAGACACAAAGTATCTTGGGTCAGAACTGGTTTGAAGGACCAGTGAAATTATTAAGGATTGTTAGGGTAGGAGTATCTACTTTATTGAAGAACATAAGAGTTCGCAAATTTAAGTATGGGAGCGTAGGGTTCCAGGGCTGGAGACTTTGTACTTCTCTGAATATTGTGGACTAAGAAGGGTAAAAGATTTTGGGAAAGAAAGAAGAAATTTTGACCCTAAATTTGGATAGATCTGAGAGATCCTAATAAAGAGTAGGCTAGGGGCCTACAGTTTAGCCTTACCCCCAGCATGGGTAGAGGTTCATAGGGTGTTACTAGTGCCAATGTTAAGGGAAGGAGTGTTGGGTACTACCCCTGATTGGGCAAAGAGACCCTGGAATTTCAGTGGAGTTTATTGTGCAAGGAAAAGCCAATGGAATTCTGGATAAATGAGATAAAATCTTACAGAATAAGACTCACTCTAGTGAGGGTGTTACAAAGAGATATCAAGGTATAGGACTAGACTCTGAAGCTAGAGTCATCTGTGCGGGACCAGTATCCTGAGATGTTTTAATAAAATTCGAGGACGAAATTTCAATAAGGAGGGGATAGTTGTAACGTCCCAAAATTGCTATTAAGGCTGAGTACCTTGGTTACTGTGCAAGGAGGGCATAATCGAGCTTATCTGTGGAATTAATTTTATATATGTGTGATTATGCGATGTTAATGATTCGTTTGGTAATATGACTAGATATGCATGTTTATGTGTATTAAATATGCATGTGGGCCAATTTTTGTAAATTGGGGCATATCTGTAATTTTTTACTCGTTGATGGTATATTTGCATTATGTATGTATTGTGAGTGGGACCACAACATTGTGGAGATATATCTGAGATGTGTGGTCCGAGACAATCCTAGGGAGCGGATTAGTAGAATAGTCACAACGGGGTCGAATACCTGACTCAGGGTGAGCCTTGGGGTATTTTGGGAATGTAGCACGGGTTCGAGGTTACTGGGTAATGGGTAGCTATTTAGCGATTATTTAGGTATGTCAGAATTAATTAGGGATTTATAGGACTACTCGACAAATTAGCAGGAATGTGGTAAATGACGAGATTGCCCTTGGAGGCATTAAGTGGCTAAGGATTAACCTATGGGCATTTTAGTCTTTTAGAAAGGGACATGCCTCATTATGTGGGGGCCTTAGGCACAGGCCTGGCCTGCCTGTGCCTAGGGTCGGCCCTGCATGCAATGCTAACTAGAATTATATATAGAGAGAAAAATATGCAATGACAGTGATGGCGACAGCGAGAAAATATATGTTTCCTACGTATTAAAATAACTAACTTGAATAGTAGGTCGCGATTGTATAATTTTTGAGTCCAAACAACTAGCAGTGTAATTATAATTCATTTTAAAGTTGCAGAGAAAAAAGAAAGAGTTGTATAATAATGTACTAAAGTAAAAAAAAAAAAACTATTAAGAAAAAAAAACCATTGGGAAAATGGTAAAACTGCAATTAAGATGGGTTAAAGACTTGAGACAATTTGAAACTAAGATGCTAAAAGTGATGTCAAATGTAAATTTCTCTAATGTATGATTATTATTTGAGGCTTCCTCTGTTACCACTTTCTTTATAGTAGAAGAAAACGACAATTTGTTCCCCACTTATAATTACTATAGTAAACATTTATAAGAGTCGTGAGAAAAATATAAGAGGGAATAAAACACAAATGTAAGTAACGGAACTGTAATTCGTATAAATATGAGTGGGTGATAAGAAAATTAGAAGGCGAGTTTAAAGAATATATATTTAATATAATGAAAAATTAATATGATATTCAAAAATACTTTAAATATTCAAATTAAAATACGTTAGTCTGGTAATTATTTTACTATTGTTGTATTTAGATGTAAGCGTGGTTTATTGGGGTTATATTTTGATTTGTGCTTTACAAATAAAGATCATCATTTTGTAATAGTTGAGAGAACCAAAAAATAATAAATAGATTAAAGATGAGAAAAGAGAGTGAGTAAGATGAATTATTTCATTTTTGTCCCCCAACATCCTGCACATGACATGACAAAGTCAATTGGTCAGAGCATAACTGCCCCCAAGTCTCATCTTAATAAATTTGGTCCCTTTTTTTTTACTTCTTCTAAACTTATTGGTCTCTCAACTCCAGTGGCTGTCCTCTTCTTAATTCATAAGACTTGCTCACTAAGAAATTATTTGTTTGAATTTTCTAATTCTAAAGGTAAGCCAGCATTAGCCACTACCAAACTTAATCACACTGAGAGTTTTGCTTATCTGTAGAGCTTGATTCCCCCACACCAAATTCCAACAAGTAAAGTAGAAAAGTTGATGCAATAAAAAAAAATAAAGAGAGAGAAAGAGAGAAAGAAATCTGCCATCTTTATGTAAAGTTTTCAAACAAAGGTCATCTTATACTTTCACCAACGGCAGTGCCAACCCTTCATCTCGTTTCCCTTTTTTATTATAATAAGTACAAAATTGCTGGCCAGTTCATGATCCACCCACTGTGACAAACACAATTTTGGATTTAAGTTCCTTTTAATAAAAAATAGGTGACTAGTATGTTGTATGAAGTTATATTATTGAGTTTGTTATGTATATAGTTATAATATTTAAATTATTATGTGTGAAACTACATATTTTGGTTGCACATGTAAAAAAATCACATGTGATGAGACTATAATTCCCGAGAAAACATTTTGATATAATGTAGACAAGGAAGGAAGGAAGGGTTAATGGACTTCTACTTCTTTATTTTATATTTTCATTTCACACTCTCCAAACTTACAACAAGTCTTTTAAACTCGTGATCTAAATAGAACTTATTTACAATTTTTATATTTTTTTTCACATTTATACATTTTTTTAGAGCTCTTTTAACTTTTTATTTTTTATTTTTTTTATTCACTTTTCTTTCTTTCTCTCCAAATTTATGAATTTTTTATTATTTTAATTAATAAAAATATTTAAATGTTATAAAAAAATGTAGAAAAGTCAATATTTAATATAATGTAAAAATTTGATGTAAAATAAAAAAAAAATAAGTTTTAACGATGTATTTTGAAGAGAATAATGTGAGCTCTAATTCGTTTTATGAATAAACCATGTACCTGAGCATCTCTCTCTCTTATCTCTCCATCTCTTTTTTTTTTTTTTTTTTTTGCTTTACAAGTTTGACAAAATCAACCTTCCTATTCTATAAGAATATTCATTTTAAAGGTCAACAATTTGTTATTATGGAAAGATAATGACATACTTGAAAGATTCTTTATACTAATTAATCTAACATCAACTTAGTCTTTATTAATAAGGTTAAAAAATATGCAAATCTCTCTCCCTCTCTCCAAGCATAAAACCATCTTCTCTTGTTACAGTCTTTCCAAGTCCTCATATTATTATTATTTTTTTCGAAAGGGAAGTCTTCATATTCTATAATAGATTGAGATCCACATCCATATTAATTTAATCAATCATTTAATCTCCAAAATAAAACATTAGTGCGACAAATTACAAATAAAACCTAGGACCTCTTTCACTACCTAACCTAAACCTAATACTAATACCACTTGAATGACAAGCTAGTCAACACTTGGTCAAGCCCTTGTCTCAATCCAAGAAATTGAACACGTGCATTGGGGGTCCTCCACAGATTTATATATAATAATTTTAAAGTCTCATGTGTAATTCTCTTTTCCTCCTATTATTCTAGCCTTTTTTTTCCTTATGATTTCAAGTCATCAAAAATCAATTATGAGTCAATTTCCAACCAAAAATACAATTTTCGCATTGCTCAACACAAAAATTATATAATTTTGACACTATTTTTTTTCAACTCCAACTATAATATATTCTCTTTACTGTTATAATATTTTATTATATCATAACAATTATCATATTCTTCTAATTAAAATTATGATATTTTTAATGTTAATTTATTAGATTGATCAAATTCTGTATTATATATAATTTGTTTTTTATAAGTATACATTTTTAATAAAAATTAAAACAAATTATGTATAATTTAAAATAGAATACATTTTAAATTTTAAATTTGAAAAATATTAATATAAGATTGTATTAAATTAAACTAATAACATTAGATTATTAATGGATGTATAGTTATGAATCAATATTATGTAAAAAAAAATTATTACTATATAAAAGTATTATCCTCTCTACCGGGTAGAGGAGTGCGTAAAAAATGTAATATAGTCTAGTTGGAAAGTTTTTTTTTTTTTTTTTTTGGAGGTGGAAGTTTTTTTTTATATATAAAATTAAGGGATAATTGTGGCAAAAATACTCAATGTTTGAGTTTTGTATGCGGCATAAATCCAATGTTTATTTTTAGTGGCAATATTACCCATAGTACTAAAAAGTGTTATTCTGTTTGGTTCTATTTGGTTTCCTCTGTTGGTGGCATCTGGATGTATACGTGTACGCACCAGATAATTCAGAGTTTTAATTAAATTTAAAAGAGAATATGAACAATATGCTTGAATCTCCCTTTGAAGCCCTAATCCCAATAAAAAGAACTTGAATCCTAGTAAAAATGAAGAACTTGAACAATCTGCTTGAATCTCATCTAACTCAACTCTATTTGATTCCAAATAATCACAAACAATAACTCTTCAAATAACAAAAATCTCAGTCCAAACAATGTATTCAATCAAACCAAATAATAACAACTTTAATCCCAAATCAAATAAGATTTCACCAAATGTTAAAGTCAATCAATCCATACCCAATGATAATCGAACTCATCTATTGCAAGCCCAGAAAACCCATTTGTTGCAATTGAAGATAGTCGAAGTAAGAGCCAAAAACGTGCTCCCTTCGACCCCAAAATTAGAAAACATGCTCCCTTTGGACCTCAAACCCAGAAAACTTGCTCCCATCCACCCCCAACCCCAGCTTAGATGGCTCCGTCCAGATGCTTGAGTTATTTACTAGCCATCATCGTTCAAAGCCATGGTCCTCCACCCCAACGCCAAGTTCTTCGCCTCGCATCCTCATCGAAGCTCGCCCAGGCGCAAGTGATGAATCCATTTCCTTTTCGTTGACCACAAGCTCCGACGCCAAGTACTTCGCCTCGTGTCCCCGTCGAAGCTCGCCCAGGCGCAAGTGAATCCACTGCCTTGTCGTTGCCCAGACCTAGCGACGTTGCTGGAGAAGAAGACAAGGAGGAAGATGAATCGATTTGGGAGAGCATCAATTTCTATTTACTTTTTCATATTAAGGAAGAAATAGATTTAATTTAATTATTTTGGAAATAGATTTAAAAAAGGTTTTAAATTCAATTAAAACTCTGAATTATCTGGTGCGTACACGTGTACACCCAGATGCCACCAACGGAGGAAACCAAACAGAACCAAACGGATAACACTTTTTGGTACTATGGGTACTATTGCCACTAAAAATAAACATTGGGTTCATGCCGCGTACAAAACCCAAACTTTGGGTACTTTTGCCACAATTATCCCTAAAATTAATAAAATGTACTTTGCTCTAGAATGCCAAATCTAATTTATTATTAGTATTAAATATAAATATATAAAAAATTTTATATTTTCAATAAACATTAAATAATCATTAATTAAAATTTATAATTATATCAAATATATCAATTATTTAATTTTGGTATTAAATTTAACATAATATTTGCATCTCTAAGAGATTGTCTACGGTCAACTAAAACTAATTGTATTTTTAATTTTTTAAGATAGTTTTATTGCTATTTTTTAATTTTACATTGTATAATCTTTTCTAACTTCAATATTTAAAAACATAAAAGGGGGGGGGGGGGCTATGTGGCTAGGCACTATTTCATATCTAGCTCGATATTTATGGGTGTTCATAAATCGTAAACTGCGGTTTAACACCAAACCGCACTGTATCGAATCGCCAAAATTTGTGACCGATAAAACTGTTTTTAATAGTTCGGTTTAATAGAAATGTTCAACTTTAAATGGTTTGGTTACAGTTTCTAACTCTCCAAGACCAATTAAACCAAACCAGACTGTGAACTTTTTAAATAAATTTTTAGAAGTGAGGGTGCAAATGTTTGAACAATTACTCTTAAGCTAATAGAAAGTTTATTCAACCATCTAAGCCAATCAATTTAATTGTTAAAAATATGTTTTTAGTAGTATTTCATACATGTATAAGTTTCCAAAACAGAAAAAGAGAATTATAAAGTCTCACGTTGTTTAGAAAGTAAAATTTTCTCTTTTCCTCTTCTATAAAATGATTCAAAATTCTTACCCTTTAACAACAAAGATATTATGCTTCTTGTAGACTTTTTATGGTCTTAAAAGTAAAACTAAAATTATTATTATTTTTAAATATAATTATTAAGTTAATTATTTTATAGTATCCAAAAAGTTTAAAATTTTAATATTTTGGTTATATGGTTATAACCGAACTAAACTGCACCAAATCGTTTATTTATGGTTTGGTTTAGTTTGATTTTTTATTTTTAATTGTTATCCATATTTTCCACATTTGACACGTGGCAAGGCCAAATGGATCCAGGGGCCCTCAGAAGAGGTCCGGGCCCAACCTGGGCCCAGTGAACAACATATAAGGAAACCCTGACGGCCCAGACCATACTAAACCCGATGACGGGAAAGTAGCATAAACATAGCGAGGGGGCAAGAACCAAGGTGCAAGCCCATTTGTCTCCCTGACCACTCTCAACCTACATCCTCCGGGATGAAAATGGTGATGGCGGATGGCTCACTCTAGGAGATGGATCCCATGAAGTGGGATCCAAGAGAAGATGTCGTCAACAAGGTATTTGCCTTGGTAAATGAACCTAGGTCTTGGTAAACGAACCAGGACTAAGGGAAACGATCCCGGGTATTTTTAAATGAACCCGGACCATACGCCCAGAAAGGGCAAGCCTCGTTTTCCTTGATGCTGATGTGTTCACAAGAAATTCAGAGGTTGGTCCCCCTAACTAACCTGCAGAATGGGGTACGCACGGAGCGTACATTGTTTCTAGGAAACAATACTGCCACTACTCTAATAGATCATGTCCCCAGGATCCCCTTAGTGGCCCATGCGGATTAGTCTGTACTAACGAACAAAGGACAGTTGTAAGGCTCGACCACGCCTA
Organism: Humulus lupulus; assembly: GCF_963169125.1. NCBI lineage: Eukaryota > Viridiplantae > Streptophyta > Magnoliopsida > Rosales > Cannabaceae > Humulus > Humulus lupulus. The sequence continues at coordinate 182,193,259 of NC_084796.1, forward strand.
AGCCGACCCAATGATCCCAGATTAACAATATCTAATTACGTTACATTCTTTGTATTATGGCTCCAGTAGCGAGAAAATTGTAATTACATCCCTATTGGGCCCGGATTAGTCCGACCCAAGCTACTTGACCGCCTATAAATAGGTCAGTTATGCACAGTAGCAGGGATCACAGAATTTCTCTTGTAAGCAAAAACTCAGCTGAACTTGTAGAAAACTCCAATGTCAAAACTCTCTAAAACCTAATACTAGTGACTCGTGGACTAAGGCTCATTAACGCCCCAACCACCTAAAAATTGTGATTGTTCGTCTCTATTCCTTTCTTTCCAGCTCTTATTTCATAACATATTTCTAGTTTCTGAAAAACTCGGTAAACATTTTGGTGCTTTCATTGAGAGTTGAAGAAAGCTTGAGTCAACCTTGATCATCTATGAAAATGGTGAACACCAGGCATACCGTGTTTAATCTTGCTCACCAGCAACAAAAATACAATGGAGAACCAATGTCCAATCAATCACTTCCTCAAGACCAACCTGAGGACATGCCTTATCAAGGACTTCTGCTCGACGACTCCCAGAACTTCGGGGAAGGGGGTGACTACGACGAAGGCTATTACGAGGAAGATGAAGGGGAGTATGAGGATCACATGGTCGAAAACCCTGTTGATCTTGATGAGAAGGATATTGATCTTGAACAAGAGGATCCAGAGGTGGATCATTTGAGACAACAAGTCCTGGATCAATAAGTTAGGATGGCTGAACAACAGGAGGTCACCCGCCAGATGCAAGATTCTTTCCTGGCTCTTCAGGCTTTCATTGTTACCCAAGGATTAGCAGCCAATCCTTCAATCGTTCTTCTGCCAGGAACACAGCTGCCTATCCCACTTATGAGGACGTGCCCAACAATGCCACTCCTATTTCTCCTATGGGACAATCCCCACATCACAGAGCCGGTCCATCAAATCATGCTCAAGACAAAGGGAAAGCCAAGATGGCTGATCCCATTGAAAAAGCAAACCCCCAAACGAAAGCTCCTCCCGCTCAAAAAACTAAGGCTGACCCGGGGCAATTCCCTAGGAAAGAATGGATGAATCCTATCCCAGGATGGAATCATCTGAACAATCCGCAAGGGAAGCGCCCGCAGGGTACAAAGCCCCAGAATGTCCCCAGACAGGACGAACAGGGAAGACACTTTTATCCCAGCGCATCCGTGAACAAGGATCACGGAGGATGCAGACGCGGAGAGGACCCGAAAGCAGTCAGTTCGGGAGTTGACACATCCTGAGTGGATTTGTGAGACGGAATCAACGCTCGGAAGGAGCGGGCCCGAAAAGAAAAGATCTGCCCCCGAGGAGGCGACTTGAGGAATAACCTCAATGACAATAGGAATGAAAGAGTCCCCCTGGACGATAGAATGGGCAGCAGTTCATGGAGCAGCTAGCTGCTCTGAAAAAAGGTCACAGACCGCTTGGTCCAGAAACAAGAAGGCGGGATGTTCCAATTCTGAAGAAGAGGAAAAGGAGCCATGCGCCAAGCACATACTGGACACCGTGTTACCTAAGGGGTTCAAGATGTCAAACATACCTGCCTATACTGGGAACACTCACCCCAGAGATAACTTGTCCCACTACAATCGCCTGATGACTATAGCTCACGTCTGTGACAACGACAAGTGCCTATGTTTCTCAATCACTCTTGCTGGACTCGCAAAAGAGTGGTGGAAAAGACTCAAGACAGGATCAATCTAGTCTTGGTACGGATTGTAGTCAGCTTTCCGTAAACAATTCATGGCCGCCATAAAGTTGGACATGGAAGTCAGCATGCTGGCCAACATCAAACAACATCCCACGAAGACCCTTAGGGCTTACATACAACGCTTCATGGAGGAAGCTTAAAAAACTAAGGTGAATGACGGGCAGCACCTGATAGCTCTCTAATCCAAAATCAGAGCTGGGTCCCCTATCTAGGACGACATGCAATGCAGTAAGGCGGCCACTCTTAAAGATTTTATAAGGAGGCCACAAGGTTTCATCAACTGGGAGGAGGCTCAAATCCAAGCCTTTGGATGGCAGCCAGCACCATAGTTGACAGCACAAACACTACCTAGATACAGAGCGCAGTATCCAGCAAATATCTATCCAGCACCCCCAGCAGCGTCCGGATTCGCTAGAACCCTTGGGATGCCATTCATGACCCCAACGGTCTATGGGCCCACTTCGACAGGATATGCTCTGGCTCCATCAACCCCATTCTCTGGGTACAGAGTGGCACCAACTGAGTACAGTGCCGCTCCTAGCGGTGCCCAACCGCCTCAGGGCGAAGTAGTTGAGGCGAGCATAAACCCCTCCCGAGGAAAGAGATCGGGAAAAAGTCAAAACCGATTCGAGCCATCGAAGAAGGGAAATAGGGGGTACGAGTCCTAATACACGGAGTATACCAACTTGGTGGACACCCAGGAAAACATCTACCTTGCAACGGGCAATGTAGTCCATTACTGAAAACCAAGCCACATGTTCAAAGGGGGAAAAAATTCGAGGGACACCAGCAAAATGTGTGCCTACCACAAGGACATGGGCCACACGATTGAGGAATATCATCAATTGAATGACGAGATCGAGAACCTGATTATCCTGGGACATCTCAACCAATGGGTCAGGATGCCAACGGGAGTTCCGAGACTGCCACCAGCTCCCGGACAACCTTTGTCCCCGGGTGCCCAGGTGCTGTATCGAACTCCTCAGGGAGGGTACGGATGCAAGGACCAAAGCCCAGTCCTAGCCTGGACCCACATTGTCCAGGGGGTTCAAAACCCAACTCCCAACAAAAATAGGATGCGAGGCTTAAAGCCCAGTCCTAGCCCGGACCCACATTATCCGGGGGGTTCAAAACCCAACTCCCAAAATATTGGTCCAAACCTAACATGGTCCAGGATAGTCCAATCCCTCTTCATGTTTTCCTTAACGATCCAGGATTGTTGGAACTTGAATCTTAGGCTTAGGTTGATTAAATTTGGTCTCGTACACTGTCTATACTATTGGAACCTAAACCTCAGGTTTGAGATAAGTTAATTAGCTAAAACCTACCTAAGTCAATTGTTTAATGGTCCAGGCCGTTGAAACCTGAACATCAGAGTCAGGACAGATCAATCAGATGACAGTTAATAACTCTTTAACGGTCTAGGCTCTTGGAACCTAAACCTCGGGTCCAAAACAAGTTAATTAACTAACTAATATATGAGAATTCCATAACGGTCTAGGTCGTTGGAACCTGAACCATGGAGACAGGATAAATCAATTAAATTATATTTGGTAAAGTCTAGGACAGTCCAGGCCATCGAGACCTAAACTCTGGTCTCAGGTCAAAGTAGTTACCTTCTACAATCCTTCCCCTAATGGTCCTGGCCATGAGGACCAAGTGTAACGGCCTACTGCCTTAGAGCCGTTATTAAGTGAGTTTAAAACGTGCAATTGTCTCGCTAATCGAGGTTTTAAAGCAAAAGTGTAATTAAACCATAAACAAAGTCACAAACATTGAAAATAATTCCATTCATTGAAAAAAAAAACATAAAACATTTAACATCTGGGATCCCAAAATACTGTTCAGAAATATTTACAACTCAAAAATATATCTAAAGTCGGCTAAACGACAAAATCTAGGTTTAGTACAACCATCTCCCAAATACCCCTGGTCGTGGCAGCCAGCGAGGCCAAACATGTACGCGCCGCTTCACGCTCTCCGTACTCATGGTTGGTTGACTTTCCCTTGCCCTTACTTGCACCACAATGCACCCGTGAGCCGAAGCCCAATAAGAAAACCCTCACAAGCAGATAACATATGCATATCAAACACTTAATGTAATGCCCTGGATAGCCAAGACCGTTACACTGTGTGTTTACAAATGTGCGAGACTTGTTAATCAAGTCATTTAGTTGAAAATGTGTTATAATAACTAAAGTTGTACTAGGGTTAAAAGATTTCGCTCTCAAAAGTTTTATTTCTTATAATCAAACCTTTTTACATGGGATCCCAAAAGTACTAAAGATAAAAGACAGTTTACCAAATTCGGAACAAATGTACTTGTACGCCCTGGTTTTCCCACGAGCTGATTAGCAGGTCGAACCTCGGACTAATCATGGTTAGTCCATAAATTTCCCCAGGCGAGAGCTCCTGTTTTCGAGGTCGTACCCCCTTAGCTCGAGGGATCCTCAAGGACTCGCCAAGGCTGCCCAAGACTGGGGGAAGGAGTCTGAAGGCCGAAGGTCGGGTCAGGGGAGCAGCTCGTGATACGAGCTTCTCATGGATCTCTGACCCTTTGTAAAGTCAACACACGCAAGATAAACGTGCCTATATCTGACATCACGTGTCCGATATCTCCCTGACTTTTCGAACACGCAGCAGGAACGTGCATATTCAGACACCCACGGCTGGGTTGGGCCGTGCGGCCCATTATCTCCTTACCTATCGAGTTGACCATACTTATGTGTCAGGTTTAGGAATTAATCATGAATGTCACAGAGTTGACATGACAAATAAGAAGGTCACGGGATGACCTCCTTACCAACTTCCAGGTGCCTTCTCCTATAAATATGGAGACCCTGGGAGTTGATAAGGGTTGGAACAAATAGTCTCTGGAGAGATATATACTTTGTAACCAAATACCCAGAATATATCAATAATATTGACTAGTGGAGTAGAAGGATTTTAACCTTTGAACCACTCAAAAACGTGTCTTGAGTCACCAAGTTCATCCTCTAAGATTTCATATCTGTGACGGTTCTACTTTCAGCACTAATCCCTTTCTCTTCTTCTCTTAATTACCTGTTGGCGAAGAACCGCGTCAACAGTTTGGTGCTTTCATTGAGAGCAAGTTCAATTAGTGCTGCCACAAACATCCAACTATGGTGACCACTCGATCCAGGCATGGCAACGAAACAGAGCAGCCGGATGGGCAGGAGGCCCACCATATTGCCATCCCTGATGAACAAATTCCTAAAGTCCAACAAAGGCCAGGAAAACAGCCGGCGGCCCAAGACGATACTGGTAGCTCAGCACCCCGGCCACCTAATCCGAACCCGTGTTATTATACGGCGGTGGAGATGGAGAATGCTTAACTGAGGAGCCAGTTAGCAACAGCCGGTCGGCAAATCCAGGATATTCTGGCCCGACTACCCCCTCTCACAACCAACGTTAACGTTGGAGAGAGGCAAGGTGAGGCTCCTAAGTCTCACCGGGGTAATCGGCCCAGGCATAGCCATTCGGATAGACTTCCTGCAGCCAACTCCACCCCTTCATCGCACCATCAAGAGGAAAACTTCAGGGAAATGCCTGGAACCAGACAACAGCAATACAGCCATTCGATTAGGACGTCAACTCCTAGTTCTCAACCTTCCTCGAGAATGCTCAGGAGAGCTCGAGGAAATTCCCGAAGGAGATCCGGGGAGGGCCAGCGATGTCAGCCCGTCCCAGAAGACCGTCCTGCGCCTCGTCAAGCTCGCCCAGAGCGGGACCAGCAAGCTGGCAGGGCCGAAAGGCCCCCACCAAATTTGATCCGTCCAGACGGAACTAGGATCGCCTCCCCAGTCAGGCATCCTCCTTCTCCAATCAGATATCCGTCTCCTCAGCCCGTCCGAGACATCCCAGCTTACGGGAGTAGTAGGAGAAACCCACCATCAGCGGGACCTTCCCGGCGTAGCAGGGCGCCTGAAGAAAGCTCAGGTCCTCACCACCAAAGACGCACTCCAAGCCTGTCCAGCAGGAGTCATTGGACCGGCAGCCGCCGGAGTGATCTCTCCGGAGGAGACCTGCGTCAGCGACTAAGTTCGGCACAGAGCCACCAGACCACCCAGGGAGGCGACCTTCGAGATCGCCTCAACTCTCACAGAGAGGATCGAGCTAGAGATGGTAGCTCGGCCCGCTCGGCGGGAGTCCGATCCGAAGTATGTAACAGAGGGAATGTCCCAAATAACCTATCTCAAGATAGGAGGGGCAACAACCCACCTAATATGTACAATGGGTCCGGAGCTGTTGAACAGCCCTGGAATAACCCAGGATCTCAGGACCAAACCCTCGAGCGCCTAACTCAGATGGAGGAACTGATGAGAAAGCTCCTATCGGAAAAAGAAAAAGACGAATATGATTCGGGTGACGAAATGGAACTCTTCGCCCCCAACATAGCAGCGACGGCATACCCATCTGGCTTCTGTATGCCTCACTTGTCAAAGTTCAATGGGGACGGAGACCCGTCGGACCATTTAGGGATGTTCAACACCCTAATGATGGCTCATAACATTGGCCCGGAGCTGCGTTGCTTGATCTTTCCTTCCACACTGACCGGACCTGCCACGCAGTGGTTCAAGCAGAGTAAAAGGCAGTCAATCAGCTCCTGGAAGACCTTTTCAGCTGATTTCAAAAGGGCGTTCCGCGCCTCCCAGGCCGCCCGAGTCCAAGCCGACTCCCTAGCTAACGTGAGGCAGCAGCCCGGTGAGACGCTGAAAGCCTACTTAAGCAGATTCGCGAATGTCGCTGCTCGAGCCAGAGACGCTGACGATATCTCTAAGCTCATGGCCATGAGAACCGGAATCCTGGTCGGGGGAGACTTGTGGAAAGATATCCAAAGGAAAGGGGTCAGCTCGGTTAACGAATTCCTTAACAGAGCCCAAGAGTGGATAAACTTAGAAGAAGCTGAAGCTTCAGCCACGGGGACCAGCCAGGTTCCCGAGAAGCCCGCTGGAACGGGGACAGAGATCTTGGTGGCGATTCCCGAGGTCGCGCAGAACAACCAGCCCGGTGGTGGCAAAAGAAAGGGAAATGGTGAAAACAGCCAGCACGGTCAAAAGAAGAATAAATCTATGGATAAATTCAAGCCCGTGTTCACAACATATACCGAGCTCACCCAGTCCAAGGAGAGTATCTTCCTGGCCAACGCTGCTCGGGTCCCCTGGAAGAGGCCGGAGCCATTGAAACACCACAAGGGAAAGAGAGACACGTCAAAATTCTGCCGTTTCCATAACGACGTCGGCCACAATACCGATGATTGCAGGCATATAAAAGATGAAATCGAGACTCTCATCCGAGCAGGACCCTTGGCGCAGTATTCACGAAACGGGTCCCAGCGAGTCGACCCGCTCCAGAAGTCCCAGCCAGTCAGCCTGGGCCTCGGGTAGATCAGGACGTCCCTCCTCCCGTGGTCGAGGGAGAGATATCCACCATCTCTGGAGGACCGCACATGGCTGGCACGAGCAGAGGTGCCCAGAAGAGGTATGTGAACGAATTAAAGGCCCACAACGGAGCGGAGTTCGTCCCGGAGCAGCGTCATTCAAAACAGCAGCGGCTAGAGAAGTAACCGATTACTTTTACGGAGGAAGATGCAGGCCATGTCCAATTCCCCCATAATGATCCCTTGGTCGTAGCAGTCCAGCTCGCCAACCAGAAAGTGAGGAGAGTGTTGGTGGACAACGGAAGCTCGGTGAACCTCCTATTCCAATCCACCTTAGAAAATATGGGTCTAACCGTCGCCGAGCTAAAGGCGACCTCCATGATGCTGTATGGTTTTTCGGGAGAAGGATCGGTGGCGATAGGGACGATCGAGCTGGTAATCACCCTAGGAGAAGAGTCTCGGACAGTCTCCAAGCTACTTGAGTTCGTGGTCATTGACTGCTCCGCTGCCTACAACGCCATTCTGGGCCGACCTACGCTCATAGCTTTCGAGGCCATCACTTCCATTCGACACCTCGCCATGAAGTTCCCTACTTCAACAGGAATCTGCACCATCAAGGGCGATCAGCTCGCTGCCAGGGAATGCTACAGCATTTCCATGAAGGGAAAGTCTAAACCCGGGCAGCTGGCAATGGCCATTCAGAGCGAGGAGGAATCTCAGGGACCCTTGGCGGCTCCTGAGATTGAAAAACCTCATAATCCCGAAGAGGGAAAGATCGCCTTGAGTGAGGACATTGACCCCCGAGTAGGCGAGGACAGATCCGAGCTCCAGGCTATTGAGGAGCTCGAGGAGGTGAACATTGATAAAAAAAATCCGTCACGGACGGTTAAGCTTGGGAAGAACCTCTACGACAAGAGAAAGGCAGAGCTGATTACGTTTATGAAGAATAGCTTGGACGTATTCGCATGGTCTCACGAGGACATGGTGGGGATCAGCCCGAGTGTCATCATGCACATGCTCCATCTGGATAAAAGCGTTCCTGCCAAGTCTAAAAAACAAAGGCGTTTAGGAACAACCCGAGCCGAAGCCCTAGAAGAAGAAGTGGCCCGGCTCAAAAAGTGTGGCTTTATCCGCGAAGCCAAATTTCCAATTTGGGTCGCCAACCCCGTGCTAGTTCCAAAGCCCAATGGGAAATGGCGGACCTGCATTGACTTCTCCGACCTGAATAAAGCTTGCCCCAAGGATTGCTTTCCATTGCCAAGGATCGATCAGTTGGTGGATGCTACGGCGGAGCACGAGCTCATGTCCTTCATGGACGCGTACTCAGGCTACAATCAGATCGCGATGAATCCGGCAGACCAGGAACATACCAGCTTCATGACCCCAACGAATGTCTATTGCTATAAGGTCATGCCGTTTGGCCTGAAGAATGCCGGAGCTACCTACCAGAGGCTAGTAAATAGAATGTTCGCGGACCAGATCGAAAAGAACATGGAAGTGTATGTTGATGACATGCTCGTCAAGTCAAAGACTGCCGACAACCATGTTTCCGACCTGGAAGAATGTTTTAAAATACTACGGGAATACGACATGAGGCTTAATCCTCAGAAATGCATGTTCGGTGTCGCATCGGGGAAATTCCTGGGGTTCATAGTCAATACCCGAGGAATCGAGGCGAACCCCGAAAAAATCAGGTCACTGCTCGAGCTTCCTTCCCCCAGGTCACGGAAAGATGTCCAAGGCCTCACAGGAAGAGCGGCAGCACTCAACCGGTTCATTTCCAAGTCAACCGACAAGTGTTTGCCCTTCTACAATCTGCTCCGGGGAAACAAGAAGTTTGAGTGGACAGTAGAGTGCGAAAGCGCATTCCTCGATCTGAAGGCGCATCTGGCTGAACCGCCCGTGCTATCCAAGCCCAGGGCAGGAGAGCCTCTTTTCCTCTACATGGCCGTCACGGAGGATGCAGCTAGCGCCGTGCTAGTACGAGAAGAGGACCAAGTTCAAAAGCCAGTCTACTACATCAGCAAGAGACTCCTCGGAGCAGAATCACGGTACCCACTGATGGAAAAATTGGCGTTTTGCCTAATCACAGCCTCGCGAAAGCTCAGACCGTATTTCCAGTCCCACTCGGTACACGTCATGACCGATCAGCCTCTAAGGCAGGTTTTGCAAAAGCCTGAAGCATCGGGACGTTTGTTAAAGTGGGCGGTCGAACTCAGTCAGTTCGAGATTTTCTATACTCCACGAACTGCCATAAAAAGTCAGGCATTGGCTGACTTCGTGGCGGAGTGCACGGGATTCCAGGAGGATCCATCAGAAGGCCTACTTCAAGTCACCTCGCCGCATTCGTCGTGGAAGATCTTCGTTGATGGTTCATCTAACGAGAACGGCTCCAGGGCTGGAATCATTCTAATATCCCCTAAGGGACATAGATTCCACTCGGCGCTAAGGTTCGGGTTCAAGGCGTCTAACAACGAGGCAGAGTACGAAGCTTTGTTAGATGGGCTGAGGGTAGCTAAGGAGTTAAAGGCGAGCTCCGTCCAGTGCTTCAGTGACTCCCAGCTCGTGGTAAACCAGGTTCTGGGCGAATATCAGGCGCGGGAACCCAAGATGGCTGCCTATTTGGCAAAGGTAAAATCCGAGCTGTCTGCATTCGAGCGAGGATTGATCGAGCAGATACCTCGGGAACAGAACGCCAACGCAGATGCTCTCGCCAAACTCGCCACCTCGGGAGAGATAGAAACCCTGGGGTTGGTGCCAATAGAATTCTTGAAAAAACTAAGTATAGAAGGAGATTGGGCAGAGGTCGAGATGATTGATGCTAGGCCGACCTGGATGACTCCCGTCATTGAGTATCTCACTGAGGGCAAGCTGCCTGAAGAGCGTAACGATGCACGGCGAGTCTTGTATCAAGCTCCGAGGTACACGCTGGTCGATGGTGTGTTGTACCGACGTGGACATTCCCTGCCTCTCCTCCGGTGCGTTCATCCAGGTGAGGCACAGGCCATCCTGCAGGAAATTCACGAAGGATTCTGCGGAGACCATGCTGGGGGGCAAAGCCTGGCCTTAAAGGTTCTCAGGCAAGGTTATTACTGGCCGACTCTGTCAAGAGACTCGATCTCGTATGTGAAAAAGTGCGACAAGTGCCAGCGTTTCGCTGCGGTTGCCCGAGCTCCTCCAGTCGAACTGAAAATGATCTCGGCCCCTTGGCCATTCGCCGTTTGGGGGATAGATTTAGTAGGCGCCCTGCCTACCGGAAAGGGCGGGGTCCGTTACGCCGTGGTAGCCATCGACTACTTTACTAAGTGGGCCGAGGCAGAGCCGTTGGCAACAATAACATCGAAGAAGGTACTCGACTTCGTGGTTAAAAGCATCATCTGTCGGTTCGGCCTGCCGAAGAAAATTGTCTCCGACAATGGTACTCAGTTCGACAGCGACCTGTTCACCGAATTTTGTGAAAGGCACGGAATTGTGAAAAGCTTCTCCTCTGTGGCCTATCCTCAAGCAAACGGCCAGGTCGAGGCTGTCAACAAGACTCTAAAGGCGAGCCTCAAGAAAAGATTAGATGAGGCAAAGGGGGTCTGGCCAAAGCAGCTCCCCCAGGTCCTTTGGGCATACCGGACCTCGCATCGGACTCCTACGGGTCACACTCCTTTCTCCCTAAACTTTGGGAGTGAAGCAGTCCTCCCCGTGGAAGTTAAGGTTCTATCGCATAGAGCCCAGTCTTACGACCAAGATAGGAACCACGAGCTCCTATGCCATTCCCTAGACATTATCGATGAAAGGCGAGAGGATTCGCAGCTCCAGCTCGCCCATTACCAGCAAAAGATCACTCGCTACTTCAACACTAAAGTCAAAAAACGTACCTTTAGCGTTGGCGATTTGGTCCTAAGGAGAGTTTTCCTGGCCGGGAAAGATCCCAAAGATGGAGTCTTAGGACCGAACTGGGAAGGACCATACCAGGTCATTGAGGTCATCAAGGAAGGAACTTATAAGTTAGCTCGACTTGATGGAGGGGCAGTCCCACGGACTTGGAACGCCACCCACTTGAAGAAATATTATCAATGACCCACTTGTAAGGCCTGGAAGGCCACTTTTTATGTATTAATAAAAATCAAGTTTTTCTTTTTATTTGCAAGTGTAATCTTAAAGTAACTACGAAAGACCTTTTCCCAGTTACTTGGGGGGCATATGGTACCTGGATATAACTAGGTCTCCTTAACGACTTAGATGTTGATTCTTATCTATGTATAAGGGTTAACGCGAACTAAGTCCTATCCTGGTTTTAACCGGGTCATAAAACTTAGAAGTTAACTTAAATTTATTGATCGTGATTCTTCTTAAAGAAGCTCGAGATATGGATAAAAGTTGACACGAACTAAGTTTTCATAATAAGCTCCTGGTTTTAACCGGGTCATAAAACTTAGAAGTTAACTTAAATTTATTGATCGTGATTCTTCTTAAAGAAGCTCGAGATATGGATAAAAGTTGACACGAACTAAGTTTTCAAAATAAGCTCCTGGTTTTAACCGGGTCATAAAACTTAGAAGTTAACTTAAATTTATTGATCGTGATTCTTCTTAAAGAAGCTCGAGATATGGATAAAAGTTGACACGAACTAAGTTTTCAAAATAAGCTCCTAGTTTTAACCGGGTCATAAAACTTAGAAGTTAACTTAAATTTATTGATCGTGATTCTTCTTAAAGAAGCTCGAGATATGGATAAAAGTTGACACGAACTAAGTTTTCAAAATAAGCTCATGGTTTTAACCGGGTCATAAAACTTAGAAGTTAACTTAAATTTATTGATCGTGATTCTTCTTAAAGAAGCTCGAGATATGGATAAAAGTTGACACGAACTAAGTTTTCAAAATAAGCTCCTGGTTTTAACTGAGTCATAAAACTTAGAAGTTAACTTAAATTTATGGATCGTGGTTCTTCTTAAAAGGGCTCGGGATATAAATAACGGTTAACACAAACTGAGTTTATCAAAAAAAAAAAAAAGTGTATTGTAGCCAAAAGCATGAAGAAATACATAAGTTAAAATTGCAAGGCAAATTGTCTCGAGGTAAAAATACCTCGTGCTAAGGATTACACAAAATACTTCAAAATAAAAAAGAGAAGAAAAAGCGCCCTAAGCCCCGTCAGTCGGCCCCTTGGAGGTCGCTGTCTCACCCTGCTCCACCGCACCAGAGGCTTCCCCAGTCTCCGAGGGCGGCACCTCTTTGTCAAAGCGGGCTTGGAACTTCACCAACAAGCGCGCCCAGAGACTCGACGGCATGAAAGAGAAGTCAGCCTCCGGGTTGTGGGCCCAGCAACGATAGAATAGTTCCTGCATGGACTGTTCCGAGGTGGCCCGTTCGGCTTCAAGAGCGGCCTGGGCCTCAGTCTTCGCTGCCTCGAAGTCTGTTCGCGAGGTGGCAAGGGATGCCTCAAGCTCTTGGACCTTCGAGCGGGTCCTCTCTAACTCGGCCTTCGAGGTCGCCAGCGCATCTTTCGCCGCCTGAGCCTCCTGAAGGGCAGTCTGGTGCTCAGCCCTCATCTCCTCGAGCTGAGCTCTGGTCCTGGTGATGCCTCGGTGTACGGCAGCGATGCCCTGCGAGAAATGAAAGATAAATTGGCTAAGTGGAAAAATAAGGCGGGGTGTGAGAATTAAAGCTTTAAAAGAACGGGGCAGCTTACCGTTAGGGTCATGTCCATCGATGACTCTATTACGTGGACCGGGCTCAATGTCTCAATAGCCCGGAGCTCCTTCTATTTGAACTTGTAGAAATGGTTGACGGCGTAGCTCACCGACTCATACACCGTCCCCCGGAAAGCTTCTGGGATCTTCTCCAGATCCTGGGGGTCGACCGTGATGCGTATGCCGGGGGCCACTGCAGCCGGAGTCCCGACCTCCATTCCCACGTCCTGGGTGGCTGATGGAGATCGCTGGGGCGGTGGGGCATGTGTCCTGCTCCGGCAGCAGGAAGAATTGCCCCCCCGACCTGGGATGATGGGGTTTTTTCCTTCTCCTTTGCCGGAGATTTGGTGGAGCCCCCAGCCGTGCTCTTGGACCCTCGGAGCCTTTTCAATCTTGGCCCTGCTGGGGGATTCCCCCCGAAGTCTATGCCCCGCAGGCTATCCTCGGGCTGAGACATCTCTTCTGCCAAAAACAAAAAACATGGTTATTACAAGTTAGCAATCAGGCAGAAATAAAAGCAAAAGGTTAAAGGCAAAAAGTATACGAATACTAAGGGAGCCCTACCCCCCGAGATGGAAGAACCTAAGACGATTATTTCCCGAACAGGCGCAAGTTCTGGGTCCGATTCTGACTCGGGGCTAGACTCTTCTACATACTGCCTAAGCCCCGGAGCATAGATGCCCCTCTGGAGTGATGGCCACGTGCGTAAGTTGGTCCCATACTCCTAAAAAATGATCGACCTAAAGGCTAGGGTGTTATCTACTACTACGGTACCCCTAGGCCGGCTCTCTTGGTGATCCAGCACGAGCCGGTCAACACAATGGAGCAGGAGTGTGTTCAGGTCCGGGTCCCTTCGGTGACGATGGACGATCTGCCTAGGATTGAACCTAACCAGCCGGGGGTCCGCAGTGGCCCTATCTACATTCTTAAGCAAGAAAGGGTTACCTTGGCCGGAAGGACCCGCGGCTGCTCCGGATTGGATCCTCTCCTCGTCCATCCCCTGGGCGACCTCCAAGGTCCTCTTCCTATTCCTCACGAGCGGAACTTCAGCCGCCTCGTCCTCCTCGTCTTCCTCTACTGCGACCTCCTCAACAATGATAGGTCTGTTGTCACGGGCTGGGGGCGGCCCCCGGGGCCTCTTCAGGTTCAGAGTCTGATTTGGGAAAATCAGTTTGCAGAACACCATCGTCTCGTCCGTCACGAGCACGCGATAGTCCTTTTCACTGGGGGGCAAGCCCGCCAGTGTTTCATATTGACCCCCGAGGGTCACTGATTTTTCGGTCCTCGCGTAGATGGCTGTAAGATTGGCTGGAATCAGTAGAATACGGGAGGAGCTAAAATAAAATAACAAGGCGAGCTAAGATCAGGGTTCACTTACGAGGACGGTTGAAGTAATGGTGCTCGCAATTCCGGAACCCAGTTGACATGAAGAACTGGTCCTTGAAGTCATTTGGATGGCTTGGCAGCTCGATGACCGCCGCCGTATTAGGAAAACGGGTTAAATAGTAGAACCCGTCGCCTCACCCCCACTGGTCCGGGTTGGCTTTTAGGCAAAAGAAGTATAAAATATCCGCAGGAGTGGGGACCTCCCACTCCTGCTTCTTGAATAAGTACCTCAACCCTGCCAGCAGACGGTAGGAGTTGGGGGGGAGCTGAAATGGGGCCAACCCCACATAATTCAGGAAATCAGCGAAGTACTGATCCAGGGGAAGGAAGGCCCCTGCCTTGAAGTGTTCACCGCTCCAGGCCGCGAACGATTCGTCGAGCGGCGTGCAGCTCCGCTCGCCCTCCGCAGCAGGTCGGGCAATGATGGAGGCTTTCCCCAGAGGAATGTTGTGGGTGAGGAAGAGTTTGTTGATCTTCACCTGGTCGGTTATCTTTGAGACGATTCTCTCCGCCTCAAAGAATGCGTCGGGGGCCACCTCGACCTGTTTCTCCACGGCCGGCCCAAAGTGGGGGATCGGCGAGCTGGACATCACCGCCTTTCCTTTTTCCTGCTTGGAGGCCGAGCTTCCAACGTTCTTCTGAGGGAGGTTCTTTTTTGGAGCCATCTAGTCGCCTAGTGAACACAAGAAAACATTTCAGAAAAAGGCGACCCAAGCAGGAGGAAGAATAATTATTATTTGCACGAGCTGAGGTAAGCCCAGCTCGCGGAAGGTGGAACCACGCGGTTCAGTGAACACGCGCGTATACTCCCAACAGATCCCAGATTACTCGGAATTCGCGTGTCAAGGGGTTCAGAGTAAAATTTTCCTTGGGAGGAAAGTTTCAGTAGGCAGGAATTGCAAAACCGCCCATGAGGCGTGTTCCCTAAGCTACCCAGTTTTGCACCCAAAATTCCCAAAACTCCTACCCATAAATTGTTCCAGAAAAAGCATCCTGAAACCCATACTCTAAGGCGATTTCCTACAACAAGTGTGCCCTAACCTAAAAAGGGCCGTCACCCTCCATATCCACGCAACCCAGAAAACCCTTGCATGCGGCTACAGTAAATTTTTTTACCTAAGCTACAGTAGCATGTTTTCAAAGTGAATGGGGTCAGGAAACTTACAGTGTATGGCTGGAAGGTTGACGAGAGTGCTGCGTTGGTAGGAGCTTCGTCGGTGAAATAGCTTCCAAAGCTTCGGAGAAACTCGTGCGCCTAAGCTTCTTGAACAATGAAAATGGCAGCAACTGAGTCGAGGGTTTCGTTCTTCTGAAAAATAGAGAGGGAAGAAGAAAAGAGATTTGGGAAATTTTGAATGAAGGGGTGGCCCGTGCGTAGGGTGGCCACCCCATTTTTATATACGTGAAGGATCACGTGTAGAAGGCTCTTGGATGACCCTAGTGAGGGATCCGAGGCCTTCCACTCGAAATACGAAACGACGGCTGGGCTTAGACTAGGCCATTAAATGCGGTTCTCGTAAAACGTACCGTCGCCACCCACGACGTTCCACGTATCAAACGCCTGCACAAAAAGTGGAATGTGAAGGGTTGTGGGGAAGTCTAAAAGCCCTTACTGTGGTTTTCTATATATGACGTCATATACCACGAGCAGGAGCTTGGGGGGCAGATGTACGCCCTGGTTTTCCCACGGACTGATTAGCAGGTCGAACCTCGGACTAATCATGGTTAGTCCGTAAATTTCCCCAGGCCGGAGCCCCCCTTAGCTCGAGGGATCCTCAAGGACTTGCCAAGGCTGCCCAAGACTGGGGGAAGGAGTCTGAAGGCCGAAGGTCGGGTCAGGGGAGCAGCTCGTGATACGAGCTTCTCATGGATCTCTGACCCTTTGTAAAGTCAACACACGCAAGATAAACGTGCCTATATCTGACATCACGTGTCCGATATCTCCCTGACTTTTCGGACACGCAGCAGGAACGTGCATATTCAGACACCCACGGCTGGGTTGGGCCGTGCGGCCCATTATCTCCTTACCTATCGAGTTGACCATACTTATGTGTCAGGTTTAGGAATTAATCATGAATGTCACAGAGTTGACATGACAAATAAGAAGGTCACGGGATGACCTCCTTACCAACTTCCAGGTGCCTTCTCCTATAAATATGGAGACCCTGGGAGTTGATAAGGGTTGGAACAAATAGTCTCTGGAGAGATATATACTTTGTAACCAAATACCCAGAATATATCAATAATATTGACTAGTGGAGTAGAAGGATTTTAACCTTTGAACCACTCAAAAACGTGTCTTGAGTCACCAAGTTCATCCTCTAAGATTTCATATCTATGACGGTTCTACTTTCAGCATTAATCCCTTTCTCTTCTTCTCTTAATTACCTGTTGGCGAAGAACCGCGTCAACAGTACTGCTACTAGCCACTCTAAGGGAAAAATAGACATTTAGGTTCTCCCCGTCCTGTATCACTCCTCGATCGTGGCGGCCGATCAGCTAACTATTTACATTCAGCCCCAAAGCTCTCCAACTCAGGACTGGTCCACTTTGCTCTTGCTTTTACCTGCACCACGTAGCACCCGTGAGCCAAGGCCCAGCAAGAAAACACAATAACAGAGCGTAATTATCAAATAAACAACCAGATAACTCATACAGTATACTCATATACTCAACATTCCAGATATTCACATTAATTAAGTATTCAACATACTAAATACATCCTTTCATATCAATAATCAAATCACATATGATAACCATGGTTAACGCCCTTAGGTCGCACACTCCGACCTGCTTAAACCGAGCTCAGTGAATATTAAGCTGTCCTTAGCTACCAGTGGCCGAGATGCGCCCTGTGCACAAATATTGATTACGGCACTCTTAGGCCGTTTATCACATGTCCCATGGCATAATACCATCTATGACATTATACAGATATAGGGAGCACTTAGTCCCAACACAATCACATAACCGGGTGCAGTTTTCTTACCTTTGATTCTGCTAGCTTTATTCATTGAGAACAACCCTCAAGCATGATCCCTTCCGAGCCCTAGCATTCCCCTAGTCATAGCCACAAATTAGAATCATCACCAAACCTCAATTTCAAAACCCAACCTCGGGACCCATCCCGAGCCCTCGGGAAGCCCTAATTCCACCAAACGGGGTGGTGGAATCAAACCCTGAGCCCCCGAGCGAAAACCCTAAGAAATAACCCAAAAACCCTCTTTTGGAAACAAGGTAGCGCTACAGCGCTATAAAGAGGGCGCTATAGCGCTACAAACAGAACCAAAAGTGCCAGGAAACCCAAGCCTAGCGCTGTAGCGCCCAAAGGCTAGCGCTACAGCGCTAGACACAGACCAACAATACCCTGTTTTTTCCTTCTTCGATTTTCTCGAGCCAAAACCCCTTGGAACTCTTCCAAACCTCATCTATACCTCAAAGCAAGCCTACCAATCACTGCACCTCATCCCAAATGGCCCAATAACCCAAAACTTAGCCACATGCACCTTTAAACAAAGAAATCAAGATTTGACTCCAAGACTCAAGAACTCAACCAGAAAATCAGAACAGCCCAGAAATTCAAGTGTTCAAGCTCAGAATTTCTTACCTCAAATGGGGAATTCGACCTTGGGTTACCCTTAGCATCCCTCCAGCCCTTAGCTCCTCACTTCTTCAAGCTTAACTCCCTAAAATTCCCATTCAAAACTCAATTCAAACACAACTCATCAAAACCAGCAAAAACTCAAACTAAACTCTTTAAGCCTTACCTTAATTTGATGGTTAATCCCAGCTAACCCTTTACAACTTCTTCAAGGATCAAGGTTCCAAAGCTTAGCTGTGACTCCCTCAGAATTTACAGCTTCAAATTCTTCTAGAAATGGTGAAGAGGTGACCCAACCGAGAGAGAGAAAGTAATAGCTCCAAGTGTTTTGTTTTTCTTTCCTTCCTTCCTTCTTCTTTTCTTTTCCTTTAACTTCTGAGTCTATCTACAACTTCCACTAAAGCCATAAAGCATAATATAACCTATCCCTTAGTAATCCAAATGACCACATTTCCTTCCAAATATTAACTAAACCTTTAAATCACTCTAAGGGCATTTTGGTCATTACTCCCAATTCCCGCTAATTCCTCAAGTGTCTTTAATATTTACCGCTTACTTCCCGATAACTAACTAATCATCAATTATATTTCTCAATATCAAATAATCTCCAATATACTTCTCAAATTCCCAGATATACCCCCAGACTCACCCCGAGCCGGGTATAAATCCCTGCTGTGACTTTCCCGCTAAACCGCTTGCTAGGATCGCCTCGAATCACAAGCTACAAATATATCCACATAATAATGTGGTCTCAAAATTTTATCACAAATATTTACATTTATGCCCTCAACGGGCCAAAATTACAAATATACCCTTATACCCTAATCAGGGCCTACATGCATACTAATACACATAGTCATGCATCACATTTATCCAAATAATCATATAAACATGCTTATCACATAATCATGCATTTTCAATATTAATTCACATAACTTCCAATTGTGCCCTCTCGGCACACTAATAAAGGCCCTTAAGCCTTATTAGTAATTTTGGGTCGTTACACTTAACATATAAATAAGCCATCCTCAGGCTATACACGTACGACCATGCCGTCCCAGGCGCTTTACTAGGCCTTGGGTTCGCGGTCCACACTGTGAGGATATCCCAGGTATCCTTTAAGGTCTCGCTCTGGCAACTCGCACTCGGCGTGCTAAATGCTGCTCCCGGCCCCTTGCCGTTCTCGGCCTTCACTGTTTCCGGCCTTTGCCGTTCCCGGCTCTTGCCACTCATTCACAAATATGCACACATAGCATAATTAAACAGATACTTAAACAAGAATAGACTCAATCAATGGGGCAATGTCCTGCAACATAATCATATAGGGCCTCGCCCTGCAACACAATCATATGGGTCGTGCCCTGCAACACAAGCTCTACGAGAACAACAATTTTCTTACCTGTATCCCGAACTTTCCAAGCACCGATGTCCCGAGCACAGTCCCCTAGACCGAGCCTCACTGAAATCCTAGTCACAACGCACCAAAAATATCCATCCATCAAGTTCTAATCCATTAAATAACTTTGGGTCATAGTTCTAGTCTCCGGGACCTTGAATTTTATCAATCCGGGTGATAAAATCCATCCCGAGCCTTAACCTTTGAATTCCTAAGCCTAAAACCTCTTAAAAGCCCAAAATTGCACTAAGAGCCGCGACCCCATGAGGCCATGCCGCGACCTGCCCCCAAACTCGAGAGCAGCCCCAAAACAAGGCAGGCGCGCTGTGGCCCGCCCCTCTTCCAGGCCACCATTCTGCTTCAGAGGGCCGCGGCTCAGCAAGAACAATGTCGCAGCCCGACCCTTCGAACCCAGAAAAATCCTCCATTTTTTGCCACGAAAACCCATTCAATTAACCCCAAAATCAAGCCAACAACTCAAGCTAACCATTACAAAAGTCATACCATGAACTCAGCAACAAAACCTAACAAAATTCTAGCTCAAAACCTCATCAAACTCAAAGATGATTCTTCACCCAACACACATGCAATACTCTAACATTTCAGCACAAAACCAGCGGCAATTCAACACAACTCAACATATTAGAAAGCTTACCTTGGGCAGAAATGAATCCCTAAATCAGTTCTCTAAGTTCCAAGCCTCTAGCTCCCAAAATCCCAGCTGAAATTCCTTAATCTTTGATTAGATTCACCAAGGTTTCCCCAAGCTTCCAAAGGAGAGAAGACAAGAGAGAGATAGAGAAAGAGACAAGGTCGGTTTAGAGAATTCTGAGGGTTTCCTATATTTTGTTTTATTTAACTTAAGTCTATAAGGTTACCTCAAAGACTCGGGGTGCCAAAAACGTTCCCGAGGGCAAAATGGTAAATTTCCCCAATTTTCCCTCATAAACATTCTAACCTCAAATATATCTCCAAATATTTATTTCCATAACCCGACAACCCGATAAAATGTCTAATTTCCCGAAGTACCCCTCGACTCGCCCTGAGTCGGATTTTCGACCCCTCTGTGACTTTCTAGCTAATCGCTCCCTAAGACTGTCTCGGATTGTGCAACACATATATATCACAATTATTCACATTTATCACATTTATGCTCCCCCGCGAGCTAAAATTACAATCATGCCCCTAATAACCAAATAGGGCCCACATGCATATTTAATTCACCTAATTATGCATCTCTAATCACATACTCATGAAAATTCACATATAGTAATAATAAATCACTTATTTCCCTCAAAGCATGCTAATCAAGACCCTAAGCCTTATTAGCAAATTTGGGTCGCTACACCAAGACTCCACATTTAACCCTAATTCATGCAAAGTGGTAAAACACTTAGTGAATTTTCGAGAATAAATAAATAAATTTAAAGCGAGAATCATTGTATGATGACAAAAAATGATATATTAACATGACAGAGAAATAAGAAATTTTCTCACACACATTCGCACCATTTAAAAATAAGTATATGTTTACAAAAATGAAGGAAGGAAGAGAGGGAGCCCTGAAGTAAAATACAAAGGCTCAAGCCTGGGCTTCATTCTAGTCAGGGACGTCTGGAGCATTCTCACCTTGCTGATCCCCAGCAATAAGCTTCGCATCTTCCCTTTCATTCGTTTCAAATTCGGCCCTCTTCACCGCTGGATCTGGATAGAGGAGGAGGTTCATATTTTTGTCTTGAAGCCAGGCCATGTGAACGACCTCGTCAAAAGTGGCCTCCAATAATTCATTAGCCTGCTCCTTCTCCTTGCGACCCTCCTCACTCCGATTCATTTCCAATTGGGTCGTGGGCTCCAAAGCCTGGTTCTACCTCTCAAGAGATACAACCTTTTCCCGCTCCTGGCGAAGCTGGACCTCAGTCGCCTCCAAGAGCGCCTTGGTAGAAGCCTCTGAATTGTGAGCACGAGATAGCTCCACCTCCAGGGCCTCCATAAATTTCTTGTGCTCTACATCCCCTTGGTTAGAGCCTCCTCATGCTTGATCTGAACCCGCGCGACTTCCTTGGCGAGGGCCTCTCTAGTAGTCTCCTGTTGATTGACAGCCCCCTCCAGTTCAATTTTGGGTCGTCTCCAGCTTCATCGCCATCTCGGCCACCAACTCCGCATCCCTGTGAGCCAACAATGCATCTTGGAACAAAACTGAATTAGAAATAACACAAAAAATAAGGGTGATAAAGAAAGGAAACTAGGACGGATGTCGAACTTACCACAGTGGCCTAATGATGGATGGCCTGGGAGACAAAGAATGCATCCCTGTTAGCCAACGTGACATAACGCTTGAGCTGAAGGGTGGACATGGTATTCCCCACCTAGCCCAACAAGTCCGCTGTAAGCGGGGCCGTGTCTTGCCCCAGCTTGGGCCGGGACCCGATCTTAGCTGCCAGCTGATCCACGACCTGCTGGAGGTGTCGAAGGCCTCTGGACGATAGAAGAACTCTGCCTTTCGGTGTATGACCAGGGCCCGGGCCACCTCATCCTATTTATCTCACCCTTCATCCCAAGCCCGGGACACCTCGTCCTGTTTATCTCGCCCTTCGTCCCAAGCCCGGGACACCATCTTCATCCTCTCCTCTCGAAGGATGAAGTCCTCCTCCCCAGGAAGAGCCAGATTGATAGGTAGCTCGGGAGCCTCCAGGAGCTCCTGCGTGACGATAAGGCTTTCACCCGAGGAATGCTCCTCGGCCGGGGAGAAATCCTTCGTCTAGGCCTACTTTGAGGACTCTGCGGCAGCCGAATCCATTCTCCTCTTACTCCCTCCACCTTCTGAAAGCTCATACTCTATATTAATGACCTGGAGAGGAGTAGGTTGGATTGGATGCTGCTCAGTTGGTGCCGCCGGGACCAACGCATCATCTTGAACTCCTCTGGAAGCTCCCAGGTCCGGCTGTGAGTCCCAGAGGATCAGCTCGATAATATTCTTCTTGGCCAAACCCTTGGCAGCCTTCTTTGCTAAAGCCTTGGCCACAACAACTCTGGCCTCGATCATCTCTTTCATCTTGGCCACTAGGTTAGACATGTCTAGGTTACCTGAAATAGAAAGAAAAATAAAACTGACTAGAAAAGTAAATGAATGGGGGTGACAGACAAAAATAAAAGAAACACTTAAGTCTAAAGTCCTCCGGGACAAACCCCCCATCCATGGAATGGGCACGACTCAACTCTCCTAGTGCAAAAGAATGAATTCGGTCCCCCATGTCATCCGGGTCCAAAAAGCTACCGTATTGAAGGAACCAGGACGAGTACATGAGGGTCAGTGTGTCTATAGCAATGGGGCAAGGAAGCCTCACATTGCTAACAATCCCGGTCAAATAATCCCAGTACTATTGCCTATTCCTAACTAAGCCCTCAATATGAGGGGCATAAGTTAAAATTGAAGGTGTTTTACCTTGCCCTGAAATGCTAGCCCCGGGAGCCCCAGTGTTTGGCTGCCTCCCCTCAAGAAGGGCATCCAGCTCCTCGGACGTGACCCTCTCCGCAAGGCCCGTGTAATGCCCTGGATAACCAAGACCATTATACTGTGTATTTTAAAATAGTGCAAGACTTGCTAATCAAGTTGTTTGAACAAAAATGTGATCCTAAGGTTAACCATCAGGTTAGGGTTAAAAGATTTTGATCATAAACGGTTAATTTTTATTAAAATAGATGTTTGATACATGGGATCCAAAAAACAAGGTATGATTGGTAATTTACAATTTCAATAAAATTAATACAACCAAAAGCTACTCTAATGGCAAAATACATGTTCTAGGGCTCTGTCACTATACTTTCCCTCGGCCGTGGTGGACGAGCAGCTGACTATGTACACCCCGCCCCCAGAGCTCTCCAACTCATGGTTGGTCCAGTTTCCCTTTGCCTTTACCTGCACCACGTAGCACTCGTGAGCCAAGGCCCAGCAAGAAAACCATGAACAACAAGCACATATAGCAACAGTAGAATTCAATCAATCTTAACTCAATCAGTTTTAAACTAATTAATGGTACACATATAATCTCAAGTTCATATCTTAATCAGTTTCACAAGTGTTCAAGGTTGGCACGCTTAAGCCGAGCCCTCTGTTTATTTAGCTGACCCTGGCTCGCTTAGGCCAAGCTGCGTTCAGTACGCTTATCATCAGCCCCGACACCCTTAGGTCGTTCATTCTCATATAACATAACAATCGTACAATTACACAGTACATGTATTCAGTTATTGGGAACCTCAGTGCCATTCACAACCACACAAAGGTGCAATTTTCTTACCTCAAATCCCGAGGAGAGAATTAAAAGGACGATCCTGAGCACGATCCTCAATCCTGAGCCTTAGTGATAAACCTAGTCACCATGTCAATGGGTGATCATCAATCTCTAATCCAAATAAATGTTTAGGAAACAAGTACAAGCCTCTGAGACCTCGAATTCTACTAAACCGTGTAGTAGAATTTGTCCCGAGTGCTTAGGTTTGAATCCCCAAGCCTCCCCAAGCTTAAAACCCTCAAACAACCCAAATTTGTATTTGAGCCGCGGCCCAGCCCCTTAAGGGCCGTGACACGCTCAAGTCAGAGGCCAAATGCCTCTCTATTGAAGGACATGGGCCGCAACACGCTATACCTTGCGCCACGACGCACCTAGACAAAACAAAGGCCGTCCAGCCTCCTCGAGCATACGGGTCACGACGCCTGAAGAACAGGGCCGCGACCTGAGCCCCCAAACCCAGAAAACTAGCCTTCTTCCTGCGTTTTCCTCGAGCCTAAACCTCAAAATTCAACCCCAATCATCAACCAAACCTAGATTTAAGCCCAGAATTCCTATCTTTATAACCTAAACATCATATCTAGTTTGTAACAATTCCCTTACACCCATCAAGCACCCATAACCAATCACCATCTAGAATTCATGCAAACTCGAAACTCTAACATTATTTCAACAAAATTCAACAATTACAATTGGAAACTTACCTCAGTTTGTGGCTTGAATTCCCCAGCTAACTCTGTCTACTTCTAGCCTCAATTCCTCATATTTTTCTCAGTCCAAACTCAGCTCAATTCCTTGGCTTTTCTCCTTCAAGCTTCCAAGTTCCCCTTAGTTTTAGGGAGAGGAAGAGAAAATGTGAATGATGAGAGAGAGAGAGAGAGTGTTCTGTAAGTATCAAATAGGTTCTGGCTATTTTCCTAAATCACACTGAACTTATCCTTTAACTAAAAACTCCAAACTACCCTTGGTATTAACTTAGCCTCCTATTTGCCCTTAAAGGCAAAATGGTCATTTTGTCCCCTATTTCCCGCTAATTCCCCGAGTCATCCTACTTATTTCCAATTAATCCCGTCATGCCTAACTAACTACCAAATACTTTCTCAGTAATCAATAAACCCCAAAATATTCTCTAAATTCCCAAAATACTCCTAGGCTCCCCCTAGCCGGGTATTAAATCCCGCTGTGGCTATTTCACTAATCCGCTCACTGGGACCGTCTCGAGTCATATACTACAAATATATCCACATAATAATGTGATCTCAACCATTTATCACATATAATCACATTTATGCCCTAACGGGCCAAAATTACAAATATGCCCTTATGAACACTAAAGAGCCCACATGCATATTTAATACTCATAACACAATCATGTTAATCATGCATGCCACAGAGTCATGCATTTAATTAATTAAACACATATACAAACCAATTATGCCCTCCCGACACGCTAATCAAGGCGCTAAGCCCTATTAGCAATTTTTGGTCGTTACAGCCCGCCTGCTCTTTTCTCTTCTTCTTTGCGTCCGCCTGACTGTGGCCTCCACCGTCTCAATGTGAATAAGGGACAGCTCATCTCTCAAGGTAGGATTCCCCTCGCATTGTAGCCCCCGGAAGCTAGGGGCATCTATTGACTGGTTCGTGGCAATCAACTTGACCAGCCGAAGCTATTCCGTGGTCACGAAGCCTCCCACATCCAGCTCATCGGCACTAAGAGTGACATAATACTTCTTTTGATCTAGGATCAATTTATTGAGCCGAGTTTGAGCGTACAGAGTTGTTCACAAGAACGTAAGTTTCCAATAAACTAAATAAAGGGCTAGATGAAAAATGAAGAAGGATGACTTACCCACGCGATGAAAGTCTAGCACCAGGGTGGGGTTCTTCTCGAGGAGGAACCCGGATGTCATGAACCAATAATATCTGACATATGGGGGATGTTTCCACGTGTTGAATGGAGCCAGACTAATGCCACAGACCTTCATCCTATAAAACCCATCCCACGTCTCGTCCTTAGCATTAAGTTGCGACTCTAGCTTGTTAAAGTACAACACCTCTATGGGAGTAGGAGCCAAGATCTCTTTCGAAGCACGGAATATGCGCCACCCCGCAAGAAATTTATATGCTTGGGGCAGAAGGTGGAAAGGTGTGATCCCCATGAACTTGAGGAAGCACGTGAAGTAGTCGTGGAGCGGGAGAGTAGCTCCTGCACTGATGTGGCCTATGCTCCATGCCCCGAACATGTCCGCTCCGATGTGAGCTTTCTCTTCCTTCTGGGACAGTCTGTTGTATAAGAGCCCTGGAGTCGACTCCACTCCAAGGGCCTTCTCTAGCTCATTCAGCATCCGGTAGTTCCGGAACTCGTTCTTTTCCCCGTCCATCTCCCACGTGTTACCAGTGGGAAGTTTGGTCCCCTCCAGGACTGCGGGGACCTTTTGGACAATATCTTTCGCGTACAAAGTAACGTCGCGACCATGATCAAAGACCTAGAAGTGACAAGAAAAGCGAGAACCAAGTAGTTAGCACCGAAACCGAAAAAGACTAGTTAGGTGCGGGGATTCTCCTAAAACTGCTTGGAGAGGTCCCCACCGGACTCAGATCTGGGACCAATAGAGATCCCTACTGTTCAATTCTTCCACTACCACTACTCACAACCTCCCTACACGGTGGTCGTGGTCCTAACAACTCTACAGTTACCAAAACAAGACGACAATAAAATGACCAAAAAGAATAAGAAAGTGACTAGAAAACTTACTGTGGGATATTGGAGTTGGGATTTATTGAGTTTCAGGCGACAACGTCAGCATGATTTTAGTCTTGAACTGGAAGAGATGATGTAGCAGCTTGTAGACACTCCTAGATGAATGGACTGGGACAGAGTCTTCGGCTTGATGAGTTGAAAAAAGACTTCATCGGAAATAAATGAGCACGAAGGAATAGTACTCGTCGGCAATTTCAGACATACAAAGCTTTGGCTCTCTACTCTCTAGATTGAGAATGTGGGATGTGTAAAATGTAGAAATGAGCCTCTCGAGGTATTTATAGGATAAAAATCCACTATTTGATCCAATGGGCCACAATGGGGATCCCAAGATTATCCCCATCAGATGGTCCTTGACGATGCAGGGGCATTAATTGGCCCAATCGTGGATTCGTCAATCCACGATCCATGCCTACCTCATCCAACGATCCACATTGAAAATCCCAAAAATATCTCCATCCAACGGCTCCAGATAGTGCAAAAGCATTAAGCCCACTCGAGTACCCAAAGCACCTTTTTCGTACAGACGAGACACTTTGAGACATGTGCTGACATCCATTGGTCACCTAAGTAATCAAAAGATTATCTCCAGATTTCTAAGGCATGGGTGGTAAAGACGCACCAACAACCTGGGTCTTGGTAAATGGCCCCAAGTAAATGAATCCAAGTCTTGGTAAACAAACCAGGACTCAAGTAAATGAACTGGGATACTTGAGATTGATCCGGGAAAAGGAATGCAAGTCTCCACCATGCAAACACGGATGAAGACTTGGAGGGTAAATGTTATCCATATTTTTCACCTTTGACACGTGGCAGGGACAAACGGATTTAAGGGCCCTCAGAAGAGGCCTGGGCCTAGTGAACAACGTATAAGGAAACCCATACGACCCAGACCATACTAAACCCGATGACGGGCAAGTAGCATAAACATAGCGAGGGGGCCAGAACCAAGGTCCAGACCCATATTGTCTCCCTGACCACTCTCAACCTACATCCTATGAAATGAACATGGTGATGGGGGATGGGTCACTCTAGGAGACGGATCCCATCAAGTGGGATCCAAGAGAAGATGTCATCAACAAGGTATCCGCCTTGGTAAATGAAGCTGGGTCCTGGTAAACGAACCATGACTAAGGTAAACGATCCCGGGTATTTGTAAATGAACCCGGACTATACGTCCGGAAAGGGCAAGCCTCGTTTTCCTTGATGCTGACGTGTTCCTGAGAAATCCGGAGGTTGGTCCCTCTGACTAACCTGCAGAATGGGGTACGTACAAAACGCACATTGTTCCTAGGAAACAGTGCTACCACGACTCTGACAGATCCTGTCCCCAGGATCCCCTTAGTAGCCCACACGGATCAGTCCGTACTAACGAACAAAGGACAATTGTAAGGCTCGACCATGCCTAAGTCGGCCGAATGGGCCCAAATTAACGACATTTAATTACTTTACATTCTTTGCATTATGGCTCCAATAGCGAGCAAATTGTAATGACATCCCTATTGGGCTCGGATTAGTCCGACCCAAGCTACTTGACCGCCTATAAATATGGTAAGTTATGCACAGTAGCGGGGATCCCATAATTTCTCTTGTAAACAAAAACTCTGCTGAACTTGTAGAAAACTCTATTGTCAAAACTCTGTAAAGTCTAATACTAGTGACTCGTGGACTAATGCTCATTAACACCCCAACCACATAAAAACTATGATTGTTCATCTCTAATAATTTCTTTCCAGATCTTATTTCATAACATATTTCTAATTTTAAAAAAGCTCGGTAAATATTAATGATTTGGTTTGATTTTTCATTTTGACAAAACTGCATGAGTCATCTGAATTCAATTTTTTTTTTAAATTGCACCAAACCAAACATTGCACACCCCTATGAATATTTTTGGGGTACTTTTTGATTATAACTATGATTCTTTCCTTAATTACTGAATTTTGTTTTGTGTATTTTTGTAAAAGGGTAATAAATAGTTTTATATTTGATAATAGTATTTGCCTTAACTGATCAGGTCAAGAATGTCAGCATCCTTAAAATATATTTGTATATAAATACATTATATTATATACATAGTATGTAATGTATTGATTAGTATCTTATTGTGGCTATATGCATTAAATTAGATATAAATATTTTCTAAAAAAAGAAAAGATATAAATGTAGATAAGACCAAACCTTGTTGTCGATAGAAGTGTTAGTTAACGTAAGGGGTCCAAAACTCCAATAATCATAATTGTATTTGTATTATAACAAATACTTATTAGTATTTATAATGGTGGTTTAGCTATCATAGTTATATCTATTTCTTTGCTCACTTTCTACAAAAATG
Source organism: Humulus lupulus (assembly GCF_963169125.1). NCBI lineage: Eukaryota > Viridiplantae > Streptophyta > Magnoliopsida > Rosales > Cannabaceae > Humulus > Humulus lupulus. Next base: position 182,221,858 of record NC_084796.1, read on the forward strand.
GCAATTTAAAACATATAATTATCTTTGAACAGTCAATTGAATAACTACCCTTCAAAAAATCTAATTGAATTTTTAAAAAACTTTTAGCATATTTGTCTCTATAATTTGTTGAATGGACAAAACTAAAGTGATATTTTTTTTATAATAAGTTTTTGTATAAATTGACAAATTTGACGCTTTATAATTACACCACCTTTAACGATATATATATATTATAGGTTTCTTTAGTTTTATTTATATAATTTATTAATTATTTTTATTAAATTTATATTAATATTATATAAAATTTAAATAAATATTTTATTTTAATTAGATAATTTATTTATTTTTATTTAAGTTTATGTTTGTTCTAATTTTTGAATTTGCGAGTGTACACAATACATTATATATCATATGTTTAATGTGATAATAAATATTATACGTAGATTTTAAATTTAAATTTTTGTTAGTTTTTTTAAAAGTAATTTTTTGCTAATTGACAGTAGATTATATTATATATTTAATATGATATTATTCTAATAAGTGAGTTTAAGTTTAATTAAATTTTATTTAAGTTATAAAATGTATGATTTTATTGTTTTTTAATAATTATTATTGTAAAATATCTTATTTTTAGTTTTTTTAATTATTTATTTTATTTTATTTAACTTTAAGTGATGTTTACAATCTACCGTTAAATGCAAGAATATTTTGTTCAATATAAAAATACTCCATTAAAGTTAACATTAAAAAAATAAAAGACCGTTAAAACAAAAAATTTCCGTTATCTACACACTTTTTATATAAAAGAGATATAAATATTTTAAAAGATTATATATTATAAAGTTATGAAAATGTAAAATAATAAAGCGATATAATTATGATCTCATTTTACATGATGGGTTTAAATATTTTGTCATCGTTCTTTATTAATTAAGAAATGCTAAATAGACTCTTATTTGATTCTATTTTGTATTATTTTAAATCAATGAATAACATGTGAATTTTATTAATGATTTTAAAAAATATTAAAATTAAAAAAAAAAAATATCCACGTGTCATGCAAACGTAAAAGATAGTGGAATATAGTGTTTTTTTTAGCATTCCTCTAATTAATTTGAGTAGCACATTGTAATAATATCATTTTTTTTTGGTATAAATAGTTTTTTTTCTTCACCTATCAAATTTTGTTTTTTAAAAAAAAATTAATGCTATAAAAATAGATATAATTGTTATTATCATTTATTTCAATAATCACTTTTTCTAATCATAATTATATATTTTTTGACAAACTAACCATAATAATTTAATTAACAACTATTCCAAAATTCCTTTTTCTAAAACTTGTGTAAATACTAAATGGCATATTCTAAAAAAAAAGATTTGGATGTGGAAAATACAAAATCAAAATCACTATGATGACAAAAAAAAGAAAATAGAAATGGAATTATGGGAGTAGTGTAGAGTGTTAGTGTAGAGATGAGTGACAACAAGGTTCGGGGTATGATGCGATGTGACGTAGCGTACAGAAACCAATGGTGGGTCCGCATCATAGGATGCTTATTTACATATATATCCCTCTCTGTGACCTTTTTCAGTGGGACCCACACTTCTAAACCTTCTGCTTTCTTCATCTTCTTCCTATCTTTCCTAAACAGCTAAAAACTAAACTAAAACACTCTCTCTCTCGTTCAAATCATTTTCTCTCTCTCACTACTTTACTCTCTCTTGTTCTCTTAGCTGAGAATTTTCTCGGTAAACAGAGAGAAAAAAGAAAAAGAAAATACAATCTTTGCTTTGCATCGCTTTTCTTTCATGTAAATATATACATATATGAAAAAGAAAATAGTTTGTTTTTGTTTTGGATGATTATCACGTCGTCTGTGATTCTCTTCTGAGAAGGCAAATCAAATGATGTACTTCTACTACTACTTCAGATTGCTTCTTCTTGTTTTTTCTCTCGTCTTTCTCATCGATTCATCTTCTTCTCAGATGCCAGGTTCGTTCTTTTTTCTCTCTCTTTAATTTTTATCCACTTATATACGTTAATGTATGTATATGTAAGCGTATAGATATCTCTCTTTTCTTTTGTTTGTTTTCATTCATTTTCGTTTCAGCTCCATGTTTTGTTTACTTGCTTTAATAGCGCTCTTTATTGAACTCACTGCTTTTCTTTTCTTTTTTCTTTCCATTTTCAGATTGCATATGGAAATAATAATGTTATTTTATGCTAGCTAAATTTTTTTATGATGAAATTTGATCTTCATTTATAAATTTATGCTGTAATCTGGACTAAGCTAAGCTTCTTCAAGCAGCACAAAAATAATAAATAAACAAGATGGAGAAGAAAAGGGAGCAAATTCATAAATTTTAATTCTTTTCAAGTTATGAATAACTTGTTGGATATTGGATTTTGGTTTGGAGGGAAATATGATATTTTGATTTTATAATTATTATTGTGTTTCATTTCTTTTTTGGGTACTGATTATGTGCTGCTGTTATTGGAGCAGGTTTTGTGAGTTTGGATTGTGGAGGTAATGAGTCTTTCACAGATGATATTGGGCTTATGTGGAGTCCTGACACACTTGCTTATGGCGAGACAGCAAGTATAGCAGTTGCAAACGAGACCAGGAGGCAATATATGACTCTGAGACACTTTCCTGCTGATACAAGGAAGTATTGTTACACTCTTAATGTCACAAGTAGGACTAGATACCTTATAAGAGCAACATTCTTGTATGGTAACTTTGACAACAATAATGTTTATCCCAAGTTTGATTTTTCTCTTGGGGCAACTCATTGGTCAAATATTGTCATTTCGGATGCTGATGATATAGAGACTAGGGAGCTTATATTCTTAGCTTCAACTCCTACAATCAGTGTGTGTTTATCCAATGCTACAACTGGGCAGCCATTTATATCAACCCTTGAGCTTCGACAGTTCAATGGTTCTGCTTATTACACTGATTTTGAAGATAATTACTACCTCAGTGTTTCTGCAAGGATAAATTTTGGTGCAGACAGTGAAGCTCCAGTTAGGTATGCTAAAATATGTTTGGTTTAAATCTGCATTATGCAGAAAAACTTAATATATAAACTTTTCACATGTTTTTTGTAAGATTGATAGTTTGAACTTGGAAGAAAGCTTTAATGGAAGAAAATATAATTCTATCTGAATACTTGTCCTATACTTGAGTGGAGAACTTGCCTTATAAGTAACCTGTACCTGTCAATTTCAGGTATCCTGATGACCCTTTTGATAGACTATGGCAGTCAGACTCTGTGAAGAAAGCCAATTACCTTGTTGATGTTGCAGCTGGAACCAAAAAAGTGTCAACTAAATTGCCAATTGATGCTTACAGAGATGAGAGACCACCGGAAAAGGTTATGCAGACGGCTGTAGTTGGTACCAATGGGTCATTGACTTACCGTTTGAACTTGGATGGTTTTCCTGGTAGTGGGTGGGCAATGACCTACTTTGCAGAAATTGAAGATCTTAAACCGGATGAGTCAAGAAAATTTAGGCTAGTGCTCCCCGGCAATCCTGATATCAGCAAAGCTATTGTTAATATTGAAGAGAATGCACAAGGGAAATACCGTCTCTATGAGCCTGGATTTACCAATATTTCTCTTCCCTTTGTATTATCCTTTAGATTTGGGAAAACAGTAGACTCCTCCCTTGGTCCTCTCCTGAATGCAATGGAGATAAATAAGTATTTGGAAAAAAATGAAGGTTCTATAGATGGTGAGTGCACTAATGGTAGTGGATACTGGATACCTTGGTCTGATGTCTAGATTTCAAATCAGCTACATATATTGACTACACGTATTGCTTTGGCATGATTCTTTTTTGTATGTTGCTAGGAATTGTTTCTAAGCGTTACAAGCGTACTGATCCTCAAGTTTGTACAACTTTCAGGGCCTATCGTTGCTAATGTAGTTTCACGCTACTCATCTGACTGGGCACTAGAAGGTGGTGATCCGTGCCTACCAGTTCCATGGTCTTGGGTTCAGTGTAACTCAGATCCACAACCGAGAATAGTTTCAATGTAATAGTTATTTACTTAATTCCTTTTGAAGGTTTGATTGGGTACCTAGTCCTATAACTCTTTGAGTAGAAGATGTTTACCGTCTAATCTAATCACAGCTATTTTGGTGCTTATTTTGACTGGCAGTATGCTGTCTGGTAAGAACTTGACAGGGAATATCCCCTTGGACTTGGCAAAATTGAGTGGACTAGTTGAATTGTAAGTATAATTGCATTATTATTTTGTGGGTGGTGGCAATTCTTTTGAACTTAGCTCTTTACTTTTCTTGACGTTTGTCTTACTATCACTATTTGCTTGCTGTGTAACTGCTAGATGGCTTGATGGGAATTCATTGACTGGTTCAATACCTGATTTCACTGGATGCGTGAACTTGCAGATAATGTAATCTGAGATGAGTTGTTCTCTTAGAATGGTTGTGTTTAAAACAATGAGCTAACTCATATCTTTCCTCTGACAGTCATCTCGAAAACAATCAATTGACAGGTGGGCTGCGTTCCTCTTTAACAAACCTACCCAATTTGAAGGAATTGTATGTTTTCTGCAACTCTTATATCCATTATTTCTATATGATACTCTGCTATTGACATAGTTTGATAAAGTAGCAACTGGGTGAATTTGATGGTTGTAGGTATGTGCAAAATAACATGCTATCCGGATCAGTGCCAAAGGGTCTTCCCAACAAAAATTTGGTTTTGAAGTGAGTATTTCTATCTATGGATATGATTAGATTACACGACGGTGAAAAAATGATTAGCTTGTACAAAAATTCAGAAATTTAATTCTTTGGTTTTGAGGTTATTCCTAGAGAAACTAATAAATGGTTATTCAAAAACAATTTTCCTTCTTACTTTGTTTTTCTGCAGCTATACGGGAAACACAGATCTTCATAAAGGGAGTTCAAGTGGAAGCCGAACGAACATTATCATTGGTGCATCAATTGGTGCTGCTGTTTTACTTATAGCTACTATTGTGTCTTGCCTATGCTTGCGCAAAGGGAGTAAAAGAAATCATCATAAAGGTACAATTCCATGACAATATTATGATCCTACACCATTACCCAAATGAAAAGGGACATTAAGTTTCGATTGGCTCTAATGTAATGAAGCTGTTTATATTTGTTACAGAGCAACCTGGACATTCTCTCCCGGTTCAAAAGCTAGTAGTTGCTTCTAAAAGCGAGGCTCCCACAGAATCTGCACATTGCTTTGCACTTTCAGACATTGAAGTTGCTACAAGAAAGTTTGAGAAGAAAATTGGTTCCGGAGGTTTTGGGGTTGTGTACTATGGGAAATTGAAAGATGAACGAGAAATTGCAGTCAAGGTCTTGACAAGTAACTCCTACCAGGGAAAGCGAGAGTTTTCAAATGAGGTATATTCTTCCTATTATTGGCCGAGCCTCTTCCGTTCTATAAATTTGTGGCCTTTCATGAAGGATTGCTCTTAGCTTTTCATTGAAACAGGTAACTCTTCTTTCAAGGATACACCACAGGAATTTGGTACAGTTTCATGGGTATTGCCAAGAAGATGGAAGGAGTATGCTGATTTATGAGTTCATGCATAATGGAACTCTCAAGGAACATCTTTATGGTAGGATCGTATGTAAATTCAATAGAATCTTCTTAACTTTCAATGGCCAACCATTTATGTTCTTTTGTAGGACCTCTAACGCGCGGACGAAGTATCAACTGGATCAAACGCCTTGAGATTGCTGAAGATTCGGCAAAAGGTTTTGAAGCACTACGATTATTTTTTTATTTTTCCTTTATTTTTCAAATTTTACTGCCATGACAGGCTAGGTTTTAGAACTTTGCAATCAATTGATTTTTTTTACTTTTTTTTTTCCATGCTTGTTCAGGGATCGAATACCTTCACACAGGATGTACTCCAGCCATTATTCATCGTGATTTGAAGACCAGTAATATTCTTCTGGACAAACAAATGAGAGCTAAGGTTTCCGATTTTGGTCTTTCCAAACTTGCTGTTGATGGGGTGTCCCATGTGTCGAGCATAGTTAGGGGCACTGTGGGATATCTGGATCCTGAGTAAGGCCGTTTCCCATCTTTCATTAAGACTTCAATTTTTTAACCATTTTAAATATCATGCTTGAGGTAAGTTGAAATTTGTCAGCTTAGCCTAACTCCCTGCATATTTCGGTTTGTTCGTATCAAATCTTTATCTTCTTTGCATTGATCTGGCAGGTATTACATATCTCAACAACTGACAGATAAAAGCGACGTGTATAGTTTCGGTGTCATTCTTCTTGAGCTGATATCTGGTCAAGAAGCAATATCTAATGAAAGTTTTGGCGTTAATTGCCGTAACATAGTCCAATGGGTAAGTCCAACAAAACTTTTCCATCCTTCCATTATAGTTTAATTCATATTCTTAACACGTTCATCTGAACCACAGGCAAAGCAACACATAGAGAGTGGTGACATCCAAGGTATCATTGATCCTGCCTTACACAACGAGTACGACATCCAATCCATGTGGAAAATAGCCGAGAAAGCTTTGATGTGTGTTCAGCCACATGGATACATGAGGCCGTCGATCTCGGAAGTTCTGAAGGAGGTCCAGGACTCCATCGCCATGGAAAGAGAAGCGACAACAGTGAGAGAAGGTAACTCAGATGATACATCAAGAAACTCAGGTCATTCTTCTCTCAACATGGGCTCCCTTGACATTATTGGAACTGATAATTTCTTGTCTATTGACGAGTCTATTGCTCGCCCAAGTGCTCGGTAGTATTATGATTTTGGTTAGTTAAACAAAAGTAGCACATATGAGAGTTGTCTCTTCTTTGGTTAGTAGGTTTGAGGGAGAAAAAAAATCTTCATTAAATTTCTTGCAATGTTGAAGTTGTAAATCTTGATTTTGGAAAAAATCTTTTGTTTTGTCTTCATTTGAAAATGGACAAGTTTGGATCAATGAGAGTTGGAATTTGTAACATAATTAAGTTGAAACTGATTAAGCTGGTCTCTAAATGAAAGCACATAATAATGGTAGTAACATGTATCTTCCTCTTTATTTCACATTTCTCGTAGTATAATAAATTGCTTTTCCTATGAAAAAAAAGAGAAAAAGATAAAATGAGCATGAATTGATTGATTGTGTGCTAAGGGGTGCATATTTTACAAAAGCTCAGTGGTAAGTTGGTATAGTAACCATTCTTACTTTTTGGATTTAATAAACCAGAACCAGGTTAAGATAAACTATGGCCCTTGATAAATTTTAATATAAACATATATTTTTTGCTTGTATTTCGAGTTCGTAGAATATGTAATTGCTAGCGATTAGCCTTATACTTTTAACTGAGGACGAAGGTGTCAAGTTGATACGTTGGAAACGACAAAATATAGGAAATAAACGGCCAAATTTGAAGGAAACGACATTATGAACCCATGAATAAAGACGACTACGTAAAAAGTGAAAGATATCTGTAAAAGAACACGGAACATGGTGAAAAATTATAACGTGTTGAACCATAAACGAAAACGACAACAGAATGGACAAAGCATATAAAGGACTATAATAAGAAATGTGACGAAAAAGTAACGGACTGTAAGGGGAAAAAAAAAGAAATAACCGATAACAAGTTAAAGCAAAAACTGCAATATCTGAGGAACCACAACAGAGTGGTATACAAGAAAATAATTATAAACAACTCAAAAGTCAGGAAGGAAATGTTGGAGATGACATTACAAACATAGCCGAAAAACAAGATATCGGAAGACAACAATAAAATTAGAGATGACAACTTAATAAACAAAATCAAATAAAAAAACGGCAGCAAAAGGAGCCAAGCACACATAAATTTACATTAAGCTGAAATCAATATAAGAGAGAAACAAAGAAGAAACAATTATGTTAATGGGAATCATAAACGTTATATATGTTGTAATGATTTCTCATAGTTGGTAATTTTATGGGCCATATAAATTAAGGAGAACACAAAGATGGTATTTCTTGTTCTATTTTCTTTATGAATGACACACGTAATTAGGGTATTTAAGATTTAACCGATTCAATTCAATTTATACGATTTGATCTAATTTAATCCGTAAAGTATGGATATCCGCACTTGTACGGAATGGATTGGATTGAAAAGCGAGTTGGATGTTGTTTGGGTCAAAATCTTCCCCCAAATCTTTTATTTATTTTGCTTGATCATGAATTCAATGTGTCGTCCTTTGTTGGTGTTGTTTGTCCGATTAATACACGTTCTGTTGGCTAAACCAACAACATAAATATGTTATTCCCTGAATTGAGTAGAAAGAACAAAGGGTGGATTACATGCAAAAGATACTCTGATGCGTAAGTCTCTTGCTTCTCAATTTGCAATCTACACAAACTTTAATCAAACTAAAGTTCGAGGTCCCCAATATAGGTCCCTCGTTCCCTATTTATAGAAAAATGACAAATAATAAGGTTAAGAGGGCTTATCATGATTGGTCCATGTGTCTAACTTCGTTAACCTTCTTCCCGCCTTTTCCTTCCTTCGCATTATGAGCTCAATTGCTCATTGATATTCTCACTTAATCTAAGCTCTGGGCTCTTTCCTCAATCTATCTGTTTTGAGTTCAGAGCTCATCATTTTATTCAATCATTTTGAACTCAGAGCTCATAGATCTTATTCAATCATTTTGAGCTCAGAGCTTAGTATGCACACTTTAATTTCTTCAAGGAATTCTCTCTCAAAAATGGGCACTTTCCTTTCTTAATACAATGGCATGTCCCCTCCGGGAAATTATTCCCGTATTGATGCACTTTCAATTGAAAAGTAACCAATCCAATCTAATCTAATATGCACTTTATGTATATATATAATTTTAAAAAAGATTTATATAGGGAATATGCACATTTGGTGCTCTGTATTTTGACCAAGTACAACTTTTCTACCCTCTATTACGAATAATTATCATCTGGTATCTTGTAATTGCAAAATCAGTAAAAAATGGTACCCTTGACACAAATTTGGTCAATAATTTTTTTAAATGACAAAATCGCCATTGCTTAACCTCAATTAATTTTTTTTTTTTTGTAAATAAATTAAAATTATATCATAAAATAAAAACATAATTAAATTTAACAACAAAGTATATATATATATATACCAAATTTAACAACATGACCTTGCTTTCAAATTCTTTCACTTTAACCTGAAAATAAAAAAAAAAATTAAACTCAGATCTGCCATGGATGGATGAAAGAAGATGTGTGGGGAAGAAAGAGAAAGAGGCATGAGAGAGAAGGAAAAGAAGATGATTATTCTTTTTTTTTTTTTTTTAAAAGGTCTTCTACTTTTACAAAGTGTTTTTTAAAAAAAAGTCTTTTACCAGAAAATAATAATGTGGTTTTTTTAATTATATACTTTAATTAGTTAAAGTTTTTAAAGTTGAGGGTAATTAAGGTATTATGAAAAAATTGATGGCCAAATTCAAGGAGAAATGTACTATTTTTTACCGATTTTACAATTACAGGGTACCAAATGATAATTATTCATAATAGATGGTACCAAAGTTGTACTCGGTTAAAATACAGGATACCAAACGAGTACTTACCCAATTAATTTTAAGTTCTAATATGTTTGATACAAAAAATAACACTAATATAATATCAATTATTTTTGACGAAAGACCAATTTCATATATAGAAAGTATTGTTGTAATATATTGGTCTCAACGCATGGTAGAATTTCTTCTAACCAAGTGAACTCATCATCTATCGAAAGTACATGCTGTTGATGGTGAGAACTCGTCAACTAAGTTAGATCAAGAACTTTTAGAGTTGTAAAAGAAGTGAACTTTAAACTCACTAAAATTTAGGCAAACTTCCTTATCATTTCAAGAACATCAAATGTAAATGATGGAATTCTAGAATGAAAAGTGGAGACAATGTTGAATGTCTTTTTTCATTAGCAATAACTGGTTACAAAATTTTTCCTCTCCCTCTCTCAGGTGAAGGGAGGTCACATTTATAGTAGAGCACTATTGGCTCATTGTAGATGGTGGTCCCTGAGGACACGATTCTGCATATGCAATCCACAGATGGTAGTGGTACCAGGAGCGTGGTGTTCGGCTCCAGTACACGCCAGCAGTCTGCAAAAGTACTCCTGTCTTGGTACCATGTTGTACCTCCACTACTTGTTGGGTACGAACCTCATAGGCGTGCTAGGGGAGTACTTGCTATGAACCATTCTTGTACTGCCACTACTTGTCTGGTGTGGACATCGTGTCCGTACTCTAACTCCTCTTGGTTTGTAGGTGCATTTCATACCTGTGCGAGCTCCTCTTGTCATACATAGGCTTTCACCCCCACAAGGTACCTTATTCTTCAAGTATTAAAATCCCTATACGTTATCGTGGATGACACGGTCCCAATATGCCTGGGAGGCAAGGACCTCGTGTGATGGCCCTATGAAAAGGATACGTAAGGGACCTCTCATGCATTAGGCACGATATCCTTGGCACTAGGTACAACATTGTAGGCGAGACGTGCATCTCGCGGGTCCTTCGGCATGAAATGTGATGACACATGTGAGGGCTGATCTTGCAACACCCTTGGTGCGAGATGCGATGCTCCGCAGGCGAGGCATGTGCCTCGCGAGACCTGTATGGTATGAGATGGGGCACACGAGGTGTCCTCATGAGACACATAGCACGAGGCAAGGCTCCGTAGGTGAGGTTGTGCCTCGTGAGACCTATACGGTGCGAGATTGAGCACACAACGTGGCCTCGTGAGATGGGGTGTGTGAAGTTTCCTCGCGAGACGCTCGGTGCGAAGTGAGGCTCCGTATGCAAGGCGTATCCTGGCACAAGCGTGAGGCCATTGGTGTGAGGCTGTGGCGCGAGACGAGATGGTGGCCTGATGCACGCGCGAGGCGTTGAGGCAAGGCAGGGGCCTGTGGCTCGAGACCATGCCTCGCTTGGTGCTATCGCGGGGCTCTTAGCGCAAGGTGCAAGGTCGGACTTCGCTGTTTCCATCTCAAGCCTATGGTTTGAAGGGCACAAGGTGGGAGCCTCGTGCAACTAGAATTTTGGCATCCACAGATGCTTAATGGCTAATCTAAAAACAACACCTAGAAAGATAGATAATAAGTGTAATATCTCTAATGATAAAAAAATATTGAGATAAAAGAGAATACCAAGAAAGATCAGATAAATACTTTCTCAGTATCTCTAAGACACCCAAATAAGAGAAGCTAAAGAAACTACAACGAAAAAACTTCATCTACTCTAGATGTAAAGACCACCAACAACTTTTGAGAAAAACAACCTATTGGAAGACAAGCTAGTGTTTGAAAAATCTCCACCTTGAACATCCTCCTGCATTAAACTACATCATCATCTTGTACATAGATTTCATCCAAACAACTTTCTCTTGAAATCCAACATTGAACAACATCATTCTTTAAACCATAGCTTTCCAACCAATACATAAAAAAAAGATAAAAGAAGATGAGCACATAAACTTATAAAAAATAGGGATATAAATACCAAGTTTTACAGATTGTGGCACTTCATTACCTAATTCTTTTTTTTTTTGTAGCTAAAATACATTCCGTCACATTTTCTTGGTAGCCGTAGGCACCTCACCGTTAACTGACAAGTCAGCACATATGCAATAACTTCTGATTGGTCTAAATCAATAATTATTTTTTTATTTAAAAAATTCATTTAATTCTTATAAATTAAAAAAAAATCCAATAAAAAATTACTAAAATATTTTAAGAAAATTATAAATTTAAAAAATACTAATTTTAAATAATATCTAAATATTAACGAATTAAATTAAAAAAAAATTCAACCAAAGCTACTGTATCGCCTACTAATCCAGAGACGTTACACAATGTGTTTACAGTAGTGCTCAACTCGTTAAGCGAGTCATTTGGACTCAGAAGTGTAATTAAAGAAAATCAAATGTTTAGGTATTAAAGCTTTGGTCAAAAACATAAACTTTTCATTAAACTTCTAAATCTGTACAAGGGATCTTAAAACAGTTAATTAAAACATAATTACAGACAAAATTGACAAAATAGTCGACTTAGGCGACAAAATCAAACTTATACCCTAAGTCCCTCAAAATAACTTGGTTGTAGGACTAAGCAGGCCGAACAATGAGGCGCCACTCTAAAGCCCTCTGACTAATGGCTAGTCGACCTTTCCTTTTCCCTTTCCTGCACCGCAAAGCACCTGTGATCCAAGGCCCAACAAGAAAACTCAACTAGGAAAAACACGTATTCAATTAATCATTAACATCAAATATATGCTTCATAGATTATAAATAAACCCAGATAAACTTTCAAACAAGTTATACGACCTATGTCGAATAGGTGCATACTGCACACCCCCGTAGTGGCCTTGCCATAACGACCTACATTCTGCATGACTATCACCGATTATGAACCTCTTGCCGATCACACACAAACAAATGTATGACAATAGATGCCACATATGCAATCACAATAACAAAAATATATAATTCTAATTAGAATCAGTACACGATTATAACCGTGTTCAAAATTCGGGGCCATTGCCCTATTCACGGGGCATGTGCCAGTTTTCTTACCTCAAGTCCTGTGTAGAAAAAGGAACGACCCAAAGGGCGATCCTTTTTCCGAGCCTTGCGAAAACCCTAGTCACAACATAAATTGTACACTTATTAGGAACTATAACTAATAACAGGCTCCAAGTGTAATGCCCCAAATTTCCTAATAAGGTTTAGGACCTTGATTAGGAGGCCGGGAGGGCCATAATTGATTTATTATGATATTTAATGGTTATATGCATGTTTACGTTAATTATATTATTATATGATGGTGAATGCATGCATATGGGAGAATTTATTATTGTGAGGGTATTTTGGTAATTTGGCCACTATGGGCATAATTGTGTATTTTGGGTGCATGATTGTGATTAATTAATATAGCCACATTATAAGGTGGATTGGTTCGAGCTATTCGACATGAGACGATCATGAGATGTAAGTGTTCGGTCTAGTCATAACGGGTTTAAATTCGGGGCTCGGGGTGAGTCTCGGGGTGAATTTAATGACTAGAGCATTACCAGGAATTAAAGGGGTAATGGGATATGATTTATTGGTATTTGAGAATGTTGAGATTAGAGGGAATTGGAGAGCGTTAATTATAATTAACGGTATAGGTTGGAAATGACGAATTTACCCTTGGGAGTGTTTAGAAGCTTTTAAATTGGCCTAGGGGCATTATGGTCTTTTGACCTTAAGGATTTATATCAGTTTTTGGGAGTTTGGAAGGCTGTAGAAACAGAGCAAAACAGAGCCTATCCTCATCACTTCTCTTTCTCTCCCGTGCAAGTCTTCCTTCATTCTTTTCTTTGGATTTTGAGAGCCACCTTGAGGAGTTAAGCTTGGAGATCAAAGGGGGAATCTAGGGAACTTGTCACAGCCATTTAAGGGGATTCAAAACCGTGTTTGAGGTGAGTTCCAGTTATGAATTTAATGGTGTGCTCTGTTTTTAAGTTAAGTTTTTAGTTTCTAAAGTTTTTAAGCTTAGAATTGGACTTTGTGAATTGTTGAGTTTTTGGTTGGTTTGAGCTTCAGGTTTTGGTGGTTTTGGACCATTGGGAAGTTTGGGAACTTTGATTTGATGATTTGGAGATGTTTGGATGGGTTTTTGGAAGGTTTTAGAAGTGGAAAAACGAAGAAAAATGGCTGGTGCGAAGTTGGGCCGCGACCCTGTTCTTGGGCGCCGCGGCCCTAGCTTGAGGAAGGTGGAGGAGGCTCTGCCAGGGGGGCGGGCCGCGGCATGGTCCATGTAGGGCCGCGGCCCTTAAGGGAAAAATTGCCCAAAAATATGTTTTTGTGATGGAAACTTAACTCTAAGGGCTTGGAATCGATCCTACTACTTTGTTGAGTGGGATTCGATGTTCCGGAGGCTTGGGTTGGGTTTGGAAGTATTTAATTACTCATTTTGATGAGGTTTTATATTTGGTTATGACTAGGTGACCGTTAAAGGACTAAAAGTTGATCGTTCTCAAGGGTCGTTCTCTTAATCGTTCTAGCTCGACTTTGAGGTAAGAAAACTGCACCCTGTGTATACGTGACATGCATGGCTATTATGATGCATGTTGGTTGATTATTGAGTGTGACATGCATGGCTATTCTTGATGCATGTTGGTTGGTTGTTGAACGTGACATGCATGGCGGTTATTGGTGCATGTTGGATTGTTGAGTATGATGCATGTGATGCACGAGAAATATGTGATTAGGACATGCTTTGTATACTGGGTATGATATTGTTCAGAGCTTGAGCCTCTGTGTTGTGCATGGACCTAATTTTACTAGCAACTGTTAGTAAGCATGCTGAATGCCCTATTCCTGGATAACTGACATATGATACATATTGATAGCATTGCTTACTTGTGCATGGTACTGACTAATTAGTCAGATTTGGCAAAGGTGCTAGTATCAACTGTGAAGCTGTGACTAATTAGTCAGGTTCGGCAGTGGTATTGGGCACTGGTCACGTTGCACTGACTCATCAGTCAGAATTGGCAAAGGTGTTGGTATCAGCTATGAAGCTGTGACTTATGAGTCAGGTTCGGCAGTGATACTGGACACTGGTCACATAGCGCTGACTCATTAGTCAGAACGGCCATAGCGTGGATCACGCAAGCCAACGGAGATTAGATCTAATCGACCATCAGCATTGAATGACTCAAGGAGCATTAATGCCAGACCGACCTCGAGGGTCGATGAATGAAATAAGCACTTGGAGGCTAGTGGCTTACCTAGCAGCCACTCTCCCTCTTGAATCATGTGATGTTCACTCATTGGTTTGAAAGTTTTACGCTCAGTATGGTTATAATGATAATCATATGATAATGTTTATGAAAAGTATTATGTTTTCTTGCTGGGCTTCGGCTCACGGGTGCTATGTGGTGCAGGTAAAGGCAAGAGGAAGCTGGACCATCCTTGAGTTGGAGAGCTTAGGTGATGACGTGTACATATGCAGCTGCTCGTCCGCCACGGCCGAGGTTTAAAGTGGAACTAGGGTTGAACCCTGTTTTGCCGCTTAGAACGGCCTGTTGTAAATATTTTCTGTAATAAACTCTGAAATTATATTTTTGGGATCCCAATGTATATATTAAACGTTCTAGTGAAACGTTACATCTTAACCAAAATGTTTAATCCCTAAACCGCTAATCATACTTAGTTCACGATTTTGGCCAAATGACTCGGTTAGCGAGTTTAGCACTGTTTACAAGGCACACCGTAACGGTCCTTGGAGTTTGGGGTGTTACACCAAGACTAAGACCTAGCTCTCGGGATCTCCAATTCTACCCCACCGGGTAATAGAATCGTCCCCCGAGCCTCCTGAGCCTAATTTCTAAAACCCTAAAAAAGTACCCTGAAAAAGGCATTAGTGCTGCGGCACCCTGCTAACGGGTAGCAGTGCCACAGAAGTCAGAGAGCAAACCCTGCTCTCGAGGAAACGCATCCGCCTCGCGGTGCTCACCAAGAGGCACCACCGTGATAAACCCAGAAAATTTGGGTTTCCCCTGTGATTTTTCCACTCCCAAAAATTGACCCAAAACTCGATTCCAACAAACTTACACATAATTTCGACCCCGAATCAATAATACAATCCCAAAACAACATTATAGTATCACCAAAACACACCAAAACACCAATTTCCAAAGAATTCCATGATGAACCAAGAGCTAGTGAAAAACATCGAAATTCCAATGAAAAATCAGAGAGGAAAGGCATACCTCTATGGATTTTCAAAATCCCTAACTTGTTGAGGATACTTGCAGCTCCTAATCCCACTCTTGCAAGCTTAATTGTTATTTGAAACCCTCAAATTCCACCAAAAATTGCTAATTGTGTGGTGAAGTCTTACAATGTGTGAAGAGAAACAAGGAACCAGAGAGAGAGAGTGTGTGTAACGTGAGAAAAATGAGTTGATGTCTAACACTTAGTTAAATTGATCCATTAATTAGTCAAAAGACCAATATACCCTTTCCTCAACTTAGCTTCCAAACTAACTTCAAGGGAATTTCGGTCTTTAGCCTAAACACATAATTACCACTAATCTCCAAACTTATCAACTTGTTGAATTTCATTGTAATTTTGTTGAATTTCGCATATTGAAATTTCTAGGGCATGAAATTGAGGGTGTTCTTAAATGTGAAGAATTGATGCATTAGAGCTTAAATTTAGGTTCCATTGAGACATTATTGATGATTATATACGTGATTATGCCTGGGTATTGATTCAATTTGGTAATTTCATGCATAATTGAGAAATTTGACATATTATGTCCTTACATTGGTCCTTTTTAATTGTTCATATTCTAGTGTGTGGTTGTATTTATTGATATCATTTCAATTTTCTTGGGGTGCTTGTTTATTATTTTTTAGTGTTGTTTTTCTGTTTCATTGAATTGTTAGATTAATTTTGTGAGATGGAACCCTCTAGGAAACGAAATAAAAAAGTTCAAGAACAAGTGCATGAAATCCAGTATCCTGATATTGAGTTGGATGAGTCTGCTAATACTAGATTTACTTCTCACAGTGATAAGTCTAGGTAAAGAGTAGAAAAGTCTAGGAATCTGATTCAGGAAAGAGGGTTTGCAACCAATGCAGAGGAAGAGGTTGTTAGGAAAACTTATACATGATCTTTATTTATTTTCATGTAGATCTAATATTAAACAAATTAATATGAGATAACCTAGAGCATGTTTCTAAAATTGAATTCAAAGAGAAACAAAGATAAGAATACTTATAGTATACACAGCGGAATGAAAGAGTCCTTCCTTCAGTTTCTCTAACTCTTGTATCCTTTCTGTCACAAAGTATTATCAAGAAACTGAACCGTTCTTCTAATTTCTTCACAGTCTTCCAATGTATCCTTAGAATCACCTAGACTAGAGTGGGCAATTCTCAACGCATGAGATAGATACAGAGAGAAGAAGAGGAAATAACAAAGAGACTTAGAAAGTGACTTGTGTTTAGAGAGAATCTAAAACCTATCAGAAAATCTGACTTCTGAACTTATGAACTTCTGTTTTGACTTCTCTCTAAGCACTCATTTTATAGAATCAACTAGGCCATTTAATTTAATTAAAAAATAAATAAAATAATAGCCAATTTGAAGCCCTAGGTCGAAATTATCATGGCCTTTAGGCCCGTGAAAATTCCCATTTGATTATAAGCCCATTGGACTTAAAATCAAGGCCTGTATTATTTTCTATTGATTTAATTAATTCAATAATTATTCAAATCCTTTATCAAATTAGTTATTTATAATTTGAAACTTGATTTAAACTTATTTATTAATTTAGATACAAATTTATCTTAATTAATAAATCTGCCTTAATTTCTCTTTTCTTCTCAAAATTACACAACTCTGTGAAATTTTCCAAAATTGACCTGATCAACTTTGATAATTCTAATTGATAATTAAATCAATTAATTGAGACTATCTAGATGATTTTATCCAAGGTACAATGGGGACCATGGGCCTATGAAATCAAGCTCTAATAAGTTATCATAAATCTAACAAATAAATTTACTAACTTATTAATTCCTCGTGACTCCACTATAGACTCGGAATTGCACTCTTGAATTCATAGAACGCTCTATAAAAAATATAGATACACTATTAATTATCCATTTTTATAACCACAATTGTCACTCAATCCTCTATGGATGGTCTACAATAAGATAGGACTAAAATACCGTTTTACCCCTCATTGTATTTTATCCTTAAAACACTTAGTTCCTTGTAAATGATATTTTAGTAAACTATAATTTAATTACTGAAATGAGATCTCTATCATTTAACACCTTGAACCAAACTAAAAGGAAACCATCATTTCACTTCTTCATTAGAAGCTATAGATGTTCATATCTATGATTAACACTCCCACTCAGTTATACTACCG
Source organism: Humulus lupulus (assembly GCF_963169125.1). NCBI lineage: Eukaryota > Viridiplantae > Streptophyta > Magnoliopsida > Rosales > Cannabaceae > Humulus > Humulus lupulus. The sequence goes on from NC_084796.1 coordinate 182,239,816, forward strand.
AGTTCCCAAGATGTAAGTATGGGCTAGTCCGTAGGGTAAGCTGGTAACGAACAAGTCAAAGAACTCAAATAATACAATCATTTCAAACACTAACCACTAAGAATTGAGATTGAATTGACCTATGGTCAACTATATGATATGTCTAGAATAGATAATAACGGTATGTTTACTTATCTTATCAACTGTCAATATTGGTCCTGTTTGATGTAACAAATACATCCGATCTTATCTACTTTGCTAATGTTCTGGAAAGAACATAACACCACAATGTGTAAGTAGATCATATCGTAGATTGGCAAGTCAGTGTAAATCCTATGCACTGACTAATCTTAGGACTAACTTATTTTGAACATATAATCATATTTATATTCCACTGTGATTACGTCACTATAAATAAGATTAGCTATATGCTCAGGATTTATTAGAAGTTTATATTAAACAAATAATCATGAAAATAAAACATGTGAGCAAAGTGATTGACCAAGTCAAAAAATGATTTCTTATTCTTTTATTGATAATAAAATGAGATTACAAAGAATTTGGGTTTTAATTAGGGCATAAAACCCCAACCGATTTTACTATCCTTGAAGAGTATGTCAATGTCATTAACACCCATCATTTGAAATATTTTTGTTCCCCGCCTATTTTCGCAGTAATACCAATTGTGAGAGAATTTTATGCAAATGCCTTTGACAATGATCATACTTGGGAAGCCAAAGATAGGGACACAATTGTGTGCTTTGATAGGAAGGCAATTAATGATTTCTTTAGGTTGCCCACACGGGATAATGATGATTACCAAGACTTGAAAAATAATTTATGGGAGAAGTGTACCTGGGATAACATTTTGTCAGCTTTTTCTCCAGTTGGGAGTCGATGGAATTTTAACGGGACAGTTAGAATAGGTTTTCCCTTCAATTTGTTAACCTGAGAGAAAATAATTTGGTTGAATTTTCTTAGCGCAAATCTTACACCTAGTAGTCATGTGACTACTGTAAATCTTGATAAAGCAATATTACTTTATGCTGTTTTGTCAAGCATGTTTATTGATATTGGTAGGATTATAGTCTCACAAATACATTCTTCATTATTCACTCAAAATGTGGGATTATATTTTCTTAGTTTGATAACAAGTCTATGCTTGAAAGCTGGGGTTGAATTTCATGAGATTGAGGAGCTTTTGACTCCTTTGATTTATGTCACTGTCACTATTAACAAGACCAAAATAGTTGGTCCTTATAGTGTTGCTTCTGTAGGTGGTACATTGTCTCAGCCTCGACTTAGATGTCCTCTTTCTTCTTATTCTTTGGAGGAGCGGATGAGTAGGTTGGAGCTCAATTTCCAAGAGCATCATGTATGGAGCGTTAATATCATCCAGTACCAACATGGGTATCAACATGCATTTGCGTCTCATTTCTGGATTAATACCAGTTAGTTGCCTCAGTTTCCCCAGCCACCACATTTTGGTTATCCTCCACTTGAGTGAGATGGTGGATAGGGTCTTTCATCGCGAGTCCTTCAAGTTTTCAGGTAAATTTCTTTCCCTTAGCTTTTCTTTAAAACATTGGGGACAATGTTTAGGTTAAGTTTGGGGTAAGACATTTATTGTATATATTACATTGTGTGTTTGTGTTTTTTTGTGTTGTTCTAGTTGTGTTTTGTAACGACCCCAAATTCGCTAATGAGGCTTAAGGGCCTTGATTAGTGTGCCAGGAGGGCATTATTGGGTTTAATGTGATTTGAATGATTTTATAGATTTAAATGCATAATTATATGATTAATAATGCTTGTATGATTATATTGGTATTAATGTGATATATATATAAATGGTATTGTGAGAACCACATTATTATGTGGGTAGGTCTACAGAGCACGACTCGAGGCAATCCTAGGGCTAGTTAGCAGGGAAAAGTCACAACAGGGATTAACAGCTGACTTTGGATAAGTCAGGGGTATTTTAGGTATCAAGTAGTTATTTAGACTATCGGGTTATGAAAATAAATATATGGAGATATATTTGTGGTTAGGAAGTCTAGGCGGGAATATTAGGGGATTTTACTGTTTTGCCCTCGGGGACTTTTCCGGCACCCCGAGCCTCGGGATTGACTTAACGGGATAAGATAAACTTAAGGAAAATAGTAGAAATAAAATAGACCGACCTTTCTCTTTCCCTTCTCAGCTCTTTTCTCTCACAAGGAAACTAGGCGAACCACAAAGGGGGAAACTAGGAATTTTGCTGGACTTTGTGCTGGGAATTGCTGGGAATTCAGTGGGGGATTTTGAATATTAGCTCAGAGATTATTCAGGGAACACTTAATCAAGGCCAAGGTAAGAATTAAACTGTGTTTTAAAGTTAGAAGCTTTGAGTTCTTAGCTGGGTACTGAGATGATTGTATTGTTAATGTTTAAGGTTGAATTTGAGCTGATAAAACTTAAGACTTAGCTAGGAGTTTTCTTAGAGAAGGAGTTCAATTGAAGAGGTAAGCTCTAATTCGTGATTAGAGGTGTAAATTCAGGTTTTTGCATGGCTAGTTGGGTGTTTTGAGGTTCTTGAGTTTCAGAGATTGAAACATGGATTTCCATGAGTTTTAAGCTGAGTTTTCTGTTGAATTATGTTGCTAAAGTCATCCTAAAGGTGTTGGGAATGTTTGTTTTTGAGTTAGGAAGCTTTGGGGTGATTTTGCGTAAGGTTTTAAGGATTGAAATGGTGAAATTTCTGGGCTCGAAGGGAAGGGCCGCGGCTCTGTTCTAGAGCGCTGCGACCCTAGGACGAAGATGAGCCAAGGAGGCTCGGCCAAGGATGAGCGCCACGGCGCCCAATGCAAGGGCCGCGGCGCGTGTCTCGTTCCAGGCTCGCCCTTGGTTATGTTTTGAGGGCAGGGCCGCGGCTAAGCTTCAAGGGCCGCAGCCCCTGGGTGCACACTTGAACTTTTGGGGATTTTAGGCATGGGAATGTGGTCTAGAATGCTCGGGATCGATTTCACCACCGTGTTTGGTGGAATTCAGATTTCCGAAAGTTAGTTTTGTAACCGAAAACCCTAATTTGAATATTAATGGAACCCTATACCTTGGTTGTGACTAGGTGATAAAAGCTTAGGCTCGGGAGCGGATCGTGCTTGAGGAGCGTTGCTCGTAATCCGAAACCACAAAGATCAAAGGTAAGAAAACTGCACCTGGTTGAATATCTGTGACGGGACTAAGGGTTCCCTATTGTGTATGCTTGAAAAGATGGTATTATGCCATGCAAGCTAATTAGTGAACCAACGACTTAAGAGTGCCAAGGGTTACACTAGCGCACAGGGCGCGACTTAGCCACTGGTAGCCAAGGACAGCTTAATATGCACTGAACTCGGTTTAAGCGGGCCGGAGTCAGTGGGGTAAACAGAGGGTGCGGCCTAAGTTGTCGCCTGATTATTACGTGATGTGAATGTTATAAGTGTTTGATTGCTTCCATGATTCTGAATGATTAATTTGGATTATATGATGAGAGTTCATGCTTAGTGAGTTTGTTAACTGTTGTTACTGTTTGTGTTGCACATGTTTTCTTGCTGGGCCTTGGCTCACGGGTGCTACGTGGTGCAGGTAAAGGCAAGGGTAAATTTGATCAGCCTTGATATGGAGAGCTCTATGAGCGGAATGTACATGGCCAGCTGCTCAGCCGCCACGGTTGAGGTTTAGGCAGGGACGCGAGACCCAGAGATTGTCTATTTTGCCTTAGTATGGCTAACAGTTGTTTATGTATTTTTGGAAGTCTGTAAACCAACTTTTAACTCTGTTTCTTTTGGGATCCCATGTATATAACAGTTTAATTATATAAAATGAAACTTTTGAAACCAAAACCTTTTCAACCCTAGCTCGAACATGTTTAGTGACACGTTTTTAAGCTAATGACTTGATTAACAAGTCTTGCACTTTTATAAGTACACAGTGTAGCGGTCCTGGCTATCCAAGGCATTACATGTTTTGTCTAGGCTGTTTAGAGTGTTAGTTGAATCAAGTTGACAATGATTAGCCAATGATAATTTGATTGAATGATGTGCTGTATAAATTGAATGACAATGAAGTTATAAAAACATGTGTGCTTGGTTAAATATTTCTTTCCATTTTTATTTTTTCCACTTAAATAATTGAGAGTTTAATCATGATTTTTAATAAATTTTGTCTGATTGAATATTATTTATGCTCGCTGAATTTTTAAAATAAAAATAAGAGTGGAATTGGTTTTATCCTAGAACTTGTTTGCTTGTTTTTTGAGCAAAATCCTAGATGATGCATGCTTAGGAAGATGATTTAGGCAATTCTTTGTACAGATTGAGCCTTTCAAGCTAACCTTTATTATTTAATCCCTAGTTACCCAATTTTGAGCTTAATTTGATTCCTTTTGTTGTTTGACACCAAGTTTGAGCCTTGAGCCTTTGTTATTTTTCCTTCTCTGTGATGTACCATGAGCATATGAAAAGTAATTGGGGAATGAATTGTAATGGGGGGTTTTTGTGGGAATTTGTGTCATTAATAGAAGAAAAATTGAGAGAAAAAAAATATTGAAAATGAACTACACTCCAATGGAAAATATGCAAAGTGTTATCCAAAAAATTGGAATGGATGACGTGGCAAGTAATCCCTGGACACGTGGCTGACGCCTGGAAGGGCTCTGCTAGTGTATCGACCAGAAGACGTATTAGAAGCAGTAAGCGGCCCAGTCTTACCTGTGACCAGTCTGGTCGATGGTTCCGCATGCAATGTAATATTACTGTAAAGATCTTTGTAGATCCCGAATTTAACTCACACAATCTCCTGAATATCCGATTATTTAGGAGAGAATATCGGCAACTAAATCATGTAATTCCCCTTGAGCCTATAAATAGAAAAAGATAGCTCAACGGAAGGGACCTTTTGGCTTTTGAATTATTTGAGACTAGAGTAATTCTCCTTGGAATATTGTATTGTTCTTCAGAGGTTAGTGAAACTCATTGAACCCTTGTTTTTTGATCGCTCCTTTGATTCTTATATCAATAACAGTCTAAGTGGACGTAGGTCATTACCAGATCCTGGGGCCGAACCACTATAAAATATCGTGTTCTTATTACTTTTTCGTCATTTGATTCTTGTCAACATATTCATTCACATCAAGCATATTCTGACTCCGTGTCGGTTGACCAAAATCTGGGTCAACATAAAGGAATAAGTTTGGGGGAGTGTGGTGTCATTAGAAAAGAAAAAAAATCTATTAAAGAAAAAGGAAAAAAATCATTATATATATTTATTCTCTCTCAAAATAAGAAATATAGGGAAATTTGGGATTTTTTTGGGGTTTGTTAGTTGACAAAGGTTGAGTTGTTTGGTTTGTATGCTTATGGTATAGTTGAGCCTAAATGATTTTTTTTTTCATCTACCTTTACCTAAGCCATTCAATTATAAGCCACAAAAGTCCTATTGATTTTTTAGCATGTGTTGTCTACATTAGTGGAGATTAGCAAGTATATCAAGTTTATGGGATAATAATTTATTGATTGAATGAAATGAAAAATTTGGTGAGCATAAATTATTTAATTACATTTTATTTAGTAATCATGATTAAGAGAGCTTTTATTTTTGTTCGGACTTATGTGAATTGGAAGAATATTTTGACTGAAATTCTGGATTGTTGGTTGATTTTCCTGAAGATTATATAAGTGTGTTAGTCATCATAGCTTGAGGCTTTAGTTATTGTTGTCACTTGATTCAGTTGTGTTTGTTGTTTAAGTTTTTAGTCGATTCTGTTTATTGTTTTGTTCTTTACTTGAGGGCGAGTAAAGGGTAAGTTTTGGGGAATTTGATAAACGAATTTTAGACTTGTTTTAGTGTGTCTGTTTAGGAAGTATTTTAGTTATTAAGGCTTATATTTTCTATTTTACGTTTTTTTGTTTGTTTTTAGGTTTTGAAGGACTCGTGATGCTTTGAAACGAAAAAGAGGTCAAAATCACAAAAGGAAGAAGTGCTGACAAAAATGGTGTTTCGAAGTAAGTAGCACAACCATGCTACTGTAGAGTGCGACCGCGCTAGGTGGCTAGAAAGTGAAATTCGGCATATTTTTAAATGAAGGGATTTTTGGTAAATTCACATGGGAAAATGTATGGTTACATATTTTGATGCAATTTTCAGCATAAAACCCTAGTTTTTGAGAGTTAGAACATAGTGAAGACAGCTGGAGACTTTCAGGGAGAACTTTGGATAGCTTTGAGTTTTTATTTCTTTCTTTCTCTTCTTTATTTCTTTCATCTTTAGTTTATGCTGATATTTAGTTTAATGGAATTGATGTTGTTTAGCATGAACTAATTTCTCAGTTAGGGTGTTAATGAATTCTTATTGAAACCTTATGATTATCTAATGAAGCTTTTATGAATTTCCTATCAATATTGTGAATTTTTTTACTTGTGTTTAATGCTTGTGAATTCTTGATCACCATTTACGTGATTTATATAATTTTAACCTCAGATCTGAGAAGTGAAGGATAAATATGCTATAATCAAATAATCATAAATTTATATTGGACGGGAGTACCTGTATAATTTGTGTAGCTTAGGGATTACGTGTTTAATGCCTGTGATATTCTAATTTACCACAAAGATGTACGAGATTTACTTATTGCAGAGAGTTATAAGTCCTAGCACGAATATAATTTACAGTTGTAATCTGCTATTACAATAGAGATATGAGTTTTGAGAATTGATTAGAGAAGCATAGGTGGATAGTTGATGAAGTTAATAACCCTATATTTTTATCCATTAATTAATTATCTTCATCATTATTTGTTTAGAGTTTAGAGTTTGTAGTTTCTAGTTGTTTTTATTTCATTATTTTTATGTTTATGTTTTAGTTGCTTTTATCAACAACTATTCGATTAACCAAATAAAGATTAAGAGTTAAGTATTTATCACTTTATTACTTGTTTAAACGATACGTATACTTGCGTACCATAATTTTCACAACACAAACTATCCAAAGAGACCACTTCCTTGCCTTCATCGAGTAGATAGCCAGAACATTGTAGGGTGACCCAAAGGAGGAAGCGTCTTTAATAGACTTGGGAATAGAGGGCCCGATCTGCGAGATGTCCTAGACCAACTTAGGGAAGTCAATGGTTCTAATGTTGAAGAACTTGTTGCACCAATAATCCCTCCTGCACCACAAGTAGGAGCTGCAACAATCCCAGTCGTTGCTCCAGCAGTTGTGCCATAAGTTTCTCCAGCAATCCAAGCGCAACTAGATGCCTTCACTAGTTGTACCACTGCTTTGTGAGCTAACTGCTAAAAAAAAACCACTGATATTGATATTAAGAGAAGGAAAGGATGTTGATGATATGCTATTCAAAGACCAGATAGGGAACAACATTGAAGTCTACGTCGATGATATGCTGGAAAAGTAAAAAATTGCTGGGGGGCACATAACGAATCTAGCAGATTGATACACCATTCTCAAGCATTACAATATGAAGCTTAACCCTTTAAAGTGCTCATTTGGGGTAGGCGCGGGCAAGTTTCTTGGCTTTATTGTCAATGCAAGAGGCATAAAAGGTAATCCAGAGAAAATCAAGGCTTTAACTGACATGAAATCCCCGACCACGATAAAAGAAGTACAAATCATAATGGGACGGATCACAACTCTTAGTAGATTCGTCTCAAAATCAATAGACAAGTGTGTGCCATTTTTCAACTTTCTAAAGGGAAATAGCAAGTTCGAGTGGACAGAAGAATGTGAAAAGGATTTCCAAGCACCCAAAGTTCATTTGGCACAACCACCACTCTTGTCAAAGCCGATTTATGGGGAAACACTTTACCTATATCTAGCTGTTACAAATTATGTTGTTAGTGTTGGGAATAGTGCCCTTAAAGCAATTGTAGTTGACAAATATTTTAAATGAAATAAATAATTGAATTGAATTATTCTATATATAGACTGTGTCCAATATTATTTGATAATATTAAGTGAATATAAGAAAATTTTAAAGTTTATCTGTGTGGTCTTAACTCATATGAGAGGATCGAGATTAAGATAATATACTTAAAACAACTCGCAATAAAATAAAGTTATGAAATCTTTAGATTAATTACTGCTAGTATGGTCCACTAGTATTATAAATATATGTGACCTAGATCCGTGTTATTAGTGTAGTAGGACACTTTAGTGGAGGTACTTTGCATGCTGATAGTATGTAGAACTTGACCAGATGTGCTTTGTTAATACTTGTTTAAACACTGTTTCACAGTATTAATCAAACACATCAAACGATAATCATACACACGATGATCTTTTTCCTGAGGTTACTATGAAATCCTATATATGTCATCTGATCCTTTGATTCACGCGTTAAGGTTTGGCAGAATGATCAGGCTAAGAACAATTGTTTTGGGAACTCAATGATGTATATGGCTGGGGATGTAGTTTAACAGATATGGAATCTATACCTTCTTATAGATTGAATAATGGTTCCCTATTGGGTTGGCTTCTGGAATGGAAAAGCTTATGAGGTCTCACGTCGCAAATTTGTTGTGACACAACCTTCACTAGTAAAGTCAATGGTACTCTAGGAACAAGATATAGCTAAAAGGGTAAAACAATAATAATATTCCCTTTTTAATTATGAACCATTAATAGAGGATTAACGATGTATGTAATGATTATATCAATAGACACTTTATTCTTTAATAAAGTACTCAGTAAATATATGTCTGTAACTATCAAGAGTTCATTCTTATATTTATAGTGGCGTAATCATGAGATTAATAAATATAATAATTTAATCACAAAGCTCTGATTAATAATGTATTGTTTATTGGAGATTGATATTATAAGTCCATAGGTCCCCAGGGTGGCTCTATCAACACCATATCAAGGTAAGAGTTGATACAAGGGTATAACTGTAATTTGGGGATTTAAGAAGAATTTTATTCTTCGGGTCAAGTATGCAATTATATGATAATTGGGTTGAATAATTAATTTGGAATTATTTATTAATTTTTGAAAATATATTTACTAATTTAAATATATACATTTTTGAAATTCATATATATAAATAAATAAATAAAATTTTCAATTTAATTATTTTATTTGAGTGGGAGAAAATAAAATTGGTAAGTAAAAAATAGTTCTTGATTCATTTAGTGATAAAAAGATGATGATAATGATAATCATCAATTTAAATTTTGAATTTAAAATATAATTTTTGAAATATGGTTGTCATCTTTTTTCCTTAAAAAGATAAATATCTTATTTTGTAGGAGATTGATTTGAATTAAATATTAAATAAAAGAAAAATGCAAGATCCATGAAAAATAAATAGTGGGTCACGCATGACACAGTCCAGAGATTGTGCCATGCATGTACCACATATACTGATATTCTATCAATGTAGTTTTTATTTTATTTATTTAATTATTTAATAATTTGAAAATGGTTTTTCAAATTTAGTAAGTTAGATATTTACCTAAATCAAATCCTATCATTATTATGATATTTTAATATATTACTATTATTATTAAGAATAAAAAGGTAATAGAAATATCTCTATATATATATGATATAGAATAAAGAGAAGAATATAGAAGAGTACACAATACACTACACATATCAGAGACAGTTTAGAATAGTTCTTAGAATTTTTGTTAGACAAAAACTCTTTCTTTCTTCTTCTTTATTCTAGCCATTCTAAGACCATAATCCAAGTTCTCATGTGTTGAGAAATACGTGTGATTCCTAAAAATTGAAACTCATGTTCTCTATGTGCCCACACACATAGAGGTGTAGAGAACACTCTAGAAGATGATTGTTTGAGTGTGATGGACCCAAAACGGGTATGTTTTAAAAATTTATACTCGCAAGCGCATGAATCGTATATGGAATATAGTGTTCGTGTAAGCACGATATCGAACCCAAATGAGTTGTCTAAAATAAAAAAGAAAACTATTTTAAATAAAAAGTAATAAATTCTAACCTAGCTCCAAAGATTGATGAGTTTTAATGTTATGAACATAAAATAAAAGAATGAAAAATAAAGCTATTTAAGAGAATAAAAATAAACCAATAATGATTTGAAAATAAGTGTTAAAAGAAAAGATTATTAAGATACTAGAATCCACAAAATGTAAGTTTAATAATATTTATTAGTACATTGATTCCCAAGTTTTAGTGATAGTTAAAATAATTCAAACTATCATTTTCCAAATAGATTTATAATTTTAAGCACAAATTACTTCTTAAAAGATAGGCTTTTTCTTCACTTTTCAAAAATTATAATTTCAAAGTATTTAATGTGAATCAACCTAATGAAACAACAAAAAAATCAAATAACATTATTTATAAGGCAAAACATAATATTTTTGATCTAAGCATGGATGTGTACAATTTAATGACATATCTTACACAAAGAATATTATGTTTTTGCAAAATGAAGAATAAAGTGCATATTATCTATCAATCCAAAATATGAGATATTAAAGATGAAAGACATATATGAAGAAGAAAAATCCATAAACTTTGTTGCATTACAAGGGAAATCAACATACAACATAAAATATTACCTAGTTACAAGTTCCTTCATCATGATCTTAATAATCTTATGAAAAAGATTAGAAGCATATAACTAGAGTAGAAATTACAAAATAAATGACATACATACTTGAAAATGCTCTTGAAAAAACCCAACATGGAAGAGAGAATTGTAACGCCCTGGATAGCCAAGACCACTACACTGTGTGTGTTTATAAAGTGCTAGACTTGCTAATCAAGTCGTTTAATTAAAAACGTGTTATTGAAACTATAAAGGAACTAGGGTTAAAACATTTTGGTCTCAAAAGCCACATTTTTCATAAAGAGACGTTTCCTGTCTACACGGGATCCCAGAAATATCAAGATTAAAGACCGTTTACAAAGGCATAAGGTTTAAACACAATATCAAGCCATATTAAGGCAAAACAGACAGTTAGGCAATCCCTGTCCTGATCCACTCCTCGACCATGGCGATCGAATAGCTGGCTATGTACATTCAACCCCGCAGCTCTCCATCTTAGGATTGGTCCAACTTGCCTTTGCCTTTACCTGCACCACGTAGCACCCGTGAGCCAAGGCCCAACAAGAAAACACAACAATCAACAGAAAATTCAGTATCCCATATCACATCACATATTCTCAACCATATAAGCATTCAGTATAATCAAGTATTCCACATACTAAACATATCAATTCATACCATATATCAGTTCACAAATGATAACTAGGGCTAGCACCCTCAGGCCGCTCCCTCTGTTATCCCACTGACTTCGGCCCGCTTAAACCGAGCTCAGTGAATATTAAGCTGTCCTCGGCTACCAGTGGCCAAGCCGCGCCCTGTGCGCAAATATTGCGTACGGCACCCTTAGGCCGGTATCACATGTCCCATGGCATAATACCATCATTGACATAATACAAATATCGGGAGCACTTAGTCCCATCACAAACATATAACCGGGTGCAGTTTTCTTACCTTTCAATTCTCTAGCTTTGATCACTTGACTCCTTGAGCACGATCCCTCTCGAGCCCTAGCGCTCACCTAAACACAACCATAGGTTAAAGTCATCACCAAACCTCAAGTCCAAAACCTAGCCTCGGGACCAATCTCGAGCCCCCGGGAAGTCCTAGTTCCGCCAAACAAGGTGGTGGAATAGAACCCCGAACCCTAGGTCAAAAACCCTTACAAACAACCCTAAAATCCCTTTCTGGAAACAGGGCAGCGCTACAGCGCTCTTAGGAGGGCGCTACAGCGCTACAAGCAGAACACAAATCCCCCAGGAAGCATGGCCTAGCGCTACAACGCCCAAAGGCTAGCGCTGTAGCGCTAGTCACAGACAGGCAACACCTTAGTTTTCCTTCCTGCGATTTCCTCGAACCAAACTCAACCAAAACCTCTCCAAACCTTCACCAAACTTAAAAACAACCTTATTAACATACTCCACTCATCCCAAGCACCCCAAATACTCAAAACCCAATCACATGCATCCCTAATCCCAAAATTCACCATAGCTAACCCTAAACTCAAAACTCAGCAGAAACCAATCAAAACATCAAAGTTAAAGCTCAGAACTTCATACCTTTAATGGAAATTCGATTTCAAGACAACCTCTACACCTCCTTAGCTTGCTCTTCCTCACCCTTTGGCCTGAATTCCCTAAAGTTCCCATCAAACTCAGCTTATACACCATAGTTCAAAAACCAAAACCAGAAACTGAAGAGACTACAAAGCCTTACCTCAAGTGTTAGGGTGTTCTTGCTAAACCTCTGCCAATTCTCCAAGCCTAGCTTAGGATTCTTGATGCTCAGCCTAACTTAGCTCCTCCCTAAGCTTTGCTCCAAAAATACTCAAGAAACTGATGAAGACAGCATAAACCGACATTAGGAAACTCTCTGTTTTCTCCCTTTCTTTTTCTTCCTTTCCTTCTTTTCTTTCTTTCCTCAGCCTTCTACCCTTTTCTACAATTCCCACTAAGTATAGAACCTCAGCATATCTATCCCTTGCAAGACAAATGACCTTACTGCCCTCCCCTGTAATCTCAAGTCCTTTAATCCACTTAAGGGCATTTTGGTCATTTTACCCGATTCCTGCTAATTCCTCGAGTGTCTCTAATATTTTCCCGCTTAATTCCCGATACCTAATTAATCACCAATAATATTACTCGATGTCAAAATAGACTCCAATATACTCACTAAATTCCCATTTATACCCCTAGGCTCACCCCGAGTCGGGTATAAATCCCTGCCATGACTTTTTCGCTAATCTGCTCACTAGGATCGTCTCGAGTCACAGATCACAGATATATCCACATAATAATGTCGTCTCAACAATTATCACATACATCAATACAGTTGTGCCCATAATGGCCAAAATTACGATTATGCCCTTCTAACCTAATCGGGGCCTACATGCATACTAATACACATAGTCATGCATCTCGAATATTCAAATAATCATATAACATGCTTTAAATCATAATCATGCATTCTATTCATTAAAGTCACACATAATTCCTATTATGCCCTCCAGGCACACTAATCAAGGCCCTTAAGCCTCATTAGCGAATTTGGTTCGTTACAACTATCCCCTCCTAATGAGAATTTCGTCCACGAAATTTACCTGAACAACTTGGGATATTGATCCTGCATCGCTGCCTCAAGCTCCCAGGTCGCTTCCTCGACCTTACTATTCCTCCACATCACTTTAACAAGAGGAATCGTCTTATTTCGCAATACTTTATCTTTTCGATCCAAGATCTGAATTGGTTGCTCTTCATAAGCCAAATCTACCTGTAACTCCAAATCTTCATATCTCAACACATGAGTCACATCTGAGACGTACTTTCGAAGCATAGAAACATGGAATACGTCGTGAACTCCAGACAACGATGGTGGCAAATCCAATCTGTAAGCCACCTGACCAATCCTTTCCAGGATCTCAAATGGTCCAATGAATCTAGGGCTTAGCTTGCCCTTCTTTCCAAACCTCCTCTCCCCTCGCAATGGTGAAACTCAGAGAAAGACATGGTCCCCAACCTGGAACTCTATGTCCCTACGCTTGGGATGAACGTAGCTTTTCTGTCTGCTTTGAGAAGCGAGCATTCTAGCCCGGATCTTCTCTATAGATTCACTTGTCCTCTGAACCATATCCGGCCCCAAATATCTCCTCTCACCCATCTCATCCCAATGAATGGGTGATCTACACTTCCTCCCATACAACATCTCATAGGGAGCCACTCCAATCGTTGATTGATAACTATTGTTATACAAAAATTCAATCAACGGAAGATACTTACTCCATGAACCCTCAAAATCAATCACACATGCTCTGAGCATATCCTTTAATACCTGGATCGTTCTCTCAGACTGTCCATCAGTCTGAGGATGAAAGGCTGTACTGAACTTCAACTGAGTCCCCAAAGCTTTCTGCAAACCACCCTAAAACTTGGAAGTGAAAATAGGATCCCGGTCTGACACTATAGACTTAGGAACCCCATGGAGACGTACGATCTCCCTCACATACAACTCTGCTTACTGATCCACGGTATATGTCGATCTCACTGGTAGAAAATGGGCTAACTTGGTGTACCTGCCAACTATCACCCACACCGAGTCATGAAGCCCCACTGTCCTGGGTAAACCTCCCACAAAATCCATAGTAATGTCCTCCCATTTCCACTCAGGAATACCCAAAGGCTGAAGCAACCCTGCTGGTCGCTGATGCTCAGCTTTCACCTGCTGACAGGTTAAGCATCTGGCAACGTACTCCACCACATCCTTCTTCATCCCGGGCCACCAATATAAAGTCCGTAGATCTTGATACATCTTTGTGGTACCCGGATGAAGTGAGTATGGCGTCGTATGAGACTCATCCAGTATCTCTCGTTTGATCCCCCCATCAGCTGGAACACATATTCGTCCTTGATACCGAAGTAATCCAACCTCAGAAATAGAATAGTCCTTAGCTACTCCCACTAAGCCATCCTCCCTAACCTTCCGTAACTAAGCGTCTACCAACTGCCCTTCTCTGATCCGCTCTAGCAGGGTCAACTGCAGAGTAATATTGGCCAACTGGCCTACTACCAACTCTATTCCCGCTCTGACCATCTCATCAGCTAACTCCCTTGAGATCTGAATGGAACTGTATAACTGACCTGGACCTCTCCGGCTCAATGCATCCGCCACCACATTGGCTTTCCCCGGGTGGTAAAGAATATCACAATCATAATCCTTTACCAACTCTAGCCAACGACTCTGTCTCATGTTTAGGTCTTTCTGTGTAAAGAAATACTTCAGACTCTTATGGTTAGTGTATACCTCGCACTTCTCCCCATACAGGTAGTGTCGCCAAATCTTTAGTGCAAAAACCACTGCTGCCAACTCCAAGTCATGGGTAGGATACCGCTGCTCATACTCCTTCAGCTATAGTGATGCATAAGTTATAACCTTCTCATTCTGCATCAACACACAACCTAAGCCCAACCTCGATGCATCACAGTAAACAACAAACTTCCCTTCCCCCGAAGGAAGACTCAACACTGGCGCTGTAATAAGTTGTCGCTTCAACTCTTGGAAACTGTCTTCACACTTGTCTGACCAGATAAACTTCAGATTCTCCCGTGTCAGTTCTGTCATCGGTGCTACTATCTTTGAGAAACCCTCTACAAATCGTCTGTAGTAACCTGCCAAACCAAGAAAACTCCGCACCTCCGAGGCATTCCTTGGCCTCAGCCAATCCCTAACCGCCTCTATCTTAGATGGATCCACCTTAATCCCATCTGCACCCACTATATGCCCAAAGAATGTCACTTCTGGTAGCCAAAACTCACATTTCTTAAACTTGGCGTACAACTGATGCTCCCTCAACCTCTGAAGAACCTGTCGAAGATGAAGCTCGTGCTCTGCCTCTGAACTGGAATACACCAAGATTTCGTCGATGAAGACTATAACAAACTGATCCAGAAAATCCTTGAACACCCTGTTCATTAGATCCATAAAGGCTGTTGGGGCATCGGTCAAACCAAAAGACATGACCAAGAACTCATAGTGCCCATACCGCGTTCGGAAGGCCATCTTAGGTATGTCCTCATCCTTGATCCTCAGCTGGTGATAACCAGATCGAAGATCAATCTTTGAGAACACCGTCTTACCCTGCAGCTGATCGAACAAGTCATCAATCCTTGGTAGGGGATACTTATTCTTGATAGTCAACTTGTTCAATTCTCAGTAGTCGATGCACATTCTCAAAGTCCCGTCCTTCTTCTTTACAAACAAAACTCGAGCACCCCTTGGCGAGTAACTAGGCCTGATGAACCCCAAATCCAGAAACTCTTGCAACTGTATCTTTAATTCTTTCAGTTCAGCCGGTGCCATTCTATATGGTGCCCTTGACACTGGCTCTATTCCTAGCACCAACTCAATGACAAACTGAATCTCTCTACGCGGCGACAATCCGGGCAAATCCTCAGGAAACACATCCAAGAACTCGCAAACCAATCTGGTCTCCTCCGGTCCTAGTGGTGAAACTCTGGTGGTGTCCACCACACTAGCCAGAAAGCCTATACATCCACCCTGTAACAAGTCCCTGGCTCTCAATGTAGATATCATGGGTACGCGGGATCCATGCACTGCTCCCACAAAAACAAAGGGATCTTCGCCCTCTGGCTCAAAAGTCACCATATTCTTCCTACAGTCAATGGTAGCTCCATATCTAACCAGCCAATCCATACCTAGAATCATATCAAAGTCCTCCATACTCAACTCAATCAGATCTACTGACAACTCCCTACCATCAACTATCACTGGCAGTGCTCTAACCCACCTCCTAGATACTACCAGTTCTCCTGTAGGCAAAATAGTCCCAAACCCTGAAGTACTATACTCACTAGGTCTGCACAATCTATCAATCACCTTATCAGATACAAACGAATGCGTAGCACCAGAATCAATCAACACAGTAAAAGGAGTGCCAGCACTAGAAAGCTGACCTGTCACTACCGAGGGACTAGCCTCGGCCTCCGCCTGCGTCAGGGTGAACACTCGAGCTGGAGTCAAGCTGTCCACCTTCCATGCATCTCCCTTCTTCACTGTCAGGCAATCCTTCCTGAGGTGTCCCACCACTCCGCACACATAGCAGACCTTAGCCCGACACTCGCCCGGATGGCGTCTCTTGCATCTCGTGCACTCTAGATAAGTCCTCCATGAATCACTGCCTCCCTGGCGGCCACCTAGAGTACCTCGACCTCACCTATCAGGACCAGGAGCGATCGAAGCATCAAGAGTCTTCCTCTTCAAATCATTGGGGCCTCCGCCCCTACTTGAACCAGAATATGGAGGCACCGCCCTGCGGCCCTCCCTCCTCACAGCACTCTCTCTCCATATCTCATTCTCCGCTTCCTCAGCGGTAAGAGCCTTCTCCATAGCCTAGGCATAAGTTGTCCCTCCAGGAACTGTGGTAATTCTCACATCTCGGGCTATCATAGCATTCAGCCCTCTAATAAATCTGTCCTGCCTGGCTGCATCAGTAGGCACAAGATCTGGTGCGAACTTCCCAAGTCTGTCAAACTTCAAGGCATATTCTGTAACTGTCATACTGCCCTGAACCAGCCCTACGAACTCATTTATCTTTGCTGCCCTGACGACAACATTATAATACTTCTGACTGAACAAGTCTTTAAACCCTTCCCAAGTCAACGTAGTAACATCTCTGGTCTGTGATGCCACCTCCCACCAGATTCGGGCATCTTCCCTCAGCATATAAGTGGCACAAGCCACTCTGTCATGTCCTTCCACCCTCATAAAATCAAGAATGGTAGCAATCATGGTCATCCACTGCTCAGCCTTCAATGGATCTGGTCCTCCCTCAAAGATTGGGGGCTGTTGCTTCCTGAACCGCTCATACAACGGTTCCCATTTGTTTCCAACCTCAACTGGCTGCACTACAGGTACCACTGCAGGTGGCACAATAGGGGCAACACTCCCAGATGGAGCCTGCTGCCGCAGAATTCGAATCTGTTCATCTTGGCTCTGTAACCGAGCCTGCATGTCTACCATTAACTGCTGCCAGTTCTCAGGGACTGGCGGAGGGGTCGGGCCCTGATCATTATCTCTAGCCCCAGACCTTCCGGCTAGTCGCGTGGATTTTCTTGGACGTATAACTATCCAAGTCAATCTGCAATCAACGACTCGACAATTAGGCTATGATGACAGGGTATTAATCCTTTCATGATCCATCACTGGAACTCCAATCATTCACAAGCAATCAGTTTATAACAATTCATCTAGA
Organism: Humulus lupulus; assembly: GCF_963169125.1. NCBI lineage: Eukaryota > Viridiplantae > Streptophyta > Magnoliopsida > Rosales > Cannabaceae > Humulus > Humulus lupulus. The sequence continues at coordinate 182,257,623 of NC_084796.1, forward strand.
TATTCATCCACATGCACAGCAGTGCTAATAAGCACCCCTGAATAACATCATGCAATAGTCAAGGGCCAGGCCCTATCAGTATCTCATGCTCTCTATTCATCAAACATATATCAACAATCATATCTCACTCAAATCATTTAAACACATAATCATGTATACACAATTACCAAAACCTGAGTTAAGCTTGTCTCTTGCGACGAATGTACATATCCAGCCAGTCTTCAGGACCCATAAACCTAGGATGCTTTGATACCAAGTTGCAACGCCCTGGATAGCCAAGACCGCTACACTGTGTGTGTTTATAAAGTGCTAGACTTGCTAATCAAGTCGTTTAATTAAAAATGTGTTATTGAAACTATAAAGGACTAGGGTTAAAATGTTTTGGTCTCAAAAGCCACATTTTTCATAAAGAGACGTTTCCTGTTTACACGGGATCCCAGAAATATCAAGATTAATGACCGTTTACAAAGGCATAAGGTTTAAACACAATATCAAGCCATATTAAGGCAAAACAGACAGTTAGGCAATCCCTGTCCTGATCCACTCCTCGACCATGGCGATCGAACAGCTGACTATGTACATTCAACCCCGTAGCTCTCCATCTCAGGATTGGTCCAACTTGCCTTTGCCTTTACCTGCACTTTGGGCAGCTGCTTGGGTGAAGGTAGAGGCGTTGCTTGCTGCTTGAAGGCTGAGGGAAGGCGACAGCTGGCGACCTGAGAAGCATGTGGTCTTGGTGGTGTACGACTGGAGGTTCGGGTGCAGCTGGGCTGAAGAGGAGCTGCTGAGAAGGTGCACGCCTGGGCCTGGGCAGGAGGGCCGTGGGCCTGGTGGGCTTGGATGGTTGTGAGGTGGCCCAAGGCAGCTTCTCTATTTCAATTCTCAAAAATACCATTTTTTTTCTTTCTTTTCCTTACTTTTCAAAGCCCAAAATTGCAATAACTTCCCTACAAAATAAACATAAACTAAATAATAATAAAATATTTTCAACTATAAAATAAATCAATTTAATTCTTTGAAAATATTAATTATAACTTAATTTAACATTTAATTTCAATAATACAACACCTTTTTACCTCAAATTAAACAACAATAATTCAAATAATTAACTACAACATTTTACAACAAAATAACTATAAGAAACACACAAAAATCTATAAAATTAAAATAAACCTAATAAATTCAAAATTACTTAAAAACTTAATAAATCAATTAAAAACTCAAGAATTAAGCAACAATTAGTACATAAAAAGTGGTAAAATAACTCTATTTTGTAGAGTTATCAGAGTGCTTAAAGCTTTGGATAGGAAGATTGAAAAATATACGAAAAGACTCAAGGACACTTGATAGGCTTCAAGAGGTAATTGCATATGTTCTTAAACTTTGTGTGTGTATATGTTATATATAAATATATTGTTTATTTATATGTTTGTTGCATGATTAATAATATTGTATATTAATGTTTCAGGATTCTTTTCTTGGTCATATAAACTATTTATATGATTAATGAATTTTTTTTTATTGTTGTTCCTTATTACATTGGGCCCACCCCGCCAATTCCGCTGCTTGCTCTGAATGTTTTTCCAACAATTGTTATCAGAGCAGGTCATTAATCTATACATATTATTAATGGGTATTAATGCTAGGCGGGTTTTAACCAACAAACCTCTCAGACAGGTGTTACAAAAACTGGAGGCATCTAGTCGACTACTTATGTGGGCAGTAGAGCTATGGCAGTACGAAATTGCATACCAGCCAAGAACTACTATCAAAGGATAGGCCTTAGCAGGTTTATTGTTGAATGCACATGAATACAAGAGGAAAATGAGCAAACAAAGGAGCCATAAAATGGTGAAGAAATTTTGCCAATATGGAAGCTTTTTGTAGATGGGTCCTTAAACGAACATAACTTTGGAGCTGGACTTATCCTTATTACACGCTAAGGGCATCGTATTCATTGGTCATGAATCAGGTATTGGGCGAATAACAAGCTCGAGGCATAAAAATGGCCTCCTACCTTAGAAAAGCTAAAGATCTTCTAGCATAGTTTAAGAAGTTTACCATACATCAGGTGCCACGTGACTAGAATTGCAATGATGATGCCTTAGCAAAGTTGGCAAGTGCCAAGGATGCAGATACTCTAAACATAATACATGTTGAACACCTTGCCCAACCAAGTATAAACAAATCAGAAAAAAGGCTATTGTTCGATAACACCCCATCCTGGATGACTCTTATCACAACATACTTGGATCAAGGAATTTTACCTCAAGACATAAATGAGGCTCGATAAATTTTAAGGCAAGCTGCTAGAAAGGTAATCGTTGATGGAGTGATGTATAGAAGAGGATACGCGATGCCTCTACTTCGGTGTGATACTAGAGTAGAAACAAAACTGCTAATGATTGAAGTGCATGAAGGATTTTGTGGCAATCACGTAGGGGGGCAGAGTCTAGCTAAGAAGATATTGCAACAAAGGTCTTTTTGGCCAATGATGAATGAAGATTCTATGGAGTAAGTGAAAAAATTTGACAAGTGCTAGAGATTCTCCAAAATACCTCAAGCAACCATTAATGAACTTAAACAGATGCGAACTCCATGGCCCTTTGCTGTGTAGGGCATTGACTTAATCGGGCAACTACCAACAAGAAAAGGTGGAGTCAAATTTGTAGTGGTCCTAGTGGATTATTTTACAAAGTGGATTGAAGTAGAACTATTGGCAACCATTACTTCGAAAAAGGTGCTCAATTTTGTTGTCAAAATTTTTATCTACAAATATGGGCTACCAAAAAAATATTTTCAGATAATGACACCCAGTTTGACAGCGATTTGTTCATAGACTTTTGTGTTTGACATGGTATCACTAAAAGCTTTTCAACAGTGGCACATCCTCAAGCAAATGGACAAGTAGAAGTTGTCAACAAAACTTTGAAGGATACAATGAAAAAGCGACTCGAGCAGGAAAAAGGCAATTGGTCAAACATTTTATCATAAGTGTTGTGGTCATATCATACTATTTCTCATGCCTCAACTAGCCATACTCCATTCTTCTTATCTTATGGATATGAAGATATGATACATGTTGAGTTAACCCCCCCAGATCACATTGAAGGAGTACGTACGACCAAGAAAAAATACCACCAATTGTTAGCTGAATCCCTTGACCTGGTCAATGAACAAAGGGAGAAATAACAATTGCAAGTGGCTGCTTACCAGCAAAAATTTGCCAGATACTTTAACTCTCGTGTCAGAGATAGAAAATTTTCCCGAGGAGATCTAGTATCGCGACAAGTGTTACAAAACACTAAGGCCCTTGCAGCTAGAGTTTTTGGATCCAATTGGGAAGGACCATACCAGATCGTAGACGTTTTACAACCAGTAACATATAAACTTGCTCAATTGAAAGGTGAACTAGTCACAAGTTACTGGAATGGTGAACACTTGCAAAAATATTATAAATAAACACTGGTCGAAATGCACGCTTTGCCCACTTACTTCGACCAGCATAGTTCTAGATTTATTTTACTTGAAAGGCACGATTGTTGTCCACTCTTTTATTCTTTATTTATTTTTGGTTGTAAGGAATGTATTGCCCATTTTTTGTAAACACCAATTATTAGTAAGACAATATTTTTTTATTTGGTTATCAGGCACGTTTTGCCCTTCAAAATGACCAATAACCTATGATTAATTCAATTCTTAATGTTTTTATTCAAAACATTCATTGCTCGTAGAATTTTTAATTCAATAGATACGTTTTGTCCATGTTATTACAAGATATTTACAAGGGAGTATGCTAGACACACTCAATATTACGAACTTTTGTTATTATAACAAGTGTTGCTTAAAATGTGAGATTCTTTAACAACATACAAGTATACTACTTTGTGAAATGAATTCGAGCAGGTGTGTTAGCTCGACTAGGACTGGTTATTTAGCAAGTGACAAAGGACTTACCTCCTTGATCCCTTGGGGGGTATGTAGGGTATACATAATCGTAGATAAGAAAATCAGGAAAAAAACACAACTGAGTAGTACTTAGAATTTTTTTTCAAATTTATAAAGTGATGTGCTTTGTTCGTAAAGAACATGGTAACTAAAAACTTTGTATGTTGGAAACGAGCAAGACAGTTTGAAAACACATATAGCATTTGAATTGTTATATCTAGTCAAAATTAACGAGTAGCATATTATATGTAATGCAAGAAGAATATTACAAAAATATCCGAGATTAAAAGCTGCTTAGTTAGCGCCATTGTTTTTACACCATTAACCTTACTATTCCAGTGTCTAGGAAAATAAATAGAAAAATATTACTTCCAATTCCCTGTCAAGGCTCGACCACCTTTGCGTCTTCCTGATCAGACCTCTAGTCGCCATCAGGATTCAAGGAGACTTTCGAAGAAGCAGCAACTAACTCCTCCTCCTCACGGGCTAAGAATTTAACAATCACTTTGTCCTGAAGGTTTGTGGGAAGGAAGTCTGTAACGACCCAAATTTACTAATAAGGCTTAAGGGCCTTGATTAGTGAGCCAGGAGGGCATAACTGGATAATATGTGATTTAATGATTAAAAGCATGTTATAAGATTATTTGAATATCTGTGATGCATAACTATGTGTATTAGTATGCATGTAGGCCCTGATTAGGTTAGAAGGGCATATTCATAATTTTGGCCCGTTGAGGGCATAAATGTAAATAACTGTGATAAATTGTTGAGACCACATTATTATGTGGATATATTTGTAATCTGTGACTCGATGCGATCCTAGTGAGCAGTTTAGCGAAAAAGTCACGGCGGGGATTTATACCCGGCTCGGGGTGAGCCTGGACGAATTTATGGGAATTTAGGGAATATATTGGAGTCTATTTTGATATTGAGGAATACAATTGGTGATTAGTTAGGTGTTGGGAAGTATGCGGTAAATATTAGAGACAATCGAGGAATTAGCGGGAATTGGGTGTAATGACTAAAACGCCCTTAGGAGGTTTAAAAGCTTAGTTTTAAATGGGAGGGAAAATTGGTCATTTGAGTTAAAAGCAGGGATAAGTATTATTAAGCTTTATACCTTAGTGGAATGTGTAGAAGGCAGTAGAGGTCTGAAAAATGATTGAGACAAAAGAAAAGAAGGAGAAAAGAAAGAAGGGAAAACAAGGCACTACTCTTGTACGGTTTGGGGTTTCTTCTTCAATCCTTGGGATCTTTTGGAGCTAAAATTTAGAGGAGCTCTTGGCTAAGGCTTTGCACTTGAGACCTTGATCAAGTTTGAGAATTCAGCAGGGGTTAGGCATCCAATTAAGGTAAGGTTTTGAGGTTGTAATTAAGTTTCTGGTTCTTAGTGTTAATATGGATTTTGAGCTAAGTTTTGGTGGGAATTCTAGGGAATTGAGGCTGATGTTTTGAGGAGTGAAAGCTAAGGAAGAGTGGAGGATAGCCTAAGGTTGAACTTCTCTGTTGAAGGTAAGAAGTTCTGAACTTGGTCACTTGAATTCAGTGGTTTCAGTTGTTTTTCTTGTTGAGTTTTTGAGCTCTAAGTTCAGCTATGGTGATTTCTTTGATTTGGGGTGCATGTGATTGGGTTTTGTACGGTGGGGACTTATGGGGTGAGATATAGATGTTGGTAGGATTGTTTTGGAGTTTGGTTAAGGTTTGGAAGGATTTTGGAAGGTTTTGGCTCGAGGAAGTTTGAAGAGGAGAAGTCTGGGTATAGCCTGGCTGTGACTAGCGCTGTAGCGCTAGCCTTAGGGCGCTACAGTGCTAGGCTTGGGTGTCTGGGAGCCTTTTGGCTCTGTTTGTAGCATTGTAGCGCTCACTTTAGGCCGATGTAGCGCTACCCTATTCCCAAAGAGGGGTTTTTGGGTTATCTCGTAAGGTTTTTGCCTGGGGGCTCGGGGTTTGATTCCACCACCCCGTTTGATGGAATTAGAGCTTCCCGAGGGCTTGGGATTGGTCCCGAGGCTAGGTTTTGGAATTGAAGTTTGGAGTTGGTTCTAACTTGTGACCATGACTAGGTGTCCGCTAGGGCTCAGACGGGATCGTGCTTGAGGGTTGAATTGAACAAAGCTATCAGAATCTAAAGGTAAGAAAATTGCACCCGATTATGTGATTGTGTTGGGACTAAGAGCTCCCTATTTCTATATGATGTCATAGATGGTATTATGCCATGGGACATGTGATAAACGGCCTAAGAGTGCCGTAAATAATGTTTGCGTACAGGGCGCGGCTCGGCCACTGGTAGCTGAGGACAGCTTAATATTCACTGAGCTCGGTTTAAGCGGGCCGGAGTCAGTGGGATATTTAGAGGGTGCGGCCTAAGGGCGTTGACCCTGGTTATCATATGTGAATTGATTATTGAAATAAAATGATGTACTTGGTATGCTGAATACTTGATTAACGTGAATATTTGGAATGTTGAGTATATGTTTATGCTGCATGAGTTATCTGGTTGTTTGCTTGATGATTATGCTCTGTTATTGTGTTTTCTTGCTGGGCCTTGGCTCACGGGTGCTACGTGGTGCAGGTAAAGGCAAGGGCAAGTTGGACCAGTCCTGAGATGGAGAGCTTTGGGGCTGAATGCACATGGTCAGCTGATCGGCCGCCATGACCGAGGAGTGGTACAGGACGAGAAAAGCCTAATTGTCTGTTTTGCCCTTAGATTGGCTAGTAACTGTACTTTTATCCAGAAATTTTGTAAACTGTCTTTTAACTTTACTACTTCTGGGATCCCATGTAAAGAAAATGTTTGATTATAAGAAATGAAACTTTTGAGCCCAAAATATTTTAACCCTAGTTCAACTGTAGTCTTAGTAACACGTTTCTAACAGATTGACTTGATTAGCAAGTCTTGCACCTTTATAAACACATAGTGTAACGGTCTTGGCTATCCAGGGTGTTACAACTTGATATCAGAGCATCCTAGGTTTAAGGGTTCCTAAAGACTGGCTGGACATGTACATTCGCCGCGAAAGACAAGCTTGACTCAGGGTTTGGTAATTGTTTGTACATGATTATATGCTGGAATGAATATAATTGAATATGACTGTTGATATCTGCTTGATTAATAGGGAGCATGAGATACTGATAGGGCATGGCCCTTGACTATTGCATGATGATATTGAGGCATGCTTATTAGCATTGCAATACATGTGAATGAAAATATTTGAATACTTGGATAAACTGTTATATTTTGATTATTTATTAATGTTTGGGTTCTAATGGTGGATCATGGAAGGATTATTACCCTGTCATCATAGTCTGACTGCCGAGTTGTTGATTGCAGATTGACTTGGATAATTATGCGTCCAAGAAAATCTACGCGACTAGCCGGCACCAGGTCTGAGTTTAGAGAGGATGACCAGGGCCAGACCCCTCCGCCAGTCCCTGAGAACTGGCAGCAACTTATGGCTGATAACCAAGCACGACTACAGAGCCAGGATGAGCAGATTCACATTCTGCGATAGCAGGCTCCATCAGGGAGTGCTGCCCCTATAGTGCCACCTGCAGTGGTACTAGTGGTACAACCAGTAGAGGTTGGGAACAGATGGGAGCCGTTGTATGAGCGGTTCAGGAAACAGCAGCCCCCGATCTTTGAGGGAGGACCTGATCCATTGAAGGCCGAACAGTGGATGACCATGATTACTACTATCCTGGATTTTATGAGGGTAGAGGGACATGACACAGTGTCCTGTGCCACATATATGTTGAGAGAGGATGCCCGTATTTGGTGGGAAGTGGCATCACAGACCAGAGATGTTACTACACTGAGTTGGGAAGGATTCAAGGATTTATTCAGTCAGAAGTACTATAATGTTGCCATCAGGGCAGCGAAAATAAATGAGTTTGTGGGGTTCGTTCAGGGCAGCATGGCAGTTACAGAATATGCCCTGAAATTTGAAAGACTTGCGAAGTTCGCACTAGATCTTGTGCCTACTGATGCAGCTAGGCAGGACAGGTTTATTAGAGGGCTTAATGCTATGATAGCCTGTGATGTGATGATTACAACAGTCCCTGGAGGGACAACTTATGCCCAGGCTGTAGAGAAGGCTTTTACTGCTGAGGAAGCAGAAAATATGATATGGAGGGAGAGTGCAGCAAGGCGGGAGGGCCGCAGGGCGGTGCCTCCATATTCTGGTTCTGGTAGGGGCGGAGGCCCCAGTGATCTGAAGAGAAAGACCCCTGATGCTTCGACCGCTCCTGGTCCTGATAGGAGAGGACGGGGTACTCAGGGTGGCCGTCAGGGAGGCAGTGATACATGGAGGACCTATCCTGAGTGCACGAGGTGCAGAAGACGCCATCCGGGCGAGTGTCAGACTAAGGCCTATTATGTGTGCGGGGTGGTGGGACACCTCAAGAAAGACTGCCCGACAGTGAAGAAGGGAGATGCGGGGAAGGTGGACAGCTTGACTCCAGCTCAAGTGTTCACCCTGACGCAGGCGGAGGCTGAGGCTGAGGCTAGTCCTTTGGTAGTGACAGGTCAGCTTTCTAGTGCTGGCTCTCCTTTTACTGTATTGATTGACTCTGGTGCTACACATTCGTTTGTTTCTAGTAAGGTGATTGATAGACAGTGTAGACCTAGTGAGTATTATACTTCAGGGTTTGGGACTATTTTGCCTACAGGAGAACTGGTAGTTTCTAGGAGGTGGATTAGAGCACTGCCAGTGATGGTTGATGGTACGGAGTTGTCAGTAGACTTAATTGAGTTAAGTATGGAGGAAGTTGATATGATTTTAGGTATGGATTGGTTGGTTAGATATGGAGCTACTATTGACTGCATGAAGAAGATGGTGACCTTTGAGCTGGAGAGTGAGGATCCCTTTGTTTTTGAGGGAGCAGTGCAAGGACCCTGCATACCCAGGATTTCAGTGTTGAGAGCTAGGGACCTATTACATGGAGGATGTATAGGTTTCCTAGCTAGTGTGGGGGATACCACTAGGGTTTTGCCAACGGGACCAGAGGAGACCAAATTGGTTTGCAAATTCTTGGATGTGTTTCCTGAGGACTTACTTGGGTTGCCGTCGCGTAGGGAGATTCAGTTTGTCATTGAGTTGGCGCCAGGGACAGAGCCAGTGTCGAGGGCACCGTATAGGATGGCACCGGCAGAACTGAAAGAATTGAAGATACAGCTGCAGGAGCTTCTGGATTTGGGGTTCATCAGGGCTAGCTACTCGCCATTGGGTGCTCCAGTTTTGTTTGTGAAGAAGAAGGATGGGACTTTAAGAATGTGTATAGACTACAGGGAATTGAACAAGTTGACTATCAAGAATAAGTACCCCTACCAAGTATTGACGACTTGTTCGATCAGCTGCAGGGTAAGACGGTGTTCTCAAAGATTGATCTTCGATCTGGTTATCACTTTCTGAGGATCAAGGATGAGGACATACCGAAGACGACCTTTCGAACGAGGTATGGGCACTATGAGTTTCTGGTTATGTCATTTGGTTTGACCAATGCCCCAGCAGCCTTTATGGACCTAATGAACAGAGTGTTCAAGGATTTTCTGGATCAGTTCGTCATTGTCTTCATCGACGACATCTTAGTGTACTCTAGTTCAGAGGCAGAGCACGAGCTTCATCTTCGACAGGTTTTGCAGAGGTTGAGGGAGCATCAGTTGTACGCCAAGTTTAAGAAATGTAAATTTTGGTTACCAGAAGTGACATTCCTTAGACATATTGTGGGTGCAGATGGGATTAAGGTGGATCCATCTAAGGTGGAGGCAGTTAGGGATTGGCCGAGGCCAAGGAGTGCCTAGGAGGTGAGGAGTTTTCTTGGTCTAGTGGGTTACTACAGATGATTTGTGGAAGGCTTCTCGAAGATAGCGACAGCGATGACAGAATTGACACTGAAGAATTTGAAGTTTATTTGGTTAGACAAGTGTGAGAATAGTTTCCAATAGTTGAAGCGGCGACTTATTACCGCGCTTGTGTTGAGTCTTCCTTCGGGGGAAGGGAAGTTTGTTGTTTATTGCGATGCGTCGAGGTTGGTTTTATGCTGTGTGTTGATGCAAAATGAGAAGGTCATAGCTTATGCTTCACGACAGCTGAAGGAGTATGAGCAACGATATCCTACCCATGATTTGGAGTTAGCAGCAGTGGTATTCACACTGAAGGTTTGGTGGCATTACCTATATGGGGAGAAGTGCGAGATATACACCGATCACAAGAGCTTGAAGTACTTTTTTCACACAGAAGGACCTAAACATGAGGCATAGAGGTTGGATAGAGTTGGTGAAAGATTATGATTGTGATATTCTTTACCATCCAGGGAAAGCCAATGTAGTGGCGGATGCATTGAGCCGGAGAGGCCCAGGTCAGTTGTATAGTTCCACCCAGATCTCGAGAGAGTTAGCTGATGAGATGGTCAGAGCGGGGATAGAATTGGTGGTGGGCTAGTTGGCCAATATTACTCTGCAGTCAACCCTGCTAGAGCAGATTAAAAAAGGGCAATTGGTAGACTCTTAGTTACAGGAGGTTAGAGAGAATGTCTTAGCGGGATTAGCTAAGGACTATTCTATTTCTGAGGTTGGTTTGCTTCAGTATCAGGGACGGATTTGTGTTCCAACTGATGAGAGGACCAGATGAGAGATACTAGATGAGTCACATACGTCGCCGTACTCACTTCATCCGGGTACCACGAAGATGTATCAGGATCTACGGATGTTATATTGGTGGCCCGGGATGAAGAAGGATGTGGTAGAGTACATAGCCAGATGTTTAACTTGTTAGCAGGTGAAAGTTGAGCATCAGCGACCGGCAGGGTTTCTTCAGCCTTTGGGTATTCCTGAGTGGAAATGGGATGATATTACGATGGATTTTGTAGGAGGTTTACCCAGAACAGTAGGGCTTCATGACTCGGTATGGGTGATAGTGGACAGATACACCAAATCAACCCATTTTCTTCCAGTGAGGTCGACATATACTGTGGATCAGTATGCAGAGTTGTATGTGAGGGAGATCGTACGTCTCCATGGGATTCCTATCTTTTCCTTCAAGTTTTGGGGTAGTTTGTAGAAGGCTATGGGAACTCAGTTGAAGTTTAGCACAACTTTTCATCCTCAGACTGATGGACAGTTTGAGAGGACAATTCAGGTGTTGGAGGGTGTGATCGACTTTGAGGGATCATGGAGTAAGTATCTTCCGTTGATTGAATTTTCATATAACAATAGTTACCAATCAACGATTGGAGTGGCTCCCTACGAGATGTAATATGAGAGGAAGTGTAGATCACCCATTCATTGGGATGAGATGGGTGAGAGGAAGTATTTGGGGCCAGATATGGTTCAGAGGACAAATAAAGCTATAGAGAAGATCCGAGCTAGGATGCTCGCCTCACAGAGCAGGCAGAAGAGCTACGCTGATCCCAAGCATAGGAACGTGGAGTTCCAGGTTGGGGGCCACGTATTTCTCCGAGTTTCACCATTGCGAGGGGTGAGGAAGTTCGAAAAGAAGGGAAAGCTAAGCCCTAGGTTCATCGGACCTTTTGAGATCCTGGAAAGGATCAGTCAGGTGGCTTATAGATTAGCCTTGCCACCATCGTTGTTGGGAGTTCATGACGTATTTCATGTTTCTATGCCACGGAAGTACGTCTTAGATGCGACACACGTGTTAAGGTATGAAGACTTGGAATTGCAGACATATTTGGCTTATGAGGAGCAACCGGTTCAGATTTTGGATCGGAAAGATAAAGTACTACGGAATAAGACGATTCCTCTTGTTAAGGTGTTGTGGAGGAATAGTAGGGTCGAGGAGGCGACCTGGGAGCTTGAGTCAGCGATGTGGGATCAATATCCCGAGTTGTTCAGGTAAATTTCGAGGACGAAATTCTAATTAGGAGGGGATAGTTGTAACAACCCAAATTTACTAATAAGGCTTAAGGGCCTTGATTAGTGTGCCAGGAGGGCATAACTAGATTATATGTGATTTAATGATTAAAAGCATGTTATAAGATTATTTGAATATCTGTGATGCATGACTATGTGTATTAGTATGCATGTAGGCCCTGATTAGGTTAGAAGGGCATATTCGTAATTTTGGACCGTTGAGGGCATAAATGTAAATAACTGTGATAAATTGTTGAGACCACATTATTATGTGGATATATTTGTAACCTGTGACTCGATGCGATCCTAGTGAGCAGTTTAGCGAAAAAGTCACGGCGGGGATTTATACCCGGCTCGGGGCGAGCCTGGGGGTATTTCTGGGAATTTAGGGAATATATTGGAGTCTATTTGAAATTGAGGAATATAATTGGTGATTAGTTAGGTGTTGGGAAGTATGCGGTAAATATTAGAGACATTTGAGGCATTAGCGGGAATTGGGTGTAATGACTAAAATGCCCTTAGGAGGTTTAAAAGCTTAGTTTTAAATGGGAGGGCAAATTGGTCATTTGAGTTAAAAGCAGGGATAAGTATTATTAAGCTTTATACCTTAGTGGAATGTGTAGAAGGCAGTAGAGGTCTGAAAAATGATTGAGACAAAAGAAAAGAAGGAGAAAAGAAAGAAGGGAAAACAAGGCACTACTCTTGTACGGTTTGGGGTTTCTTCTTCAATCCTTGGGATCTTTTGGAGCTAAAATTTAGAGGAGCTCTTGGCTAAGGCTTTGCACTTGAGACCTTGATCAAGTTTGAGAATTCAGCAGGGGTTAGGCATCCAATTAAGGTAAGGTTTTGAGGTTGTAACTAAGTTTCTGGTTCTTAGTGTTAATATGGATTTTGAGCTAAGTTTTGGTGGGAATTCTAGGGAATTGAGGCTGATGTTTTGAGGAGTGAAAGCTAAGGAAGAGTGGAGGATAGCCTAAGGTTGAACTTCTCTGTTGAAGGTAAGAAGTTCTGAATTTGGTCACTTGAATTCAGTGGTTTCAGTTGTTTTTCTTGTTGAGTTTTTGAGCTCTAAGTTCAGCTATGGTGATTTCTTTGATTTGGGGTGCATGTGATTGGGTTTTGTACGGTGGGGACTTATGGGGTGAGATATAGATGTTGGTAGGATTGTTTTGGAGTTTGGTTAAGGTTTGGAAGGATTTTGGAAGGTTTTGGCTCGAGGAAGTTTGAAGAGGAGAAGTCTGGGTATAGCCTGGCTGTGACTAGCGCTGTAGCGCTAGCCTTAGGGCGCTACAGTGCTAGGCTTGGGTGTCTGGGAGCCTTTTGGCTCTGTTTGTAGCATTATAGCGCTCACTTTAGGCCGATGTAGCGCTACCCTGTTCCCAAAGAGGGATTTTTGGGTTATCTCGTAAGGTTTTTGCCTGGGGGCTCGGGGTTTGATTCCACCACCCCGTTTGGTGGAGTTAGAGCTTCCCGAGGGCTTGGGATTGGTCCCGAGGCTAGGTTTTGGAATTGAAGTTTGGAGTTGGTTCTAACTTGTGACCATGACTAGGTGTCCTCTAGGGCTCAGACGGGATCGTGCTTGAGGGTAGAATTGAACAAAGCTATCAGAATCTAAAGGTAAGAAAATTGCACCCGATTATGTGATTGTGTTGGGACTAAGAGCTCCCTATTTCTATATGATGTCATAGATGGTATTATGCCATGGGACATGTGATAAACGGCCTAAGAGTGCCGTAAATAATGTTTGCGTACAGGGCGCGGCTTGACCACTGGTAGCTGAGGACAGCTTAATATTCACTGAGCTCGGTTTAAGCGGGCCGGAGTCAGTGGGATATTTAGAGGGTGCGGCCTAAGGGCGTTGACCCTGGTTATCATATGTGAATTGATTATTGAAATAAAATGGTGTACTTGGTATGCTGAATACTTGATTAACGTGAATATTTGGAATGTTGAGTATATGTTTATGCTGCATGAGTTATCTAGTTGTTTGCTTGATGATTATGCTCTGTTATTGTGTTTTCTTGCTGGGCCTTGGCTCACGGGTGCTACGTGGTGCAGGTAAAGGCAAGGACAAGTTGGACCAGTCCTGAGATGGAGAGCTTTGGGGCTGAATGTACGTGGTCAGCTGATCGGCCGCCACGACCGAGGAGTGGTACAGGACGAGAAAAGCCTAATTGTCTGTTTTGCCCTTAGATTGGCTAGTAACTGTACTTTTATCCAGAAATTTTGTAAACTGTCTTTTAACTTTACTACTTCTGGGATCCCATGTAAAGAAAATGTTTGATTATAAGAAATGAAACTTTTGAGCCCAAAATCTTTTAACCCTAGTTCAACTGTAGTCTTAGTAACACGTTTCTAACAGATTGACTTGATTAGCAAGTCTTGCACCTTTATAAACACACAGTGTAACAGTCTTGGCTATCCAGGGCGTTACATAGTCAAAATTGTTCTCCTCATTGTTTTTCCAGAACTTGAAAAAACAATTAAAGGTCGAACTCCTGAACCTTGTTAGGTTAGAGGTATGTGAATCATTCTCCTTGGCTAGCTCCTCCTCAAGCAGCTTTCTGCTGCTCCGCCTCTGACTGCTTAATGCACTCCTCGAGGCTTGCCATCCTCTGTTCAAGCTCCTCAATTTGGTGATTTTTCTTGGTCCCCTTCTCCTCAAGCCCCTTAATCATCTTGCCTTTGTTTTCGACCTCGGTTATTCTATCTTGTAGATCGTCCTGACGCTCCTTGCAGAGGTTGTAGTTTATAATGTTTGATTCCTTGAAGTTCTTTATGGCTACATGTGATCTCTTCAACGACTCTGCAACTTTGAGTGCTTCAGTTCGGGTATTGGCAATAGTTATCATACCCTACAAGAGCAAAAGAAGTTTAACTCGAGTAGGAAACTTGTACAAGAATTTTAAAGATGGAAATACATACTTATTGAAAGGAGCTCAGACATGGCGCGAACTTGTCCTGAGTCTACGAACGAATGCTCGTGTTTTATGAGTGATTTAATACTCAGGTGGTGCTGGGCAAGCAACTGGGCTGGTAGGAGATGGCATCCAGGACAACCTTCAATTTCCCTTTTTCCCTCTCGGTCTGAGCAAAAATTGGGTCTATGGTTGGTTAGCTGGCATGAGAGGGAGTAGGTTGACTACCAGGAGACTCTCGACCAGTAGTGGGAGTCTAGACGGGAGATGTTAATGAGGGTGCTGCCGAAGAGGGTCCACGGTTCACTCCTTAGCTGCTTAGTGGCTGGCTCTTTTCTTGAGTCGGCCTCAAGATCCACCTTTCTTTTCGTTTCTCCCTTGGTTGAGGCTGGAGGTGAGGCGTGGAGATTAAATATGTCTGACTTAGACATTGCTACAGAAAAAGATAAACATGAAAGAAAATATCAAAGATATACAACAAGCATAAATAAAAAGGCTTCAACATTGTACAATAGCAAGCAGTGCACAGACAACTTATATTATATAGGAATTTCTCATTGTATTCTGAAGAGGAAGACATATTGAGATGATCATCAACCTTGTCTAGCACCTGCTTGCCCCTCCTTTTGTTCGTGGAAAGTGTTGGGGCTCTTGGGTGAGGAGCATCCTCTTGCTCCCTAGTACTAATCCCTGTTGCCCTCCTCATTTGAGAGACAAAGTTCGCTTGGGGCTGTTCGGATCGCCCCACCTCCTCGCCAATTTTCAGATCGAAAGTTCTTCCACCAGCTTCACCCTCAGTAGTGCCTCCCTCGTTGTTCTGGTGCGCATCAAGCAGACCAGCCCTCCTTAGATTGTCCCTCATCACGAGGAGCCTGCAGTTATTCTGCTAAAAGGAAAGAGTTTTTAAGACCACTGCTTGCCTTACCATATCAAACGTGGGAAGAGGTCTTTCCCACGAGCCTAAAGTACTGTAAAAGAATTAAAACTTAGCACTAGCATAAAGGAAGAATGCAAAAGAGAAAAACTCAAGCAGGATGATTGTTACCTTCTCGATGGAAGGCCAAGTTATCTGTGACCAGGTCAGTCGTCAGAAAATATTCATTGAAATAGCCACCCACGTTGCTCCTAAACGTGGGCTCCATTATGAACACCCTGGTCGAGTCCTTATGGAAAAAAAAATAAAAGAATCAAGTGCCTTGCTGGCCTGTGTTCAACTTCAGGTCTAAAATGTAATGGACCTCGTGAGGAGTAGGAGCACTCCACCCTTGGTTGCGATAAAGATATATAATGCTGAAAGCATTGAATATCCATTAGGGATTATTTGGAAAAATGGATATGTCAAAGTATTTAGCAATGTCCCTGAAGTAGTTGTGAAGGGGGAGAGTAGCGCCAGCCAAGATATGGAAACACAACCAGGCACTAAAGGCACAACTAGGAAGGTTAGCATGCTAGTCGGCCCGAGGAGTAACCATATTTATCCCCCTGATTCCATACTATTTGGGGTATTCCTCGAGAAGGCTGCTCGAGAGGGTATTAGCAGGGAATATGTACCAGAGCATGTTCTTTCTCTTACGAGGCTGCTTCTTGGCATAGAGTCTTATGGTGTCGACCATCTGCTCTTGCTCTTTCTCTTGCAGCGGTTGTTTTTGTTGTTGTTGTTCTTGCCGCTGCATTTTTTGTTGTTGTTGTTGCTGCTATTGTTGTGGGGCTTGTTGTTGTGGTTGTTATTGCTGCTGTTGTTGCTGCCCATTGGCCACATGCCTTGTGATCTGAGGATCTACAGCCGATCTTTGTCTGGTCATTTGTTTAATACTAGACATATCTAGAGAACAAAAAGCATCAGTTACGACCTCATCATCAAATGTAGACCTGCTTGTTGTCCTCCCATTGTTCGGAATTCCGACCGGGAGTGGATCAACAGAGTTAAGGTGGATAACAAAAGTCCAATCAGTTGGAAGGAATTTCCTTATTTCTTAGTCTAATTCCTCAGCAATACGACGATATTTCTGGTCGGGAACAAAATAAAAATCTTAATGAGAGTGGTCAGCAAATTCATCAATAGGTTTCAAAATATCGCGAGTGAGATCAATGTTTGGTCGAGTCCGTTCCACTTCATCGACCAACGTTTGTAGCAAGTCCGGGTCAATTGAATAATCACTTCCCAAGTGATCGTGTGCGTACATCTGATAATAGGTAAAGAGGAAATGTGTTATTCGACCAGCTAATGTGTGTGCCTAAAAAATTAGAGCTACTCGAGAAACACGATTCTACGCTAACGCAGAAGTGTAACGCCCTATTAAACCAGGCCAGTTAACTGTGTGTTTAAAATTGTGCTGGTCTTGTTAAGGGAGTCATTTAGATTAAAACATGTAGTTAGGGTTAATTAAAAATTTGGTGTAAATATTTTGGTCAAACAATTGTTGTTTTTCATTAAAAGATTTGTTATATGCACGGGATCCCAAAAAAGAGTTTATAATGGATACATGGGAAAATAAACAAAATACATAACAGTCGACCTAAGCGGCAAAACACTAAACCCTAGATCTCTAAAAGAAGTCTCGACCATGGCGGTTGAGCAAGCCGCATATGTACACGCTGCCCCCAAAGCTCTCCAACTCATTGCTGGTCCAGATTCCCCTTGCCCTTACTTGCACCATGTAGTACTCGTGAGCCAAGGCCGAGCAAGAAAACTCAATAAGTATACAAACAACCATCAGATGGAAATTACAAATAACTTGCTTAATAATTATAAACAACGCTCAGCAATATTCATTTTATTTATGCAATCGTAGGGCAGCCTAAGTGCGAACCGCACTCGCTTCGTTAAGATAAATATAGAGTCGAACAAGCATAACTCACACTCCAGCGTCTTTTCTAGCAGCCATAGGGTCGTAACGGTGCGTACCACACTTCCAGGTATAAACAAACATGCATTGCATACATAACACAATTATGTAAAGCATAGTTATTCATACTCAAAAATATATTTCAAAACAGAGTTATAGCCAGTTCAATCACAGGATTTCAAGCCCTAATTTCAACAAGGGTGCAATTTTCTTACCTCGAGTTCACGTGCGAATGACGATACGACCTCAAGTACAATCCCCATCCCGAGCCTTGTGGTAATCTTGTCACAACATAAACATAATCTTATTAGAGATTGAATCAAATTCTTAAGCCTCACTCTGAACCACAATTATAAGACTACTATTCCTAGATGTGGGGACATTAGAAGCATCCCTGAGCCCCCAAGTGGGCCCCCAAACAGATTCCCAAACTCCTGAGCCCTAATCCTATAATCAACCAAAAAACCAGTTTTTGGGCACCTGGCGGGTACGCGCCAAAGACCATGAAACCCCAAATTGAAATAAAATACCATGGTTTCTGGGACACTAGCACAGTCACGCAACAACCTATTGGGGTCGCCCCAGGGTGACCGAAAGACAAAACGAGCCCAAACTCAAGTGATCTTCCCCAATTCTTAAGTCCATGATTCTCCTGCATAACAAACCTAGAAAATTGAGCCTAAACAGACTTTCCAAAAAGCTTGTGACCACAAAACGACTTATACATCCCAAACAACCTATTACCAACATAACCAACTACAAAAAATGCACCAAAACACATCTAAACTACAACACACCAACAATTGACATGTTTAAGATTAGAACTCATGCTTCCGTCAACCAAATTCAAAAATCTTAAACCTAAATCACAAAATTCTACCAGCATACCAATGCTTAAAGCAACAAAACTTATTTCAAAACTCAGTTCACCCAAATCCTAACTCTATGCACTTCAATTTCAATTTAAAGATCTCAAACTCCCAAAATTCAAGAACACACCATGAGGCAAGAAAGAAACTCAAAGGATGGAAGCTTACCTCTGAATTTCGAATTCTCCTTGGTTGATGATGATCCTAGCATCCTCTAATCCCAATTAAGAGCAACAACTCAAAGGAATTACCCCAATAGATCACTTGGCCAAGCTTGGGTGCCCTTAGCCTTCAAAACTTCTTCAAAAAGAAACCAAGAAAGATGGAGAGGGAGATGTGTACGTGTATGAGCCAAGATGCTCAGTTGCTGATTTAACTTTGCCTAGTCAATTGGCAAAAATTACCAATTTGCCTATACTCTAACTTATCCTCTAAACCAACTCAAGGGCACATTAATCATTTTCCATAAACCCATCTAAACCTTGAATTAACACCCTAAATTCCAAATTAAATTACTAACCCTCCAAATATTAATATTTCCTCCAATAATTCCCAATCTACGCAAAATTACAAAAATACCCTATGGCTCACCCCGAGCCAGGTATAAATCCCCATTGTGACTTTTCTGCCAAATTGCTCATAAGGATTGAATTAAGCCAAATATCACATATATGTCCACATAATAATGTCATCTCATTCACATAAAACATATAATTACAATTATACCTTCAAGGGGTCAAAATTACAAAAATGCCGATTTTCACGAAAACAGGCCCACAATCACATTTAATACACATATGCATGCATAAGTAGGCATATTATAACACAACTAATACCATTACATAATCACACATATATTCAATTAAATTCACATATAAATACAATTAGGCCCTCGAGGCACATTAATTTATGCACTAAGCCTTATTAGCGAATTTCAGACGTTACAACTATCCCCTCCTGTAGAGTCCAAGAACTTTACTTAGCTAAGATAGATAGTAGTATTATAGTATTTATAGCATTATCTTTGTCACTGTGGATTTTTGGTTCAGACCGGGAATTATTTGGACACTCATAGTAGTACTTATAGATTTTCTAAGTTTAACCTATAGTTTAAGAATATTAAGTTTAACCTAAGGTTTGATTATATGATTGATATTAAGGATAATATTTGTTATACTATAAGGTTTAGATGAGGACCAATAGGATTTTAAGCACATGTTATGAATGAGTGATTAAGGATTAAGTATTTTGAGGATTAAATTAAATAAGGGTAAAATTTGAATGCTTTAAGGTCAGTTAGCAGCTTTGAATATGTTGAGGGCTTAGTCAAGGCTGTTTACTCCATTCAAACTTAGCTAAAAATGTGTAATTTCGTGTTTAATTAATCAGCGTGTGCCGATATATTGCAGCACGTAGATACGGAAAACACGAAACGATGCACGGTCGCCTCGGGCATACTGGCCCAGGCGATATATCGCCTACAGGGGGAAATATATCGCCTCCTTCAGCATAATTCAAATGTTTTTGAATTCTTTTTCCTTTCAGCCATTCAACTTCTTCATAAGTCCAGCATCTTTTGAACGAGTCTTCAGCCTCTGCTGAACGATTATTCAAATTAATTTCACCTAAAAAGATATTATTTTTATTCAAGTAAAATTAAGATTCCTTCATTCCCAAACTCTATAAATAGGACCTAGTACCCAGCCATTATTCACCTTTTACTCTAAGTTCAGAAGCTGCAAGTGCTAGGAGAGTGTGAGAGTTAAACACTTGGGTGGGGAAATCATAAGCTTAATCATCTTAAGCTTATCAAACACTTTGGGAAGTAAGATTTCATAGTATTTCGGTTCGAGGGTTAGATTGATCTACAAGTCCTCAAGGTATTCAACACACTCTAGTTCATTGGTTTTATGTTATGTTTCCCTTCTCTTAGTCTTCTACTCAGTCTTCTAACCTCATTCTTATTTTGGTTAGGGAATCTAAGTTCTTGAGCACATAAGTTTTGGTAAGTGTGACTTTCAATGGTTTAGTCTTTCCATTCCTTTCATTTCATCTCTTTTCTTCATTAGACTCACCCTGTTATATATGGTTTTAGGAGTGTTCCAAAAAGTCCCAACGCTGTCCTCTTATCCCGGTAACTTTGGTAAGGAAAATAGGATAGAATCTATATGTTTTATGCTTGTGTTATCTTATGTGATATGTTATGAAATATGTTATAAATATGTTATGAAATGTGTATGTTTGTAGGCTTGGGCATATGACCCATATGACTAACAAGACCCCAAAAAGATTATGGGCATATGACCTACTTAGCTAGTAGGACCCCACTAATCTCATGGGCATATGACTTGTTTAGTCTATGGGACCCCAAGTAATAATGGCCATTATAATAAGTGTATGTAATAAGTGTTATGATATGTCTTTATGTTTATTATGAAATTTTATGTTTATGACTATGTGTTAGATTTTCCTTGTTGGGCATTAGGCTCATTCCTTTTTGTTTTATGTGCAGGCAAATAGCTTTAGGGGCGGTAAGATTCGTGGACGCTTAGAGAATGTGTATCGATGGTGAATGGATTCAAGGAGTCGAGAGTTCGATCTTTCGAGGATGTAGTCTTGTTTTACCTTTTTATGGTTTTACATGTATTTTTCCGCACTTTCTATGTAACTCCTTTTCACTTTAAGTTATGTTTTGTTTTAATGACAATGGGTACCCATATCCTACTTATTTTATGAAAGTAACTTTTGTTTTTTTTTAACAAGTTTCTAATAAATTTGTGGTATTTTCGCAAATGTAAGTCTTATTAAGGTTTGTATGTATAGTTTCATTAATGGTCCAAAAGTCTAGAGTAGTGGGTCATTACACCTCCTAATGAAAAGTTAGTCCTCAAAATTTACTTGAATAGCTCAAGATGCTTGTCTCGCATATCTAACTTGACCTTGCTGTTTCTCCATAGAAATTTAACTAGAGGAGTCGTTTTGTTCCTCAGAACCTTGTCTTTCCTATCTATGATCTGAACGACTACTCCTCATAAGACAAGTCTGTATGTATCTCTAGATCCTCATAACCCAACACATGTGTTGTGTCTGACACATACCTCCAAAACATTGAGATGTGAAACACATCATGGACTCCTGTTAATGACGGGGCCAAAGCCAATCTATATGTTACCTGCCTGATCCTTTCTAGGTTTTTAAAAGGTCCTACAAACCTAGGGTTCAGTTTGACCTCTCTCCCAAATCGTTTTACTCCCCGTAGTGGTGAAACTCGAAGAAAAATGTCGTCCTCTACTTGGAACTCCATGTTCTGGGGAAAAAACAACGAAAAATTGTGTAATATAAGGATAAAAAAGAAGAAAAAACCCATTTTCAGTAGCAGCTAGTATTGTTTATAATCTTCTCAAATCTAGTCTAGCTGTTTCAAGAGGATTCATCCAAGACTCCTACGCTTAGGGTCAGCGTAGCTTTTTTGTCTACTATATGAGGTAAGCATTCAAGCTCTGATCTTCTCAATTACCTCACTAGTTCTCTGAACCATCTTAGGACCGAAGTATTTCCTCTCTCCCATTTCATCCCAATGAATGGGTGACCTACATTTTCTGCTATACGTCATCTCATATAGAGGTACTCCAAACGTTGATTGATAGCTGTTACTGTATAAAACTTAATCAATGAAAGATACTTACTCCAGGACCCCTTGAAATATAATACACATGCCTTAAGCATGTCCTACAGTATCTGAATCGACCTCTCAGACTGTCCGTCCATCTGAGGATGCTAAGATGTACTGAACTTCAGGTGAGTGTTATATTATTTCATATAATATAATGTTAGATTAAATAATGTGACAAAATGTGATTTGTCACACTTTGTAACATATTATTGAGAGTCAAAAAATTGGACACCTGTGTGTGCCCAAATGTGACATATTTTGGAGTTACAAAATCAGTTACAAATTTGTAACTCCCAAATATTACCCAATAATGTGTATATTATATGTTACACATTAGAGATTGGATTTCACAAAGCCATGATGAAATATGGCTGTTGGAGACATGTTTTTAACTCCCAATAGGTGTTTAGAGGTTACAAAATCATGTGGGAAAAGATTTGAGACGTTTTGGAATGTTTTGGAAAAATGTCAAAATTGTGCTAAAAACAACCTGTGGCCGCGGCCACTGTCATTCCCTGGCCGCGACCTGGGGGACAAGGCCAGTGGCCGCGGCCACTGATGATCCTGGCCGCAGCCAGTGAGGCTGACAACCTATTTGGATTTTCATTTTTTTCCAAATCGAACGGTTCTAACATCCCAAATAACTCCCAAATCTCTCTTTTAATTCCATAAACATCCAATTAAACATTGGTAACAGCCATGAGGGTTGGTGGAATTTGAAATTCAAAGGGGTATCTCAAACTCTATAAATAGGAGCCTAATGCTCACTTGTAAGACACACCATTTTCCATCCACAAAGTACTTGGCTGGAAAATACACCATAGAGGCTTGATAATTCCAGAGAGCTATTTCCTAGAGATATCCCTTAGTACTTAGAGAATAGGGGGAAATAAGCTTTTGGACAAAGGTTTTGAACCTTGTTCAAGTTGGTGATCCCAACTACTCTACACTTTGGTTGTGTGAGAGTTTGTGTTTTTCCATTGATCTTTTCATTCTGTTTTTCTTCTTGTATTATTAGTGTATTGAGTTTGTAATCCTCTACGCCTATTTCTATTTACATATTTATTGGTGTCTTTTGTTTTAGGGTTTTAGTTCTTATAATTCTCTTCCTTCTCTTATTTCTATTTACTTGTATTTTGAGTAATTGAGTTGTAATGTTTATTTAATCAATTACCTTGTCTATTGTATTCTTTGCATAGAGTTGTATTTTGGTTTTTCCACTTTTCTATTGAGCAATAACATATATTCTCTAACAATCAAAAGCTTATTTTCCTTTTCAATGGAAGGAGAAACTATAGAGATCTTGTGAGGATCCAACTTTGAAAAGATGGTAAGATAAGGTAATGTTCTTCTTTTGTTTTCTTAGAAGATCTAAGGGTTTTCATATAATGATAGAAATGAGAAGAAGAAAAGTTTATAAATGAGGTTCATTGTTTTCTAATCTCCTTTGTTTTTTCAAATATAGTGGTTAGATTAGAAGATAATTTAATATCTTAAGTTTTTATTATATGTGATCAATGTGTAAATAATCTAGTAGATTATTGGGTAATATGCTAGCATGTCATAGAATTGTCTTATTTTGTGTTAATGGGAAATTATTAGAATGAAAACTATATGAGTTTTGTATGACATGTATAAATATATTGATTTTGTGAATCAATAGAAATGTGAAATTATATTTCAAATATTTGTGAGATGATAATATGTTTTATCCTACACCATTAGAATGTAATAAGTTACCATATATTTGGTGAATAAATTGTGTTATTTGGAAATTAAAATTCTCATTTAAAGTGTTGAGCATCTCAATTATGAGATAAGAAAAGATGAACCTAAGGGGGTTACATCTTTTGATAAGTGTCTTGCCATTGCAAGAAAAATGGATCAAAGTGGATTAAAAAATTGTAGGATGACATATTGACTCAATAGACTTATAGTCTAGAGTGTGGTCAAATGAAATATATTTGAGAATTATTTAGTGACAATAATTCTTAAATATTAAATGAGGAGACATTTCAAAATTGGAGAAGCAATTTTGAATCTTTACACCAATGGTGAATAAAAGAGAACTTTATTCATTTTGGTTAAAGATGGTGATATGTTTAAATTAATCTCAATGAGGAAATAATTTTAAACAAAAACATAAGAAATCAAAGTGTTTAAATAAATCAATGATGGTTTATTTTCTTTGATTTAAAGTGTTTAAAAATTGACATTTTGATTTTGATTTTGATGAGAAAATCAATGGATATCAAATTGATGTTTGCAAAAGAATCTCTAAGAGACTCTTAAAAATGCACAAAAGTTGTTTAAGTGATTTTGAGATTATTTAGACAACTAAAAGTAAAAGTTGCTTTGAAAGGAGTGTGCCTTGCTTTAGCAAGTAAATAAATCAAGATAAACTTTGAGATTTTATCTTGAGAGTTTATCATGTGGCATAGAGGACTCATGATGAACTTTGAGAATTATAAGTCTAGATTTATCTTGGAGGATAAATGACTTAATATAAATGAAGAGATTTCTATTTTAAAGTGATTATCACTATGTGAGAATTGTGGGGGTGATGCTCCAAAGTTAATCAATTTATTTTTTGTTAATGAATTGATTAATTTGGTCATCATATCTAATAGGTGATTTGGAATTTCACATTTTAAATCACATTGGCTATATGTGTATAGAACGGACAAATCTAGACATGTTTGGTGTCTAAAGTCATTGTTTGTAATATTTTGATTCAAGAAGGAATCAATTTAAAACATAAAGGAGAATTTTACAAACAAAGAGGTTTCTAGAATTAATATTCAAGGAAAATGTTTATCTTGGATATTAAACTGTAAAATAGTGGGGGTGTTGACTATGGTCAAAAACACTATTTTAAAGAGGCAACTATTTTAATCAAACTATGGCTAGCAACAAAGTTTGAATAAAATAACGAGAGTGTCTAAGTATGCATACATGAGAAAAGAAATGATTCAAATGGAATCATTTCTACATCTCAAGGGATGGGACTTAGACTCCCTAAAGAAATTCATGGTTGATGGTAACCTATCTTAATACTAGTAACCAAACTAGTATTAGGTTCAATAGGTAATAACAAGTCAATCAAGTGAATAGAAGTAGTACTCAATTTTTTGTCCCATCTGAGATATGAGTACTAGTGTGTTACCAAAATGAGGGTTAAAACTGAAAGGTTTTTTTTAATAGAACTCAGTCTTGAAAAGACAAGTATTTTAGGGTAACAAAATACTGTAAGAGTTCTACCTATATAGACCTAGGGGTGGTGCCGCCCCTCATGAGAATTGGGAGTCATTCTCAAGAAAAGTCTATGAATGGAATGTGCACATGGCCATTAACTGTAATGACCCACTACTCTAGACTATTTGGACCATTAACGAAACTATACATAAAACTTACATTTTTACGAAAATACCATAATTTATTGAATAACTTGCAAAATAAGAGTTATTTACAAAGTAAATACCAAAACGGATATGGGATCCCATTGTCTTTAAAACAAAAACATAATTTAAAATAATAAAACATTACATAATTAGTGCGGAAAAATACATATAAAAAGACATAAAACCGAGACTACATCCTCGAATCGAATAATGCTCGGCCCCTTGACTCCATTCATCATCGATACACATCCTCCAAGCGCCACGAATCTTACCGCCTCTAAGCTTATTTTCCTGCACATAAACAGAAAGGAGTGAGCCTAATGCACAGCAAGGAAAATCTAACACAAAGTCACATACATAATTTCATAAAAACATAAAGACTTAACATAGTACATATAACATACACTTATTATAATGGCCATTATTACTTGGGGTCCCATAGACTAAACAAGCATATGCCCATGGGATCAGTGGGGTCCTACTAGCTAAGTAGGTCATATGCCCATAACCCATTTGGGGTCTTGTTAGTCATATGGGTCATATGCCCACGCCTACAAACACATATATACATATCATAACACTTTTAATAACATAAAACATATAGATAACATAAGCACATAACATATTGATTCTAGCCTATTTTCCTTACCAAAGTTACCGGGATTATGGACTGAGTTGGGACTTTTGGAACACTCCTAAAACCATAAGAAAGAGTGAGTCTAAAGAGAGGAGATGAAATGAAAGAGATGGAAAGACTAAACCATAAAAAAAACATGCTTACCGACTTATATGCTTAAGAGCTTGGATTCCCTAACCAAAATAAGAATAAGGTTAGGGGACTGAGTATAAGGTTTTGAGAAAGGAAATAACATAAAATACAGAAAGGAACTAGAGTTTTGGGTTTACCTCAAAGATTGCAAGATCAATCTAACCTCCACCGAAATACTATAGAACTCACTTCCCAAAGTGTTTGATAAGCTTATGATGTTTAAGCTTATAGTTTTTCCCCAAACCAAGTGTTTACACTCTCACACTCACTTAACACTAGCAGCTTCTGAACTTAGAGCAAATGGTGAATAATGGCTGGGTACTAGGTCCTATTTATAGAGTTTGGGAATGAAAATATCTTGATTTTACTTGAATAAAAATAATGGCTTTTTAGGTGAAAATCATTTGAATAATCGTTCAGCAGAGGCTGAAGACTCGTTCAAAAGATGCTGGACTGTTGAAGGAGTTTGAATGGCTGAAAGGAAATGAATTCAAAAACATTTGAACATATGCTGGAGGAGGCGATATATCGCCCCCTATAGGCGATATATCGCCTGGACCACTGTTCCCGAGGCGACCGTGCATCGATTCGTGTTTTCCGTATCTACGTGCTGCGATATATCGCCCCCTATAGCTGCGATATATCGGCACACGCTGAATATTTAAACACGAATTTACACATTTTTAGCTAAGTTTGAATGGAGTAAACAGCCTTGACTAAGCCTTTAACGTACTCAAAGCTGCTGACTGACCCTATAACATTCAAACTTTACCCTTATTTAATTTAATCCTAAAAAATACTTAATCCTTAATTACCATTCATAACATGTGCTTAAAATCCTATTGGTTGATATCTAAACCTTATAATATAACAAATACTATCCTTAATATCAGTCATATAATCAAACCTTAGGTTATACTTAATATTCTTAAACTATAGGTTAAACTTAGAAAATCTATAAGTACTACTATGAGTGTCCAAATAATTCCCGGTCTGAACCAAAAATCCATAGTAACAAAGATAACACTAAACATACTATAATACTACTAACAATTAGCTAAGTAAAGTTCTTGGACTCTACAATTCTCCCCTACTAAAAAGAATTTCGTCCTCGAAATTTACTTACCAAATAACTCCGGATACTGGCCTTGCATGTCCTCTTCCAACTCCCACGTTGCCTCGCGTTCCGAACTATTGCTCCATAAGACTTTGACTATAGGAAAGCTCTTGGACCGTAACTGCTTCATCCCTCTATCTAGGATGCTAACCGGTCGTTCCTCGTAACTTAAGTCTTTTTGGAGCGCTATGGTATCGTACTTGAGGACGTGAGATGGGTCTGACACATATTTGCGTAGCATCGAAATGTGGAAGACGTTGTGACTATCGGCTAGTGCTGGCGGTAGGGCTAGTCTATACGCAACTGGTCCCACTTTGTCCAGTATCTCAAAAGGACCTATGAATCGGGGACTGAGCTTGCCTTTCTTCCCGAACCGCTTGACACCCTTCATAGGAGATATCTTCAGGAAGACTTGATCTCCAACTTGGAACTCCACATCGCGTCGCTTGGTATCCGCATAGCTTTTCTGACGGCTTTGAGCAGCAAGCATACGCTGTCTAATAAGCATTACTGCTTCTTGAGCTTTCCTAACAGCTTCGGGCCCTAGAAGCTGCCTTTCTCCTACCTCGTCCCAGTGCAATGGTGATCGGCATCTTCTTCCATATAGAAATTCATAAGGTGCCATCTCGATCATCGACTAGTAGCTGTTGTTGTACGAGAACTCGATCAGCGGTAAGTACTTGTTCCATGATCCTCCGAAGTCGAGTACACAAGCGCGTAGCATATCCTCTAAAATCTGAATCGTACGCTCGGACTGCCCATCTGTCTGAGGATGGAAAGCTGTACTAAGACTTAACTTAGTACCCATGGCTTGCTGTAAGCTTCTCCAAAATCTTGACGTAAACACTGATCCTCTATCTGATACTATCATCTTGGGGATTCCATGCAATCGTACAATCTCTTGGATGTAGATGTCTGCATATTGGTCTGCCGTATAAGAAGTCTTAACAGGCAGAAAATGAGCCGACTTGGTTAGTCTATCTATGACTATCCAAGCAGAATCATGCTGCTTATTCGTCTTTGGCAGACCCGTCACGAAGTCCATGGCTATATCGTCCCACTTCCATTCCGGTATGCTAAGCGGTTGCAATAATCCTGCAGGCCGCTGATGCTCCGCCTTCACTTACTGGCATACCAGACACTTAGATACATACTCCGCTATGTCCTTCTTCATCCTTGGCCACCAATAGACTGCCTTGACGTCATGAGTCATCTTGGTAGACCCTGGATGAACCGAGTATGGGGTGTTGTGCGCTTCTTCTAGGATCGTCTTCTTAATACTTTGATCGTCTGGCACGCATACTCGATCCTTATATCTCAATAAACCTTGACTGGATATTGAGAAATCTGTAGTCTTGCCTTCTCTGACTGCATCCATGTGTGTTGCTAGTGTGCTCTCATGCCTCTGACCAATCCGTATGTCCTCTAGCAGATTCGATTGGATAGACAAGTTAGCCAGCTTGCCTACAACCACTTCTATTCCGGCACTGATAAGCTCCTACTGTAGTGGCTTTTCTATTCCAGATAAGGCTGCTAAGTTCCCATAACTTTTTCGGCTAAGTGCATCGGCAACTACGTTTGCCTTCCCCGGGTGGTATAGGATTTCGCAGTCGTAATCCTTGACTAATTCCAACCACCGGCGCTGCCTCATGTTAAGCTCCTTCTGAGTAAAGAAGTATTTTAAACTTTTGTGGTCCGTATAAATCTCGCACCGTTCTCCGTAAAGATAATGGCGCCAGATTTTTAACGCAAAGACCACCGCTGCCAACTCCATATCGTGAGTTGGATAGCGTTGTTCATACTCCTTTAACTGACGTGAGGCGTAGGCTATCACCTTGTCATTTTGCATCAGTACGCATCCCAATCCTAACTTTGATGCATCATAGTAGACAACGAACTTGTCGTTGGGTGTTGGGACACTAAGTACTGGTGTTGAGCAAAGCTTATCCTTAAGCAACTGGAAGCTTTCCTCACACTTATCACTCCAGTTAAACTTTTGTTGCTTCCGGGTCAGGTTGGTGAGTGGAGTGGCTATCTTAGAAAAGCCCTCTACAAACTTTCTATAGTAACCTGCTAGCCCTAAGAAGCTTCTTACTTCCAACGCGTTCCTTGGTCTAGGCCAATCCTTCACGGCTTCTACCTTCAATGGATCCACAGCAACTCCGTCTTTCGATATGATGTGCCCGAGGAATGCCACTTGTGAGAGGCAAAACTCGCATTTCTTGAACTTCGCGTAGAGTTGGTGCTCCTTCAATCGCGTCAAAATCATCCTCAAGTGTTCCTCGTGCTCTACTTCATCCTTGGAGTAAATTAAAATGTCGTCGATGAACACAACGACAAATTTATCCAAGTAGTCTTTGAAGACCCTATTCATTAAGTCCATAAACGCGGCTGGCGCATTAGTAAGACCAAAAGACATAACCAAGAACTCGTAATGTCCATAACGAGTCCTAAAGGCTGTCTTAGGGATATCTTCTCCCTTTACCTTGAGCTGATGATACCCGGACCGTAGATCGATCTTAGAAAATACAGTTGCGCCTCGGAGTTGATCAAACAAATCATCAATCCGAGGTAGCGGGTATTTGTTCTTAATTGTGACTTTATTCAGCTCACGGTAGTCTATACACATGCGCATACTTCTGTCCTTCTTCTTCACGAATAGTACCGGAGCTCCCCATGGTGAATGGCTTGGCCTAATGAAACCCAAGTCTAGGAGTTCTTGTAGCTGCGTCTTTAACTCCTTGAGTTCCGTAGGTGCCATCCGGTATGGTGCCTTAGAGATAGGCTCGGTGCCTGGTACTAATTCTATCGTGAAGTCTATTTCTCGATTTGGCGGCAATCCTGGCAAGTCATCGGGAAATACTTCTGGAAATTCTTGTATGACTCGAACATCTCCAACTTTGAGTGATGTCTCCTTCTCCACATTCGTGATGTTGGCTAAGAATGCTTGACATCCTTTCTCCATCATTCTCTGAGCTTTGAGAGATGATACTAACGGGGTGCGTAGTCCTGAAGCTTGTCCCATGAAGCACAGTTTCTGGCCGTCAGGAGTATCGAATGTCACCTTCTTGCGTCTGCAGTCGATCGTTGCGCCATGCCGTGCTAGCCAATCCATGCCTAGGATTACGTCAAATTCCTTGATCACCAGCTCTATCAGGTCTCCTTCTAGTTCTATTTCCTCAATTTTGATCGGTACGCCTCGTACTATTCGTGATGATAGAACTACTTTGCCCGAAGGCAACTCGGTTGCAAACCTAGTTCTAAATCTTTCACTAGGTTTGTCTAGTTTATCTATCATTCCTAACGAAATATACGAATGGGTGGCTCCCGAATCAAATAATACATGACATAATTTATTGAGGATGGAAACCTGACCTGTGACCACCTTGTTGCTAGCATCCGCCTCTCCTTGGGTTAAAGCAAAAACCCGAGCAGGAACCATCTTTTCGTCCTTCTTTCCTTCCGACTTTTGCTGAGGACAGTCTCTTTTACGATGCCCTTCTTGACCACAGTTGAAACACTCCTTGGTGTTGGCACGGCATTCTCCAGGATGCTTCTTCTGACATTTGGCACATGGCGGATATTCCACGTAGCTCGACCTATTTCCCCCATTGTTTGGTCGTGCCCTTTTATTGTTGTCGGCTTGCTTGTTGTCAGGATGCCTTCTCTTCTCTCCGTTACCGTTGTTGTTGGACTGATTGTTGCCGCTATTGCTAGGCTGATTGTTGTTTCGACTGGCCTGAGGTTGGCTCTGCTGTCTGGGTTCAGGCTTGCTAGCTTCTTCTTTGCTCACGTTGGCCTGCAACCTTTCTACTTCAATTGCTGTCTCAAGAACGTCGGCATATGAAGTGTCTCCCGGGTTTGCTAACTTCACCCCCATCTCGATCTTTGGTCGGAGTCCTCTCACGAATTTGTTCACCCTCAGATAATCAGTCGGAACTAATTCTGCCGCGAACTTGGCTAAGCGGTCAAACTGACGAGCATATTCCGCCACTGTTAAATTCCCTTGCTTCAAATTGGTGAACTCCTCAACTCTCGTAGCAAGTACCGCTGAATTGTAGTACTTCTTGTGGAAGAGCTCCACAAATCGGGTCCACGTCATGGTGGCAGCATCGTGGGATTGCTGGACCAAATCCCACCATATCCTGGCATCTTTCTTGAGTAAAGACGAGACGCAGGATATGCGGTCAGCATTACTGAGGTTCATGTGGGCTAGGATCGGCTCCACATTCCTTAGCCATTCTTCTGCTTCAAAGGGGTCCGTAGTCCCTTCGAAGTTCGGAGCGTGCTGCTTGCAGAACCTCTCGTACACTGGCTCCATGTGCTGCACAGGGTATGGAGCGTAATTCGTCATAGGCCATCCCCCATATGGACCAACTTGTTGGGG
The DNA here is from genome assembly GCF_963169125.1 of Humulus lupulus. Taxonomy (NCBI): domain Eukaryota; kingdom Viridiplantae; phylum Streptophyta; class Magnoliopsida; order Rosales; family Cannabaceae; genus Humulus; species Humulus lupulus. Next base: position 182,289,418 of record NC_084796.1, read on the forward strand.
TGCTGGGGCCATTGGTTGTGGCTGTGGCTGCGGCTGCGGCTGTGGCAGAGGCTGAGGCTGAGATTGAGCCTGCTGGCGTTGTTGCTGTAGAAGTTCCTCGACTTGTTGTCGCAGTCTGGCAATCTCTGCAGTGTTGTCAGCTGGCTGTGCCGGCGCGTTGCGGCGAGCAGTAGCACGCACTCCCCTTCGGTGAACGGTTGGGACCGCATTGGTCGCTGGAACATCGTTGGAGGCGTTTCCATTGGTGCGTGCAGATCTTCGGAGAGACATCGTAGCAGAGTTCTAACAGTTGAAAGAAACATGTTAGAACTTTTCCTAATAGGCTCTAAGGCAAAAACTTATTCTAAAACAAACATATCTCGGACCTATTTATTATGACTTCTTATGAAAAATTATATAGGTCTTTATTTATTATTAGAGTGGGTTTCTATACTTAGAAAAACAAGTCATCTTTATTTTCTAAGTGTGTTTCTAATCATCCTATATGACTTAATTCTTAGGCTCGAAACTTATCTTTGTTCCAAAGTTAACCATATTGAGGGAGGGCTGGGATCAGTAAAATCGTTCCCACTACTAAGGCCCCCTAACTCTCAATAAGGAAACCAGGTTCATTGATTTGTATCCACCCTCACCAAACTTAGTCATTATTCATTTTATTTAGTATTTATTATGATTGCGAAAATAGAATCAAACTCACACATGATATTCAAATAGCATGTTTATTCATTTGGAAAACAATTTCACTTATTACAATCAAAAGTAAATAAAACAAATAAAAACTACTAATCTAAAAATCGGGATCTTCTACATCCGATCCGTCATCTAGCATATCATCATCTATTGCCTCATAGTCATCATTATCATGAGCATCAAAATGCCCTCTAGGAAGGTTGGTGAGAATCCTATTCTTTTGCTCTTTGGTGAATTGAAACTCAATTTTTGAGGTGAACCTAACTAAGAGGAAATAGTATCTCATTGCTAAGGGTAGTTCATCCTCCTCATGCATCTCTTCCCATATCTCTTCTAATGTTGCTATTACAGAATGAAAATCTTTAAACAACCTAATTACTAATACATATTGCTCGGTTGATCTTAGCATTATTTGTTTAGCCTCTTGAAGGCCACCTATCGCTTGGTGAAACAAAAGCAACCTTCGAGTAATCCTTTCTAGGGCTCCTACGGTGTTTCTTGGCTCCCTTATTCTTTTTAAGGCCTTAATGGCTCGGATATCTTGGTAGGTTAAGGCTCCGTTCATTCTTAACTGAAACATAAACACTAAAGTTGTTAGCTATACACATAGACAAAGTAACTTGTAACTTGTAACTTAAACACTTACTTGGCGGTCCGATTCGGAGCTTTGAGCATGTGTATCGAGGAGAACTTCATGCGAAGGAACCGTTTTCTCTGATACCAACTGTAATGACCCACTACTCTAGACTATTTGGACCATTAACGAAACTATACATAAAACTTACATTTTTACGAAAATACCATAATTTATTGAATAACTTGCAAAATAAGAGTTATTTACAAAGTAAATACCAAAACGGATATGGGATCCCATTGTCTTTAAAACAAAAACATAATTTAAAATAATAAAACATTACATAATTAGTGCGGAAAAATACATATAAAAAGACATAAAACCGAGACTACATCCTCGAATCGAATAACGCTCGGCCCCTTGAATCCATTCATCATCGATACACATCCTCCAAGCGCCACGAATCTTACCGCCTCTAAGCTTATTTTCCTGCACATAAACAGAAAGGAGTGAGCCTAATGCCCAGCAAGGAAAATCTAACACAAAGTCACATACATAATTTCATAAAAACATAAAGACTTAACATAGTACATATAACATACACTTATTATAATGGCCATTATTACTTGGGGTCCCATAGACTAAACAAGCATATGCCCATGGGATCAGTGGGGTCCTACTAGCTAAGTAGGTCATATGCCCATAACCCATTTGGGGTCTTGTTAGTCATATGGGTCATATGCCCAAGCCTACAAACACATATATACATATCATAACACTTTTAATAACATAAAACATATAGATAACATAAGCACATAACATATTGATTCTAGCCTATTTTCCTTACCAAAGTTACCGGGATTATGGACTGAGTTGGGACTTTTGGAACACTCCTAAAACCATAAGAAAGAGTGAGTCTAAAGAGAGGAGATGAAATGAAAGAGATGGAAAGACTAAACCATAAAAAAAACATGCTTACCGACTTATATGCTTAAGAGCTTGGATTCCCTAGCCAAAATAAGAATAAGGTTAGGGGACTGAGTATAAGGTTTTGAGAAAGGAAATAACATAAAATACAGAAAGGAACTAGAGTTTTGGGTTTACCTCAAAGATTGCAAGATCAATCTAACCTCCACCGAAATACTATAGAACTCACTTCCCAAAGTGTTTGATAAGCTTATGATGTTTAAGCTTATAGTTTTTCCCCAAACCAAGTGTTTACACTCTCACACTCACTTAACACTAGCAGCTTCTGAACTTAGAGCAAATGGTGAATAATGGCTGGGTACTAGGTCCTATTTATAGAGTTTGGGAATGAAAATATCTTGATTTTACTTGAATAAAAATAATGGCTTTTTAGGTGAAAATCATTTGAATAATCGTTCAGCAGAGGCTGAAGACTCGTTCAAAAGATGCTGGACTGTTGAAGGAGTTTGAATGGCTGAAAGGAAATGAATTCAAAAACATTTGAACATATGCTGGAGGAGGCGATATATCGCCCCCTATAGGCGATATATCGCCTGGACCACTGTTCCCGAGGCGACCGTGCATCGATTCGTGTTTTCCGTATCTACGTGCTGTGATATATCGCCCCCTATAGCTGCGATATATCGGCACACGCTGAATATTTAAACACGAATTTACACATTTTTAGCTAAGTTTGAATGGAGTAAACAGCCTTGACTAAGCCTTTAACGTACTCAAAGCTGCTGACTGACCCTATAACATTCAAACTTTACCCTTATTTAATTTAATCCTCAAAAATACTTAATCCTTAATTACCATTCATAACATGTGCTTAAAATCCTATTGGTTGATATCTAAACCTTATAATATAACAAATACTATCCTTAATATCAGTCATATAATCAAACCTTAGGTTATACTTAATATTCTTAAACTATAGGTTAAACTTAGAAAATCTATAAGTACTACTATGAGTGTCCAAATAATTCCCGGTCTGAACCAAAAATCCATAGTAACAAAGATAACACTAAACATACTATAATACTACTAACAATTAGCTAAGTAAAGTTCTTGGACTCTACATTAACGGTGCAAAAGCGAGACATTGAGGTCTCAAGTGAACACAACAAAGGTGTGTGTGTTATCACCAGTTTGTTATCAAGGGATAGTGGTTTAATGCTTCAGCAACCAAAATTTCAACAAACTTTGTGATAATTACACTAAGGTAAAATTCAAGTCGAAAGACATTTTACTTTATGCGTCAATGCAAAGGTTTCTATAGAGAGTGAATATTTAATCAAGTGGGGGAATATTATATTTTAATATAATGTTTGATTGATTAAATAAGTGTTACAAAAAAGTGATTATTTAATCTAGTGGGGGAATGTTATATTATTTCATATAATATAATGTTAGATTAAATAATGTGACAAAATGTGATTTGTCACACAAATGTGATTTGTCACACCTTGTAACATATTATTGAGAGTCACAAAATTGGACACATGTTGTAGCGACCCAAATTTGCTGACAAGGCTTGGGGCCTTGATTAGTGTAATTGGAGGGCAATAATTGTTATATTGTGATAATATATGTGAGTTTAATGAATATGTGGTTAGAATGCATGTTTAGGTGACTAAATATGCATGTGGGCCCCATTTGGTCGTCAGGGACATATTTGTAATTTTATCTTGTTGAGGGCATAAATGTGATACAATGGTGATATATTTGTGATGCACGTTCCGAGACGGTCCTAGGGAGCTGTTTAGCTAGATAGTCACAACGAGGTCAAATACTCGGCTCGGGAGGAGCCTAGGGGTATTTTGGGAATAATATTAAGTGATCGGGAATTATTGAGCAGCGGTTAGCAATAGCAATAGTTTAGACATGTCGGGATTAAAATGGGGATTTTTAGGTACATTTGAGGAATTAGCGGGATGTGTTAAAAGACTAAATTGCCCTTGGTGGCATATGAGGACTTGGGGTAACTTAAGGGGTAATTGGGTCTTTTGGAAGCCGGTTATATTGAGATAAGGATTGAGGAAATTTTAGAACGGTTTAGAAAAGCAAAGGAAAGAAAAAAAAATAGAACTTCTTAGCTCTCTCTCTCTTCCATGCGTTTCTTCCTCTCCTTGGTGATTGAGAACTTGCTGAGCTTTGAGGATTTTGGGCTAGTGAATTGAAGGAATTTGGCTGCTGTGGCTAGGAAGGTTAGCTCAAAGGTGTGCTAAGGTCAGAGGTAACGAGTTTATCTCTGTTTTCTTTGAGTTTCTAAGCTTGATTTTGAGAGATTGATAATGGAAGATGAAAGTTGGTTTGTGGCTAGATTCAATTTGAGAATAAGAGGGATTAGCTTGGAGTTGGATTTGGAGGAGGCTCAGGGATGAATTTCTACTTGAGGTAAGGGTTTCATGCATCTCTGTTATGTATGAGCTGCTGTGGTTTAAGTTTCTGGTTTATGGTTTAAGTTTTATAAAGTTTTACACCAATTTGTGAATCATGGGTTTGATTGTATGTCTAGGCTTGTTGTTGATGTTTTTGAGTTGTTAGATGGTTTATATAGGGTTTTGGATTGAATTTGGGACTTAGGTATGCATTGGTATTGATTTGGGAGTGTTTTGGCTCGGGGAAAACGTTTGGAGAAACCCAGATTTCTGGGTTTACGAAGGGGCGCCGCGACCCTGTTCTTCTGCGCTGCGGCGCTAGGTTGCATCAGGGGAAGGGAGCCACGCTGGGCGCCGCAGCCCTTAAGGGCTAGTGCCGCATCGCTATGCCATTTCTGGGCAGGGGAAAATTTCAGTTTTTAGGCTTTTGCCCAGGGGGCTCAGGGGACGCTTTCGCCACTTTGTGTGGGGATCCGGGAGGTCCCGAGGGCTCGGGATTGGTTCCGGGAGATGCTTTTGAATTGGTTAGTAATGGGAGTGCTATGTATGTGTTGTGACTAGGTTCTCGGTGAGGCTCGGATTTGAAAGCCGTGCTCGAGGGTTCAGTGCTCAAGAAGCTCGGGACACAGGTAAGAAAGCTGTTGTACCCATAGAGCAGGGCGAGGCCCCATAGTTGTGTTGCAGGGCACGGCCCTATATGATTATCTGTTGGGTGTTGCCCATTGATTATGTTAGTATATGTTTGAGTTATGTTTTAATTATGCTGTTTATGCATATATGTGAATGATCGACAAGGGTCGGGAATGGCGAAGGCAGGGAATGGGGAAGGCCGAGAACGACAAGGGGCCGGGAGTAGCGTTTAGCACGCGGAGTGCGAGTTGCTAGGGTAAGACCCTAAAGGATACCTGGGATATCCTTACGGTGTAGACCGCAACCCAGGGCCTGGTAGAGCGCCTGGGACTTCTTGGCCGTATGTGTTTAGCTTGTTGGTGAATTGGTTATATGCTAAGTGGTTCATATGTGTATGTTATCTATTTATGTGGAGTTTTCTTGCTGGGCTTCAGCTCACGGGTGCTCTGTGGTGCAGGTAAGGGCAAGGAGAAAGCCAACCGACCATGAGTATGGAGAGCGTGAGGCGACACGTACATGTCTAGTCTGCCTGGCTGCCACAGCCAGGGGTATTTTTGAAAGTTGCTTGTAAAGAACCCTATTTTGTCGTATAGTCGACTTTGAGTATGTTTTGAGTTGTAAGTATTTATAAGCAGTATTTTGGGATCCCAAATGTTAAACATTTTATGATTTTCGATAAATGGAATTATTTTCAAAGTTTTTGACTCTGTTTATGGTTTGATTACACGTTTTCCTTAAAACCTCGATTAGCGAGTTAAAAGCACGTTTTAAACTCACTTAGTAACGACTCTAAGGAAGTAGGGCGTTACACATGTGTGTGCCCAAATGTGACATATTTTGGAGTTACAAAATCAATTACAAATTTGTAACTCCCAAATATTACCCAATAATGTGTATATTATATGTTACACATTAGAGATTGGATTTCACAAAGTCATGATGAAATATGGCTGTTGGAGACATGCTTTTAACTCCCAATAGGTGTTTGGAGGTTACAAAATCATGTGGGAAATGATTTGGGACGTTTTAGAACGTTTTGGAAAAATGTCAAAATTGTGCTAAAAACAACTTGTGGCCGCGACCACTGTCATTCCTTGGTCGCGGCCTGGGGGACAAAGGCCAGTGGCCGCGGCCACTGACGATCCTGGCCGCAGTCAGTAAGGCTGACAACCTATTTGGATTTTCAGTTTTTTCCATATTGAACGGTTCTAACATCCCAAATAACTCCCAAATCTCCATTTTAATTCCATAAACATCCAATTAAACATTGGTAACAGCCATGGGGGTTGGTGGAATCTGAAATTCAAAGGGGTATCTCAAACCCTATAAATAGAAGCCTAATGCTCACTTGTAAGACACACCATTTTCCATCCACAAAGTACTTGGCTGGAAAATACATCATAGAGGCTTGATAATTCTAGAGAGCTATTTCCTAGAGAAATCCCTTAGTGCTTAGAGAATAGGGGGAAATAAGCTTTTGGACAAAGGTTTTGAACCTTGTTGAAGTTGGTGATCCCCACTACTCTACACTTTGGTTGTGTGAGAGTTTGTGTTTTTCCATTGATCTTTTCATTCTGCTGTTCTTCTTGTATTATTAGTGTATTGAGTTTGTAATCCTCTACGTCTATTTCTATTTACATATTTATTGGTGTCTTTTGTTTTAGGGTTTTAGTTCTTATAATTCTCTTCCTTTCTCTTATTTCTATTTACTTGTATTTTGAGTAATTGAGTTGTAATATTTATTTAATCAATTACCTTGTCTATTGTATTCTTTGCATAGAGTTGTATTTTGGTTTTTCCACTTTTCCATTGAGCAATAACATATATTCTCTTACAGTGAGTCCCCATTGCCTTCTGCAGGCTTTCCCAAAAATTGGAGGTAAAGATGGGATCCCGGCCTGACACTTTGGATTTTGGAACCCCATGGAGACATAGATCTCCCTCACATAGAATTCTACATATTGGTCCATGGTAAAGTTTGTTCTCATACGCAGAAAATGAGCTTACTTGGTATATCTGTCTACAATTACCCATACCGAGTCGTGCTGCCCCACTGTCCTAGAAAAGCCCCTACAAAATCCATAGTGACATCTTCCCACTTCCACTCAGGAATACCTAAAGGCTGCAACAACTTCGCTGGCTACTAATGTTCAACCTTCACCTGCTGATAGGTTAGACACCTCGCCACATAATCAATCACATCTTTCTTCATCCCAGGCCAACAATACAAAGACTTGAGTTTCTGATAACTCTTCATGGTGCCTGGATGTAATGAATATGGTGTAGTATGAGATTCATCCAGAATCTCCCATATGATACCCACGCCCATCAGAACACATATCCGATCCTTGTATCTCAGCAAACCCATCTCTATAACAGAATAATCATTAGCTACTCCAGCTAGTACATCCTCTCTAGGATTTATAAACTATGAATCATTCTTTTGACCCTCCTTTATTCTCTCCAAAAGAGGGGACTGTAAGGTAATATTGGCCAACTGAGCCACTGCCAACTCTATCCTCATTCTAGTCATGTCTTCTGCCAATTCCTTCAATATTTTCTTTGAAATGAACAACTTTCCTAGACCTCTCTGACTCAAAGTGTTTGCCACCACATTGGCTTTCCCTAGGTGGTAAAGAATCTCACAGCCATAATATTTTATCAACTCAAGCCAACGTCTCTCTCTCATGTTTATGTCCTTCTAAGTGAAGAAATACTTCAGACTCTGTGGTCGGTGTATGTCTTGCACTTTTCTCAATAAAAATAGTGTTGCCAAAATTTGAGTTTAAATACCACCGTTGCTAACTCCAAATCGTGAGTAGGGTATCACTATTCATATTCCTTAAGCTGTCGTGATGTGGAAGCAATCACCTTCCCAGTCTACATTAGCACACATCCTAACCCCAGTTTCGATGCATCGCAATACACCACCAACTTACCTTCATCTGAAGGAAGGCTCAGCAACAGAGCAGTAATCAGTCGTCGCTTCAACTTTGGAAGCTATTCTCACATCTATCTGACCATACAAACTTCAAGTTCTTGCGTTTCAATTATGTCAGTGGTGTAGAAATATTTGAGAATCCTTCCACAAAGCGCCGATAATACCATGCCAACCTAAGGAAACTCTTGATCTCTGAGGCATTCCTTGGCTTCAGCCAGTCCCTAGCTGTTTCAACCTTGGCTGGATCTACCTTAATCCCATCTCCACTAACGATGTGGCCAAGGAATGTCACCTGCAGTAACCAGAAATCGCACTTCTTAAACTTGGAATACAACCGATGCTCCCTCAATCTCTTTAATACTAATTGGAGGTGGTGCTCATGCTCTGCCTCTGACTGAGAGTAAACTAGGATATCGTCGATGAAGAAAATCTCAAACTGATCCAAATAATCCTTGAACACCCTGTTCATCAGATCCATAAATGTTGTCGGAGCATTAGTCAACTCAAATGACATGACTAGAAACTTGTAATGTCTATACCTCGTGTGAAAGGCTGTCTTCAGAATATCGTTAGCTACTGATAACCAAATCAATCTTCGAGAGCACTGTATCACCCTGCAACTGGTCAGACAAGTCGTCTATCCTCGGTAGTGGGTACTTGTTCTTGATAGTCAGCTTGTTTAACTCCCTTTAATCTATGCACATTCTCAAGGTCCCATCCTTTTTTCTTCACAAACAAAACTGGTGCACCCCACAGAGAGAAGCTAGGTCTGATAAATCCCAGGTCCAGTAGTTCCTGTAACTATACCTTCAATTCCTTTAGTTCTGTTGGAGTCATTCTGTATGGTGCCTTAGACACTAGTAATGTACTTGGTGCCAACTCAATGGCAAACTCAATCTCCCGGGGCAGTGGCAATCCTGGTAATTCCTTAGGGAACACATCTAAGAACTCACAAACTAATATGGTCTCTTCTGGTCCCACTAGCTAGGAATCCTATGAAATCTCCTTCAATAGGTCTCTGGCCCTCAATGCTGATATTATAGGAATACGAGGTCCATGCAAAGTGCCAACAAAAACAAAGGGGTCCTCACCTTTAGGCTCAAATGTTACCATCTTCTTCTTGCATTCTATAGTCACCCCGTACCTAGCTAACCAATCCATTCCTAGAATCATGTCGAAATCATCCGTACCCAACTCAATCAAATCTACTGATAGTTATCTATTGTCAACCACCACTCGCAATGACCTAACCCATCTCCTAGAGACTACTAGCTCTCTAGTAGGCAATAAAGTCTCAAACCCCATAGTATAATAGTCACAAGGTCTACACAATATATCAATTACTCTACTAGAAACAAACGAGTGGGTAGCACCAGAATCAATAAATACAATGTATGGATTGCTAGCACTAGAAAGCTGACTTGACACTGCGGAGGGACTAGCCTCAGCCTCTGCCTGGTCAAGGTGAACACTCAAGCTGGAGTGAAGCTGCTGCCTTCTTGGGTTCCTCTTTCTTCGTGCTCGGGAAATCTTTCTTGAGATGCCTGACATTCTCCCATATGGTGCCTCCTACACCTGGCACACTCCGAGTAACTCCTCCATCTCATTGCCACCCTGAACACCCCGGCCGCTCCTATTAGAACTTGTATGGGTAGAGGTGTCAGGGGTCTTCCTCTTCTGATCACTAGGGCCTGCGTTCCTACCAGATCCCACCAATTGAGGTACTGCCCTCCGAACATCACGTCATGCAACACTCTCCCTCCATATCTTATTCTCTGCCTCTTCAGCTGCGAGAGCTTTTTCAACCACCTGGGCATAAGTAGTTTCCCCAAGTTTGATGTAATTCGAACATCCCAGGCTATCATATCATTTAGCCCCATAACAAATCTATCCCAGGCACCAAGTCAGGTGCAAGTCAACCTGTCAAATTTCAAGGCATACTCGGTGACTGACATACTACCTTATACCAAAAAAGTAAACCCATTCACTTTCGCCGCTCTAACTGCATTACTATAGTACATTTGATTAAACAATTCTCGGAACTCTTCCCAACATATAGTAGTGACATTTCGAGTTTGGGGCGCCTCCTCCCACCAGATACAAGCATCGTCCCAAAACATAAAGGTGGTGCAAGCCACTCTATCATTACCTACCACCCTCATAAAATCCAGGATGGAGGTAGTCAGGCTCATCCACTGCTAAGCTTTGAGTGGATCCGGACCTCCCTCAAAGGTCGGAGGGTATTGTTTCCTAACCCTTTCGTACAACGATTCCCACCTGTTTTCAACCTCTAGTTGTTGTACAACCACTACCATAGAAGGTGCCATGACTGGTGCAGTGTTCCTTGGCAAAACTTATTGTCTTAATAACATGATCTTCTCCTCATGACTCCGAAGTCTGGCTTGCATATCAGCAAGCACCCGCGACCAATTCTAAGGGACTGGCAGAGGGTTCTGACCCTGATTATCATCTATAGCCTTGATCTCAGCGTCGACTAGTTGAACTGATTGCCTTGGAGGCATAACTCTCCAAGTATATCTGCAATCAACGACTCGACTTATCATGCAATGATAACGAGTTTTAGAAGCCATCCCACAGTCCAACAACAACAATTAAGCAAATACATGCAACCACAGTGTTGCTAAGTGTTGACCGCGTTTTTGGCCAACGACGTGTGAACGTTAAAAACGATAAAACCTTCAAGAGAAAATAAACGACACAGACGATTTTATAGTGGTTCAGCCCAAATGTGTTGGCAATAGCCTAATCCACTTAGAGTTGTGATTATAGACCTGCACTCAAGATCAGATGAACCTGAGTCAACTGAGTTTCTTTAGTGCAGATTACAAGAATACAAGAATTCTCTCAAATATAAGCACTCTCTCTCTAGAAAATTCCGATCAAAAGTTCAAAAGTCCAAAAGTCCCCTTTATGATGCCATAAGCCTTGTATTTATTGGCTCAGGATCGTACAGATGATATCCCCCATAATTGGGATATTTTATTATTCTCATTATATTAAAATTACAATAATATTCAAAATATAACAATACACTAAATGTGTGGGATAAATTGAGAGATTCCCGCGTATGCCAAGACCGATTCTTGTTGAAGCCGTTTCTGGGAATCTTGACGTAGTCCTGCTCTATCTAGTCGATCCATATCACATTCAGTCTGGTCGGCCAAACCTTCAGTGGGCAGACACGCGCTTAGCTGGGCAGACATGCACTTGGCTAGACAGACAGGTCATTACTGGTCGGACATGGTCATGACTGGTCAGACATGGTCATGACTGGGCAGACAAGGTCATGCCTGGGCAGACAAGGTCATGCCCGGGCTGACAATCATATGACTGGTCGGACAAGGTCATGCCTGGTCGGTCATGACACTTAACTGACCAGTCAAAATTCTTCATTGGTCTACCGGGTCACTCCTAAGCCAGATCACTTTATCACAACTCTAAGGAGCCAATATATTTATTGACTATTAATGTGTCGTTTACGGACCATGCACTGCCACTTGTCACTTCTATTGCCACGTCATCGATCTCCAATTTTTGGGGATAACACTAAGCATTTGAATAACGCTAACATATAGTAGCAATGCTAATAATCATGCCTTTTTATGTACACATAACAGTCAAGGGCCAGGCCCTATCAGTTTATTTCATGCTTCCTATACGAACATGCAAATACAACGTATCTATTTCAGTTAAGCAATTAACATATATTCAGATCATTGGTTACCCAAGCATGAGTCGAGCTTTTCTTTAGCGACGAGCGTATATGCCCAGCCATTCTTCAAGAATCAATAAACCTTAGCAGCTCTGATACCAAGTTTTAACGCCCAACTAAACCAGGGTAGTTACACTATGTGTTTAAAATTGTGTTGGACTTGTTAAGTGAGTCATTTAGATTAAAACATGTAGTTAGGGTTATTTAAAATTTGGTATAAAGTTTTTGGTCAAACAATTGCTACTTTTCATTAAAAGATTTGGTATATACACGGAATTAAAAAAAAAGGGTTATAATGAATACAAGGGAAAAAAATAACATAATAGCCGAACTAAGAAGCAAAACACTAAACCCTAGATCTCCAAAAGAATTCTCGACCAGGCCCCATATGTACACACCACCCTCAAAGCTCTTCAACTCATTGTTGGTCTAGTTTCCCCTTGCCCTTACCTAAACCACGTAGCACCCGTGAGCCAGGCCCAGTAAGAAAACTCAATAAGCATACAAACAACCAACAGATGGAAATTACAAATAACTTGCTTAATAATTATAAACAACGTTCAACAATATTAAATTTATTTATGTGACCATAGGGTCGCCCAAGTGCGAGCTGCACTTACTTCGTTCAGACAAATATAGAGTCAAACAAGCGTAACTCATGCTCCAGTCTCTTTTTGAGCGGCCATAGGGTCGTACTAGTGCGTACTGTACTTCCAGGTATAAACAGACATACATTGCATACAAAACTCAATTATGTAAAGCATAGTTATTCCTACTCAAGCAAACATTTCAAAACAGAGTTATAGCCAGTTCAATCATAGGGGCTCAAGCCCTAATTTCAACAAGGGTGCAGTTTTCTTACCTCGAGGTCATGTGCGAATGACAATACGACCTCAAGTACTATCCCAATCCAAGCCTTGCAGTAATCTAGTCACAACATAAACATACTCTTATTAGGGATTGAATCTAAATCCCGAGGCTTACTCCGAACCCCAATTATAGGACTACTATTCCTAGATGTCGGAATGTTAGAAACGTCCTCTAATCCACCAAGAGGGCCCCCAAATGGATTCCCGAACTCTCGAGCCGTAATCCTAAAATCAGGTAAAAACCCAGTTTTCAGGCACCTAGCGCTCGTGCCAAAGACCATGAAACCCCAAATTGAAATCAAATACCATGGTTTCTGAGACACTAGCGCGGTCGGGCTAGGCCAGAAACACAAAATGAGCCTAGAAGTCAAGTGTTCTTCCCCAATTCTTAAGTCTGCGATTCCCCTGCATACCAAACCCAGAAAATCGACCCCAAGTAGACTTTCCAACAAGTTTTTAACCACAAAACAACTTATACATCCCAAACAACCTATTACCAACATAACCAACTCCCCAAAAGTGTACCAAAACTCATCGAAACTACAGCACACCAACAATTAACATGTTTGAGCTTAGAACTCAATCTTCCATCAACGAAATTCAAAAATCTTAAACCCAAATCACAAAAATCTAGCAGCATACTAAAGTTTAAAGCAACAAAACTTATTTCAAAACTCAGTACACCCAAATCCTAACTCTATGCACTTCAATTTTAGCTTAAAAATCTCAAACTCCAAAAATTCAAGAACACACCACGAAGCAAGAAAGAAACTCAAAGGATGGAAGCTTACCTCTAAATTTTGAATTCTCCTAGGTTGATGATGATCCTAGAAACCTCTAGTCCTAATTAAGAGTAGCAACTCACAAGAATTCCCGCACTAGATCACTTGGCCAAGCTTGGGTGCCCTTAGCCTTCAAACCTTATTCAAAAGGAAACCAAGAAAGATGGAGACAGAGATGTTTACGTGTATAAGCCAAGATGCTCAACTGCTGATTTAACTTTGCCTAGTCAAGTGGCAAAAATGACCAATTTTCCCTACTCTAACTTATCCACTAAACCAATTCATGGGCACTTTAGGAATATGCTAAAAGCTCCACTAAACCTCGAATTAACACCCTAAATTCCCACTTAAATCAATAACCCTCCAAATATTAATATTTCCTCCAATAGTTCCCAATCTACAAAAAATTACCAAAATACTCATTGGCTCACCCTGAGCCAGGTATAAATCCCCGTTGTCACTTTTTTGCCAAATTGGTCATAAGAATTGACTTAAGCCAAATATCGCAAATTTATCCACATAATAGTGTGGTGTCAATCACGTTACACATATAATTACAATTATACCCTCAACGGGTCAAAATTACAAAAATGCAATTTTTCACGAAAACGGGCCCACACTCACATTTAATACACATAAGCATGCATAAGTAGTCATATTATAAGACAACTCATATATTTCACATAATCACACCTAGAGCTATAAATGTGGGCGGCTCGGCCCACATTTTTCGTGCCTCCGAATAATTCGGGCCGGGCCGGGCCGGTCCATATTTGAAAGAGTAAGCCCAACACGGCCCATGGGCCCGACCCATGTCGTGCCGTGTCAGGCCTAAGTCGGGCTTGCCCACTTTTCTTATTTGGGCTGGCCCACTTTCCTTATTTGGGCCCAGTTTTAGGCCCATTTTATTATTGCCAAAAAATGTGAGGATGGGGAATCAAACCCTCCACCTCCTCTCTAACTATCAATGGACTCACCACCAATCCAAATACATTTATTTGTTTAAATTATAGTTTTAGATATTTTTATATACTTTTTAACAATACATTGCACAAAATTATATCAAAGATAATTATTAGAATTTGAATACCTAATAATAAATACTAAAATTTTTAACTCACAAATCTTAAAATAATTATAAAAATATAAAATTGAGAAAAATAATAGACTTTTATTATCATTTTAATTTATATATAATTGACAAATAAAAATTTATTATCATTATTAATGTCAAAATATCAGACTTTTTATTGTGTCGTGCTTTCGGGCTAGTTTGTTCGTGCTTTCGTATCATGCCTTCGGGCTTTTCGTGTCGTGCTGTGCTCAAGCCCATGTCATGCTGTGCCAATTTTCAATTCGTGTCGTGCCTGGCCGAAGCCCATATTTTTTTCGTGCCATGTCGTGCTCGTGCCTCTCGGGCTCGTGCCGTGCTAGAAAGCCCGGCCTGTATTTACAGCTCTAATCACACCTATATTCAATTAAATTCACTTATAAATCCAATTAGGCCATCCAAGCACGTTAATCTAGACACAAAGCCTTATTAGCAAATTTGAAACGTTACAAGAAGCTAGGTTGGATCCAAAAGACAATTAAAAAGTTTTTCATGAAAACTTTTCACTTACTTTTTTGTGGGAAAATTCCTATAATTTTTTCCTCGATTTTTTGGAATTTTCTCGACATATCAACATGATCAAGTATATCTCCAAGACTAAATCTTTTCCTACTTCCCTAATAGATATTTTCCCAGGAAATCGTTGATTTTTATAAGGAAAAAAAAGAAAAGTTTTCATGTGAAGATCAAGAACACAGAACTGTAAAATCTTCGAAAATGCATGAAAAACAGTGTAACGAGTAACAAGAAATCATGCAAGCACAAATAAATGTTCAAGAAACTTAATGTAGCGTCCCAAATTACCTAATAAGGCTTAATTAATGTTCTAGCATTTCAATGATGGAAATAGTAGGTAAAATAATTAAGGAATATGATTTAACATTTAATTAATATTCCTTAGTTATTTTTTTTTTGTAAAATAAGCATTTTATATTATTTACAAGACAATAATAATTTTTTTAAAAAACATTTTTCATCCTTTTTTTTTATTTTATTATATTAAATATAATTTTTTAAGATGTTAAATAATAATAAGAAAAACAATAAATTTTAAACTTTTTGCTGAAAAACTTAAAATATTTGTTCATATTAAAATGTAGCGCACCAATTTTTTTTTATTTAATTAATTTTGTGCTTTGTTTTATTTAATTGTTAAGTGTGATGAATTATTTTTGTATTATTATTATTTGAATTGTTTGGTAGAAATTGTGCGAATTTAAATGTTAATTTTTTTATTTAAAAATTGAATTAATTTGTGAATAAAGTAAGTTTTGATTGAATTTACCATAGTAATTGTGTGTGTGTGCATGTGCATGGTTACATGGTGTGCATGCAATATATTTTCTACACATTTTTATTTTCCTTTTATTAGGTTTATTTAATTTAATTAGAAAAAAAATAAAAAGAAGAGGAAAGGAAGAAAGGTGGACGGTAAGAGTGGGAAAGGAAGAAGAAGTTTTACCTTTTTAATCCTAAGTTAATTCCTTTTATTATTTGGAAATTTATAGTGATTGGTTTATGATAGGATCATGGGATAATTTAGGGCAAGGATTAAGGGATTGGGTTGGGGAAAGTTCTCATTCCCACTAGGGGAAACTAGGTTTTGGATAGGGTTATAAAATGAAGGAGGAAGGAAGGCTCTTGGTTCATTTGGGTGGCTGTCGAATTCTAGAGAGAGAAGGAGAAGGGATAACGTGAAGAAGGAGAGAAGGAGAGAAAGAAAGAGGAGGAGAAGAAAAAGGGCATTCCAAGTCTCTAAGGTATGGGTTCGGGTTATGATTTCTTTTCCTCCTCTTCTTGGTTCTAAGTTTAATGGAATCCATGGTAATGCTAGGTCCTAATCTCACAAGAGAATATGGAGTGTGGTCTAGGGTTTCGGCCTACAAGGATAAGAGTGATTTGGTTCCTTATGATGATATATATGGGATTTTGGCTTGTTTGGTCTAATGATTTGATGATGATGATGATAAGGTGTTGGAGGCTAGCAAACAAGAGGGTGACCATAGTTATTTTGGAGTTCTTTGATTTCTATCAAAGGAGGTAATGGAACCTCTATCCTTGAAATGATCCTTATTGTTGTTGTAATATTTTGATATATATATATATACTCATGGTGTGCGTGTATTGGATTGATTGTTGATGTATGGTGTTATGTCAATCTCTTGTTATGAATATTTGTTTTGATCTTAAAATCATGAGCATGGTGATATTGATGTTATGACACCTAGGGTTTTCCCTATGATTTGATGCTAAGTTTTGTTTGGCTTACAAGTTCTATGTAGAAGCACACAAGGGTTTTGGTTGTTTTTGGCTAGGAGAGTTTCGGTCTAGGGGTGATTGCTCAAGCATGCTTAGTTTCAACTATATGTGTTCATGCCAATGTAATTTTAGAAACATGATAGGTTTGTATGATTTTAAATGGGTTCCTTTAAATATGTTAATAGATGCATGCTAGGGCTTAAGTGTTGTCTTGATCTATTTTTTTCTCACACTTAATCTTGTAATTTTGTTAATTTAGAAGAAAATGTTATTTTCTAAAAGAAACAAGAAATTTTATAATTACTTCTAAACAATTACAAGTTTTGTTGTTTCTAAACAGTTTAAAATAATAATTTAAATATTATTTTATGAGAAATTTAATGGGGTTAAATGAATTAGTTTAATCAACTTTGAGATTTAAATAAATAATGGTACAAAGAATCTGTTGCCGATTTTTTTTTACTTGAAGAGGTTAGAAATGAGCATGTAGAAATTATCGTTTTAAACGTCACTTTTTAACAACGCTCCCACGTATGCATGTCGCATGCAAATGGACTTTTACGTTCAAATATATGCCTATTATTCAAACTTATAATTTTTACTTTGTAACCATGCATGGATAATAGGTAGAATTGGAAATATTCTTTTGTGAGTTTATGTGAAAAAAATGTGCATGTTTAGAATTTATGAACAATTTGCACCATGTGTGCATGGCCCATGCACACATGGGGTGTGCTGGGCATGGAAAATCTCATGTGCTTCTAAAGAGAACTATTTGATTGTGATTATAGGCTCGTTGTGAAGTTTTTCCCATTTTTGCTTTGCTCGGACCTAAGGTAAGGAAGTTAGATAGACTTTCTATGTTTATGCTATGAAATGGTAAGAATGGTTTGTTATGAGAATATTGATATGCTATGTATGATGAAGGACCATGAGGTTGAAGTATGGAATTCTATCTAGAGATGTTATGATGAATGTGTGTGCAATATGTTTTTCCTTTATGTTGTATGAAATGAATTTCATGTGTTTGTATGCTGTATGAAAAAGCAAATGGTTGTTAGCGTGCTGAACGCGACACAACAAAGGTGTTACTAAGGATATAAGATGTAACCCGAGTTACTAAGGTATGACGTAACTCATAAGGCAGACGCGCCGAGGTTATTCAAGGACCAGAGCCCCCTGTTTACCTCAAGATGTGACATGGACAATAGAGGGGCCACGTTCACAAAGAATATGATGATGATATTTGAATATGCTGATGATGTGTGAATATGATTATGATGATGATGATGATGATGATGATGTATGATGTATGGTGTATGATGATAATGTTTAAGTATGATGTATGATGATAACGCTTAAGTATGATGTATGAAATGTATGGAATGATGTAGTTATGAGCTTTACGAAATGATTATGTTCTTATTGTGTTTTTCTTTGTATGTTGTTTGTACTTCCTTACCGAGCTTCTAGCTCACCCCTTTACTTTCCCCCTTTCAGGTAATAAATAGGGTTTGTCTTTGGCACGTGCTGTGATGTGAGGAGTTCCAATGTCAGATTGTGTATGGCGTGGGGGTATCCTATGGACGAATAAACGATCAACTTAAACGCCGAATTTTAAAGAACAATGTTATGGACTTAAATTTTAAAACTATTAGTGGGACTTAAACTTTATTTATTTTAAACATTGCATAAGTACTCTTATTTTTATTTTAAACTATTTGTCCCAACTTGCATGTTTTATCAAGGTCCCACTGGATTTTCATATGTTAAGTGGTTTTCTTCAATAATTTTACGAGTATGGAGATGTTTTGCAAAGTAGAAGTTTAGGGCGTTTTACAAATGGTATCAAAGATGGTCGTCCATATTTCCAAGGACCCTCCCCATACACGCTAAAAACCTGAAAATCTCACCTCACCGCGTTGTAAGTATTTGTTCTATGTTATAGTTTTCTTTCTGCTTTTAAATTTTGTAGTTTTATAATTGTGGTATAGTAAGATACCTCCTATTATTAAAATCACTAAGAAACAATTGTTTAAGGAGATCTGTGCGACACCTAAGGTCCAACTTGACGAGGATCCCTACGATTGGAGGATTGCTGTGCTAAAAACGACGGTGGTGGTTTGCGATCATATTCAAGGAATTATGAACAAAAAAGGGGCGTTGCTATGGCCCATAGAGCAATACTAGGTGTTAAGGGAAGCGCTATAAATATATCCCGAGGCCCTTCTCCAGTTGGCCATGTCATTGCATGACGTCATTCAGGACGACATGTACTTTAGCATGATCGAATATGTGATCTATGACCTCATGGATATCTACGATTTTAGTCGTTTGGAGTCGGTTATGGTAAAGACAGATGACAGAGAGATGGATGAGCTATATGAGACGGTGCACGATTTGGAAGGAGATATGGCATGTCAAGAGGTAGTGCATGCCATACCACAAGTAAGCGCTAGGATGAGGGCATTGGAGAGCACACTTGAAAACTTCCACATTTCAGAGGACGTCTTCGACTACAGCTCAGGGAACAAGTCCACAGTTGAGGACTAGAGTCCATCACGTAGATCCTTCAATGAAATGTTAACGAATAAGATGAGACTTTTAAAGAACCCTAAGGACTTATGTTTTTGGTTATTAAACACTTTATGAGTTGTTTGAATTTTGGAACAATTTTTTTAACACACTATGAATGTTTTGGTTTAATAATTTCCTCTTGCAAACTCTAAATTGTGTGGATGTGGAATGCATGATAATTTTCATGAATATCTATCAAACCATTATGTGATTATCCTCCCTTAGGATTTTCTTTTGGTGCCTTAGAATCTCATCATGTCAACAAGAGGAGGAGGAGGCAAAGGAAGAGGAGGAGGCTGAGGAAAGGGTGCCTTCACAAGATCTAGGGCCATGACAACTCTTGATGTAGGAATGCCATCAGTCCAACCAGCAGCCCTAGCTGCACCAACTATGGATCTAGCCGCAGAAGTAGAAAGGTTGAGGAAGCAATTAAGGCTGAGAGATGAGGAGTAGGCTCATGCCAGGAAAGTGCCCCAAGTGCCTCAAGTACCAGTGGCGCAGCCTAAGCCGCCAATACATCCCCCTGAACCACTGCCCGTGTCTTATGGATTTGAGCCGGTTTATGAGCGTTTCAGAAAGCAAGCCCAACCTACCTTTAAAGGGAAAGCTTATCCCATGGTGGCAGAGGATTGGTTGAGATCAGTTGAGGCCTTCTTCGATCATATGGAGTTGAATGATCACCCGAGAATTTCATGTGCAACCCACTCACTCAAGTTGGATGCAAGGATATGGTGGGATGTGGTTAAACAGACTCGTGACCTGAATACCATGACTTGGGCAGATTTTGTTCAGGAATTTAACAAGAAGTATTAAAGTGCGGTCGTATTAGCAACCAAAGTAGACAAGTTTGTGACTTTGGCTCAGGGAAACCTATCTGTCACTGACTATGCATAGAAGTTCGATAGGTTGGCTAAATTTGCTCCTGAAGTTATACCAACTGAAGCTCTGGGAGTCCAAAGGTTCATAAGAGGACTCAAGCATATGATTGTTAGGGACATCAAGATGACCAGTGCTGAGGTGGTCAAGTATGCTGAAGTACTAGATAAGGCACTTAAAGCATAATACTTGGAGGATTAGATATGGAAGGACAATGTTGCCAGAAGGAATGCCTACCAAAACAAGGGATTCAATGAGGGAAATAAGAGGAAAGCTAATGAAGGGCAGAATAGTGGCACCGACAAGGGACCTAGACCCCCAGCCAAAAATAACAGTAGTCACAACACTCATAACCACCATAACAACCACAATAGTCAATTTAATGATCGAAATTGTGGTAATCACCAAAGCAACAAAGTAGAACACCCCAACTGTCCTAAATGCTCGAAATGACATATGGGAGAATGTCAGGCCGGCACCAACAAATGTTTCAAGTGTGGTCAGGAAGTACATCTGAGAAAGTATTGCCCATAATGGAAGACGAGATAGAATAGTAACACCAACCTAGTGGCAGCATGGGTTTTTGCCTTAACCCAGAATGAAGCAGCCAACAGTAACACCGTAGTCACAGGTCAGCTCCCTATTTCTAGTATGATGTGTAGAGAACTTATTGATTCTGGAGTGACTCACTCTTATATTTCCATGAATATGATTGATAAGTTGGGTATGCCTTATAAACTGTTTGAACATAGTTTTAGTATAATGTTACCGTTAGGAGACATGATGTTGTCCACTAGGTGGTTACAGTCAGCACCTGTAATGATAGAGGGCAGGGAGTGCCCGACAGATCTTATAGAGCTAAATATACCAGACTATGATGCCATAATTTGCATGGATTGGTTATCCAAACATGGAGCGAAGATTGACTGTCAGAAAAAAGACCATGGAGTTCAGACCAGAATAAGGAGAACTTTTTTCTTTTAAGGGAGAGGTAGCGGGTTTTCGTACACCCATAATATTGGCACTAGAAGCATGAAATATGATGTAGCATGGATGTTCGGCATTTCTGGCTAGTGTGGTGGATAAACCCAAGGAGACAGAGTTGAAACTAGAGAATTTGCACACCGTCTGTGAGTTTCTAGAAATGTTTCTCGAGGAATTACTAGGATTACCCCTGGATAGAGAAATCAAATTTGTGATCGAACTTGCACCAGAAACATTACCAATCTCTAAAGTACCCTATCGAATGGCACCTGCAGAGTTGAAGGAACTCAAGAGCCAGCTACATGAATTGTTGGATAAGGGGTTCATAAGACCTAGTCATTCTCCATGGGGGGCACCAGTCCTATTTGTGAAAAAGAAGGATGGGAGCCTGAGGATGTGCATCGATTACCGAGAACTCAATAAGTCACCATTAAGAACAAATATCCTTTGCCTAGGATAGATGAAAGTTTTGATCAACTGCAGTAGGAAGCAATATTCTCAAAGATTGATTTGCGATTCGAGTATCATCAGTTGAAAGTAAAGGAGGGAGACATTCCTAAGACGACTTTTAGAACTCGCTATGGGAACTATGTGTTCCTAGTGATGTCTTTTGGACTCACTAATGCCCTAGCAACATTCATGGACATGATGAACAAGGTATTTAAGGACTGTTTGGACAAGTTTGTAGCAGTGCTTATAGACGATATCCTTATCTTCTCGAAGACCAAGGATGAGCATTTGAGGTTTACCCTAAAAAGACTACGAGAACATCAACTATACACTAAGTTCTCTAAGTGTGAGTTTTGGCTGGAACAAGTAACTTTCCTAGGACACACAATGTCCAAGAATGGGATATTAAAGAATCCGTCAAATATCAAGGCAATTAGAGACTTGTCCTAGCCAAAGAATGCCTCAGAGGTTCGAAGCTTCTTAGGGTTAGCCGGTTATTATCGGAAGTTTGTCGAGGGTTTTTCAAAGATTGCCACACCCTTGACCAACTTGACCCACAAACATCAGAAGTTTGCATGGACCGAGAAACTTGAAGAAAGCTTTCAGACCATGAAGGATAAGTTGATCTCTATCCCTATCCTTTGTGTTCCCACAGAGGGTGGGAAGTTTGTGGTGTATTGTGACGCATTGAAGAACAGATTAGGGTGTGTGTTGATGCTAGATGGGAATGTAGTAGCTTATGCTTCCAGGCAACTCAAGGACTATGACCAATGGTATCTGTTGTGCCCTAATTTTAGCCCGAGTTCATTCACTCAGTTCGGGTATAACTGGAAAATAAATATATGGAGAAATAACCAAGAGAATTATCCACGTAGACAACTCTAGTTTCATGTGGACATGTGTGGTATTAGGCATCTTGGGTTTAACTCGAGCAACATACATGAAGGTTGGGAAGCGCGAGATCATAATATTCAAACGTGTGGTCGAAGTACGTGCTTGGAGGAGATATTCAGCTCGTGGTAATTCTAATAAATTGCACATCCACGGATCCCTAGAGACTCGGGTCCTTTTATACATTTATTTATGACCAGGCTGTCATATTTAATGTCCTAGATATTAGGAGAACATTTACTTTATGATCAAATCATATCCCATTATAAATGGGAAATATATGTATTAAATGTAATAAATATGTATATGCGTGATTGACTCACGCGGTTACCCAAACCTGTCTATGGAATTCCCTTATAAATACTAGGAATGTAGGACAGGGAAATGGACCATTATTCTGTAATATTGAAACTCTGCCAAAATAGAGAGAGAAACAACAATAATATAGACTCGTGGA
This sequence comes from Humulus lupulus, assembly GCF_963169125.1. Taxonomy (NCBI): domain Eukaryota; kingdom Viridiplantae; phylum Streptophyta; class Magnoliopsida; order Rosales; family Cannabaceae; genus Humulus; species Humulus lupulus. Next base: position 182,312,592 of record NC_084796.1, read on the forward strand.
CTAGGTGGATTTTAACCACTGAACCACGTAAAAGATTTTTTTTCTTCTGAATTCATTTCATTTTTCATTACGGTTTATTACTAAGAACTCTTCAACCTTATTATTTCTTAATACACTGTTGGCGAAAAACCGCGTCAACAGTTTGGTGCTTTCATTGAGAGGGAAATTAGTGCTTCATCGAAATCCCAATCGAATCTCGTCATGGTACTCACTCGCTTAATGCATGACAATGAGATAGAACAGCCTGGTGGGCAGGAGGCTCATCATACCGCTGTTCCAAACGAGCATGGCCTTGAAGTCTAGCAACGTCCGGGAAAACAACTAGCGGGTCATGGCGACGCTGGGAGTTCGGGGTCATTACCACCGAATCCAAACCCAAAATACTTAACTCCCGTTGAGATGGAAAATATGCAGTTAGGAAGCCATCTCACTAAGGGAAACAAGCAAATTGAGGAGGGTTTGGCTCGATTACTCCTTCTTGCAATCGATGTTAATATCAGAAAGAGGCAAAGTGGGTCTCACAAGTCCCACAGGAATAACCGATCCAAACCATGTCATTTAGTCATAACCGCCACCCTAAGTTCTGTGCCTAAAGGGAAAGACCGCCAGAATGCTCATCCCAGTGGCCCTCATAGGGGTCATCAACATATTAGTCGATAGATTAGAACCGCAACCCCAAGTTTGGTGCCTCCTTCATAAGCACCTAGGAATGCCCATGGAAACCCACGAGGAGGGGCTGGGACAGACTCACAGAGACAGAATGTTCCAGCAAACCCTCCTACGTCACGATCGGATTGTCAGGCGCAGAGAGCTAGAAATAATGGGGCAGAACAAAGGCAGGCTAGTCTAGTTTGCCCTAATGGGACAAGGATTGCCTCGCCAATAAGGCATCCCCCGTCACCTATAAGACATCCGACGCCACCTCATCCTACATGGGACATTCCAGCTTATGGAGATAGCATGAGAAATCCTCCTCCATCTGCTAATACCTATGTTCCACAGACACGTGCTAAAATCCTAGATCCTCGGCCCCAACTGTGAGCTATAAGCTTCGCAATCAGGAGTTACTGGACCAAAAGTCATCGAAATGGTAGGTCTGAGGGCGATATGAGAAATCAACTGAGTTTGGCACAAAGCCCTTGGTACGAATCACAACCCGATTTGCGTGATCATCTGAATTCACAGAGGAGAAATCTAGCTCGGAATGAAGATGTTAGTTATACTCGACAAGAGGGAGGTCCTTCTATAGTACGTGATAATGGGAATGCCCCACCAAACTAAGCTCGAGCTTGTAGGGACAATAACCCACCAAACGTGTACGATAGAATGGGGGCTATTAACCTAGGGACTAGAGACAAAACCCTCGAGAGGCTAGCTCTGATGGAAGAGAAAATGAAGAGGCTTTTATTTGGAAAAGATAAAGATGATTGCGACTCAGAGGATGAGCTCGAGCCTTTCGCTCCAAATATCGCGGCGACCACATATCCAATAGGCTTCAGAATGCCACACTTGTCAAAGTTTGATGGAGATGGAGATCCGTCAGACTACCTCAGGATGTTTAATACCATGATGATGGCCCACAATGTCAGAGTCAATCTAAGGTGCATTTTATTCCTTTCAACTTTGATCGAGCCAGACAGACAGTGGTTTAAGCAATACAAGAGGCATTCTATAAGTTTGTGGAAAAAGTTTTCTTCTAACTTCAAAAAAGCATTCCGGGCTTCCCAGACAGCTCAGGTTAAGGCTGATTCGTTAGCCAATGTAAAGCAGTAACCTAGCGAAACGTTGAAGGCATATCTAAGTAGATTTTCCAATGTCGCTGCACGAGCTAAGGATGTCGATGAAAACTCTAAGCTCATGGGAATGAGGACGGGAATCCTCGTTGGGGGCGACCTGTGGCAAGAATTATCGAGAAAAGGAGTTAATAGTGTGGACGAATTTTTGGCACGAGCTCAAAGATGAATTAACTTGGAAGAGGCGCGAGCTTCCGTCACAGGAACCAACTAGATCCCTGTCCAGCTCGTTGGAGCAGTAATGGACATTGCAGTTACGACTCAAACTGTTACCCAGAATAACCAAGGGGGAAGTAATAAAAGGAAGGGAAATGGTGAGGGCGACCAGAGTGGAACGAAGAAAAATAAGTCTGGGGAGAAATTCAAGCCTATTTATGCCACTTAAACCAACCTCAGGGATATTAGGGAGCACATTTTCCTGGAAAATTCTACTCGCCTTCCATGGAATAAGCCAGAACCATTGAAAAATCAAAGAGCGAAGAGGGATCCTTCGATGTTCTACCGATTTCATATTGATATTGGTCATAACACTGATGATTGTCGACAGCTAAAGGATGAGATCAAAACTCTTATTAGAGCGGGTCCTTTGGCCAGTACGCTCGAAATTGGGTGGTCCCTAATCAGCCCGTTGGACCAAACCCTCCGCCAGCCCCTGAAGCTCCAGTAAGTCAAACTAGAGCTCAAGCTTATTAGGACAATCCTCCTCCGATAATAGGGGGAGATATTTCGGGAGGACCTCATCTGGTAGGCACGAGCAGAGGGGCCCAGAAGAGGTACATTAATGAACTGAAATCCCATAACAGAGTGGAGTTCGTCCCAGAAAAATAGTTATTGAAACAACAGTGATTGGAAAAACAACCAATCATTTTTACAGAAGAGGATGCTAGCCACGTCTAGTTCCCACATAATGATCCCTTGGTCATAACCGTTCAGCTCGCCAACCGGAGGGTTCGGAGGACACTAGTAGATAACAAGAGTTATGTGAATCTACTTTTTAGGTCCACCTTGGAAAAAATGGGGTTGTCTGTAATAGAATTGAAGGAGACCTCAATGACTCTGTACTGATTTTCTGGTGAAGGGTCAGTAGCCATCGGGACGATCGAATTAGTGGTAACATTGGGAGAAGGCTCACGAATTGTCTCCATGTTACTTGAGTTCGTGGTAATCGACTGTCCAGCCGCATACAATGCGATTTTGGGCTGACCTGCGTTGATGGCATTTGAAGCCATAACCTCTATTTGCCACCTAGCAATAAAATTCCCCTCAGCTGTGGGAATATGCACTGTCAGAGGTGATCAGTTCGCTGCCAGAGAATGCTATAGCATTTCTATGAAGGGAAAATCACAACCCGGGCAGAAAGCTATGGTTATAAATGATGGAGGCGAGGAGTCCTGGGAAGTAGAAGATACTTGTGGGACGGAAGAACCTCAGCAAAAAGAGGACAGTAACGATGCCCAACATGATGACATTGACCCACGAATAGGTGAAGACAGGTCAGAGCTCCAGGCTATAGAGGAGCTCAAGGAGGTAAACATTGACCCCAATGAAGCTTCAAGAGTCATAAGGACTGGGAAGAATCTAAATGATAAAAGGAAGAAAGACCTGATCAAGTTCTTACAAGAGAATCTGGACGTTTTCGCCTGGTCACATGAAGACATGGTGGGAATAAGCCCGAGTGTAATCATGCACACTCTAAATTTGGACAAGAACGTGCCTGCAAAGTCCCAAAAATGGAGACGCTTCAGAACAGTCCAAGCTGAAGCTCTTGAGGAAGAAGTAGCTCGACTATTAAAGTGCAGGTTTATTCGTGAAGCAAAATACCCGATCTGGGTTGCCAATCCCGTGCTGGTCCCAAAGCCAAACGAGAAATGGAGGACCTGCATTGACTTCTCCAACCTGAACAAAGCTTGTCCCAAAGATTGCTTTCCACTACCAAGGATTGATCAGTTGGTAGCCACGGCAGGTCACGAGCTCATGTCCTTCATGGATGCGTGTTCTGGATATAACCAAATTGCGATGAATCCTGCGGACCAGGAACATACTAGCTTCATTACCCCAAATAACGTATATTGTTATAAATTCATGCCCTTCGGGCTGAAGAATACCGGAGCTACATATCAACGCTTAGTCAACAAAATGTTCGCTAATCAGATCGGAAGAAATATGGAAGTGTATGTCGATTATATTCTTGTTAAATCCAAGACTGCCGATAACCATGTATTCGATTTGAAAGAATGTTTTGAAATCTTAAGGAGGTATGGCATGAAGCTGAATCCTTAGAAGTGCACATTCGGAGTGGTGTTAGGAAAATTTCTTGGTTTCATAGTCAACACGAGGGGAATAGAGGAAAATCTAGAGAAAATCAGGACGTTGGTAGAAATGCCCTCACCTAGGTCGCGTAAAGAAGTTCAAAGCCTAACTGGAAAGGTGGCAGCTTTGAATCGTTTTATTTCAAAATCAACTGACAAATGCTTACCATTTTACAACTTGCTCAGGGGAAACAAGAAATTTGAATGGATTGAGGAGTGCGAACACTACAAGAAAAAACAGTATTCATAACACTTAAAAAGTGCTATCTGGGACTATTGATAGCACTTCTGAAAATGCTAACGTAGCCCATGTTATTAAAAGTCCAGTCTTTTCTATAACATTTTTTGAATGTTATGTTCGGTGTTATCTTAAACTATTCAATAACACATTTTTAGGTGCTATAATATTCAAATAATAACATTTAGATAGAGTTTTTGATTATAAATTTGAAGTTTAATCTTGTATTTTTTTCATAACACTTTTCAACTGTTACATTTGATTATTTTGATAACATTTTTAGTTTGTTATATTATATAAACCATAACGATATTTTACGCTTATAATATGCTTTTAAATCATAACATATAGTAATAAAATTTTAAATTTTATTTTGATAAGTATACTTATATGGTTTTTTTTTAATTAAAAGATTTTCATTATTGTATTTTGATAAAAATATTCAAAATTAATCATATAATGTAATTCTCAATAGATTGATAAACCATAAGTATTACATTAAACAATAACTAATTCAAACCATGAATGTGTCTACTTCATGAGATCTTAGTTCTAACTTAAGTTTGAAAGCATAACATAATAAAGTTTTATAATCTTGAACAATTTTTACTTCAAAAATGAAAAATAGAAACATTACAAGATACACAAAAGTAAACCATGCGTGAAACTTGCTCCATCCTTCAATTCATCATCATTTGTGCACTTGTCTTTGTTGCGAGTCCATTTGTTTAGCTACAACAAAATTTAAATAAGTAATGCTTCAACTTAAAGTTATAGTAAACTAAAAGAGTACATAAAAAACGTTAATTACCTAATTATAACTTTATCAGCTGGCCATGCAATTATACTACCTACAACATCTTTTATAGTAGACATAATTGTTGAAGGCCTCCACATAAATGCATCATTCTTTCTCACAAGATCTATCCCCACTTTCATAGCATTAGGCCCAAGAGGAACATGGTGAACCTCATCCTTTGGGTCACTTGAGATAAAATAACCTTCTGCAATAATTTCTCCAGATCCAATCCAATCTAATATTTTGCATTTTGAGCCAAATGTGTGGTTCTTGACACTCTAACAATATATCAATATAACAAATTCAACAGCAGTAAATGATTTTATATTGAATATTATATGTTTTAGATTTTATCATTTTCATATAATTAGTATCATAATTACCTGAGTGGAATGAACATGAGAATTTGATTGAACATTGACATTTGATTGCTCCTCGCTCTGAGAAGATGTATTCTATTTACAAGTAAGATAGAAAGACATGAATTCAACATCAAAATTAAAAAAAATACAAAAGTAAAGACTAACCAAAAAATTAAACATGAATCTTAGTTATTATTGCAATTCAGCCACATGAAAATATAGTTTCAGCATCAAAATACTTACTTGATTTTTCATTAAAGAAACAATGAGTTGCTCCATGTGTTGCATTTTGTCGTTCAAATTTTTGCATTGACATTCTATCTTTATCAAATGGTCATCTCTTTCTGACACAATTTGCAACTTTGACCGAGTAACTCCTCTTCCGAAAGCTCTCAAGTATGAATTTTTTTCAGGACCAAGGACTTTTGTGAGGATGTCTTCATTAACACTTGTAGTTGAAGACGTAGCAGGATCTTTCTTATATTCTTCAACCAAATCCTTCAAAAATAAATAGTATCAATAAATGTATTCAAACAAATGAGTAAGTTAAAACTAAAGTCACATGATTTTGAAAGGGCAAGGTGTATACAAAAGCTTCAGCCACTTCTGAATTTACTGGTTCGCCATTTTTCTTCTTATGTGCTTTGGTCCAAACATCAACTCTAGAAGGTGGTGTATTGGTTTCACTATGGTTCATCTATCAAAATAAGAAAATAAATTAAAAAAATATCTAAACTAAATTCTATAATAAAACAACTGTAAATATGTTTGGCTTTACCAACTCATCAATCAATCTTGCATAACCTTTGCGACTACAAGTGTGGGGTAGTTGCTTTGTCCGTATTTTTTTGAATTTCTCGCTTGTAGCCTAAGAATATAAAGTTAATAGAGACATTAAACTATAAATTTTAATCATAAATATATTTGGTTATAAGATGTTAAGAATAAAATACCTTAAACTCAGCACTATTTTTTTCCTTAACAAAACTTTTCCACTCATTCATAGATTTAATATTATCAGGCTTTAGTTTCAATCTTGCTTCTTCATTTGGTGCATTTGTTATTTTAGTAACTAGCCTTGATTTCGAAGCTCTCCAAAGATCTGCCATACTTTTGAATATATAGGTCTTTTGCCAATCTTTGTCAACCTTATATCTTGCCTAGTAAAATTAATAATAGGTTAGTATTAATGTAAATGAATTTCAACAAATTTCATGTTCAATGCATAAAACCTGAGTATATATACCTGAATAGATTTCCATAAGACCTCTTTCATTCCTAGAGGAATCTTCCTCCAATCTTTTATTGTTACTGGTACAATTTCTCTAACAAGTGCACCCAAAAATGAAGACAAAGATATTGATGTTGCACCTATTGGTTGTCCCTTTGAGTTAAACTTAACTTCCAAACGACCATCACTGTCTATTGCAATAGACTTCATTTTACTAGGGCCTCTAGTTCTCTTTTGGGTAATAGGTGCAACAACTTCTTCAGGTAGTTCTTGTTCGTCAGGCAAGTTTTCAACAATTGTTTCATTTGGGTTTTCTGGGATTTGTAGGCGTTGTGATTTTGTTGTGGCTGTTGGTGAGATGGCATGGTCATTTGAAGGACTAATTTCTACTTGAACCACTCTTTTAATAGATCCCCTAGTGGCTGTCTTTGAAGCTAAGAATGGAGAAATTAGGTCATTAGTAGGTGGTCTCACTATTTTTTCAAGAGAGTCTATTGGTTGTTCAACCTCAAATAGATTTTTAAGAGATCTCCTTGTCACAGGGGAGATGGGTACTTCTTCTTCATCAGAAGAGTCATTTCTTACAATCATTCTACGTGTATTTTTCTTTGGAGACACATCCTTAGTATATCTCTCTTCAACATCCTTATCCATTTCCAAATTTAGTCTAAAGCTCTTCCTCTTTTCATTGAGGAGTTTAACTAATTTTCCTATAGGTATGTGTTTTGGCCTCTTTCCTTTTGTAGATGGAGGTGACATATCTTGTACTTGGCAAACTCTTTGACTAGTTTCTGATCAACCGTTTCTATAATTAGTAAGATTTTTGATGAGTTGCAAAAATCATATATAACAACATATTATCAATTATCACAAAAAAAACATATAATAAAAGTCAGAAAGAAAGAAATAAATAGTCATTCTTGGCATCAAAGACATGTTTTCAAGAGTTCTTCGCTAAAAATACACAAATAAGAAACAACAAATTAATGAGCTAAAGTATAAACTGAAATTTCCATTGATTATAACTTTGAATGTCAAGTGCAACATCTTCTAAAATTTACAAAAAACACAACAATAATCAAACTAATATACCCTCACAATCATCTCTAACATATTGTTCATCTTCCACTACATTATACAACCTAGATTCAGTAACTTCAGACATTACAGGCATGAATTCTTGCTCATCATAATTTTCCATGTCATAAAAACCTCTAGGGGGTGCCCTAATCACCACATACCAATTGGAAGAATCATGTTCTCTTGAGTAGAAGACTTGTTTAGCTTGTGAGGCTAAAATAAAAGGGTCTCTACCAACAGACCATTGACTTTGGTGTAGATTAACTAAAGTAAGACTATCCTCCACCCTAACACCGTTAGGGACATTTGCCCAATCACATTTGAAAATTGGAATCTAAACTATATAGTAATCTAACAAGATTATCTCCCTTATAACCCCATAGTATGAAACTAAATTAGGAACTTGAGATACATCTTTGGCACTAGATCTACACATAGTTGTAGCTTCAATTGAGACACCACTATTCTGTGTGAACTTCTCAATGTCATGTACATGGAATCTTTGACCATTGATAATATATCCAGTGTAAGAAGCAGCATGTTTTCTGGGTCCATATGCTAGCCATTTCAACAAATCAATTTCATCACAAGTTGAGGAATGCATAGGAACCTATACAAATAATAGTATGACATTGTTAATTTTCTTAATGATATTTAAAACAACTGATATGAACCAGTTAGTTTGCATTAATTTACCTTTTCCTTCATCCATGTTGAAAAAGTTTGTATATGTTTCTTCCAAAGTAATCCACTATTTCTCTCATATATTTTGTTTGTTTTTTTCAACTCCTCTAAGTGAATCCTAATTTATAGGACCAATGAGTTAGTATTACTACATTTTTAATAAAAAAAAAAATTTCTAATATCAGACACTTACTCTAGAAAAGGCTCCACAACAGATGTATTTAACAGAATGTATCGATGTGCAATTTCTAACAACTCATCTGTCAATATAATTTCTTTCCTCCTAGAAATTGGACGACCTTCAAGTATCACATCATTTGACCACTCTTCATTTCGACCTTCTTTTGTGTTTAGTTCAATTGAATGGTCAGTGAATTCATTACAAAAGCTCACACACTCATCTGCAAGATAACACTCTGCAATACAACCTTCAGGCCTTGCTCGATTTCTGACATAATCTTTCAATATCTTCATGCGTCTATTAATCACACAATTGCTCATCATTAATAGAATGTTCACATAAACTAATAAGAATAAACAAAACAATTAAGTCTTAGTGATTCACCTCTCAAATGGATACATCCATCGAAATTGGACTGGTCCACATAGTCGTGCTTCTCGTCCGATATGAACCACTAAGTGAATCATGACATCAAAAAATGATGGTGGTAAGAATCTCTCTAGTAAGCATAAAGTTTCAATAACATCATTTTCTAATGTCATTATGCTTTCTCTATCAAGAACACGTTGACATATTCGATTAAAGAACGTGCATAATCTTATTATAGCATCTCTTGGACCCAATGGCATCAATCCTTTTATAGCCACTGGTAGTAATTGTTGCATCAAAATGTGGCAATCGTGTGACTTAAGGCCCATGAGCTTGCATTGTTCCATTGAAACACAATTTCGAATATTTGAACTATATCCATCAGGTACTTTCAATGAGAACAACCTTTTACAAAATAATTCTTTCTCAAGCTTTGATAGTGTGTGTAAAGCTGCAGGAAGATAGGTTCTAGTCCCCTTCTCTTGTGGGTGTAATGCACTCCTAATACCCATATGTTGCAAATCCAAGCGAGCTTTTAGTCCATCTTTACTTTTTCCAGCAACATCTAGCAATGTATTACAGATGCTTTCACAAACATTTTTCTCTATGTGCATCACATCCAAATTGTGACGAACATACAATTCCTAAAAAAATTGCAAAAGAAATAACTAATGAAATTCCTCCAAAAACAATAATTTACACAAAAATTTTTTAGAGTAGTAAGAATGTGCTAACCTTCCAATAAGGTAACTGAAAAAATATGGATCGTTTTTTCCACATTTCTTTTGAATCATTTTCTTTCCTTTTCTTTGAAGTGGATTTTCCCCAAACATTCACAAAATCTTTAAGGTGTTCAGCAATTGTAGTCCCATTCATGATTCTTTGGGGATTTCCATGCTCAACTTTTCCATCAAACCAACTTCTTTTACTCTGAAATGGATGGTCTTCTTTAAGAAATTTCCGATGACCTCGATATGAAAACTTCCCACTATGTTTTAGCCACTCTGAATGAGTACCATAACCACATAGGGGACAACTAAAACATCCCTTATTTTTACAACCAGCAAGGTTCCCGTATGCTGGAAAATCTTGGATTGTCCACATCAAAATAGCCCGCAACTTGAAATTTGTATTGTCCAATGCATCATGAGCATCAACACCCTCATTCCATAATAATTTCAAGTCCTCTATGAGGGGTTCTAAGTATATATCAATATCATTCCCAGGTTGTTTAGGTCCTGGAATTAACATTGATAATAAAATATTCTCCTGTTTCATGCACAACCATGGGGGTAAGTTGTACATGACCAACAAAACAGGCCAAACACTATACTTAGAACTTAAATTACTAAATGGGTTAAATCCATCTATGGAAAGGCCAAGTCTAATATTTCTCTCTTCATTTGAAAATGATGGCCATTTATCATTGACTAGCTCCCATGCTGCTGAATCCACTGGGTGACGCATTTTTCCATCGCAACTTTTATTGTTGTGATGCCATCTTAATTCCTTTGAAATTATTTTAGACATGAACATCCGTTTCAACCTAGGGATTATAGGAAAGTACCTCAAAACTTTTTCTGGGACACCATGTCGAACCTTTTTAGTCAGCTTATCTGACATCCAACATGAAGTTCCACATGTTGGACATTCTTGCAAGTTTTCTTTATCTTTTCTAAACAAACAACAATCATTAACACACGCATGAATCTTTTCATATCCTAAATCAAATAATTGAAGAAATTTTCGAACCTCATACATAGACTTGGGGATCATATTATCTAAAGGAAACATATCATTCAAAAGTCTTAACAATTCATCAAAACTTTTGTCAGACCATCCATTGGTAGTTTTAACCTTATACAATGCAACAATTGATGATAACTTAGTATATTTAGTGCATTGTGGATATAATGGAGTGTCTGCATCTTCTATTTTTTTTCCATAAAAGTGTCATCATGACCTTCTAGATGACTTTCAAAATCACAACCATCAATATTTGTAGCCCTAAACAAGTTGTAAGAATCAAATGTTTCCATTGTCTCTACATCATCATCTCTTGATAATTCTTCCCCATGATGAAACCAGATTTTGTATGTTGGATCAATCCCATAAATGACTAAGTGTTCATACAAAATGTTAATACATTGGTGACTTAAGTTTCGACAAACTTTGCATGGACACAATAACTTTTCTGGATAACCAGCTAGCTTTTCTGACATTTCTACAAAATTCTTAGCGCCTTCTCTATACTCATCCGAGGCTCTACAATTCAAAGACAAGTTCATATTTATAATATATTAGTAAAAAATACAGTAAGTTACTAATTTTACTAAGCTAGCACTAATTAAATCCCTAATTCTTATTACCTATTGAAGCGTAGCCAGTTTTTATCCAACATGATCACCAATTTAGTTGTCCTGTTCTAACCAACAAAAAGCAAAATTTTGATAAGTCTATGTAATGGTAAATACAAAATTGTATCAACCAAAATATACTATATGATTTGATTTTTAAAATTACTTGATTTTGAGTTCAGAAATGAATTTAAGCTGTTTATTTAGTCTTATTGCTAAACTTGAGATAATTCTGGCATTTCCAATCCTCATCTCAAAGAAATATTATATATATTTATATATATATAAAGAGTATTGTCAGTTCAAGAATTTGATATCTATTTCAATATGGTAGTTTGAGGGAGCTTCTGATGAGGGAAATAAAGGAGTTAGTATATGGGATACATTTACAAAACAACCAGGTGAGAAGTTCAAAAGCCTCGAAAGTGTCAACTGTAATTGTAGTCATGCATATTCTTATCATTGATTGAACCTAATAAAAAAGCACTCATTGCAATTCTTATCTGTTGCTTACTTTTGTTATAATAATAACAATAATACACTGTTCTTTTCTTCTTTAAATATAACGCCATTCAGATTTTAGATCATATATGCTAATTCGATATAGAAAACCATTGAGCTATCCAGCCATGCATGCACTTTTGGTAGTTTCTAGAGGACATTTTGGCATTAGTGTTATTCACGTGTCTTATATTTTATAAAGATACACTATGACTATGTATGTTTTGTATTCAGAAAACACAAGAGGAAAGAAAAAAAAAACAGAGGCAGAATAATAAAAAGTTGTTTGATTGGTAGCCGAAAAAGTGGAAGAAAAAAGTTAAAGGGGTGTTGTTTGTTTTTTGGTTCATCGATCTATGGATAGGAAAGAAAAATGAAGGAACTTTTCTAATTTATTATTCATATAAACCCATTATTTAGTTCTGAATTTTATAATAAATCTATCTCTTAAGTCAACATACAATAAATAATAAATTTAAAAAATCATAAAGTTAATTACTTAATATGTATGTGTTTTTTATGGTCATTTAAGTTTGTTTTGTTATTATTTAATTTTACATTTTACAACTTTTCTGTCATGATCTTTTTGGCTGCTTTCCTTATTAGTCTTTCAATTTTCTGGTTCAAGCAGTCACCAATTTTTAGTTCTCCCAACTTGGTATGTTTCTGATTTTGTTTAACTATGAGTGTACGAGACTCTTGAGCTAAGGGATGGAGGATAAGACTCTTGTGTTCCTTTTTTGTTTTGATAAGTAAAGGTAGCCATGTTTTCCTATATCATATTTAAATGTGATTATTTGATTTTTATTTTTGCTGATTTTTCTACAATGTGATTAAATGTATTTTATTATTGTAATAACAAAGATGCAAAGTATAAAAGGAGTTGTTTTAAGCAGTTATGGATTATGGTTTTAGTTCACCTTAAGATTTTTCAAGTTCACTTTGTATTTAGTTGATTGATGACTAAATTTCTATGGTTTCGATTTTCCCCACATGGGTTTCGATTCTACTTTCAAATTTCTATGGTTTTTGAAGTTTATTAGATATACATCAAATAACTAACAGAAAATCAGAAAACATTCCAGCCATATTTATTAACCAACCATCAATCATTATCAATTCAAAATATTCAATCAACACACAAGTTTTCTTCCTTATCTCGCCGCAGCACACAAATTTCTCAGAACCTACTTCACTAATACACACAAGTTCTCAACCTTCCGTTATCACCACAACACACAAGAATAATAATCTCAGAACCTACTTCACTATGGATGAATATCTAAGATATTCAAACTCCTCTAACATTTGCAAAGTATTTTAACAAAAATAAAAGAAAACATACCTCTTGCAAACTGTTGCAAATAAAGTTCCCTCCAATTCTGAATTTCTGAAAGAGTTAAAGAAATTTAGAAACTTGTGTAGAGAACCCAATAAATCAAAAAGTCATGTCACAATTATGTTCAACCATGTAAGTCGTAACTTTGCATGCTAACATATATGCACAGACTGTGAATGTGAGGAGCTTATATAAATTAAAAATATTCCATAAGCAAAATATATAAACTTAAATCATATGATTAGCTGAGTTTGATTTATTATATAATAATACTAAAATTTTAGTTGGGATTTTGCATCCTGGTAATCATTGAAAACATTGTCAAATCTGCTTCACTGAGAAGAGGAACGAAGAAATTGCATCTCTAAGACATGCACTTGAAAAAAAGGAGATACTGCGTAAAGAGATGGAATATTAGAAAAGACAAATGGAGCAAGAAATGCAGGAGGTACAGGTTTCACTAAAAGAATTTCAGGAAGGTCTAATCCAAAAGGCTTCAGGTTCACCTTCTGTGGCAAAGTTGCGAAACAAGCTCAAATGTTCAGAGCTGATGCACAAAGAATCTACTGAAAATCTGAAGGCTAGAGAAGCTGAATTGAAGTCCCAGCTTGAAACATTGACACAGGAATTGGAAACTTGTGGGTCTCAGTTGGAAAGTAAAGACACAATGTTGAAGGAGCTCAGGATGGAGTTGGAGCAAGTACGTGAAGACTTTTCTGTAAATCTCAAGGCTAAAGAAGGTGTATGGAACTCTCAACTGGAAAAAGTCATAAATGATTTGAGCAATTGTATGGCTCAGCTAGAGAGTAGAGATGAAACCATAAAACAGCTCAGGGTGGAGTTGAATCAGATCCGTGAAGACTCTGCAGCAAGTATCAAGGCTCAAGAAGATGAATGGATACACCAGCTAGAAAATAAAGATGCAATGTTAAAGGAGCTAAGGATGGAGTTGGAGAAAATGCGTGAAGACTTCACTGCAAACAGACCAGAGATAACAGACACAACAGCAGAAACAAAGGACTGAGCAGATATGGAGACTTGTTTTTTGTATAGAACAAAGTCTACTATAAGGCAATAGCAAGAAACGAATATGTAGAAAATCCACCAAACTCTTAATAAAAATGGAAACTTTGAATGACCGGAGTTAGAAAATTTGGTGTGCATGTAAATAGAGACTACACCCCAAGCAAGTGTTCTTATGACTAAATCTAGAAGGGTCACTAAGCTTTCATCAGACCAACCATTCCTATACCAGTAGATGTAGCTCAATAAGCACAACACTAGATTAAACGCATAAAGACCCAGACAAGCCATTAAAGCTGGTTTATTACACAAATACTTTGTGTTATTAAGCCTCTCCTTCGGACCCTCATGATGACTCTTCTTGAATTTCTTGCTAACCCATGTAAGAAGCAACAAGAATAACAAAATGAAATGTAATGAACTAGAAAACCCACGAAGGAAAACAGGTTTTAGGAGAAAATGAGCACTTAAATACATTTGTAATTTCTTATTAGTTTTAATTTCTTATTAGTTTTAATATTTTACGTGGATTTTTATTTTTATATTAAAATAATTGAGCAATTATAATTTATTAGTTTAAAAAATCCAACCAAAAAAAAAATACAAATTACCAAATAATAATATTTTTTCATTTGATAGTAGAAAATAATTTATTAGCTACCAATTTTGAAATATTTTGCCACCAAATTTTATTAGTAAAACAACATTTAATTTATTTTATTAATAAAATTATGTAATTTGCTACCAAATTATGGTAGCAAAAAAAACATAGTGGATATAAAAGTAAATCATTTTGTTACTAAATACAATATCTTTTACTACTAAATATTTAGTAGCAAATAAAGAACATTTGCTACCAAATATTTTGGTACCTATAAACTTTTAGCGACGGGGTATTAGCTACGAACTAGCTACTAAAAATTTTTGGTAGCTAAAAGTCTATTAGCTACCAAAAATATGTTAATGACTACCAATTTTTGAGTAGCTAAAATACTTTTTTATTGTAGTGGCACCAGGTGGAGTTACTAGAGCAGAATCTCAAAACAAGAGAAGCTGCTGCTAACTCAGCTGAGATGAAAACAGCCATGTCCTTGGAGTCAGAGAAAGCAAGCTTTCTCCAAATGATAAGAGAGAAGGATAAGATCCTAGAGCAGCTCCAGAAAGAAGTTGAATGGCTGGAGCAAGAATCATTGAGAAGAGAACTTGAGGAAGTTTTGCTCTCAAGAATTGTAGCAGAAAGAACAGTTGAGCATGAAAAAGAGCTTATGGAACAGAAGAACCAGAGAATAAATGAGTTGATGCAGCTTGTGGGATCATTTGAAGATAAATTTAATAACTCGTTAATTTCTTTCTCTTCAGAGCTCGCCAAGAAACAGGCAGAGATTAATCTGACACATAAAGCGTGGGAGAAAATAACTGCTGCCCAGATTATGGCTGCACTAGAAATTGAAGAGAAGAAGCTTATGATTGCTGAACTTGAGGATGACATCCATAATGTAAAGCAGAAACTGGAACTGCAGCAAAACTCCATGTGTGTTTTGAAGAGGCAAGCAGTTGAAGTTGAAGCAG
The DNA here is from genome assembly GCF_963169125.1 of Humulus lupulus. Lineage (NCBI taxonomy): Eukaryota > Viridiplantae > Streptophyta > Magnoliopsida > Rosales > Cannabaceae > Humulus > Humulus lupulus. Next base: position 182,328,427 of record NC_084796.1, read on the forward strand.
AATTGGAGGCAAAAGAGTTGGAAATGAAGAATATGGGGTTTCAATTCTAGACAAAGCTGAAAGAGTCAGATGCTTTGATTGAAGAGCTCAAGAGTGAGAGAAGAAACTTACTTGAAGATGTCACTAAGTTATCATCAGAAAGAGAAAACTTGTTGGGATTGGTTGAGGGGTTGAGTGACAAGATTAGTGAGATCTCCAGTTCAGACAAACAACTAATGGATCTGTTACAGACAACAATGCCCTCTACTGAGGATGAACAATCTAGCTATCTGAGTGAGAATGTGAATAGTCCCATTGCAGTGAAGAAACTTGAAGCAAATTCTGACATAAGATCCCCATTTAGAGAAATCAACAACTAGAAATATCTATCTTGCTCATGGATAAAGGAATGTTGCTGATCTTGTAGTGTAGTAAAAGTATGGATTCTTGTAATTTCTTCTTTCCCACTACTTTAGCTAGCTTGTGTGTGACTGACTCATGCTAGTGCAAGTTTTTTGTTCTTACCACAAATGCATCTTGGTCTATGATTCAGTGCATGTATTTTTTCAAAAAAAAATACTAAAATTTTAATAGAGTTTTGGGTTATTTGGATCAGTTTATTACCGTCGTACTTAGTTTGCTCTGGTAATTGTATTATTGAAAATCTCCTTCGGCTGAAAAAATAACTCTTCCTCCGGCATGTACTAAATTGCCCTGTATCAATCGTATGTTAAGAACACTAAAATTAAACAACAAGCATAAAATGTATATTTATATATATGTAATAATAGCCTTTATAAATTATAAAGTATATTACCATACAATATTCAAACAACTAGCTTAGGTATTTTGCATTAATGGCTAAGAAACTTAATCGATTTTCTTTTTCCCAAACAATTTGATGGCACTATTTCATTATTAAAAAAGAAAAAGAAAAAGAAGCTATTGAATTTGTTTGGTGTATTGAGTTGAGTAATTTCAGTTTAAACCAAATATACTTACAGATTCAATACTACTCGATGAATAACTAGGGGCTTGAAATTGTAAACACTTGAACTTTCAGGCATTTCAAAATGGTTCAACTCTATTGTCATAAACTTCCATGCACTAGTCTATGTATCTCATAGATTTCTCTCATGTAATTTGTTCATCTCCACAAGGTTATCATTTATTCTTCCCTTAAAGCATCAAAGCTGATATCATCGGCAAAAAAATATTCAAGAGCTTGCTGAACTAAGAACTAAACAGAGTTCTAAAGAAATTTAAGAATTTAAAAAAAATTATATACTTGTATGTATATACGTATTACACACTAAAAAATAATAACAGCATAAATAGTTGCAAGTGAATCACAAACCTTCTTAGCATCTATTTGACTTTCCAAAACTCTGGGTGATAAGGTCCTCGCCAGGGAAGAAGATCTAGACCAATCAAATAGAGAGGCTTGACCTCTAAGTATCCGTCTTAAATGATCCTGGAAATACAGTTCAACAACAATTGAGACCTTCCTTCCATTATATGAAATTTTTAGTTAAGAATAGCAGCAAAAGGTTTAGCTCTGGAGGAACTAACCAGCAAATGAGAGAAGTCAAGTTCCTTGTGTGTCACTGAAAACTCAATATCGAAAGGTGCAATCTGGGGATGGGCAAAATTTTTTTTTGAAGAATGAGATAAGGTGATTAGTGGAACATCCACCACAAAAACAGGGTAAACATGGATCACCTGAAATAATGAGTTTTACTCTCACTTTAGAAATGGAAAGCTCCAGTTTTTTTTTTTTAAATGAACTTTATAAGAAAATCTAACAACGATTGACTAATAGCAGAGCAATACCAGCCACGATCGGAAGAGAGTGAAAGAGACTCCTCGTCGCTGAGGCGATCGGTGAACACAACAACTGTCCAGACGGAGAGGCAGAGAGACGCGACTCTGGAGCGAGTCTTCGTGAGGCAGAGACTTCGGTGAGGGTGGAGAGACTTCAGTGAGGGCGGAGAGACTTCGGTGAGGGCGGAGAGACTTCGTGAGGGCGGAGGCAGAGATGAGTTGAGGGCGGTGAGTCTTCGTGAGGGCGGAGAGGGCGGAGAGGGCTTCGTGAGTGAGAGAAAGGCTGAGAGAAAGGATGAGAGAGGGCTTCGTGAGTTAGAGAAAGGCTTGAGAAAATCTGAGAGAAAGGGAATTTTGGAATAAATTCATTTTGCCGCTTGGGATTTTAGTCATATGGCGCCAAAAATTTTAATCCCCACTATTCATCAGCCGTGTTAATTTTAATCCCCCATTAATAATAGCATTTTTAAAAATATGCTATACTTTAATGTAATATATACTCAATATTGTTGTAGTAGGCGATACTTGACCTAAAAACGCACCTGGCCGAGCTCCCAGTGCTATCTAAGCCTATGTCTGGAGAACCTCTATTCCTTTATTTGGCTGTGACAGAAAATTCAGTCAGTGCCGTGTTAGTCCAAGAAGAAGATCATGCTCAAAAACCAGTATATTATATTAGCAAGAGACTTCTCGGAGCTGAGTCACGATACCCATTAATAGAGAAGCTGGCATTCTGTCTGATATTGGTTTCCAGGAAGCTCCAGCCATATTTTAAGTTCCATTCAATCAACGTCATGACCGACCAACCTTTAAGGCAGGTGTTGCAAAAACTTGAAATGTCAGGACGTCTATTAAAATGGGCTATCGAACTTAGCCAGTTTGAGATACTGTACGTGCAATGGACCTCAATCAAAATTCAGGTCCATGATGATTTTGTGGCTGAATGCACCGGATTTCAAGAGGAGCTCTTGAGGGAACCAGTGGAGGAATTATGGAAAATCTTCATGGATGGATCATCGAACGAGAATGGATCGGGAGCAGGGATCATCTTAATCTCCCCAGAAGGGCATCGATTTCATACAGCTCTAAGATTTAGATTCGAAGTGTCCAACAATGAAGCTGTATATGAGGCTTTACTAGCTTGGCTGAGAGTGGCAAGGGAGCTCAAGGCAAAAGATGTCCAATGCTAGAGTGATTCTCAGCTCTTGATTAATCGGGTGTTGGGAGAATATCAAGCTCGAGGTACCAAGATGGCGGCCTACCTAGCTAAGGTGAAGGGAGAGCTGTCCACATTTGAGTACAATATTGTTGAACAGATACCTCGTGAGCAGAATTCTAATGCTGACGCTTTGGCAAGGCTTGCCACTACCAAAGAAGTTGAGACATTGAATGTAGTGCCAGTGGAATTCTTAGAGAATCCGAGTGTAACAGAAATGGTAGAAGTCAAAATGATCGACACAAGACCGACCTGGATGACTCCCATAATGGAATACCTCACAACAGGAAGGCTACCTGATGATATAGATAATGCAAGAAAAATACTATATCAAGCTCCAAGGTATGTGATAGTGGATGGGACATTGTACTGACGTGGTCATTCATTGCCTCTCCTATGAAGTGTTATGCCTGAGGAAGCTAAAACCATTTTACAAGAAGTGCACGAAGGCTTTTGTGGAGATCATGCTGGGGGGAAAAACCTAGCACTAAAAATACTAAGGCAGGGCTATTTTTGGCCCACTTTAACAAAAGATTCAACCTCGTATGTCCAGAAGTGTGACAAATGTCAACGTTTTGCCATAATTTCCCTAGTTGCTCCAGTTGAGCTAACGATGATCTCATCCCCATGGCCATTCGCGGTATGGAGAATTGGCCTAATAGGATCCCTACCTATGGAAAGGGAGGAGTTCGTTACGCGGTGGTGGCAATCGACTATTTCACGAAGTGGGTAGATGCCAAACCTCTAGCAACCATCACTTCAAAGAGAATCTTAGACTTCATGGTGAAGAATGTTATATGTCGATTTGGGCTTCCTAAAAAGATCGTGTCAGACAATGGGACACAATTCGACAATGATCTCTTCATTGGCTTCTGTGAAAAATATGGCATTATTAAGAGTTTCTCTTCAGTAGCATATCTGCAGGCCGATGGACATGTCGAGGATGTGAACAAAACCCTAAAGGCGAGCCTAAAGGAGAGGTTAGACAAGGCCAAAGGATTATGGACGGAACAGCAACCCCAAGTACTTTGGGCATACCGAACTTCTCACAGAACCTCCACGGGACATACTCCTTTTCCCTTAACTTTTGGAAGCGAAGCTGTCCTTCCAGTCGAAGCCATGGTAGCCACTTACAGGAAAAGGACATTCAACCAAGAGCAGAATGAGAGATTACTTAACGCATTCCTCGATCTGATTGAAGAAAAACAAGAAGAGTCACAGTTATAGCTCGCCCATTATAGATAAAAAATAACTCGCTATTTTAATTCTAAAGTTAAGGTGCGCATATTTGGATTGGGCGACCTAGTTCTCCGAAGGGTATTTCTAGCAAATAAAGATCCCAAGGATGGTATTTTAGGCCCAAATTGGGAGGGACCATATCAGGACGTTGAGGTTTTGCGAGAAGGAACTTTCAAGATAGCTCGGCTGAATGGGGAAGTAGTCCCACGGACCTAGAACGCCCTACATTTGAAAAAATATTATCAGTAGCACCACCATCAATGTAAGACTTATTTATAAAAGTCATTTTATTAAATAATAGGTGGATTATTAAATAATCTTTAAGACAGTATGAGTTCGTGTTCTAGTTTTGTAAAAGCAACTAGGAAAGTTTCTACATTCTGGTTACTTGTGGGGCATATAACCCGAGATTGAATGGCAAGTTTAAATCATTAAAATCCCTGGATACAACCAGGTCCAAATCTTAAAGGCTGGGAAAATTGATTATTAGACAACTTTTTAAGAGCTCGAGTTTTCAATGAACCTAGCGCAAATTAAGTTGAAATTATTTATAATCCTGGATGTAACCAGGTCCAAAATTTAGAAGCTTGGAAATAGCGATTATTCAATGGCTTCGAATTTGCAATAAACCTAGCGCGAACTAAGTTGAAATCATTTAAAACCCTGGATGCAATTAGGTCTGAAACTTGGAAAGTTGGGAAATTTTTTAATATCAAGGGCTTGTTAAAGCTCGAGTTATCGATAATCCTAACACGAACTAAGTTAAATCATTTAAAACGCTGGATGCAACCAGGTCCGAAACTTGGAAAGTTGGGAAAATTGTTTAATATCAAGGGCTTTTTAAAGCTCGTGTTATCAATAAACCTAGCACGAACTCAGTTTAAATAAATTAAAAACCCTGGATATAACCGGGTTCAAGGCCTGACTTTTAGCAGGTATGATACAAATCAACACACAAAACTTGGATATAACCAAGCTCGATAAATTCTATCCCGATCTAAAAATTGATTCCTAAAATCTCGAATGTACAAGTCTAAAGATTCATAAACATGAGAGATAGTAAATGAGAGATAAATGGATCGAAAAGATAGATATATATTGAAATAAAGGAGGAAAATTATCCCGAGGAGAAAAACCTCGAACTGAGCCCGAAGGCAATTGTTTAATAATAATAATAAAAAAAACTATTAAGAAATTACAAACAAATACAAAAAAAAGGGTATCACTGAGAACTGCCAGTTCGCCCAGCCGAGGTGACCTCCTCACCATCTCCCTCAGCTGCTGCGGAAGCCTCCCCAGTGTCTGTTAGTTCTTGCAAAATCCAAGCCTTGAAGTTTGCAAGGAATGGATCCCACAGCTCAGGTTCCATGAAAGAGAAGTTCCCATCCTAGTTGAAGGCCCAACACCGGTATAACATCTCTTCCATGGAAGTCGATAAGGCCTCCTTTTCTTCTTTGACTGTGGCCTCGGCCTCGAGCAATTTTTCTTTTGCTTCACCAGCTTCAGCTTGAAGTTGTGTAGTTTGAGCCTGGAGGGCAGATAATGCAGTCTTGGCAGCCTGCTCGATTTCCTGGGATGAGGTGAGAGCGACCTTGGCATCACGCTCACTCTCTTGAGCAGCAACCAAGGTAGCCTTGGCGGCCTGCTCGCCTTCTTGAGCAGATGTCAGGGCAGTGTTGGTAGCGTTTAGTTCATCCCGAAGCTCATCATTTGTAGCCCTAGCCCAGGCTATGCTGCGATACTGGGCTAGGACAGACTGCCAAACAACAAAACAAGTTAGAGATATACCCTAGATCATAATAAAAAGAAAAATGTCGCCAAGGAAAGGACAACTTACAGTAAGGTTCATTCCCATAGTTGATTCCATGACATTCTCCGAGCTCTGCTCCTCGATGGGCCTTAGATCCCTCGAGCTGGGCCTATAGGCGTGTCCCACCATATGGCTCGCCGTCTTGTAAATGATACCTCGAAAAGCTTCAAGGATCTTTTTCCAGATCTTGGGGATCTACTGGTATTCGAATGGTCGGGGCTGGGACGGTGGGGGCTAGAGGCTCAGCTTGTATTACTTGGGCTTGAGGAGGGGCGAATCGAGGTGGAGGAGGAGGAGGGGGAACCCTAGCAGTAATAGAACTCACCAGAACTGATTCCTGAGTTGAGCTCGCATCTTTCCCCTTGGCAGGGGATCTTGAGGTGTTGCCCGCTGCAAGGGGGGTTTTCTTCGAGATCCTAAGCCTCTTTACGATGAAGCCCAAGCCGGTTTTCTTATTCTGAAATGCAGTTCGGAGGTCAGGAGATCTATGTTGTTCCATCTCTTCACCTGAAAAGAACAAAAAGGAGTTAGTTCAGAAATAAAGTTGTCAAAAACATATACAAGGATAGAGAAAACAAGGATCCTACCCTCCGGGCTGGGGGAGGAGTCTATTATCACCAGCACGGGTGTTTTGACTGGGACAGGCATGACCTCCGACCTTGGAATTAATGAAGGGGAGGGAGAGTCTACGGTTACTATTTTTTGGATCCTAAGAGGTTCAGGCTCAGGTCCTTCCTCAGGGCTGGACTCATCTACGTACTGTCTAAATCCAGGGGCAAATGCACCTTGGAGCAGAGAAGACCAGGTCCTACGGTTGGTTCCATACTCCTAAAAAATGGCGGATCTAAAGTTTAAAGTATTGTCAACAACAACAGTGCCTTAGGGTAACTATGGTCGTGGTGTACCACTAGGTAGTCTACGCATTGGAGCAGGGTTACATTACAATCTGGGTTATGAGGATGACGATGGACGAGTTGATTTGGGTTAAATTGAACTAACCTAAAATTGGCAACAACCCTATCTAATTCCCTACAGGGGTATAGGTTACCTTGGCCGGAGGGGTCGGCTGCTGCCCCTGGCGCAGTTCGTTCCAAATCAGGTCCCCAGACAGCCTCGGGAGCCCGCCTTTTCCTCACAAGAGGCACCTCGTCCTATTCTTCCTCCTCGCTCTCACTGGCTGGCAAGGCCTCCTCTTGAGAGGAGGGAAGCTCACAAATCATAGGAAGGGTAGCCCGGGACCTCAAGGCCAACGTTTGACCTTCGCCGATCAACTTGCACACTAGCATCGTGACATCATTCATGACCTGGCGGTAGTCCTTCTCACTGTTGGGAAACTTATACAAGATCTTTATTTATTTTCATGTAGATCTAAAATTAAACAAATTAATATGAGATAACCTAGCACATGTTTCTAAAATTGAATTCAAAGAGAAACAATGATAAGAATACTTACAGTATACGCAGCAGAATTAGTGAGTCCTTCCTTCAGTTTCTCTAACCCTTGTATACTTTCTTTCGCAGAGTATTATCAAGAAACTGAACCTTTCTTCTATAATCTTCACAGTCTTCCAAAGTATCCTTAGAATCACCTAGACTAGAGTGGGCAATTCTCAACACATGAGATAGATACAAAGAGAAGAAAAGAAAATAACAAAGAGGCTTAGAAAATGACTTGTGTTTAGAGAGAATCTAAAACCTATAAGAAAATATGACTTCTGAACTTGTGAACTTCTTAGAACTTATGTTTTGACTTCTCTCTAAGCACTCCTTTTATAGACTCAATTAGGCCATTTAATTTAATTAAAAAATCAATAAAATAATAGCCAATTTGAAGCCATAGGTCGAACTTATCATGGGCTTTAGGCCTGTGAAATTTCCCATTTGATTATAAGCCCATTGGACTTAAAATCAAGGCTTGTATTATTTTCTATTAATTTAATAAATTAAATAATTATTTAAATCCTTTATCAAATTAATTATTTATAATTTGAACCTTGATTTAAACTGATTTATTAATTTAGATACCAATTTAACTTGATTAATAAATCTATCCTAATTTATCTTTTCTTCTTAAAAATACATAACTCTGTGAAACTATCAAAAATTGACCTGGTCAACTTTGATAATTCTAATTGATAATTAAATCAATTAATTGAGACTATCTAGATTATTTTATCCAAGGTACAATGGGGACCATGGGCCTATGAAATCAAGCTCCAATAAGTTATCATAAATCTAACAAATAAATTAACTAACTTAATAATTCCTCGTGACTCCACTATAGACTCAGAATTGCACTCTTGAATTCATAGAACGCTCTATAACAAATATAGATACGCTATTAATTATCCATTGTTACAGCCATAATTGTCACTCGATCCTCTATAGACGGTCTATAATGAGACAGGACTAAAATACTGTTTTACCCCTCATTGTATTTTATCCTTAAAACACTTAGTTCCTTGTAAATGATATTTCAGTAAACTAATATAAATTATTGAAATGAAATCTCTATCATTTAGCACCTTGAACCAAACTAAAAGGAAACCATTGTTTCACTTCTTCATCAGAAGCTATAGATGTTCATATCTTTGATTAACACTCCTACTCAATTATAGTACCGAGTTCCCAAGATGTAAGTATGGGCTAATTCGTAGGGTAAGCTGGTAACAAATAAGTCAAGGAACTCAAATAATACAATCAGTTAGAATACTAACCACTCAGAATTGACCTATGGTCAACTATATGATATGACTAGAATAAATAATAACGGTGTGTTTACTTATCCTATCTACTGTCAATATCGGTCCATTCAGATGTAACAAATACATCCAATCTTATCTACTTTGCTAATGTTCTGGAAAGAACATAACACTACAAGGTGTAAGTAGATCATATCGTAGATTGGCAAGTCAGTGTAAATCCTGTTCACTGACTAATCTTAGGACTAACTTATTTTGACCATATAATCATATTTATATTCCACTGTAATTACGTCACTATAAATAAGATTAGTTATATGCTCGGGATTTAATAAAAGTTTATATTAAACAAATAATCATGAAAATAAAACATGTGAGCAAAGTGATTGACCAAGTCAAAAAATGATTTCTATTCTTTTATTGATAATAAAATGAGATTACAAAGAATTTGGGTTTTAATTAGGGAATAAAACCCCAACAAACTCCCACTTGCACTAATTGAAACTATTGCCTTAATTCTACTAATCTCATTTCCTTGATATGCTTATCAAATGTAGCTTATGGTAGTGTCTTTGTAAACGGATCCGCAAGATTGTCTTCAGTTGATATCTTCATAACCTTCACATCTCCCCTAGCCACATATTCTTGAATAATGTGATACTTCCTTTCTATATGCTTACTCCTCTTGTGACTTCAAGGTTCTTTCGAGTTGGCTATCTTTCCTGTATTGTCACAAAACAACATAAGCGATTTATCCATTTCTGGAATAACACCAAGATCCGAATAGAACTTCTTTGGCCAAACTATTTCCTTAGCTACTTCTGACACGACTCTGTGCTCATCCTCCATGGTGGAATCTGAGATTGCAGACTGCTTTATGCTTTTCCAAATCACAGCTCCACCCCCAAGAGTAAACACCATTCCAGAAGTAGACTTCCTATCATCGACACCAGTCTGAAAATCTGAATCGGTGTAGCCTACAAGGTTCAGAACACCACCCTTGTAGACTAACATATAATCCCTAGTCCATCTCAAATACTTCAGGATATGCTTAATTGCTATCCAATGTTCCGGTCCTGGGTTTGACTGATACCTGCTCACTACTCCCACTGCATAGCAGATATCTGGTCTAGTACATAACATGGCATACATCAGACTTCCAACTACAGATGCGTAAGGAACTTTTCTCATTGCATCTTCCTCTTCAGGAGTCTGGGAGACTGCTTCTTTGAAAGATGAATTCCATGGCGGGACGGTAGACGTCCTTTCTTGGAATTTGTCATTGAAAAACATTCAAGCACTTTATCATTGTAAGCTGCTTGAGATAGAGCTAAGAGTCTGTTCTTTCTATCCCTGATGATCTCGATACCTAGAACATAACTTGCTTCACCCAAATCCTTCATCTGGAATTGAGTGCTTAGCCAATTCTTCACATCTCATAATTTCTTAACATTGTTTCCAATGAGTAAGATATCATCTACATAAAGAACTAGGAATACCACTATTTGATTTGCCTTCAGTTGGTAAACACATGGCTCATAAATATTTTGTTCAAAGCCATAGGTTTTGATTATTTCATCAAACCTAAGATTCCAGGAACGAGAAGCTTGCTTAAGTCCATAAATGGACCTATTCAGCTTGCAAACTTTTCCTTCTGGCCCAGCTACTTTAAATCCTTCTGGCTGATCCATATAAATGACTTCGTCAAGCTTTCCATTAAGAAAAGCTGTCTTGACGTCCATTTGCCAGATCTCATAATCGAGAGCGGCTGCTATGGATAGGAGGATGTGAATGGACTTGAGAATGGCTACTGGACTAAAAGTTTCCTCATAGTCCACGCCTTCTCTTTAGGTATAACCCTTTGCCACTAATCGAGCTTTATAAGTTTCGATATTTTCATCAACACCTCATTTCTTCTTGTAGATCCAATTGCACCTAATGGCCCTAATGTCACTAGGTGCTTCCACAAGATCCCAGACGAAATTTGAGTACACGGACTCCATTTCCTGTTTCATGGCTTCGAGCCATTGTTCCTTTTCATGGCTAGCCATTGCCTGTTTGAAAGACAATGGATAATCATCACTAGTGTCACCAGCAACCATATTGGTTTCACCATCCAAACCATAGCGAACTGGGTTCCTAGAAACCCTCCCACTATGATGAGGCTCCGTGACTGTTTGCTCAGGAACAATTGTAACACCCCAAGTTGCTAATAAGGTTTAAGACCTTGTTTAGCGTGCCTGGAGGGCAATAAATGAATTTACATGATAATGTATGAATTTGAATGAATATATGATTAGTAATGCATGTTTAGGTGGTATATAGATGCATGTGGGCCCCGTTTGTATGTTAGGGGTAAACTGGTAATTTTAGCCTGTTGAGGGCATAAATGTGATAATTGTATTATGTGATTTGTACCACGTGAGTGTGGTGTTTTTATTGTGATGCACGCGTCGAGACGGTCCTAGTGAGCTAATTAGTCTAAAAGTCACAACGGGATTTTGTACCCGACTCGGAAGGAGCCTAGGGGTACTTTAGGAATTTCGTAAGTTGAATTGAGAACTAATGGTTATAGTTATTGGCGATTGAGTAACCTGTGTAATCGTTTGTAACTGCTTTGAGTAACAAGTTTTAGATGGAAAATGGTAGAATTGAAATAGAAGTGAAAGGACTTGAGTACCCTTGGAGGTTTAGTTAAGAAAGGATTATTAAAAGGGGTAGAATGGTCATTTGGCAGGGGGTTTAGACAAATTTCAGCTGGGATATAGGGGTACTCAGTTTAAACACTTAGTCATATTATGGGTTTTGTTAAAAATTGAGAGAAGAAAAGCTAGGGCAAGAAGAAGAAGAGTAGAAGGGGCTAAAGTGGGAGTTTAGGAGGAGAATCAAGGGAGCTTAGGGGTGAATTCTCCACTTGAGGTAAGAATTTATTGCAAATTTAAGGCTTGTTTCTGTTTTGATTTGAGAAATTTAAAGCATGAGTTAAGTTTTTAAGTTTTGGTTTGAGTTTGCTGAAATTAGAAGTCAAAGGGTGGATTTTTGGGTGTGATTGTGTTTTGATCTTGATACTAGTGTTTATGGGTTGTTAGATGGTTCATTTGAAGTTTTAAATTGATCTTGGGGTTTAGGTATTTGTTTGGGATGATTTGGAGAGGTTGTAGCTCGGGAAAAACGCAAGAGAAAACCCAGAAAATCTGGGTTCGCGAAGGAGCGCCGCGGCCCTATGCCATTTTGGCAGCCAAAAAATTGGGTTTTTAGGGCTTTTGCCCGGGGACACGGGGGATGGTTCCAATGTATTGTTTTAAGGAATTAGAGGTCCCGAGAGTACGGGATTGGTCCCGGGAAGTGGTTTTGGGTTTGGTTGGTATTAAAAGTGTTTTATGTATGTTGTGACTAGGATTTCGGAGAGGCTCGTGCTAGAGGACCGTGCTTGTGACCTTGGTGCATCGGAAAGCTCGGGATACAGGTAAGAAAACTGTAGCACCCGAGAACAGGGCATGGGCCCATGGTGTTATTGCAGGGCATGGCCCTAGATTGTATTACGTGCTAATGTATAACCTTAAATGAATTATTATATGATTGAATGATTATTTCGAGATGTACTATATGTGTGATTATAATGAAATGAACGGCTAAGGCCGAGAGCGGCGAAGGCTGAGAGCGGCCGTGGGGCCGGAAGTAACACCTAGCACATGGGGTGCTTATAGTCAGGGTGGGACCCAATGGATACATGAGTTATCCTTACGGTAAGGACCGAGACCCCAGGCTTTGGTAAGGCCTCTGGGGCGGCATGGCCGTGTTTGTTCAGTCTGATGGTTTTCCTGTTTATCAGTGGATTATATGTTAACTATATTATATGCATATGTTATTTATTGTGTGAGTTTTCTTGCTGGGCTTCGGCTCACGGGTGCTCTGTGTTGCAGGTAAAAGCAATGGGTCAGTCAACCAGCCATGAGTATGGAGAGCGTGGGGGCGGCGCGTACATGTTCGGCCTGCCCGACTACTTTGGTTTGGGGCATTTTGAATATGGTTGTATTAACTTTTTCTTTTGATAGTCAATCAAGTGTAAATCTATTTTTTAGTTGTAAATATTTTGTAAACCTTATTTTTGGGATCCCAGATGTTGATACTTAAAGTTTTCAATGAAACTAAGGGTTTTCAAAGATTACAGCCTTAACTTCCGGTTAGTCACACTTTTGGTCTTTGCAAACCTCGTAGAGTCAGTTGCACAGTTGTGTTTTAAACTCACTTAGTAACGGCTCTAAGGTAGTAGGGCGTTACAACTTGGTATCAAAGCAAGCCAAGGTTTATTGGTTCTGGAGATTGACCGAACATGTACGCACGCTGCCATTGAAAAGCTCGACTTAGGGTTGATTGGTATTGTTGATTAATGTACTTGAATATGTGTTTGAATGCCTTGTTTGCCTGCTTAGATTTTAATGAGCATGATGAGTGAAATAACATATGCATGATGTCAGGGCAAGGCCCGTTGTGTGTTATATTCTATCTGTATGTTATTTGGATGGTTGATCTTGGTTGTCGTTGAGATTGAGAGGTGGAATTGGATCTTGTTATCATGCCTGATGAGCGGTGTCACTGATTGCAGGAATTTAGTTGTAATGCCTCGGCAATCATCTAGACTCTGCAACATTCGGGCCGAGGATGACAATCAGGGTCAGTACCCTCCACCTGCTCCTCAGAACTGGCAGCAGATTTTAGCCGAAATGGAGGCTAGATTGAAGAAAACAAAAGATGAGCTTAGTCAGTTGAGGTAGCAGGCTCCTCCACAAGTCACCGGGTTACCACTACAGCAGAGTGTAGCACCAGCTCCGGTTTAGCCTGTGGTTGAGAACAGGTTGGAACCTCTGTATGAAAGATTCAGAAAACAGCAACCTCCTACCTTTGAGGGTGGAACAGACCCACTGCGGGCTGAGCAGTGGATGAATATGATTTCTGTAATCTTGGATTTCATGAGGGTTGAAGGAAAGGAAAGGGTTGATTGTGCCAGCTATATGCTTAGAGATGATGCACGAATATGGTGGGATGTAGTAAGGCAGCGAAGGGATACTGCAACTATGACTTGGGAAGAATTTAAGAGCATTTTTAATGAGAAATACTACAGTGTAGCAGTTCGAGCTGCAAAGGCTGATGAGTTTATCAACCTGACTCAGAGCAGGTTATCAGTCACTGAGTACGCCCTGAGATTTGATAGATTGGCGAAGTTTGCGCCAGAGTTAGTGCCGACTGATGTGGCCAGGAGAGATAGGTTTATACGGGGATTGAATGTGATGATCGCCCGTGATGTGAGTATTACATTGGTTCCAGAGACTACTTATGCTCAGGTAGTGGATAAAGCCCTTACTGTAGAGAGGGCTGAGGATCAGATCTGGAAGGATAGCGCTGCTAGGCGCGATACCAGGAGGACGGTGCCTCCTTCTTCTGGGCCTAGTCGGGACATTGGTCCCAGTGAGCAGAAAAGAAGAGTACCAGAATCATTTGTTCCTTATGGTTCTGATAGGAGGGTTCGCGGTTCTATTGGTGGCCATCAGGGCAGAAATGACAACTGGAGGAGCTTTCCGATGTGTCCTCGATGCAGGCGACGACATCAGGGCGAGTGTCGGACCAGGGCATGTTTTATTTGTGGGAGCAACAATCATTTGAAGAAAGACTACCCACAAGCTAAGAAAGAGGAGCCAAAGCAGGGAGACAGCCTCTCTCCTACTAGGGTATTCACTTTGACTCAGACTAAGGCGGAGGCCAGTCCCTCAGTTGTGACAGGTCAGATTTTTAGCGCTGGTTCTTTGTATACTGGATTGATTGATTCTGGTGCTACTCACTCATTTGTATCTGCTAGGGTGATTGATCAGCTTTGTAGACGTAGTATTTTGTATGTTAGGGGTTTTCAGACCTTATTGCCAACAGGAGAACTGGTAGTCTCTAGGAGATGGGTTAGAGCATTACCAGTAGTAATAGACGGTAGGGAATTGTTTGTTGACCTGGTTGAACTAGATATGGACGATTTTGATATAATACTAGGAATGGATTGGTTAACGCAGTATTGAGCAACAATTGATTGTAAGCGACGAATGGTGACTTTTGAACCAGAAGGCGAGGTACCCTTTGTTGTTGTGGGGACGGTGAGTGGACCGCGGGTGCCTATGATCTCAGCACTAAAGGCTAGAGACCTGATGCAGGAGGGTTGCATAGGATTCCTAGCGAGTGTTGTAGATTCCTCTAAGGTGGCGGCAGTGGGACCGAATGAAACCAGAGTGGTCTGTGAGTTTCCAGACTTGTTTCCAGCAGATCTGCCAGGATTGCCGCCACCGCGAGAGATTGAGTTCCTCATAGAGTTGGTTCCGGGAGTAGAGCCAGTGTCCAAGGCACCTTAGAGAATGGCTCCGGCAGAATTAAAGGAATTGAAGATTCAGTTGCAGGAGCTACTGGATTTGGGGTTTATCAGACCGAGTTTCTCGCCATGGGGTGCTCTAGTGTTATTTGTTAAGAAAAAGGATGGATCGCTCAGGACGTGCATTGACTACAAGGAGTTGAATAAGTTGACCATCAAGAACAAGTATCCATTGCCTAGGATTGACGATTTATTTGATCAGCTTCAGGGGAGTACAGTGTTTTCAAAGATTGATCTCCGATCAGGTTATTATCAGTTGAGGATCAAAGGAGAGGACGTACCAAAGACTGCTTTTCGGACACGGTATGGGCATTATGAATTTCTGGTTATGTCCTTTGGATTAACCAATGCCCCAGCAGCTTTTATGGATTTGATGAACAGAATTTTCAAAGATTATCTGGATAAGTTTGTGATTGTATTTATTGATGATATCTTAGTGTACTCCCAGTCAGAGACAGAGCATGAGCATCATCTGCGCCTGGTGTTGCAGCGGCTGAGAAAGCATAAGCTATATGCTAAGTTTAGCAAGTGCGAGTTCTGGTTATCGCAAGTTTCATTTCTGGGCCATATTATCAGTAAGGATGGGTTACTGGTCGACCCAAGTAAGATAGAGGCAGTGAGAGATTGGCCTAGACCAAACAGTGTTCCTGAAGTTAGAAGTTTCCTTGGACTAGCAGGTTACTACCGACGGTTTGTAGAGGGGTTCTCCAGAATTGCTACTCCATTGACGGAATTGACAAGAAAGAAGACCAAGTATGTGTGGATAGATCGATGTGAGAACAACTTTAAAGAGTTGAAGCGGCGATTGATTACTGCACCAGTGCTGAGCCTGCCGACAGATGATGAGAAGTTTGTGGTCTACTGTGACACTTCTAGACAGGGTCTGGGTTGTGTGTTGATGCAGGCTGGGAAAGTGAAGCTTATGCATCAAGGCAATTAAAGGAGTACGAGCAGAGATATCCCACGCATGATCTGGAGTTAGCTACAGTGGTATTCGCACTTAAGGTTTGGAGACACTATCTGTATGGTGAAAGATGCGAGATATACATTGATCGCAAAAGTTTAAAGTATTTCTTTACCCAGAAGGACTTGAATATGCGCCAGAGGCGGTGGCTAGAGTTGGTAAAGGATTACGATTGTGATATCCTATACCATCTTGGGAAGGCTAATGTAGTGGTTGATGCATTGAGCCGGAGGGGCCCAGGACAGTTGTATAGTTCGAGGCAGATATCTGACAGATTAGCTGAAGAGATGACCAGAGCAGGTATAGAGTTAGTGGTTGGTAGGTTAGCCAACATTACTCTTCAGTCAACACTCCTTGAGAGGATTAAGGAAGCACAGGGAATGGATCCCCAGTTAGTTGAACGTAGAGAGAATGTCCTAACTGGAGCAATTAAGGACTTCTCTATCTCTGAGATGGGTTTATTGAAGTACAAAGGACGGATTTGTGTTCCGATTGATCCAGATATTCGGCGAGAGATTCTAGATGAGTTTCATACCACTCCCTACTCTTTGCACCCAGGTTCTATGAAGATGTACTATGACTTGAAAGTTTTGTATTGGTGGTCAGGCATGAAGATGGATGTGGTGGACTATGTGGCCAGATGCTTGACCTGTCAACAGATTAAGGCTGAACATCAGAGGCCAGCAGGGTTATTACTGGAGGATATGTTACGAGCTTGTGTGTTGGATTTTGGGGGATCTTGGAGTAGGTATCTCCCTCTGATTGAGTTCTCGTACAATAATAGTTATCAGGCGACTATTGGAGTGGCTCCGTATGAGATGGTGTATGGAAGAAAGTGCAGGTCACCAATAAATTGGGATGAGACAGGTGAGAGAAGATATTTAGGTCCTGAGATGGTTCAGAGGACCAATGAGGCAATTGAGAAGATTAGAGCTCGTATGCTCGCCTCCCAGAGTCGCCAGAAGAGTTATTCAGACCTGAGACACAGGAGCGTGGAATTTCAGGTTGGTGTTCATGTGTTCCTCAGGGTTTCACCCCTGAGAGGAGTGAAACGATTCGGCATCCGAGGCAAGCTGAGTCCCAGGTTTGTTGGCCCCTTTGAGGTGCTTGAGCGAGTTAGAGAGGTGGCTTACAGGTTAGCAATGCCTCCAGCTCTATCAGGGGTTCATGATGTGTTTCATGTATCCATGCTCCGGAAGTATGTATCGGATACTACTCATGTTTTGAGCTATGAGAACTTGGAGTTGGATCAGGATTTATCATACGAGGAGAAGCCTGTTCAGATCCTTGATAGGAAGGACAAAGTCTTGCGGAGCAAGACCATCTCCTTGGTTAAAGTGTTGTGGAGGAACAGCAAGACAGAAGAGGCGACATGGGAGCTTGAGTCTGATATGCGGGAGCGGCATCCCGAGTTGTTCAGGTAATTTAGAGGACGAAATTCTAGTAAGGAGGGGATAATTGTAACACCCCAAGTTGCTAATAAGGTTTAAGACCTTGTTTAGCGTGCCTGGAGGGCAATAAATGAATTTACATGATAATGTATGAATTTGAATGAATATATGATTAGTAATGCATGTTTAGGTGGTATATAGATGCATGTGGGCCCCGTTTGTATGTTAGGGGTAAACTGGTAATTTTAGCCTGTTGAGGGCATAAATGTGATAATTGTATTATGTGATTTGTACCACGTGAGTGTGGTGTTTTTATTGTGATGCACGCGTCGAGACGGTCTTAGTGAGCTAATTAGTCTAAAAGTCACAACGGGATTTTGTACCCGACTCGGAAGGAGCCTAGGGATACTTTAGGAATTTCGTAAGTTGAATTGAGAACTAATGGTTATAGTTATTGGCGATTGAGTAACCTGTGTAACCGTTTGTAACTGCTTTGAGTAATAAGTTTTAGATGGAAAATGGTAGAATTGAAATAGAAGTGAAAGGACTTGAGTACCCTTGGAGGTTTAGTTAAGAAAGGATTATTAAAAGGGGTAGAATGGTCATTTGGCAGGGGGTTTAGACAAATTTCAGCTGGGATATAGGGGTACTCGATTTAGACACTTAGTCATATTATGGGTTTTGTTAAAAATTGAGAGAAGAAAAGCTAGAGAGAAAAGCTAGGGCAAGAAGAAGAAGAAGAAGAAGAGTAGAAGGGGCTGAAGTGGGAGTTTAGGAGGAGAATCAAGGGAGCTTAGGGGTGAATTCTCCACTTGAGGTAAGAATTTATTGCAAATTTAAGGCTTGTTTTTGTTTTGATTTGAGAAATTTAAAGCATGAGTTAAGTTTTTAAGTTTTGGTTTGAGTTTGCTGAAATTATAAGTCAAAGGGTGGATTTTTGGGTGTGATTGTGTTTTGATCTTGATACTAGTGTTTATGGGTTGTTAGATGGTCCATTTGAAGTTTTAAATTGATCTTGGGGTTTAGGTATTTGTTTGGGATGATTTGGAGAGGTTGTAGCTCGGGAAAAACGCAAGAGAAAACCCAGAAAATTTGGGTTCGCGAAGGAGCGCCGCGGCCCTGCTCTTGGGTGCCGCGGCGCGAGGTTGCTTCAGGAAATGGCCTAGCCGCTGGGCGCCGCGGCCCTAGGCCATTTTGGCAGCCAAAAAATTGGGTTTTTAGGGCTTTTGCCCGGGGACACGGGGGATGGTTCCAATGTATTGTTTTAAGGAATTAGAGGTCCCGAGAGTACGGGATGGGTCCCGGGAAGTGGTTTTGGGTTTGGTTGGTATAAAAGTGTTTTATGTGTGTTGTGACTAGGATTTCGGAGAGGCTCGTGCTAGAGGACCGTGCTTGTGACCTTGGTGCATCGGAAAGCTCGGGATACAGGTAAGAAAACTGTAGCACCTGAGAACAGGGCATGGGCCCATGGTGTTATTGCAGGGCATGGCCCTAGATTGTATTACGTGCTAATGTATAACCTTAAATGAATTATTATATGATTGAATGATTATTTCGAGATGTACTATATGTGTGATTATAATGAAATGAACGGCTAAGGCCGAGAGCGGCGAAGGCTGAGAGCGGCCGTGGGGCCGGAAGTAACACCTAGCACATGGGGTGCTTATAGTCAGGGTGGGACCCAATGGATACATGAGTTATCCTTACGGTAAGGACCGAGACCCCAGGCTTTGGTAAGGCCTCTGGGGCGGCATGGCCGTGTTTGTTCAGTCTGATGGTTTTCCTGTTTATCAGTGGATTATATGTTAACTATATTATATGCATATGTTATTTACTATGTGAGTTTTCTTGCTGGGCTTCGGCTCATGGGTGCTCTGTGTTGCAGGTAAAAGCAAGGGGTCAGTCAACCAGCCATGAGTATGGAGAGCGTGGGAGCGGCGCGTACATGTTCGGCCTGCCCGACTGCTTTGGTTGGGGGCATTTTGAATATGGTTGTATTAACTTGTTCTTTTGATAGTCAATCAAGTGTAAATCTATTTTTGAGTTGTAAATATTTGGTAAACCTTATTTTTGGGATCCCAGATGTTGATACTTAAAGTTTTCAATGAAACTAAGGGTTTTCAAAGATTACAGCCTTAACTTCCGGTTACTCACACTTTTGGTCTTTGAAAATCTCGTAGAGTCAGTTGCACAGTTGTGTTTTAACTCACTTAGTAACGGCTCTAAGGTAGTAGGGCGTTACAACAATGGTACTTTCTTCATTTAAATTGACTTGCATCGGTTGGACATGAAGAGTGTGAATTTCGTCATCAACTCGCATTGATGACGATCAAACATTGGTTGGAGTCAATTATTTAACCATCTCCTCTAAAACTACTTTGCTGCGACGTTTGAAGTTTTGGACATAGTCACTTTCCAGAAATGTAGCATTTGTAGAAGTAAACACTTTCTTTTCTGAATGACTATAGAAAAGTCCACCCCGAGTACCTTTAGGATAGCCAACAAACATGCTAACTTCAGTTCGCGGTTCTAGCTTTCCATCCTTTTTTCTCAGGACGTGGGCGTGACACCCCCATATTCTATAATGGCGTAAACTAGGTTCATGACCATTCCAATGTTCTAAATGTGTTTTGGGGATTGATTTAGACGGCATGACATTGAGAATGTCGTTCGTGGTTTCAATTGCATGTCCCCAGAACAAAGTTGGTAGAGTTGAGTAACTAAGCATGCATCTAACCATTTACAATAAAGTTCTATTCCGACGTTCTGCTACACCATTTTGTTGCAGAGTACCTGAGGCAGTAAGTTGTGATAAAATCCCAAGTTCAGTTAAATGATCTTGGAACTGTATATCCAAATATTCTCCACCCCTATCAGATCGCAAGATCTTTAACGTTTTACCTAATTGGTTCTGAGCCATTGCTAGGAATTCCTGAAACATTGAAAATGTTTATGATTTCCTATGCATTAGGTAAAGAAATGAGTATCTAAAGTAATCATCAATGAAAGTGACAAAATACTCAAAACCACCCCTGGCTTGTACATTCAAAGGTCCACAAACATCTGGATGCACAAGACCAAGTGGTTCTTTGGCCCTATCACCGTTTGCAGAGAATGGCCGCTTGGTCAGTTTGCCTTCTAGACAAGATCCACAGACAGGTAATTCACCTAAAGTGAGTTCCCTCAATGGTCCGTCCTTTGTAAGTCTTTGAATCCTATCATAGCCAATGTGACCTAGTCTCAAGTGCCATAGCTACATCATATTATCGTTATCGGTCTTTTGACGTTTATTGGTCTTAGGTTTAGCTACTTTGAATAAATCATTATTAAGAGCGAGGGGTACGTTAGGTCACAGAATATAAAGCCCGGTTTCTAACCATGCAATGCAAAATTGTGATCCATTGAAAGAAATAGATATATTAGAACTTGTGAAAGTCATAACAAATCGTTCTAATTGCAACATGAAAATTGAAATTTAAATTTCTACAAAAATTCGGAATAAAAAATACATTTTTTTTTAAATTAAGTATTTATTTCCGAACTTCAAACATGCTATTCCTCTAGCTTGGACCTTAACGAATGCTCCGTTCCCAACTCTAATCTTTAAGCCGCCTTCGTTCACTTCCTCCCATGATTCAAGAAGCTTTGTTTTTTGCTGCTAGAAACTTGGTGCAATCTTGCTTCCAATGCCCCTTGTCTTTGCAGTGAAAACACTTATCATTACCTTTCTTATTTTTCTTGTTCTTCCCCTTAGGCATCTGTGCACTAGGTTGTGCACTCATCTTTGCAGCCTTTGAAGGCTTGGGGTTGTTGTTTTTTCCACCTTTCCTCTTGGTTCCAGCTTTCGAAGACGAAGCTGGGTTAGCTTCAGCCTTAGCTAGATCAGCAGCAACACCAATAGTCTGAAGCTCATTCATGAGATGCGTCAGACCATAGTTGAGTTGATCATGAATGTGCAGACACGATGCCATTTGAGCATTTACGGTGTCTTTACGTATGTGCGGAGACATAGCTATCCAAGCATTTACGGTGCCATCACGAGCATTGACGGTGCCATCACGAATGTGCGGACACGATGCTCGTTATGAGGATTCCTCAATCATGACGAACTCGGAGTTGTCACCAATCAACTCTATGTTGATATTCTTCTTCCAATTATGGAAGTTTTCTCCAGTGAATTTCTCCATCAAACGTTGAGAAAGGATGGAAGTAGACTCAGACACTACTTAACTTAAAACTACAAATTACCAATAAAATAGAAATCAATCACATTTGCTAAAAAAAAAAAAAAACTTCTATTCACACAAATTTCAAGAAATAGCACAACATATACCAAAAATATGTAAGATATGAGAAAAAAAATACCAAAAACAATCATATCTCTATTTCTTTAGGTTTTTAACTAATCTATGATATCCTTGTCCCGGTTGGCGAGAGTAAAAAATACCACTAGTTAAATAGAGTTGTAAACTCATTTAATAATGGACACTAGTATTAATAACCTACTATTCGATCAAAATAAGAAAACAAAATCTCTTATTTTATGGGATAGACCCACGGTTTGATAATCATAGATTCACTACTACAAAAACACATTTTTAGGACACCTTTTTAGGACACTCACCTAAATGCTAGTCCTTAAAGAATTTGTTTTAGGACTTGCGGAGCGAGTCCTAAAAACTACGTGTGTCCTAAATGTTTGAGTTTTTTTTTTTAAAACAAACACCTCCTGGACTTTTTAGGACTCGCGTTGCGAGTCCTAAAAACTTATGTGTATCCTAAAAGTTTAAATTTAAAAAAAATTCTAATTCCCTCCAATTTTCCTTAAAAACTGTTTTTAGGACTCGCAATAAGTGTCCTAAAAACATATGTGGGTCCTAAAAAACCTTAATAGAAAATTTAAGTGTAACATTAGTGGTGACTTTTAAGGACTCATTTTGGGTGTCCTAAAAACTTTTAAGTAAAAAATGATAAATAAATAAATTAAAGCTTTATTTTAATAATTAAATTAAAAAAACAGATTTCTTTTATTTTTTATAAAAATAAAAGAAAATTTAATTTAATTTATTTGGGGTTATACCCAATATTGTATTTAAAAAAAAATCTGACCTAATAAACTAAAATCCTAACCCTAAAACCTTCAGCCTCCCTCCCAACCCTCTTCTCCCCTGCCGACCATGCATCTCCTTATCTCCCTCCCAAACCTCTTCTCCCCTGCCGACCCATGCATATCCTTGTCTCTCCCAGCCTTTCCAAGACGCCGCACATGGACGCCATGGCTTGCTCAAGCAGATGAGGCGGTGGCTCGCGGTGGGGCTCGCGGAGGGGCTTGCTGCAACGCCGTCGACGAGATCCATGGCTTGCTCAATCAGATGAGGCGGTGGCTCGCGGTGGGGCTCGCAGCAATGGGGGCTCGCGGAGGGGCTTGCTGCAACGCCGTCGACGAGATCCATGGCTTGCTCAAGCAGATGAGGCGGTGGCTCGCGGTGGGGCTCGCGGAGGGGCTCGCTGCAACGCTGGCTCACAGAGGCGGTGGCTCGGAAGGGCTCGCTGCAATGCTGGCTCGGAGGCGGGTCTTCATTTTCAGGTGGTGGCTGGCAGGTTGTGTTTGTTTGGATTTTCAGGTGTTGTATTTGTTTTGATCTAAATGTCAATGGAAAAGTTTTGTTTGGATCTTTATGTCAATGGAAAGTTTCAGATATGTTATTCAGTAATCATATAATATTATTGGTGTAGATTAATGTTTGCATATGCTTGTAGTTATCTCAACAATGTTTGCTTTGATTTTGTTTTTGTTCATCTTTAATATATTCATTCAACTAATCATAGTAATATTTCTAATATTTTTTATAATTTATTTATTTTAAATATACAAGTATATATTTATTATTCATTCAGCAATAATGGGATTTAAAAAAAAAGTTGGGCATTTTACCCAAATATTGATTTATAAAATAAAATTATAATTAATTAAAAGGTACTCAAAGAAATTTTTTAGGACACACATTGCGAGTCCTGAAAAGCCTCTTTTTGTAGTAGTAAAACTTTTTAGGACTCGCAACGCAAGTCCTAAAAAACCTCAGTTTTTAAGGCCCTCAAATAGAGGACTCGAGCCCCACGAGTCCTAAAAAAATTTTTAGGATTCGCAATGCAAGTCCTAAAAATCCTTTTTTGTAGTAGTGATTTAGTCCTAGTAGTCACCGTAAGGGTGAGTCTAGTAGAATTTGACCTATAATTATCTGTCTTTCGAGATCTAACCTTGTCAAAATAACTAATGAACACCTTCCATAGGGGATGAATCAAAGCGCCTGGAGGCCCCATTATGCTATTGACTATGTTAAACCAACGGTGGAGATCGAATAAAAATATTAAAATAAGCTCATTATAACATTAAAAAAATAGTATTTTTATTATTTTTCAAAAATTAATGACTGGTTCTCCAAAAAATTGTAAGATTAGAATTTTTAAAACCAAAGTCCTATAATTTCCTATTAATTCTAAAGTGTCACATTGAAACAAATTCAATTAATTTAGAATTAATTTGTTG
The DNA here is from genome assembly GCF_963169125.1 of Humulus lupulus. Taxonomy (NCBI): domain Eukaryota; kingdom Viridiplantae; phylum Streptophyta; class Magnoliopsida; order Rosales; family Cannabaceae; genus Humulus; species Humulus lupulus. The sequence goes on from NC_084796.1 coordinate 182,352,505, forward strand.
CTGATCAATATTTAGGTTTAACTAATATAATGAACCTATACAATTAAGTCCAACCTAGGTAAATGGGCCTTAACAATTGGGCTTGCATGGAGGAGGGTTGGGTCCAGTATGTCGATCCCACTAAAAATGCCCCCAATCTTCCATACAAGGTCCAAAAGACATGAATTTAAACCTTTGTGTTTATTAATTGATTAGGCCCACTATAGTCATGCAAAGCAAATGTGCCTTCACAAGTGGAATCACCCACAAGGGAGGAACTTTAACTTTACATTTTTTAATGGGCCCAAATAAAACCTATCATTTTATGAATATTTTATTTGGCAAAAACCATATATCTAACAAGCATATGGGCTACTATATGCATGTTAGCCCAATTTCAAAAATACTACATATAGTGCAAACAAACATGTTATAATTGGATGGGCCTAATCATGTTACTATATGAGCAATTGTACGAATTTATGAACAAATACCACAATTTATTTCATTTGCAAAAATACCACAATTAATTATCTAGAATTTATCAAAAAATTCAAATTAATTAAATTTTTACAAAAAATAAGTCAATTTAAATCAAATTTATCAACAATTAACAATAGTTAATTTAAATTTCATTTATCAACAATCAACTTGGTTTTAGGTTAATTTGAAAAAAATATTAATATGATTTATCAACAATTAGCCAAAGTTAATTTAAATCCCATTTATTAATTTTTTTTTTATAAATTGGCTTAAAAAATGATATTTTTCAAAATTTAACCAATTTTAAATTTTAAAATCAATATCTAAACTGTTTTAAAAAAATATCTTGTGTTGTTACAACTATATGAAAATATTTTAACCATTTTAAAAAAATATATTAATAGTTATAACAACCCTAAAATATCTTAAAACAGTTAAACAAATTCAAATATCCATGAAAATATCTAAGTTATAAATTTCAAATTTCAAATAATTTAAATATTAAAAAATATAGAATAAACATATATTTATATTTTCCAATAAAGATTTAATAAAAACATCAAGAATTTAAAAGAAAATATCTTAAATATCTCATATCTTAATTCTAATATTTCAATATATTAAAAGATTTAAAATAAAGTTGTTAGCCTATTTTTAAATTTGAATTTTAATCTTTGTTGAAAATATCTAATTATTTAAATCTCAACTAACAAAAATATCTTATTTTAAAAAAAAATTTTAAATGCAAAAAAAAAAAAGATATTTTTGGTTTTTTATTATGAATAATTTATTTTCACAATTTTTATTACTTTAATTAAAAAAAAATTGGATGATGAATGGTGGTTGGGTGTGTGCGCAGTGTGCGGGCGGGGCGCGCGCGCACATGGCAGCCAGACCAAATTTTTCAAAAAAATATTTTGAGCAATTTTTCAAACCAAAACTATTTTCTAATTAATTTTTAACATGTTTTACACAAAATAAAGTATATATAAAAATTAATAGCATAGAAAACGCAACAAAATAACCTAAAAATTGCTAATAATAACATAAAATCAATATGCTTCATAAAAACATGAAAATCCATCCAATTATTCAAACACGTCAAATAATCCAATTTTAAACATGTTCATGCATGAAAAGAAAGATTACAAAAGACTCTGAGGCCAGTTGTTGGGAAACTTATACAAGATCTTTATTTATTTTCATGTAGATCTAATATTAAACAAATTAATATGAGACAACCTAGAACATGTTTCTAAAATTGAATTCAAAGAGAAACAATGATAAGAATACTTACAATATACACATCAGAATTAGTGAGTCCTTCCTTCAGTTTATCTAACCCTTGTATCCTTTTTGTCGCAGAGTATTATCAAGAAATTGAACCGTTCTTTTATAATCTTCACAGTCTTCTAAAGTATCCTTAGAATCACCTAGACTAGAGTGGACAATCCTCAACACATGAGATAGATACATAGAGAAGAAAAGAAAATAATAAAGAGACTTAGAAAAGGACTTGTGTTTAGAGAGAATCCAAAACCTATCAGAAAATCTGACTTCTGAACTTATGAACTTCTTAGAACTTATGTTTTGACTTCCCTCTAAGCACTCCTTTTATAGACTCAATTAGGCCATCTAATTTAATTAAAAAATAAATAAAATAATAGCAAATTTGAAACCCTAGGTCGAAATTATCATGGGCTTTAGGCCTGTGAAATTTCCCATTTGATTATAAGCCCATTGGGCTTAAAATCATGGTCTGTATTATTTATATTGATTTAATTAATTAAATAATTATTTAAATCCTTTCTCAAATTAATCATTTATAATTTGAACCTGATTTAAAATTATTTATTAATTTATATACCAATTTATCTTAATTAATACATTTGCCCTAATTTCTCTTTTCTTCTAAAAAATACATAACTCTGTGAAACTATAAAAAATTGACATGGTCAACTTTAATAATTCTAATTGATAATTAAATCAATTAATTGAGACTATCTAGATGATTTTATCCAAGGTACGATGGGGACCATGGCCCTATGAAATCAAACTCCAATAAGTTATCATAAATCTAACAAATAAATTTACTAACTTATTAATTCCTCGTGACTCCACTATAGACTCAGAATTACACTCTTGAATTCATAGAACACTCTATAACAAATATAGATACGCTATTAATTATCCATTGGTACAACCATAATAGTCACTCAATCCTCTATAGATGGTCTACAATGAGATAGGACTAAAATATCGTTTACCCCTCATTGTATTTTATCCTTAAAACACTTAGTTCCTTGTAAATGATATTTCAGTAAACTAATATTAATTATTGAAATGAGATCTCTATCATTTAACACCTTGAACCAAACTAAAAGGAAACAATCATTTCACTTCTTCATTAGAAGCTATAGATGTTCATATCTATGATTAACACTCCCACTCAATTATACTACCGAGTTCCCAAGATGTAAGTATGGGCTAGTCCGTAGGGTAAGCTGGTAATGAACAAGTCAAAGAACTCAAATAATACAATCAGTTAGAATACTAACCACTCAGAATTGAGATTGAATTGACCTATGGTTAACTATATGATATGACTAGAATAGATAATAATGGTATGTTTACTTATCTTATCAACTGTCAATATCGGTCCTGTCCGATGTAACAAATACATCCGATCTTATCTACTGTGCTAATGTTCTAGAAATGACATAACACTGTATTGTGTAAGTAGATCATATCGTAGATTGGCAAGTCAGTGTAAATCCTGTGCACTGACTAATCTTAGGACTAACTTATTTTGAACATATAATCATATTTATATTCCACTGTGATTACGTCACTATAAATAAGATTAGATATATGCTCAGGATTTAATAGAAGTTTATATTAAACAAATAATCATGAAAATAAAACATGTGAGCAAAGTGATTGACCAAGTCAAAAAATGATTTCTATTCTTTTATTTATAATAAAATGAGATTACAAAGAATTTTGGTTTTAATTAGGGCATAAAACCCCAACACTCACTGGGTGGAAGCCCAGATAATTTCTCGTGTTGACCCCCGAGGGTCACGGACTTTCCCGTCCTCGCAAATATGGCTGCACGAGAAATAGATTCAGTTAAGACATGTACAAAACAAATATATTGAAAGGAATAAAATGTCACGAGCTAAAGTCACAAAAGTAAGGAGCTTACGAGGACGGTTGAAGTATCGGTGTCACAATTCTGGAATGCATTCGACATAAAGAACAAGTCTTTGTGGTTGTTGGGATGGTTGGGAAGCTCGATGACGGGGGCAGAGTTGTGAAACCTTGTGAGATAATAGAACCCGTCACCTTGCCCTTTCTGCTCCGGGCTAGCTTTGAGGCAGAAAAAGTATAGTATATCTACCTGGGTAGGGACCTCCCACTCATGCTTCAAATATAAATATTTCAGCCCCGCCAAAAGTTTATAAGAATTTGGGGGGAGATGAGATGGAGCCAACTTCACGTAATTTAAAAATTTCGCGAAGTATTGGTCCATGGGAAGAAAGGCCCCAACCTTCAGATGTTCACCACTCCAAGCCACGAAGTCATCTTGGAGAGGGGAGTAGCTCCGTTCCCCTTCGAACGCAGGTCAAGCCAGGAGAGTTCCAGTCCCGACCTCTATGTTGTGGCTCAGCATGATTTCGTTCACCCTCCCCTGGATCATGATCTTTGATATGATATGTTCAGCCTCGAAGTAGGCATCTGGGTCGACTACTAGCTCCTTCTCCACCACCGGATTGACGTGCGGAATGGGAGACTCTAGGGCGATCTGCTTCCTCTTGTTCTTCTAAGTAGACGAGCTTGATGCATTCTTCTTTGAGGTGGTTTTCTTTTGAGGTGCCATCAAATCACCTAACGAGTAGAACGCCCTAGTTAGTAGGCGACCTAAGAAGATTTAAGGTCTATGACGCGAGGATACGAAGGGGGGAATGGTTACTTTTGTTATACGAGCTGAGGTTAGCCTCAGTCCCATCGTGTGATGCCACGCAATACCATATGTTACACGCCTCGGTTTCCTAACAGACCCCTAATATTTAGGGATCCGTGTGTCAGACTGCCAGACCACTACTTACCTTAGGAGGCGGTTTAGTACAAAACCACCCAAGAAACGTAACCTCCAAGCTATTTGGTTTGAAACCTAAAAACCCTTTGTTTCCTTTATCCCGAATGGGTATTCTCTAAATTAATTCACCATTAAAATTACCAAGATTTACCCAGAAATTTCCCAGTTTTATGAATGTCTTATTTCTAGAGCTATTTTTTTGGACTCACCCGTTGAACCTAAGTCGAAACCTATTCCCTAAAAACATTTAGAAATAGTATAAGAGTGACTACAGGGAAGATTGCAGATGAACATGGTGAATAACAAAAGTTCATAAAAAAACTCTTAAAACCAAAGAATGAGATACTTACAGTGTGTTCTTTGACGGTGATATGTAGACTTTGCAAAGGGAAGTTCTTGGAAAACTTTTGAGTGACTGGGTGCGGTGAACGGTTTTTGGGGATTTAGGGAACAGAAGAGAGGTTCGGAAGTGCAGAAGAAGAAATATTTTAAATGAAAGGTGGTGAACTCTGAAACTTGGCCATCCTTTTTTATACGTAAATTGTGTAGATTGATCTGGGCCATCCAATTGGGTTATTTCAAAATCCAAGGGCCAAGGTTAAATAGACAAAACGATGGCAAAAAGGTGACAAGACAATTATTGCAGTCCTTGAAACCTGAACATACGCCAATTGCAGTACACCACGTGTCCAGTACTCGAGTAGTGGGCAGGCGTGGTTTTGTGTAACAGAAGTCTAAAAGCCCCTACTGTGTAGGTTAGAAAATAACAATGCCATACATGAGAAGGAGCTTGGGGGGAAAATGTTGTACCCTAATTTTAGCCAGAGTTCATTCACTCAGCTCGGGTCAGCTGGCAAATAAATATATGGAGAAATAACCAAGGGAATGATATCTACTTATTATCCATGTAGACAACTCCAGTTTCATGTGGACATGTGTGGTATTAGGCGTCCTGGGTTTAACCCGAGAACCAGACATGAAGGTTGGGAAGCGCAAGCTCATAATATTCAAACGTGTGGTCGAAGTATGAGCTTGGAGGAGATATTCAGCTCGTGGTAATTCTAATATATTGCACATCCGCGGATCCCCAGAGACTCGGGTCCTTTTATGACCGGGCTATCATATGTAATATCCTAGATATTAGGAGAACATTTACTTTATGATCAAATCATATCCCATTATAAATGGAAAATATATGTATTAAATGTAATAAATATGTATATGTGTGATTGATTCACGTGGTTACCCAAACCTGTCTATGAAATTCCCTTATAAATTCTGGGAATGTAGGATAGGGAAAGGGACCATTATTCTGTAATACTAAAACTCTGCCAAAATAGAGAGAGAAACAACAATAATATAGACTCGTGGACTAGGTTGATTTTAATCACTAAACCACATAAAAGATTTGTGTTCTTGTGAATTCATTTCATTTTTCATTACGGTTTATTACTAAGCACTAATCAACCTTATTATTTCTTAATACACTGTGGGCGAAAAACTGCGTCAACAGTATCCCACTCATGATCTTGAGTTGGCAGCAGTGGTGTTCGCACTAAAGATATGTACACATCACCTTTATGGGGATAAGTGCTAAATTTACACCGACCACAAAAGTTTAAAATACTTCTTCACTCAGAAAGAACTGAACATGAGACAACGTAGGTGGTTGGAACTAGTGAAAGACTACGATTGTGAAATCCTATACCACCCAGGAAAGGCCAATGTGGTTGAAGATGGATTGAGTAGGCGGGGGACATGGGAGTGTCTCAGCACTGAGCACAATAGAGGTGCCTCTCTATGAGGAGATTATAAACGTTGGCATTTCGTGACAGGAGGCCTAGCGAACCTCATGTTACAATCCTCCCTACTGGACCAAATTAGAGAAGGACAGAAAGTGGATGAAGCCCTAATGAAGCAAGAGGCTTTGGTACAGGAAAGTGGTAGCAGTGACTTCATGATGTCCAATGGTTGATTGTTGCAATACAAGGATAGGATTTGTGTGCCTAATAATGATGAGATTAAGGAAAGTATTATGAAAGAGGCGCATACAACACCCTATTCCTCACATCCATGGTCGACAAAGATGTACCAAGACCTTAAGGCATTGCATTGGTGGCCTGGAATGAAGAAGGATATTGCTGAGTTTGTTGCCAGATGTTTGACGTGCCAGCAAGTCAAGGCAGAACACCAAAGGCTAGTAGGGTTACTTCAACTGCTTTACGTTCCGGAATGGAAATGGGAAGATATAGCAACGAACTTTATGGTAAGGCTACCCAGGACCACAAAGCAGCATGATTCTGCTTGGGTAATAGTGGATTGGCTCACTAAGTCCGCCCATTTTCTACCAGTTAAGACCACCTACTCAGCGGACCAATGTCCAGAATTGTATGTGAGTGAGATAGTGAGACTTCATGGGGTTCCAAAGTCGATAATTTATGATCAAGGGTCAATGTTCACATCAAAATTTTGGAAGGGATTACAAAAAGCTATGGGAACAAGGTTAAAGTTCAGTACCGCATTCCATCCTTAGACCGATGGATAGTCTGAGAGGACTATACATATTCTAGAGGACATGTTGAGATGTTGTGCTTTGGACTTTTCAGAGTCTTGGAGCCGATACCTACCCTAATGGAGTTCTCCTATAATAATAGTCATCAATCCACTATTGGGATGGCTCCCTACGAGATGCTTTATGGGCGCAAGTGTAGATCTCCTTTGCACTGGGATGAGGTTGGGGAGAAGCAGATATTAGGCCCCAAGGCTGTTAGGGAAGCCAGCAAGGCGATCGAGAAAATTCGCCAAAGGATGCTTGCCGCTCAAAGTAGGTAAAAGAGTTACGCGGACCTTAAGATAAGGGACATCGAGTTTTCAGGGGGCGAGTTTGTGTTCTTGAGAGTCTCACCAATGAAAGGTGTTATGCGTTTTGGAAAGAAAGGGAAGTTGAGCCCAAGATATATAGGTCCATTTGAGATTTTGGACATAGTATGGCAAGTTATGTACCGTTTAGAAATGCCCCCATCACTAGCCAAAATGCATAATGTCTTTCACATCTCAATGTTGCGTAAGTACGTGTCAGATGCCTCTCATGTTTTGAGTTATGAGTCATTACAGCTGAAGCAGGACCTGAGTTACGATGAACAGCCCAAGCGTATTATCGAAAAGGGAATCCCGTGGAAGAATAGTACGAAACGAGAAGCAACATGGGTGTTGGAGGAAGATATGAGAGAAAGATACCTTGAGTTATTTGGTAAGAGGACGAAATTCCTTTTAAGGAGGGTATATTGTAGCACACCATTTTTTTATTTTATTAATTTTGTTCTTTGTTTTATTTAATTGTTAAGTGTGATGAATTATTTTTTTATTTTTATTTGACTTGTTTGATTGAATCTACCAAGGTGCATGGTATGTAGAGATGCACCTTAGTAATTGTGTGTGTTCATGTGGATGGTTGCATGGTGTGCATGCATTAGATTTCCTACACATTTTTATTTTCCTTTTATTAGATTTATTTAATGTAATTATAAAAAAATAAAAAGAAGAGGAAATGAAGAAAGGTGGACGACAAGAGTGGGAAAGGAAGAAGAAGTTTTACCATGTTAATCCCAAGTTAATTCCTTTTATTATTTGGAAATTTATAGTGATTGGTTTATGATAGGAAAATGGGGTAACTTAGGGCAAGGATTAAGGGATTGGGTTTGGGAAAGTTCTCATTCCCACTAGGGGAAACTAGGTTTCGAATAGGGTAATAAAAGGAAGGAGGAAGGAAGCCTCTTGGTTCATTTGGGTGGTTGTCGAATTCTAGAGAGAGAAGGAAAAAGGAGAACGTGAAGGAGGAGAGAAGGAGAGAAAGAAAGAGGAGAAGAAGAAGAAGGGCATTCAAAGTCTCTAATGTATGGGTTCGGGTTAATTCTCCCACTCAAATGAAGATATTTAATTAATTCTACTAAATAATTAAAACCAATTTTAATTAAATATTAATTTCAAAAATTTAATATTTATTTTATTATAATTTTGAAAATTATAATAAATTAATTATATATATAATTTCAAAAATTATACAATAATTAATTATTAATTAATTTTGATAATTACAACTAATTTGTAATTAATTAATTAATCACTATTATCACATAATTGCATATTTGGTCCGAAAAACAATTTTTTTCTTATATATGTCTTTTTACGAGTTTACCCTTTATATCAACTCTTGCCTTGAATAGTGTTGATAGAGTCGCTATGGGGACATATGGACCTATAATTCCAAGCTCCAATAAATTTGTGATTATTAATTAAATAATCTTAATTTATTAATCTCATGATTACTCGACTATATATATGAGACTACACTCTTGTAATTATAGACATTTCATTTATTGAGTACTTTATAATAATAAAGCGTCCATTGATATAATCATTACATACAAATTAACCCTCTAATAATGGTTTATAATTAACCGGGAATAAAATTACCGTTTTAACCGTTTAATTATATCTTGTTTCCTTAAGTACTATTGACTTTACTAGTGAAGGTTAATTCATAACCAAATTATGAATTTGAGCTCAATAACCTTTTAGTCCAAAAATTCAACCCTTAAGAGAACCATTATTCAATCTCTTATGATAATATATAGATTCCTCATATGTATAATATGTCCCCAGCCATTTACATTAATGAGTTTCCAAAATAAAAGTTTCTAGCCTGATCATTCTGACAAACCCTAACGAGTGAATTAAAGAAGTCATATAACATAAACATGAGTTCAAAGTAACTTCAGGATTAAGATCTATTTGTATATGATCACTAGTCGATATATTTAATTAATACTTCAAAACGATATTTAACTAAGTATTAATAAACATATCTGGTCCAGTTCTATATATTCTCTAATATAGAAAGTACCTCCACTAAAGTGTCCTACTACACTAGTAATCTAAATCTAGATCACATGTATTCATAATACTAGTGGATCATACTTGCAGTAATTAATCTAAAGATTCCATAACTTTATTTTACTGCGAACTATTCAAGTTCATTAATCTCAAACACAACCCCCCCGTACCAATACGTGGTTGAGATCACATATATGAACTTATGAATTTTTCTGATGTTTACTTAGAATTATCATAGAATAATATAGTCCATAAGATATATGCATAACAAATTCAATTTATTTATTTATTTCTTAAAACAATGTCTACTACATATGCTTTCAGGTCACAATTCCCAACACACATGGGGTATATGTGTTGGGCACGAGAAATCTCATGTGATTCTAAAGAGAACTATTTGATTATGATTATAAGCTCGTTGTGAAGTTTTTTTCCAGTTTTTCTTTGCTTAGACCTTAGGTAAGGAAGTTAGATAGAATTTTTATGTTTATGCTATGAAATTGTAAGAATAGTCTGTTATGAAAATACTGATATGCTATGTATGATGAAAGACCACGAGGTTGAAGTATGGAACTCTATCTTGAGAAGTATGGAATGTATGATGATAACGTTTATGTATGATGTATGATGATGTATGGAATGATGTAGGCATGAGCTTTACGAAATAATTATATTCTTATTGTGTTTTTCTTTGTATGTTGTTTGTACTTCCTTACTGGGCTTTTAGCTCACCCCTTTACTTTCTCCCTTTCAGGTAATAGATAGGGTTTCTCTTTGGCACGCACTATGATGTGAGGAGTTTCGACGTCAGAGTGTGTATGGCGTGGGAGTATCCTATGGACGAATAAACGATCAACTTAAATGCCAAATTTTAAGGAACGATGTTATGGACTTAAATTTTAAAACTATCAGTGGGACTTAAACTTTATTTATTTTAAACGTTGCGTAAGTACTCTTATTTTTATTTTAAACTATTGGGCCCAACTTGCATGTTTTATCAAGGCCCCACTGGATTTTCATATGTGAAGTGGTTTTCTTCAATAATTTTATGAGTATGGAGAAGTTTTGCAAAGTAGAAGTTTAGCGCATTTTAAATAAAAATTGAATAGAAAATAAAAACAAAATACAAATAATTAATTCGGTAACTTAAAATCTACTCTTTATCTTTTTCTTTAAAGATCCTCCTTCCTCGTTGTCCATTGTCCTCTTCTTGATGCTTTCATGAGTCTTCTTCATTTTGACAAGTTCTTTGTTCCACCCTTCAAAATTTTCCCTCAAGTTTTGAATATACATTTTGTTCAACTCCCTCCTCATTTTTCGAGATATTGTGGCAAACTTGTAGGAAAAATTTGTTCCATCTTCGAACTTAGTAAATTTTGATGAAGGCGAGATCTCTACTGACAAAATGAACTCCAATTTTTTTATCATGACTTTAGCAAGAGAGATGAGATCTTGAATCATGTTATCCATGAAAAATATTGAAAATGATCAAATTTGAAGGACAAAGAAACATGTGAAATGAGAGTAGAAGTAGGTTGTGTTTGAAGAAGACGTCTATAATATATAAAAAGTGTGTTATTAAATTATTAAAAAAATAATATTAATTTATTAACCATTCTAACTCTTCAACTTCATGGATATAAATATTATACAATGAGAAAAAAATATTCAGCCATTAAGTTGGTTGAGAAACCAATAATTTCAGCCACATTAATAATTATTATTATATATTTATTTTTTTTCAACTCTTAATCGTAATGCATGTACATATTGTACCATTAAACACAAATATTCAGCAATTCATTTTATTGGTCAAACCTAAATTTCGGCCACATATATAATATTTATTATTAATTTAAACTTTATTTTTAAAATATACTTAAATATTTTTTTGGGAAAGTGAGATAAAGATAGGGAGTAGAAAGATTTGATTTTATCATCAATAAGTAATGAAATAATAATAAATGACATTCTTTTTTCAGATATATTTTTTTAAAATTATTAATAAATGCAACTTTTCATATCACTACTGTACTTATATCATGCATAATAATTTAAATATAAAAAAAGAAATATTAATTGGGAAATTAAATATTTCTTTTGATCTTACAAATTGTAATTTTTTTAGTAATATAATTTCACATTTTTTTCTTTTACAAATTTTTGGTTTTTTATTATTTTAAAATGAACTTTCAAAATTTTAATTATAAAAAAATATAAAACTTGAAATAATATTAATAAAAAATAGCCATAAAAATTCACTTTGAATTCATAACCGGGAAAGCATTATAATTTTTTAATATAAAGTATGAATATTCCTACATATTTATGAAAGAGTTCAACAAAGTTTCATGATATACTATTTCATGTTCAACATCATACATTTGACACCTCCAATACAAGTCCTCCTTCTCTGAAGCATCGACGAACCTTTGTGGTAATTCATTATGGATTTCTCTAATCTTACGTACTTTAAGGCTTTTGTAGTACACCAAATTTTTTTTTAGATTATTTAAATTTTTGTGATTTATTTTATTTAAATGTTAAGTGTGATGAATTGTTTTATTTAAGTGTTGTTATTTTATTTAGTTGATTATTTGTTTTATTTGATTGTTTATTATTTTATTTAATTGTTAGAATTGTTTGGTATAATCTTTGGAATTTAAATTTGTTAATTGTTTGTTTGGTTAATTAATTTAATAAGTGAATAGTGTGTAACATGTGTTATTTTACTATTAGTGTTACATTTTAAATAAATGTGACAATTGAGGTAATTATGTGAGTTATGGTTGAATGCACTAAGGTGCATGGTAGATAGTAATGCACTCTAGTGTTTTAGTGTGTGCTAGTACATGGTAATGAGGTGCACATGTGTAGATTTTCTACACACTCTTTCCTTTATGCGATTTATTTTAGTTAATAATAAATAAATAAAGGAAATGGCTAGTGTGGACGTGTAGTGTGTGGTGTGTAGTGGGAAAAGGATTATTTCTTTTTAAGTAATAAAATCAAAATTTGAAGACACTAGTTATTTTGGGATAGGAATGTGATCACCCTTTATTATTTTATATCTATTATAATAAAAGAAAAATGAAAGGGAATTAAAGGAAAATGGGGAAGAAAGGAAACTTACCATTTCCTCTTGATAGTGGCTTTATGGGAATGAGAATTTAAAAAGGGGATTAAGAAGAGATTAGGCCATTTGGCCGTGACCTAGAGAGGAGATAGAGAGAGAGGGAGGCGAGCTAGAGAGAGGGAAAGAAAGGGCTGCCATATTTTCTAGAGAAGAAGAAGAAAAGAAAGAGAAGGCGAAGAAGAAGAGGGTTTCGAACCCTAGGTAAGAATCTATCAACTAGTGTTTCACATATGTGCATTTGGATCTTCTCCTCTTCTCTAATCTAAGGTTAATTTTGTGGTTTCTTTCTTTGGGTATATGGTGTTTGAAAATCCTCTATAGGTGACAAGGTTTTCTTGCTAAAGTGTTCTTGATTTTACAATCAAAAGAGGTAATAGTCTTTCTTAGCCTATATATTGGTTTTGATGGGTTTATCTTTGAGGTTTTTGATGGTGATGCTAATGGTTGATTATTGTAGGATTGATGATTATGAATTGTATATTTTTGAGAATATGATTTGTTTAAAAAGGGTTCATGGGTATGATTGAGGGAATGGATTTGATAGGGTTTATAATGAGGATATATGTTGTGTTTATATTGCTATGGTTATCTTTGTAATCTTTGATTTATGTAAATGGTAAATGATGATTTTAGAAAAATATGATAATAATTATGTTAGGGTTTTTGTAAAGGCATGTTCATGAGATATGGTGTTATGAATTTATGTATGCTATTGCCATGGTTGTTGTTGTTGGATTTCATGTGTAGATTCAATGGAATAGAAAAAAATGGTTTTATAAGATTTCATGTGAATATGTTAGTAATATTAGAATCATGTATATAATAAGAGCATGATGAGATTTTGGACATGTATGATTTTATGTGAAATTTTGGGATAAAAGATGAGTTTCATGAGGAATTAAGCTTGCTGTTTTCTTGTAAATAATTGGGTAAAAGTTGATAAAAAGATGATTTGCATGCATAAGTAATGTCCTTGATGTTATGCTAATTATATGAAATTAAAAAGGGGATTTTAAGTCTCATTAAAATGATATTTTACTCAAATAATTACCTACAGAATTTTTATTGAATTTTTTGTGAAAATACGAGCTTTTAAATTGAATATGGTGATTTTTAATGATAAAAATAGTTGCTGGAATTTTTGTAAGAAAATATGAAGTGAGTTTCACTAAAATGAATGTGATGAGTTTTTGGAACAAATTATTTTTCCTAAGTTATGGTAATATTGAAAAATGGTATTTTTAATGGTATGAATGCATATTTTGATAAGTTATGATTTTTCTTTTGTTTTGATTGAGAAAAATATTTAGATTCTATTTATTTGTGATTTTTGAAGAAAATAAATGGTGGCTGAAAGTTTGTTTTAAAAAGTTTAAAAATTGTTATTTAATTGTCACATATGGATTTTTGTTACATAAAACTAAGTCTTAAATAATTTAAATAAAAATATATTTTCCACACTTAAAAAATATATTTTTCACATCATTTATGTAACACAATGATAAAATTTATTTTTCTAAAGAAACATATTAAAAAATAGGCATTTTAATTAAATCCAAGCTTTTTGGTTAATTCTTTGTAATTTGAGATTAATGAATGAAATTTGTCACATATTTTATTTTTGAGCTAAAATAAAATAATGTTTTGAGAAATTTAATCAACTTAGAAATTTTAAGAAAAATAAAGCATGTAATATGTCTATTGATTTTAAAATAATAAAAGTAAGAAATGCAGAATTATCGTTTTTGAAAACGTCTCTATTACGCAATGTTCCCGCGTATGCATGTTACATGCAAATCCACTTTTACGTCCAAAATTATGTTTATTATTCAACTATGTGGTTTTTATAAAACGATCATGCTAGTAAAATGGGTAAAACGAGCATTATTCTTTTATGGCGATAATTGCATGTTTTGTGTAACTGTTATTACGTGTGCATGGCCCATGCACACATAAGTTGTGTGGAAGGGAAAAATAGTAATTTTATGAACCTAAGAAATGTTATTTTGATTATGATATAGGCTCGTTGAAAGATTGTGAAATTTCTTAGCTTGGACCTGAGGCAAGGAAGTTAGATAGATTCTATGATTTTATGCTATGAATGGTAAGACTGTTGTATGAATGAATTGTTATGAATTATGAATGCCTTAACGTGATGATATGTTGAATGTGATATGTGTATGGATGTTAGATACATCAAACCAGTTACGATGTCAGATACATCAAACAAAATACGATGTTAGATACATCAAACAGATTATGATGTCAGATACATCGAACGAGTTACTAAGGACATTGAGACGTAACTCCTAGGGCGGACGCGCCGAGGTTATTCAAGGACCAGTGATCTCTTGTTTACCTCATAGGGTGACATGGAAAACTAGCGATCCATGCTCATCATGTATGCTGTATGTTTGTGATATGATGATATGTCACGATTATGTTATGATATGATGATATGTTATGATTATGTTATGATATGATGATATGTTACGATTATGTTATGATATACCATGATGTTTTAGATGAACGTTAGTGTTTGTTTTTTTTTTTGTTGTATTCTTACTTGCTTATTTGTTTGTACTTCCTTACTGGGCTTTTAGCTCACCTCCTTACTTTCCTTCCAGGTAGCAAATAGGATTTCTTTATGGCACGCGTGGTGACGTGAGGAGTTCTTTCATCATGGGGTGTATGGCGTGGGGTAATCCTATGGACGGAAAAACGATCAACGTAGAACGCCATTTAAATTATGTTTTGTTTTTAAGAGACTTTCCTAAATTATCAGTGGGACTCAGTTATTTAATTTTTGGTTTCTTTGAACTTTGCATAAAAATCTATGTTTTATTTTAAAACTTGTGGCGCCAACTTGCATGGTTTTAAACAAGTCCCCCTGAGACTTTGATAATGAATGGTATTCTTTTATAAACTATGTTATGCGAATGTTTTGTAAGTATTAGTCTAGGGCGTTCTTTACAGCTTTCTCCACTCCATTCTCCAAATGCTTGATCGATGAAGGCGATGTTGTTAGGAAAACTTATACATGATCTTTATTTATTTTCATGTATATCTAATATTAAACAAATTACTACGAGATAGCCTAAAACATGTTTCTAAAATTGAATTCAAAGAGAAACAATGAATAGAATACTTACAGTATACGCAACGGAATTAAAGAGTCCTTCCTTCAATTTCTCTAACTCTTGAATCCTTTCTGTCACAGAGTATTATCAAGAAACTGAACCGATCTTCTATTTTCTTCACAATCTTCCAATGTATCCTTAGAATCACCTAGACTAGAGTGGGAAATTTTCAACACATGAGATATATATAGAGAGAAGAAGAGAAAATAACAAAGAGGCTTAGAAAAGGGCTTGTGTTTAGAGAGAATCTAAAACTATTAGAAAATCTGACTTGTGACTTATGTCTTTGACTTCTCTCTAAGCACTCCTTTTATAGACTCCATTAGGTCATTTAATCTAATTAAAAAATCAATAAAATAATAGCCATTTTAAAGCCCTAGGTCGAAATTATCATGGGCTTTAGGCCCGTGAAATTTCCATGTGATTATAAGCTCATTGGAGTTAAAATCAAGGCATTTATTATTTTCTATTAATTTAATTAATTAAATAATTATTTAAATCCTTTATCAAATTAATTATTTATAATTTGAACCTTGATTTAAACTTATTTATTAATTTAGATACCAATTTATCTTAATTAATAAATCTACCATAATTTCTCTTTTCTTCTCAAAATTACACAACTATGTGAAACTATCCAAAATTGACCTGGTCAACTTTGATAATTCTAATTGATAATTAAATCAATTAATTGAGACTATCTAGATGATTTTATCCAAAGTACAATGGAGATCATGGGCCTATGAAATCAAGCTCCAATAAGTTATCATAAATCTAACAAATAAATTTACTAACTTATTAATTCCTCGTGACTCCACTATAGACTCAGAATTGCACTCTTGAATTCATAGAACACTCTATAACAAATATAGATATGCTATTAATTATCCATTGTTATAACCATAATTGTCACTCTATCCTCTATAGACGGTCTACAATGAGATAGAACTAAAATACCGTTTTACCCCCTCATTGTATTTTATCCTTAAAACACTTAGTTCCTTGCAAATGATATTTTAGTAAACTATAATTTAATTACTGAAATGAGATCTCTATCATTTAACACCTTGAACCAAACTAAAAGGAAACCATCATTTCACTTCTTCATTAGAAGCTATAGATGTTCATATCTATGATTAACACTCTCACTCAATTATACTACCGAGTTCCCAAGATGTAAGTATGGGCTAGTCCGTAGGGTAAGCTGGTAATGAACAAGTCAAAGAACTCAAATAATACAATCAGTTAGAATACTAACCACTCAGAATTGAGATTGAATTGACCTATGGTCAACTATATGATATGACTAGAATAGATAATAACGGTATGTTTACTTATCTTATCAACTGTCAATATCGGTCCAGTCCGATGTAACAAATACATCCGATCTTATCTATTTTCCTAATGTTCTAGAAAGAACATAACACTGTAATGTGTAAGTAGATCATATCGTGGATTGGCAAGTCAGTGTAAATCCTGTGCACTGACTAATCTTAGGACTAACTTATTTTGAACATATAATCATATTTATATTCCATTGTGATTACGTCACTTTAAATAAGATTAGCTATATGCTTTGGATTTAATAGAAGTTTATATTAAACAAATAATCATGAAAATAAAACATGTGAGCAAAGTTATTGACAAAGTCAAAAAATGATTTCTATTCTTTTATTGATAATAGAATGAGATTACAAAGAATTTGAGTTTTAATTAGGGCATAAAACCTCAACAATTCTTATTGTATTTCTTTCTTCGAATGATCTCATGATGCCCAACTTAATTTGTTCCATGAAACTGTACAATTCTCCACTTACTTAAGAATTTTTCTTTGCATTTCGAAAGTGATCTAGTAAGAATTATCTCCTCTATCATCGTATTGTGCATTTTCTTTCTGTTTTTTTTTTATTATCTAAATGGACAATCCTAATGATGATGTAGGGTTGCCTAGTTACATATATATAAATAATTTGTATTCAACATTGTTTTTCTACACAAATAATTAAAGTAAGCGAATACATCTGAAATAATAATGAGTGATGAGTAAGACAATGAGTCAACTACTCTAGAATAATTAATAATTTAAAAAAAATTACTCTTTTTAAATTTAAATTAACGAATTTTTTTTAAATAATCGAAAAATTATTTATTCTTTGTACATAAATTAGTCAATTTTGAAATATATCTTAGGATAAAAGGCTTTGTTCATGTTCGAAATATATTGCAACAAGAAAAAAATTGTTATGTAAATTGCTAACAATAATAATTATAAAAATTAAAAAAAAAGTTCAAATTTCCATTAACAACAATAAAATTCTTAATTCAACATAGATGAGCAAACACTCTAATTTTTATAGACAAAATAGGCAATCCCTAAATGTTCTTGAAGGCATGCAACAACATTTCATGATATACAATTTCAAGTTCAACATCATACATTTGAGTCGTCCAATACAAGTATTCCTGCTCAGAAGCATCGATGAAATTTCAGAATAATTCATTATGAGTGTGTGAAATCTCACATGCTCTAGGGATTTCTCCACTCCATTCTTCAAATGCTTGATCCATCATTGCCTTTCTCATTGTATTTATTTCTTCAAATGATCTCATGAGGCGCAATTTAATTTCTTCCACTAAACTGTACAACTCTCCACTTAAGAATTTTTCTTTGAATTTCGAAAGTGATTTAGTAGGAATTATCTCCTCTATCTTGTTATTGTTCATTTTCTCTCTCTTGGTTTCTTTGTGTCTAAATGAACAATTTTTATGATGATAAGAAAAGGTCCTAGCCACATATATATAATGAATTTGTAATAATATATAGTTATTAGTAAAGAAGATGGGGCATGAGGAATAATAATGACTGATGATTAATACGATGAGTCAATTATTCCAATTATTAAGTTTTTTCAAACAATTCCAATCACTTATTTTTTATTTGCCATCTTCGAAATACTACATTTTTTTTTAAAGGGAACTACATTTAATTTTTAAAATAATATTTAAAATACATTTTAAAACTTCCAATAAAAATAATTAATTTTTTTTGGACAAAGAAAGACAATTAATTAGTTTTACCAAATATAACTATTAATCATATATGAGGATATATAAAACGCCCTATTCTACTATCATTTGCAAAAGATTACTAATCGATACTTATTTAGAAAAATACCACAATTGTTCAAAAGGTTCAACGACTCCTTATTAAAACATGCATTTATGGGCCCATTTTTTTAAATCAAAATATAAAGTAATTCATGGAATTTAAAATAAAAATAGCAAACTCCCACTGAAATATAATTAAATGTAATAAAACTCATAAAAAACGTTCATCTACGTTTCTAGATCGTTTTCTGTCCATTCGCACCCCACGACATACATACTTTGACCATGGAACGCCCCATATCACCATGCGTGACCATAAGAAAAACTATCGCTTACCTGAAAGATGGAAAAGTAAGGGGGTGAGCTAAAAGCCTAGTAAGAAAGTACAAACAAGAACACTAATTCACACAAGTACCATACAAAACAATTCTCATCGTACATAAACTTAAAGTGGCATAACATAGCCATTTCATAATATCATAAAATTTATCTGAAAATTCATCATAACAAATAAAACAAATTGTTCTATGAGGTAACTAGTAAAGCATAAACTGGTATATCCTCCTGTTGCCCTTGTGGGCCTCTTGGTGCGTCTGCCCTATGAATTACGTCATACCTTAGTAACTCCTTTGTTGTGTTGCATTTCAACACGCTAAGAAAAATATGCTTTTCATACAATCATACAATGCATACATACAAAACAACTTATCTCATAACTTGGTATCTCATACAGTTTAACATATTCGCATAGGAAATATAGCTAACTTCCTTACCTCAAGTCCAAGCTATAGAATGCGAGATAGCTTCACAACGAGCCTAGAAGAGTCAATCAAATAATCGTCTTAATATCAAGTAAAACTAAGCACATCACACAAACATACCCACGTGTGACGGGGCCATGCACACATGACACATAAGTAAAATTATGTAATATTATTTTTTTTGTAAGATTAATGTCATAAAATATTTTTGGTATGACATTCAATTATATTAAAAATCCTAAGCTCCTTTAGTTGAAAATTATAGGAAATTACATTTTTAGAAAAAGTATCATTATGATCTTAGGGGAATAAGTAGCTTTATTTAAAAATAAAATAAAAACTAGCAGGGCATAAGTGTCATTTAAAGTGGTTGGCTGGCATGTGAGTGGTAAGAGAGTCCTCATATTCCTGTGGTCACTTCAGTCTTACACTAAAGTATCTAAGAGCAAAACCAACCACTCACTTTTCCTATTTCTTTTCCTCTACACGCCTAGTCTCTCTCTCTCTCTCTCTCTCTCTCCACTTTCATTTTGTTCTTCTTTCTCTGCACCATTTCAGCAAGAAAGCTCTCCCATCTCACTAGAAAATCTGAAAAATAAATCTCTCTCTCTCCTCACAAGAACTCCATTAGAGCACCTCCAAGCTTGAGCTCATCAAAGAGGTAAGTTCTCATGAACATTTCTTGCTCCTCTTCCCTTCTCTTGGCCGAGCACCCTTGGGTACTTTCTCATTTTGTTTGATTGAGTTGGATCTCTATCTAACTCAGATCATGTATGTTGAAAGAGTAGGAATCCATTTCAAGGGAGAGGAGCTAAAAGCTTGTGCATGCAAGCCTTATTCTAAGATTTCAAGGTAAGCATTAGGGTTTCAAAATCTCTCAATTTCCTTCTTTATTCTAAGATTTGTTTGAATTTTATAATGGAGAGTTTGGGATGAGTGTTAAGGTTCTAAGAGGATAGAGGAGTGGTTCAAAAAGCTCAAGGACCCAAAAGAAACAAAACCTAGAACTTCAAAGGTAAAAATTTCCTGTTTTGATAATAGTTTATGTTTAATCTTCCAATCTGAGTTTTGAGATGCACAGAAGGTTTTGATCTCTTGTTTATGTTGTAATAAGGTATTTTATAGCATTAAATGATGCATGCATGTCCGCTATGTTGATCTTTTACTGGAAATCTAAAGTTTCCATTGGAAGTTTATAAACATTGCTTGCTGCCAGATTTTATGGGTGACTTCCAACGAGTGAAACCCTAATTTTACAATATATTCTCATAAAAAGGTTTCTACCACTGTTAAATATGGGAAGATTTCATAAGTTTAGGCTTTTGAACCACTGAAAAACATTTTGTATAACTCATGTAATAAGCATTTTTGGATTTCATGTGCAATCTGAAATGTTGACTGACAGATTTAATACTTAGACTTTGATCAACGATTTGAATTGGTTAAACTAATTATTTGTTCCTACAATTTTAACTGGACATTCTTGGTATATTTAATATTAAAACTATAAAACAGTTTTTAAAAATTTACTATATTTTGTGAGTTATCAATTTTCTAACTTAGATGCTCAAAATTGTTTGCTGCCAAGGTGATGTTGTTATAGTGGCTTCCAACGGGAAAAACCTTAGGTTATTGGTCAAACTTTCAAATGGGATTTTTAGCATTTCATTATTTAGGAAGCTTACTTTATTTTAGCATTTTGAAACACTAAAAAATGTTATGTCTAGGTCAAGTCATAAGCTTTTTGTCATTGATGTGCAAGCTGGAGTGAAAAACTGACAGCTTGAAGAGTGCATATTTGAGCAACGTTTTGACAAGTTTAAATTTTTAGCTGGTTTTAATTATTTAGACTCCTTTTATATTAATTAAAAGCCCTGAAAGATTTGACTAAGAAATACCCCATAGATTGTGCGTTTTGTTTTTTCTAAAAATGTTGTCAAATCAAATTATGTATTCAACACATTTGGTTTTTAAACTTTAAGTCATAATTCATTAGTCAAATCATGTTTCTTTTTCTTAAAGTAAAAATAAGGTAATTTTATATGGATTATGGGTTAAGACTTAAGTGGCTTAAAACATAATGAAGTTTTATATTTTATTGAAAAATCTTAAGATAGTACTCATGTGTGAGATAGGACTTTATTTTTTTCACAAAAATAATTATCACTAAGGACTACAATTTGTTTATTTGGCATAATAAAACTTATGGGTTTCTTAATTTACTAAAGTAGACCTTTTTAATTTTCAAGATTAATAAAATAAAATCAAATTTTCAAACTTGGCAATTCTAATTTCATAAAGTTTTCTTTTACAATTTTAATAATGCGAGAGATAATGTTTAACACTTTTATTTTATAAGGAAAATAAGAAAGCGGTGATGAAAGTTTTCTTTAGGCTTAAGAATGTGGTCTCTTTATGCAATTGAGAATTTATTTTCAAATTTCCGGCACCATTATTTGTAGGCATATTTTTATGATTAATGTGATAAGGCTATAAATTCAAGTGTTTAGTCTAAGTTTTAAGATTTAAGAGAAAATGCTTTTAAAGTATTGAAAATTTATTAAGTTCATTCCTAATTGCTCTTTAAAGACATAAACATAATTAATCAAACACCATAATTAATCTGAGTCACTGAATGAATTCCATTACAATGTTATTTTCCAGGGAAAGCTCATAACTGGACTTAGGAATCCCGCTTATTTGCTAAGGTTAACTGGTAAGACAACTTATGAATGTTTGGCTACAACATGACATGACTATTTTTAATTTAAGACTTAAACACACAGTTGGAAACTAGTTATATAAGGTTACTTAAGATCATTGTCCTAAGGAGGTTCACATACTCATAAGTAAGGTAAGCAATTATGATTATGACGTCTGGCTTAAAACCTGTGACATAAAGAGTCCGGTTAAACTCTGTGATACATGTACGTAAAATGATTCTGGAATCAAACTATTAAGATTATAAGATTATGTTGAATTCCCCTAGGAGTCTTAGTAACCGATGTATTTTAAGTATACACCCGTGTCTGTATTGAGTAAGTTAAGTAAGTTAATCTTCACCTTGTTGGCTACAACATGAAACATGATAGTGTATTGTCTGTTATAGTTATTTACAATAGATTGATTAAGGGATGAATTAGTAATGGCTAGGGGGGATTATTAAGTGTACAAAATGCTCCAATGAAATCCAGTGATTACTAGATAATAATGGTATTCGAGCTGATGAGCAGGGTAGGGGGAAACACGGTTGAATGTCTTTTGATTTGTGACCGTGGTAGGGGGAAGCATAGTTTATTGACTATGGACTGATGACTGGGGTAGGGGGAAGCATGGTCGAATGTTTGTTGATTTGTGATTGCGATAGGGGGAAGCATGATCGATTGACTATGGACTGATGATCGGGGTAGGGGAAGAACGGTCGAATGTCTATTAATTTGTAATTATGGTACTCAGGGGGGCTTTCAGTTTGTGTGTGAATGGATTATTGATATGTGAATCTGACTAGCTACCGGGATGATTAATTGTTGTATTATTGTGAAATCCAATGTGTGTACTGGGACCGCACTATTGTAAATCCAATGATTACTAGGTAATACTGGAACTCAAGCTGGTGACCATGGTAGGGGTAGTACGGTCGGCCAATGAAATGTTTAAATAGGTAGTACGTACCCATTGAATTTAGTGGTTGTGATCTAAGAGGTGCCTGAACACCTCATTATATTTTTGTAGCTCTTCAGTGATTTTTGGTAGCCATTGTAGAATGGTGGTATACATTTGTTGGGAAAACTTATACATGATCTTAATTATTTTTATGTAAATCATATATTGAATACATTAATATAAGATAACCTATAACATATTTCTATAATTGAATTTAAACAGAGATAATGATAAGAACACTTACATTATACGTAGTGAAATGTATTAGTCCTTCCTTCAGTTTCTCTAACCCTTGAATCCTTTTTGTCGCAGGGTATCACCAAGAAACTGAACCGATCTTCAAATTTCTTCACAGTCTTCCGAAGTATCCTTAGAATCACCTAGACTAGAGTGGGAAATTCTCAACACATGAGATAGATACAAAGAGAAGAAGAATAGAAGAGAATATTGAGGCTTAGAAAATGACTTATGCTGTAGGGATCATCTTAAACCTAGAGCATCAAGAATAGATCTTCTGATCATCTCAAAACAAGTGATTCAAAAATCTCTCATTTCAACACTCACTTAGCATTCCTTTTATAGGCTTAATTAGGTCATTTATTTTAATTAAGAAAATCAATAAAATAATAGATAATATCAGCCATTAGGTCAAAATTCTCATGGGCTTTAGGCCCGTGAAATTTCTCATTTAATTATAAGCCCATTGGACTTAAAATCAAGGCCTGTATTATTTCTATTGATTAATTAATTAATTAAATAAATAATTATTTAAATCCTTTATCAAATTAATTATTTATAATTGTAACCTTGATTTAAACTTATTTATTAATTTTGACACCAATTTGTCTTAATTAATAAATCTGCCATAAAATCTCATTTCTTCTCTAAATTGTAAAACTCTGTGAAACTATTCAAAATTGACCTGGTCAACTTTGATAATTCTAATCGATAATTAAATATATATTAATTGAGACTATCTAGATGATTTTATTCAAGGTACAATGGGGACCATGGTCCTATGAAATTAAGCTCCAATAAGTTATCATAAATTTACTAACTTATTAATTCTTCGTGACTCTACTAAAGACTCAAAATTGCACTCTTGAATTCATAGAATGCTCTATAACAAATATAGATAGCATTATTAATGATGGGAATTGTGCCCTTAAAGTAATTGTAGTAGACAATGGTTTTAATGAAATAAATAAATGAATTGAATTATTGTCTATATGTAGCATATGTACTATATTAGTGCTAATAATATTATGTAAATATCAGAAAATTCCCAAGTTCATATATGTGGTGTAATGACCCGTATTTTCAAGACTTGATATTGCGGAAATATCAACTGTGTATCCTAATTTTAGCACGAGTCTTTCACTCAGATCGTGTATACATGGGAGATGACTGCAGGGAGGGAATAGCTTATAAATCCAAGTATTCTTTATGTTAACGTCACGGTTCTCATGATGATTGTTCGAGCTAGGGATACCTAAGTTGAAAAGCGCGAGCTTGTAATATTTATCAGACATGATCTCCATGATACGAGCTCGATGGTGTATTTAGCTTGTGGTAGATTGAGGATATGGCGTGTTTGCGGATCCCCAAAGACTCGGATGATTTATACGATCGTCTGTGGCCAGCCTGTGATATTTAATGTCCCAAATATTAGGAATCTATTTATTTCATGATCAAATCATATCCTAATATAAATGGGTATATCTTATAATAAATGTAATATATATGCAAATCTTTGATTAACTCACACGGTTACCCAAACCTATCCAAGGAGTTTCTCTATAAATGTTGAGAATATTGGACATGAAAAGGGATGGTTATTCTGTAATACCGAGACTCTGTCAAAATAGAGAGAGAAAAATAGTAATAATATAGACTCGTGGACTAGGTGGATTTTAACCACTGAACCACAAAAAAAAGGCCATTGTTCATGAGAGTAATTTTCTTATTTTAGTTTACCATTAAGCACTAATTCATCCTTGTTATTTTCTTGATTCACTGTTGGCGAAAAACCGCGTCAACAATTTGGTACTTTCGTTGAGAGTTGAGATTAGTGCTTTCATAAAAACCCAAATCAAATATCATCATGGTGGTCACCCGATCAATGCATGACAATGAGATGGAACATCCTGGTGGGCAGGGGGCCCATCATACCACTGTTTCAAATGAGCATGGCCCTGAAGTTCAACAACGACCCGGAAAGCAATCGGTGGGCCACGACGATACTGGGTGTTCGGCGTCACTTCCACCGAACCCAAACCCAGGCTACTTAACTGCATTAGAAATGGAAAATATGCAGTTAAGAGCCATCTTGCTAGGGTAAACAAGTAGATTGAGGAGGTTTTGGCTAGGTTACCCCCTCTTGCAACTGACGTTGATGTCGAAAAGAGGCAAAGTGGGTCTTATAAGTCCCACAGGAATAATTGATCCAAGTCAAGTCGGTCAATCAAAACTGCCACCCTAAGTTCTGTGCCCACAGTGCAAGATCTCCGGACTGCTCAGCCTAGTGGCCCTCCTAGGGGTCATTGAAAAATTAGTCGATCGGTCAGAACCGCGACCCCAAGTTCGATAACACCATCACGCGCTCATGGGAACACCCATGGAAACTCACGAGGAGGAGCCGGAGTAGGCTCACAGAGAAAAAATGTTCTGACCAATCCTCCTACGCCACGATCGGATCGCCAGGTGCAAAGAGCTAGAAATGGTGGTGCAGAGTGACCGCGAGCTAATTTAGTTTGCCCTGATAGGACAAGAATTGCCTCGCCAGTCAGGCATCCCCTATGATCCATAATACATCCGACACCACCTCGTTCTGCACGAGACATTCTTGGTCATGGGAACAGCAGGAGAAATCCTCCTCCATCTGCCCGGGACATTCCTGCTTATGGGGACAGCAGGAGAAATCCTCCTTCGTCTGCCCCTACTTTTGTCTCGCGAACACGTGTCAATAGTCCGGATCCTGAGCCTCAATCACGAGTAGTGATCTTCGCTAATGGAAGTTATTGGACTGAGAGCCATCGAGGTACCAAAACCGAAGGTGATCTGAGAAATCACTTGAGTTCGGCTTAGAGCCCCCGGTTCGACCCACAACCTGACCTCCGAGATAGTTTAAACTCGCAGAGAAGAAATTCAACTCGAAATGAAGAAGTTAGTTACACTCATCAAAGGGGAGGTCTTTTCGAAGAATGTGATAACGGGAATGTCCCACAAAACCAAGCCCGAACTTGGAGGGACAACAACCCGCCTAACGTGTACAACAGGACGGGAGCTGTTGAACAGCCCCAGAATAACCTAGGAACTAGGGAACCCTCGAAAGGTTAGCCCAGATGGAGGAGCTGATGAAAATGCTCCTATTGGAAAAAGAGAAAGATGAGTGTGATTCAGAGGATGAGCTCGAGATTTTCGCCCTGAATATTGCGGTGACTGCATATCCACCGGGTTTCAGGATGCCCCATCTGTCGAAGTATGACGGAGAGGGAGATTCGTTTGACCACTTAGGGATGTTCAACACCATGATGATGGCCCACAACATCGGGCTCGAGCTAAGATGCCTAATATTCCCCTCGACTTTAATTGGGCCACCTAGACAGTGGTTCAAGTAGTACAAGAAGCATTCCATCAGCTCTTGGAAAAGCTTCTCAGCAGATTTCAAAAGAGCATTTAGGACTTCTCAAGCAGCTAGAGTTAAAGTTGACTCTCTGAAAAATGTAAAGCAACAACCCGGTGAACCGTTGAAAGCATACCTAAGTAGGTTTGCCAATGTTGCTGCGCGAGCTAGAGATGCCGATGAGAGTTCTAAGCTTATGGCAATGAGGAAGGGAATCCTTGTTGGAGGCGATCTGTGGCAAGAGTTGCAGAGGAAAGGAGTTAGTATTGTTGATGAGTTCTTGAACCGAGCTCAAAGGTGGGTTAACCTAGAAGAGGCACAGGCTTCCGTCGTAGGAACCAGCCAAGTCCCTGTTCAGTCCGTTGGAGCAGCAACGGATGTAGCGGCTTTCGCTCAAATTGTTTCTCAGAATAACCAAGGGGGGAATAATAAGAGAAAGGGAAATGGTGAGGGCGACCAAAACGGAACAAAGAAAAACAAATCCGTGGAGAATTTTAAACCGGTCTATACAGCATACACCGACCTCATGGATACTAGAGAACACGTCTTCCTAGCAAATTCTACTTGCCTTCCGTGGAAGAAGCCAGAACCATTAAGGAATCAAAGGGCGAAGAGACACCCTTCAAAATTCTGTCGATTCCACAATGATATTGGTCATAATACTGATGACTGCAAACACCTGAAGGATGAGATCGAGACTCTCATCAGGGTAGGACCTTTGGCTCAGTACGCCCGGAATCGAACAACTCCCAGTCAGCCCGCTGGAAAAAAAAACTCCGTCAGCTTCGGAAGCTCCAATGAATTAAAATGAAGCTCAGGTGAATCAGAAAAATCCTCCTCCGATAACAGGAGGAGATATAGCCACCATTTTGGGAGGACCTCATTTGGAAGGCACGAGCAGAGGTGCCCAGAAGAGGTATATCAACGAGCTGAAATCCCATAACAGAGTCGAGTTTGTTCTGGAGCAACGATTATCAAAGCATCAACGATTGGAAAAACAACCAATCAGTTTCACAGAGGAAGATGTCAGCCATGTTCAATTCCCACATAACGATCCTCTGGTGATAACCGTTCAGCTCGCCAACCGGAGAGTTAGGAGGACGCTAGTAGATAATGGAAGTTCTATGAATATGCTATTTAGGTCAACTTTAGAAAAAATGGGATTATTAGTTACCGACCAGAAGGCAACTTCCATGGTTCTATATGGGTTTTCTGGAGAAGGGTCAGCAACTATTGGAACATTTGAGTTAGTGGTGACATTGGGTGAAAGTCCAAGAACCGTCTCCAAGCTTCTTGAGTTTGTTGTCATTGATTGTCCAGCCGCATACAATGGGATTTTGGGCCGACCTGTGTTAATGGCCTTCGAAGCCATAACCTCTATCCGTCACCTAGCAATCAAATTCCCTTCGTTTGCAGGAATATTCACTGTTAGAGGTGATTAGCTCACTGCTATGGAATGCTATAGCATTTCCATGAAGGGAAAGTTACAACCCAGGCAGCACGCGATGGCCATAAGTGACGGAGGTGAGGAGTCCCATGAGGTGGAAGTCGCCTCTAGGATAGAAGAACCTCGAGAAACAATAGATAGAAGGGTCACCCCAAATGATGACATCGATCCGCGAATGGGCAAGGACAGGTCAGAGCTCCAAGCTATTGAGGAGCTCGAGGAAGTAAATATAGATCCCACAGACACTTCAAGAGTCGTGAAGATTGGAAAAAATATTGACGATGATAGGAAGGCGGAGTTGATTAATTTTCTACAAGGGTGTCTAGATGTCTTCGCCTGGTCTCATGAGGACATGGTGGGAATAAGCCCAAGTGTGATCATGCACACCCTGAGCTTGGATAAAAGTGTGCCTGCGAAATCCTAGAAACAGAGACGTTTGGGAACAGTCTGAACTGAGGCATTGGAAGAAGAAGTAGCTCGGTTATTAAAGTGCGGATTTATTCAGGAAGCTAAATATCTAATCTGGGTAGCGAATCGTGTTTTGGTACCAAAGTAGAATCGAAAGTGGCGGACTTGAATCAATTTCTCCAATCTGAATAAAGCGTGTCCTAAGGATTGCTTCCCATTGCGGAGGATTGATCAGTTGGTAGACGCCACCGCGGGACACGAGCGCATGTCCTTTATGGATGCGTATTCTGGGTATAACCAGATCGCGATGAATCCTGCGGACCAGGAGCATACTAGCTTTATGACTCTGACAAATGTATACTGATATAAAGTTATACCCTTCAGGCTGAAAAATGCTGGGGCGACCTACCAACGACTAGTCAACAAAATGTTCGTTGATCAGATCGGGAAAAACATGGAAGTGTATGTCGATGATATGCTAGTCAAGTCAAAGGCTGTCGATAACCATGTTTCTGATCTGAAGGAATGTTTTGAGATCCTGAGAAAATACAATATGAGGCTA
This sequence comes from Humulus lupulus, assembly GCF_963169125.1. Taxonomy (NCBI): domain Eukaryota; kingdom Viridiplantae; phylum Streptophyta; class Magnoliopsida; order Rosales; family Cannabaceae; genus Humulus; species Humulus lupulus. The sequence continues at coordinate 182,381,812 of NC_084796.1, forward strand.
AATCCTCAGAAATGTACTTTTGGAGTAGTGTCGGGAAAATTTCTGGGGTTCATAGTCAATACAAGGGGGATAGAGGTGAACCCAGAGAAAATCAGGTCATTGTTGGAGATGCCTTCACCCAGCTCGCACAAAGAAGTTCAAAGTTTGACTGGAAAAGTGGAGGCGCTAAACCGATTTATTTCAAACTCCACTGACAAGTGTATGCCTTTTTATAACTTGCTCAAGGGAAATAAGAAATTTGAATGGACTGAAGAGTGCGAGCTGGCATTCCTCGCCCTAAAAATGCATTTAGCCGAACCCCCAGTATTGTCTAAGCCTATATCCAGAGAGCCCCTGTTCCTATATTTGGCTTTAATAGAAAATGCAGTCAGCGTTGTGTTAGTTCAGGAAGAAGATCATGTTCAGAAGCCAGTATACTATATAAGTAAAAGAATTCTTGGGGCTGAATCGCGGTACCCGCTAATCGAGAAGATAACATTCTGCCTAATATTGGCTTCTAGGAAGCTTAGACCATACTTCCAGTCCCATTCTATCCACGTCATGACCGACCAGCCTCTAAGGCAGGTATTACAAAAACTTGAAGCGTCGGGACATCTTTTAAAATGGGCAGTAGAGCTAAGCTAGTTTGAGATACTGTACATACCAAGGACCTCGATCAAGAGCCAGGTCCTCGCTGACTTTGTGGCTGAATGTACTGGATTTCAGGAAGAGTTGTTGAAGGAGCCGAAAGAGTTATGGAGAATATTCGTGGATGGCTCATCTAATGAAAATGGATTCAGAGCTGGAATCATATTGATTTCTCCAGAGGGGCATCGATTTCATACAACACTGAGGTTTGGATTTAAAGCCTCAAAAATAAAACCGAGTACGAGGCTTTGTTAGCCGGGCTCAGGGTGGCAAGAGAATTGAAAGCAAGGGTCGTCCAGTGTTATAGTGATTCCCAGCTCATGGTTAATCAAGTGATGGGGGAATATCAAGCGCGTGGTACCAAGATGGCAGCTTGCCTAGATAAGGTGAAGAAAGGGTTGTTAGAATTTGAGTATGGTATTGTCAAACAGATCCCCCGCGAGCAGAACACTAATGCTGGCGCTTTGGCAAGACTTACCACCACCAAGGAAGCTGAGACTTTAAACGTAGTACCAGTGGAATTCTTGGAGAGTCCAAGCGTGGCAGAAAAAATGAAAGAGATCGAGATGATTGACGCAAGGCCGACCTAGATGACCCCCATAGTGGAGTATCTTACAACACGAAGGCTACCTGAGGAAAGAAATGATGCGAGAAAGATACTCTATCAAGCTCTTAGGTATGTGATAGGAGATGGAACGTTATATCGGCATGGTCATTCACTGCCGCTTCTACGATGTGTTATGCCTGAGGAGGCTAAAACCATTCTGTAAGAGGTGCATGAAGGCTTTTGTGGAGATCAAGCTGAGGGCAAAACCTAGCTTTGAAAATTTTAAGGCAAGGGTATTTTTGGGCCACTTTAAAAAAGGATTCCAAATCCTATGTTCAGAAATGCGACAAATGCCAGCGTTTTGCCACAGTTGCACGAGCTACTCCAGTCGAGCTGACAATGATCTCATCCCCATGGCCATTTGCAATATGGGGAATTGATTTAATATGATCTTTACCTATGGGAAAAGGAGGAGTTCGTTATGCGGTGGTTGCCACTGATTATTTTACGAAATGGGTAGAGGCCGAGCATTTAGCAACCATCACTTCAAAGAGAGTCCTCGACTTTGTGGTCAAGAACATTGTGTGCCGATTTGGGCTTCCTAAAAAGATCGTGTCAGATAATGGAACCCAGTTTGATAGTGATTTTTTCACCAATTTCTGTGAAAAGCACAAAGTTATTAAAAGTTTTTCTTCGATTGCATATCCACAGGCCAATGGACAGGTCGAGGCTATGAATAAGACCCTAAAGGCGGGCCTTAAGAAAAGGTTAGATGAGGCCAAAGGAGTATGGCTCGAGAAGCTCCCGCAAGTACTCTGGGCATACCGAACTTCCCACAGGACCCCACAGGTAAATTTACCTAAAAGAAATAAATGAAAATCCTACCCTCCGGGATGAGGGAGGAGTCTATTATCACGACCTCTGGCCTTGGGACTACTGGAGGAGATGGGGAGTCTATGTCTATAATTTCTCAAATTACGAGAGGTTCAGGCTTAAGTTCTACCTCGGCGCTAGACTCATCTACATATTGCCTAAATCTAGGGGCAAAAGCGCCCTGGAGTAAAGAAGGCCACGACCCACGATTGGTCCCATATTCCTCAAAAATAGCTGACCTAAAGTTTAAGGTGTTGTCTACAACAACGGTACCCTTAGGATAACCCATATCATAATGCAACACTAGATGGTTCACACACTGGAGCAAGGTTATATTACGCTCTAGATTGCTAGGATGGCGATGGACGAGCTGGTTTGGGTTAAATCTAACTAGCCTAAAATTGGCGACAACCCTATCTAATTCCCTATAAGGATATGGGCTACCTTGGTTGGAGGGGTCAGTTACTGCCCCTGATGTTGCTTGTTCTAGGCCAGGGCCCCGAGCAGCCTTGAGAGCCCGCCTCTTCCTCACAAGAGGGACCTCGTCTTCTTCTTGTTCCTCCCCCTCAGCGGCCTCAGGGTTTCCTTCTTGGGGAGGAGGGAGCACGGGGACTACCAGAAGGGTAGCCTGTGTCCTTCTTAAGGCCAAAGTCTGGCCTTCACCGATCAATTTGCATGCCAGCATCGTGACGTCAATCATGAGCTGGCGGTAGTCCTTCTTGTGGGTCAGAAGCCCAGATAAGGTGTCATACTGACCCTTGAGAGTCGCAGACTTCTCCATCCTCGCGAATATGGCTGCTCAAAAAAATGGTAAACTCAATTAGTACAAATACAAGGAGTATGTCTATTAAAAAAAGGAGAATGATTTCGCGAGCTGAGAAAAGAAAGGAGACTTACGAGGACGGTTGAAGTATCGATGCTCGTAGTTGCGGAACCCATTCGACATAAAGAATTGATCCTTATAGTCGTTAGGGTTGCAGGGGAGCTCAATAACCGAGGCTGAGTTCGGGAATCTACTAAGGTAGTAGAACCCATCACCTCGACCTCTTTGCTATGGGTTGGCCTTAAGACAGAAGAAGTAGAGGATGTCTGCTGGATTAGGGACCTCCCACTGGTGTTTTAAAAAGAGGTATTTCAACCCCGCCAGAAGCCGATATGAGTTGGGGGCAGCTGAAACGGCCCCAACCTCACGTAGTTGAGGAAGTTAGCAAAATATTGGTCAAGGGGAAGGAAGGCTCCTGCCTTTAAGTGCTCGTCACTCCAGGCCGCAAAGTCATCTTGGTGGGGCACGCAGCTTCGTTCCCTTTCGAACGAAGGACGGACAATGAGAACGCCGGACCCGACCTCTATGTTGTGACTCAACAATATTTTATTGACCCTTCCTCGGGTCATGATCTTGGAGACAATTGTCTCTGCCTTGAAGAACGCGCTAGGGTCAATCACGATCTCCTTCTCCACCACAGGGCCGAAATGAGGAAAAGGAGAGTCAGGGGCGATCTCTTTTCCCTTGTTGGTTTGTTGAGACGAGGAGCCAGCTGCATTTTTCTTGGGTACGCTCTTTTGGGATACGCTCTTTGTGGGTGCCATTAGATCGCCTAACGAACAAGAATGACGAGTCACTTAATAGGCGACCTAATATTTTGTAAAGGTAAAGGCACGAAAGCACGAAGGAAAATTGTCTTTTGATATACAAGCTGAGTTAGTCTCAACATGTTGCGTGATTCCACACGCTACCCTACGCTACGCACCTCGGTTTTCCAAACAAATCCCTAGTGTTTAGGGATCCGTGTGTCAGAAAATCCGGCTACTAATGTCCTTGGGGGGCGGTTTAAAGAAAAACCACCTAAGAGGCGTGTTCCCTAAGCAATCTGGTTTTTGAACTCTAACCTTTCATCTTCTATACCCCTAATGGGTATTTCCAATGATTCACCCAGAAAATACCCAGTTTCGTGAATGACACAGTTGTAAAGGATATTCTAAACCTTCTCAATAAGCCTAAAAATTAAAAACTATACCAAAAACATCAAGAAAACACCCTAATATCTACTACGGCAAAGCATGGATGAACATGGTAAACAAAAGGTAGAAATCAGTAAAGAAAAAGTTTATTTGAAACGACAATACTTACAGTGTGTTCGTCGGATGAAGAAGTATGTTTCGCAAGGCCTGGGAGACTCATTCGTGAGTAATTGAAAAGCTGAATTTCAGAGAGATCTTGCAACAAGGATTTTTTGGGTTCTCTTTTCTTGGAAAAGGAAGAAGATTTGAAAGACAAAGAAGAGAGAAGATAGAAAGGTGATGAACTCTAATAATTATCAATCTTATTTATACGAAAACGGCGTAAATCAGTGTGAGCCGTCCGATTAGGTCAGTACAAGATTCGATGGCTGTGTTTCAAAGGACAAAACAATGAAAATAAGTTCACAAGGCCATTATCGCAGTCCTCAAAACCAAAAATGATGCCAATGATAATGTTCCACGTGTCCAGTACTCGAGTAGTGGACAAGTATGGGAAATTGTAATGGAAGCCTGAAAGTCCCTACTGTGTAGGTCAGAAGATGACATCATAATCCACGAGCAGGGACATGGGGGGCAAATGTGTATCCTAATTTTAGCATGAGTCTTTCACTCAGATCGTGTATAGCTGGTAGATGATGGCAAGGAAGGAATAGCTTATAAATCCAAGTATTCTTTACGTTAACGGCACGATTCTTGTGCTGATTGTTTGAGCTAGGGATACCTAAGTTGAAAAGCGCGAGCTTGTAATATTGATCAGACATGACCTCCATGATACGAGCTCGATGGTGTATTCAGCTCGTGGTAGATTGAGGATATGGCGTGTCCGCGGATCCCCGAAGACTCGGATGATGTATATGATCGTCTATGGCCAGCCTGTGATATTTAATGTCCTAGATATTAGGAATCTATTTATTTAATGATCAAATTGTATCCTAATATAAATTGGAATATCTTATAATAAATGTAATATATATGCAAATCTGTGATTAACTCACGTTGTTACCCAAACCTGTCCAAGGATTTTCTCTATAAATGTTCAGAATATTGGACAGGAAGAGGGATAGTTATTCTGTAATACCGAGACTCTATCAAAATAGAGAGAGAAAAGTAGTAATAATATAGACTCGATGACTAGGTGGATTTTAACCACTGAACCACGTAAAAAGGCCAGTGTTCTTGAGAGTAATTTTCTTATTTTGGTTTACCATTAAGCACTAGTTCATCCTTGTTATTTTCTTGATTCACTGTTGGCGAAAACCCGCGTCAATATAAATGTTTTCAATTAACAAAATGTCTCAAAAACCCGTATAATTTTTTTTTAAAAGTCGTATGGCCATACTTAACATTTAATACAAACATAGTTTATGAAGAGTAGAGTGATCCTAGTTTATGAAAATAACACAACATTTCCAATAAAACAAAACGGCTTCCCAGAAGGTCGGTCCACATGCACATTCACAAGCTACACTCTAGCACTCACTGCTCGGCCTTACCCTTGCTCATACCTACAACAAGAAACAACTAGGTAAGCGAAAACGCTTAGTAATTTCAACTTTAAAACAAAAGCATGCAAAGAAGATAAGTGGTCACTGACCAAGTTACTGTCCACTGAGAACTATAACTCACAAAATTAGGGTTCCGGATCCATCCAGACCCTACGAAATCAATTTCAAGAACGCAAAAGCGTCCTGGAAAACTTATGGTTATGCCTAATAAGAAATGGCAAACTATTTCATATAAAAAAATAAATCCCTGCACTCAGAAAATCCCGGTGCAAGCAGATATAATATATCACAATATAATTTGAGACCAATGCTCGACAATTTCCAACTATTCGGGAGTATCACGCCCTCCAACATAATTTCTAATCTGTAAGAGAGAACCGAGTCTTAACACTAAGATCAAGCCAATAAATATCCCCATCAAGGGTAGCTATCGAGTTACCTAGGGCATCACTACTTATCCAAGAGTAAATCCCGCACAAGGGTAACCATCAAGTTACCTAAGGCATTTCTACTATTCAAGAGTGTAATCAAAGTTACACAGGTTTACAGAGAATTCTATGTTAATCAGTGGTGCTGGTGAGAAGTTGCCCCTAGGGTGTTCAGCCTCACTCAAACTTGGAAACCCCTAGTATCTCTAGGCACTCTCATTGAATGACCAATACTCACGGCTACTATTCGGGAATAACTTATCAAAGCACTTGCTCGGGTTCTAACCGTTCACTGATGAAGTAAGCATGAGGGCCCCTAGGTCGCATTCATTTTGGGGCCCCTAGGTTTAAACAAGCAATCCTCACCTCTTGGCCACTTGTCACGATAATGAACCGGACATAATAAAATCAAGCAGTGTGACGGGGATCAGTCGTGTAGAATATGTCGGATATCTACAATTCATATTTTCTGAATCAGCACCCACTAGACTAACGTCTCTATGCAAACTTGCTACGACAGTGTATATATGTGTATGTGTCTCTATACTAACATACATTACAATAGTCATTTCATGTTGTAGCCACACAATAGAAGTTGACGTACTTGGAGTCCTTTGCTCTCAGCAAGATTTCACCCTCCAATGTATAGTCCAGTTATGCTTAGCCAATACTGTAATTATTCATACAGTATACTCGGATTAATTATGGCACTTAATAATTCATTATTATTATTTTGGGCAGTATGGTCATTTTAAAAATCATTTGTAAGGATTAATGATCCTTATATTTGGTTTTAAATCCATTCAAGAAATTCATCAAGTTTACTTACTAGAAAAATAATTTGCTTAATTATTTTTTCAAAATATAGGGTTTTTAAACCCTCTTTTAAACCCTCTTTTAATTTATCAACTTATAAATAAATTAAATATTTTATTTTAGAAAAAATAAAAATTCCTTAATAAAAATAGTTCTCACTAATCTCGAAGTGGTATTTTAGGTCGAAATGTTTTTAAGACTTACCAAGTTTTTATCTTGCAATATGCAAAAATATACTTTTTATCTTAAGTTCCAAAATCCCATTTTTACACCAAGTGTGAAAATCTTATTTCCCCATTTTAACTACATACTTTGTTAGGTCATAACTTGAAATTTACTTACTCAATTGTTACAAAAATTTATCAATTCAATATTTGGTATGCCTTTTAGATCTTTGTAAAATCTTAGGTAAAAAGGACCATTTTTTATTGGTGAAAATATTTTCCAAACATTGAGGTAAAAGTGACCATATTTTCTGTAAAATCCTTTATTGGCATATTTGACAATATTGACAAAAATAATTAAAAGTGAATTTTCGAAATGGGTAGCTTCCTGTTTTGTTTGTGATATGTTTTCTATAATCAGGTTATTATATATATGTTAATAAAATAAATATATAATTTCCTATAAAAGAATATCTTTTCTTGTAATGGAAATTATTGGTATTTATTTTTATTTTTTGATCTGATTTATTTGTCCAGAAATCTTGTACAACTTGCAGAGATAATGTATATATTGTTTCCTTATTTATTTAGGAAAACTGGGTTTAAAAAACTGTCCAGGTTCAATGAATCTGTTTGAACGGATTGCCAGTCTGTTTGAACAGATTCTGACTTTCCTGTTTGGGAAGATTTTTCATTTATTAGCTGATTGGTTTCTGATTTGTTTTCCATGACCTAAAGGGATTCTAAAGGGTATATAATCATCCTTAGGTCATTGGTTTTTGATCATCTCTCTTGGTGTATTATTTTTCAAGTTTTAGAGAGACTTTTTATTATGTGAAGAACTTGAGTCCAGCAAGTTCTTAGTGGTTTATTACAGTGTACTTCTGTATTGTTTTCTTTGTGTTAATTGTGCAGTTTGAACACACTTGGACATTGTTCATCAAGCTTCGGGAGAAGTCTTGTTCGTGAGTCACTTTTCGGGAGGAAAAGTGCAAGTGTTATGATTTGAAGGGAGTTCAAGATCTTAGCACTTCAGAAATTTGATTAGGAGTTTAGATTATAACAGTTGCGACAAATTCAAGAGGGAGTCTTTATTTGTATAAGTCAATTTGGTTTTGTAATCGTTTAGATATTCTTCTAATAAATTTCATTCTCTGGGTGTGGCCCCGTGGACTAGTAGCAATCTGCAAAGATGTTGACACCATGTATAATTTCGTGTGTTCTTTACCTTATGTTTGTTTTTATCTTCTGGTGATAAACTGTTTAAACATATCTGGTTTCTGTTCAAATAGTCTCTGTGTCCGTTTAAACATTTCTGTAACAGTTCAGCAATTAATTATTTAATTTGAATAATTAAGTTGGTAATCATAAAAAACGGAATTTCATTTTCAATTCTGTATTTTTTCCAAGCTTTGGCACTTAATAACTCTCAAACTATTTATTATTTTGTTACCAAACTTTAGAGTGGAATACTAGGTTATGCCAATAATATGTCCACCAAATTTTAGAAAAAAATGGGTTCATTTTCCCTATACAGTGGCTGTCCAAACTTGGTCTCGAATTTAAGAATACGAAAAAAATAGTTTTTTTACCTAAACTTTGAAATAGCATAACTCCCTCATTTCTAAACATTTTTGAGTGTTTCAAAAGCTCAATTTTATGTACACCATCTCAAAAACATCAAAGTACAATTTAATTATACAAAATAAATATAGCTTGGATGCTTGACCCCTTGGAACTCACAGCGCAAAACTTGTATTTTTGTTTTAGGGTTTTCAACAAAACCCTTAGAGATTTTGGTCCCTATTTTAAAAAATCAACACACAAACATCATAAAAATTATAAAGAAACTATCATAGCCTTACTACATCACCAATATTAAACTTTAAGAATTAAATATACAAAATAATGCTTAAAAAAATAAAAACCTTACAATAACAACCATAAAAATTAAACTTTTTACCTCTTGTTGTTCTAGCTTTAGGTTTTGATGTTTCTACTAGCTTTGAATCCTTCAAAACTCTTTCAAAACCTTAAGAAACTCCCCCAAAAAACATTTATAGTTAGCTATTGAAAGATCTATGGTTAAAAACTTTACAAAAGTCAAGTTTTTTGAAACTTTACCTTAGGTAAACACTTCCAATACCAAAGCTTAAGCTTCCAAGCTTTCTTAGTGTTCTTGATGGTTGAAAATGGTGAGAAAACTCGAGAGAGAATTTTTTAACAAGATGAGAGTGATTTATGAGAGGGGGGGGGGGGGGGGGGGTTTGTAAGAGTTTAGACTACTCTTAAATATCTAAAACACTCAAATGTTTTTACCTCTAACCACTTGACGCCATTAACCCTAATTTAAATGGGATTTAAAACTTAATTAATTTGGTCCACACAATTTAAAACTCTAACATGGCCAGCACCTCTTTTCTTTTTAAGCATTTATATTAATTTTTTATATAAAGGTTAATAAACATTTCCTAAGAAGAAAAATCCAAAATGACTTTCTATAAACCTTTTCACTCATATAAAGTTTTTTTTTAAAAAAAAAAAAACTTAACATATAATAATTAAATTAAATGTCTCTCACATTTAATTTAATTCATCACACAATAAACCTAAGGTCCATTTATGGAATAAAATTCCCCAATTTGGTAAAAATAAGCATTTTAACACAAAACGCCCTTAAATTTCCATTTCCTCTTCCGTTTATTTTTTTTTGACAAAACTTTAATTTTTATGAATGTATTTTATGCCCAAAATATATTTGCCATAGTTATTCATTTTATTTTCCAAGATTTTTAACCGATTAAGGATTTTGTGTCGGTCCAAGGCCAAAAGTCTTATCTTGACTTTTAGTCACAAAATTCATAATTTGGCTAGCAATAACTCATGGAAATAATTTCAAAACAAATATAATATTATTTAAAATAATATTCTTAACTCGGGGAAAAAAAATCTCGACCCGAGTCTTTTAAAGGTACCCGAAACGCAGGGTGTTACAATACCTACAATTTATAGAGGTTTCGACCTCGAAACTTAAAACAAATGAGGATACACCTCCCTCATCTTGTCTTCTGTTTCCCAGGTTGCCTCTTGAATGCCATGGTTACACCACTGTACCTTTACCAACGACACCGTCTTATTCCTCAACACTCTTTCCTTTTGGTCTAGAATCATCACCGGCTTCTCCTCATAGACGAATTGAGAATCAATGCTCAGTTGCTCATAGCTGAGTACATGCGAGGGATCGCGCATGCATTTTCTCAGAAGGATACATGAAACACGTCATGTACCTTAGACAGGGCGGGCGAAAGAGCTAAACGATAAGCTACTTCCCTGATCCTCTCTATGATTTCGAAAGGTCCAACGAACCTTAGGCTAAGCTTTCCTTTCTTCCCGAACCACATAGCCCCTCGTAGCAGAGCTACCTTCAGTAGCACATTATCGCCAACCTCAAACACCAAGGGTCTCCTGCATCGATCGGCATATTTGCGTTGTCGATCAACCAAAGTTTGCAAGTGTTACCTTAATTGTCGGATGTCCTCGGTAATTTGATCAACCTCATCTGATCTGAGAAACTTTCTTTCGCCCGTCTCGTGCCAATGAATCGGTGATTGACATTTCCTTCCGTACAAAGCCTCATATGGAGCCATCTTGATGGAATCATGATAGCTATTTTTGTAAGCGAACTCTATCAGTGGAAGCTTCTCATTCCATGACCCTTGAAAGTCGAGCACGCATGCTCTTAGCATATCTTCCAGGGTCTGAATTGTTCGTTCACTTTGATCGTCTGTTTGCGGGTGGAAAAAAGTGCTGAAATTTAGTTTAGTACCTAGCCTTGTTTGAATTCTACCCCAGAATGCCGAGGTGAAACGTCCGTCGTGATCTAATATGATGGAGTTGGGTACACCATGTAGTCTCATTATTTCTGCAATGTAAATATCTTCTAACTTATGTGCCCCATAAGTTACCTTGATCTGCAAGAAATGAGCAGACTTAGTCAGCCTATCCACGATTACCCAAATGGCATGATGCCCCTTGGGAGTGGTTGGTAGACTTATAACAAAGTCCATAGTGACCATCTCCCACTTCCATTATGGAATTTCTAAGGGTTGCAACAATCTGACTGGTCGTTGATGCTTGGCCTTTGTCTGCTGATAAGTCAAGCAGTGTGCCACATATTCTACTATCTCCTTTTTCATCCTAGGCCACCAAAAGTACTTCTTCCAGTCTTGGTACATTTTCATGGTACCCGGATGCATGGCATAAGGAGCATTATGTCCGTCGAAAAAGATCTGCATCTTGATCTCGTCATCGTCTGGAACACATATTCTGCCCTTGAACCCCAATACTCCATCTTCGAAGATATGGAATCCTGGTCGCCCCTCCTCCCTCACTTTGTACATCAGTTCTTGAACCCAAGGATCGACTAACTACCCGCCTTTCATAGCTTCCATAATGGTAGGCTCGATAAAGAGGTTAGCCAATTGATCGACTACTATCTCTAAATCCAAGGTAGCAAGGTCGACTCGTAACTGCAGCGAAATATCTTTCACTGTCATCACGTAAGCACTTAGCTGTTGAATCAATGCATCTTCCACCTTGTTTTCTTTTCCCGGGTGGTACATAATGTCTCAGTCGTAGTCATTGAATAGCTCCAACCATCGACGTTGTCTCATATTCAATTCCTTCTGTGTGAAGAAATACTTTAGGTTTTTGTGATCAGTGTAGATGTTGCAGTGTATCCCGTACATGTAGTGCCTCCAAATTTTCAGTGCGAAAACCAGCACTGCCTGCTCCAGGTCATGCGTTGGATAGTTCTTCTCATAATTTTTTAGCTGTCGAGAAGCATAACAAGTTATTTTTCTGTGTTGCATCAGCACTGCTCCCAACCCTCGGCCCGAGGAATCGCTATAAATAGTATATCCCTCTGTGCCATTGGGGATTGTCACCACTGGGGCAGTTGTCAATCTTGTTTTTAGCTCCTGAAAACTCTTCTCGCACTTGTTAGTCCATTCATATTTGATGTTTTTGCGGGTGAGGGCAGTCATTGGTGCGACTATTTTGGAGAATCCTTCCACAAATCGCCGGCAATATCCCACTAACCAAAGAAAACTTCTAACCTCATGAGCATTTTTCGAAGGTTTCCACTGCTTAACAACTTCTATCTTGGCGGGATCTACCGAAATTCCGTCTCCAGACACTATGTGCCCCAAAAGACTAACTTTCTCTAGCTGGAATTCGCATTTTGAAAACTTAGCGTAAAGCTTTTCATCTTGCAGACGCTGAAGGACCAGTCCCAGATGCGTTGCATGCTCTTCTTGGCTTTTCAAGTATATTAGAATATCATCAATGAACACGACAACGAACTTATCCAAATACTCGTGAAATATGCAATTCATGAGATCCATAATGCTGCAGGCGCATTGGTTAGTCCAAAGGACATCACTAAGAACTCGTAGTGACTGTAGCATGTTCTGAAGGTCGTCTTTGGTATATCCGTCTCCTCAACCTTGAGCTAATGATAGCCTGATCGCAGGTCTATTTTGGAAAATACTGACGCTCCTTGTAGTTGATCGAAAAGATCATCAATCCTGGGTAATGGATATTGGTTCTTGATCGTCACTTTGTTCAGCTCTCGATAGTCAATGCACATTATCATTGAGCCATCTCTCTTCTTCACGAATAAGATCGGGGCTCCCAACGGAGAATGACTTGGCCTTATGAACTTCTTGTCCAGTAACTCTTGCAGTTGCGATTGCAACTCCTTGAGTTTAGCTGGTGCCATCCTATAAGGTTTCTTTGAGACCGATGCAGTTCTCGAAATTAGCTCTATCTCAAACACAATCTCTCAGTCTGGTGGAATCCCTGGGAGATCTTCAGGAAATACGTTAGGAAACTTGCACAGAACCGGTACATAAGAATGTTGTTGACTCATCTCTTTATCCTTATTCACTATGTTTGCTAGAAAACCAATGCATCCATCACTCAATATTTTTCTCACCTTCATCGCAGAAATCATGGGGCAGTTCTTTTTTCTTGACGTACCCTTGAACTCGAATGATTCTTCTCCCATTGGGGTGACGACCATTTTTCTGCGCTTGCAATTGATAACAACTCCATATCTAGTTAACCAATTCATCCCAAATATGATGTCGTATTCATGTAGGTCCAAGACTAATAGATCCGCCGTTAGCTCATGACCTTCAATCCAAACTGGAACAACTCTAACCCATGACCGCACCATCATATCCTCTCCTGAAGGCAAGGATACCCCACAAATAATAGACATAGGCTCAGGCCTTCTATTTAATTTTTCCACAAAGGATGCAGATACAAAAGAATGTGATGCACCATTATCCATTAATGCATATGCCGAGGTTTGGGCGATAGAATTCTAACTTGACACCATATCAGATGGTCCGGCTCCTTTGTCACTTTGCGTAAGCGCATAAACTCGAGGCAGAGCTCTAATTTGTTTCTGCTGGTCATTTCTGTTGCCCTTGGCTGGCATGACAATATTTAGCAAAGTTCCTTGACTTTCCACAATTATAACATACCCCACACTCACCACGATGGTGTCGGTTACACTTGTTGCACAGTGGCCATTGTTCAAACTCACGTCTCGGCTGTTTATTGGGACTAGCCATTTCCTAATTGGGAGGTCCCCCTTTCCTTTTGTTTATTGGGATTGTTTGGTCACCCCGAGTTTTGGCCGAACCTCGGGTTGAACTTTCCCCTTGGGCCATTTTGATTGGCCTGAAAATGTCAGGGTTTGTTGGGAGTGTACCTCCTATCTTCGTTCTTCTGTGGTTTTGGCTTGTCTGGCACAGCCCAAGACTCTTGGTGAAGAGCCCATTCCACAGCTTCGGCATACGTCTCCGGGCCTGTTCTACCAGTGTCTACACACCTAGAAATGTCTCTGCGCAGGCCTTTCATAAAACTCCAGGTCTTATTTTCTTCAGTATTTACCTGGTTCCTCACGAATCTAGATAGCTGGTTGAATTTTCAAACGTAGTCCTGCACACTCGACGTTTCCTGCTTCAGATTAGTCAACTCATTCACATTGTGCTCGATAACTGCCTTGCTGAAGTACTTGCCATTGAACAAGGTCAAGAACTTTGGCCATTCCATCTCGGCTACGTTATGCCCTTTCTTGGTTGCGTCCCACCATATGCGGGCATCTTTTCTCAGCATATAGGTCGCACAAACTACCTTCTCTCTTTCATTAGTTCCAATGAAGTTGAAGATCCTTTCCAAAATACAGATCCATTCCTCTGCCATTGATGGGTCACTGCTCCCCTCGAATATAGGTGGATTTTGGTTGTCGAACCATTTTGATATAGGTTTCGCTCGGGCATCTCTTGGTGCTTCTACTAGCTGTATTGGTTCTCAACGACAACCTGCAGGCCAGGGTTCTATTCTTCATTTTTTTTTCCAGGTGGTATTTCGTCGTTTGCGGGTGGGACTTCGTTGTTTTTAGCATTAATGGGTGGCATGGGGAGTCATCCCAAAAAGGGTATTAAACCTTTCAGCTTAGAGGGCATCAGAGTCCTCCTGTCTCTTTTGCCCTCTTTCAATTTGGGCTCTCTACATCTCCACTAGCCTTTGTAGATTATTCATTTGCTCAACTATCTCACGAATTCTAGTAGCTTGGGTTGGAGCTCTAGCGGCAGGCGCATTCTAAGCTATAGCAGCAGGTGCGGCATGACCCCAGCCAGCAACACCCCTTCCTCTATGAGCTCTTGTCCTTGCCATTTTCGTTTGATTTAAAATCAAAAAGCTCCTAAGCGGATAGGGACAAGAAGTTAATACCAACACAGATTACCTTTTCCCTTTCGGTAGCCGCCACAATGTCAAAGATCCTATATCTGAGTTGCCAAATTTGGTTCCGGCTGTACTCTTTGACCTCGGCCTCGACCCGTTCCACTGCCTCAGCCACAACCTGCATTTTGGTCAATAGCCGCTCTCTCAGATGGGTTTGGTTGATTAATAGCTCGACCTGCCCTGGCTCGAATGTTAGGCATCATCGCAAGTCTTTATACCACAATGTATAGTAGGGAAGAATACTAACCTAGCAATAAATGAGCATACTAGTTTTGCTCATACACAAGAACCATACTGATTCGACTCAAAATAGGTAGTCATAATATTTAGGAATATAACCTAGCAATACAAAATGATCATGAAAGATCATGCCATAGGATTTTAGTTAGCAGGACGATAAATCCAAAAAGAGAACCCTAACTACATGTCGGGTTTCTACATCTGCCTACTACAACTACACCAACGTCCTACAACCTAGTAGGTTTGCAAGGTCTTTACAAAAAGTATCAACAAGACTCTCACAACATAACCTAATCTAGGATATCCATCAATATATCCAGCTTTAAGTCGGTATCCTTTTTCGAATTCTCGGGATGCTCCTCTGACTCTGCCGCCTTGCCTCGAGGTATGCTATCAACCACGGATATAGGCCAATCCATGGCCCAAATGCTAGCTCGATCTGCATACGGAAGTCATCCCACGTGTCGCGAATCATTTGCCGTTTGTGACGAAACCATATTTGTGTCGAGCCTCTAAGACAAGTACTAGCATATCATACTCTCCATCACTCAGGTGTGTTGGCCCTATCAAGGAATTCTATCATGTAATGAGTCCATTGCCGAATGACACGCCGATGTTGTTGATCGTACTCGAAGTGTCACAGATTCTATAGTAATCGATCCTAAGCATAAGGATTATGGGTAGGTTTTCTATCACAAGGTCACCTATCTCAGGTATATCAACCATAACCTACAATTTATAGAATTGAGGTAAATAAAAGAAAGCAAAGGAAACATATATGGAAAGGCAGTACTTACAGTGAGTGTTCTCTATCTTTGCGAAATGTACATGTGGGTTGTCTACAGAACTGGCTCAACTCAAGCTCTGATACCAACTGTAATAATCCGTATTTTCAACACTCGATAATGAAGAAATATAAACGTTTTCATTTAACAAAATGTCTCAAAATCTCGCATAAAAAAAAACTTTTTAAAAGTTGAATGGACATACTTAACATTTAATACATACATATTTTATGAAGAGTAGAGTGAGCATAGCTTATGAAATTAACACAACATTTCCAATAAAACAAAACGACTTCCAAAAGGTCGGTCCAGATGTACATTCACAAGGTAGACTCCAACGCTCACTGCTCTGCCTTTCCCTTGTCCTTACCAACAACATGAATCAACTAGGTAAGCAAAAACACTTAGTAAGTTCAACTTTAAAACAAAAGCATGTAGAGAAGACAGGTGGTCACGGACCAAGTTACTGTCCACTGATAACTATAGCTCACAAAATTAGGGTTCCGGATCTATCCAGACCTTATGAAATCAATTTCAAGAACGCAAAAGCGTCCTGCCAAACTTATGGTTATGCCTGATAACCAATGGCAAACTATTTCATATAAACAGATAAATCCCTGCACTTAGAAAATCCCAGAGCAAGCAGATATAATATATCACAATATAATTCGAGACCAACGCTCGATAATTTCCAACAATTCGGGAGTATCATACCCTCCAGCATAATTGCTAATCTGTAAGAGAGAACCTAGTCTTGACACTAAGATCTAGCCAATAAATATCCCCATCAAGGGTAACTATCGAGTTACCTAGGGCATCGCTACTTATCCAAGAGTAAATCCCTCACAAGGGTAACCATCAAGTTACCTAGGGAATTTATACTATTAAAGAGTGTAATCGAAGTTACACGGGTTTACAGAGACTTCTATGTTAATTAGTAGTGCTGGTGAGCAGTTGCCCCTAGGGTGTTCAGTCTCACTCAAACTTGGTGACCCCTAGTATCTCTAGGCACTCTCACTGAATGACCATTATTCACGGCTACTATCCGAGAATAACTTATCAGAGCACTTGCTCGGGTTCTTACAGTTCATTGATTAAGCATGAGGGCCCCTAGGTCCCATTCATTTTGGTGCCCCTAGGTTTAAACCAGCAATCCTCACCTCTTGGCCACTTGTCGCGGTAATGAATCAGACATAATAAAATCAAGCAGTGTGACAGGGATCAGCTGTCCAAAATATGACAGATATCTACCGTTTATATTTTCTGAATCAACACCCACTAGACTAACGTCTCTATGCAAACTTCCTACCACAATGTATATATGTGTATGTGTCTCTATACTAACATACATTGCAATAGTCGTTTCATGTTGTAGCCATACAATAGAAGTTGACTTACTTGGAGTCCTTTGCTCTCAGCAAGATTTCACCCTCCAATGTATAGTCCAGTTATGCTTAGCCAATACTGTAATTATCCATACAGTATACTCGGATTAATTATGGCACTTCATAATTCATTATTATTATTTTGGGCAGTTTGGTCATTTTAAAAATCATTTGTAAGGATTAATGATCCTTATTTGGTTTTAAACCCATTCAAGAAATTCATACTAAAAAATTTGAGAATAAACCCTAAGTCTCGGGGAGTACTATCCTATGGTCTCGATACTTAGGCTCTGGTATCACAATAGTATTTTACCACAATCCACTAAAAATCTTATTCTTTAAAAGTATCGCTATTAACCCGTACTTTCAACAAGTCGATTAAATATATAGAAGATTTTAGCCGGTATTATATCCAGAAAATACTAATTAAATTCCTCAATTATTTTTCAAGAAAATAATCTCTTAATTTTCCTTTTATTTTTCTTAAGGTTTTAATCTCTAAAAACAGTTTTAAGAAAATAGCCTAATTTTAACTTAATAAGGAAAACTGCTAATAATTTCTTATCTTGACTAGTTAATTTTTTTGAAGTCAATTAATCAAGTTTACTTACTAGAAAAATAATTTACTTAATTATTTTCTCAAAATATAGGGTTTTTAAACCCTCAAAATATATTTGTGAAAGTTAATGTGTAATTCTTAGAAGTGAGCTTTTGACAAGCTCTACATATTGTAGGGATTGTTAATCTTATGTGAGATAGTAGTACATACATTTGACATGAAAATTATGTTTTGAGAATTTATAAAGCATGATAATTAGGTAGTTTTTGACATGCTTATGTATTGATTTTATGAATCAATAGTATATATCAATATGTGGATATGTGAATTATTGTATGATATTTGTGATATACTTACAATATAATTATGAGATTCAAAATGCATGCTAATATGATGGATATATGTTGACAAATTATGTGAAATTTCTTTGAGACATAATTATGATAATATATAAAAGTATTTTGATATATACATGAGAATTATCATGATTTTTATGGTGTGCCATATAATATGATTATTAAGGTAATAATAATATAAAAATGTTTTATCCTCTATTATTGCAATGTGATGAGTTACCATTTATTTGGTAAATAAAGAGAATTATTTGAGAAATTAAAATTTCTCATTTAAGTGTTGATCATCTCAACTTATGAGATAAGAAAAGATGAACCTAAGGGGGTCACATCTTTTGTTATGTGTCTTGCTATTGCAAGAAAATGGATTAAGGGGATCCAAAATTATGGGATGACATATTGACCTATAGGCTTGGAGTCTAAAAGTGTGGTCAAAAGAGAAAACATTTGAGAATTATTTAGTGACAACAATTCTCAAATATTCAATGTCTCAATGAGGTGACATTACAAAATTGGAGAAGCAATTTTGAATCTTTATACCAATAGTGAATAAGGTTGTAGAGAATTTTATTCATTCTTGTTAAAGATGGTAACATGTTTTAAATTAATCTCAATGAGGAGATAATGTTAAACCAAAGCATTAGAAATCAAAGTGTTTAAATAAATCATTGAGGGTTTATTTTCTTTGATTTAAGTGTTTAAAATTGACATCCTCAAATTGATTTTGATGAGAAAATCAATGGATGTCAAAATGATGTTTTCAAAAGAATCTCAAAGAGACTCTTAGAAAACACACAAAAGTTGTTTAAGTGACTTTGAGATAATTTACACAACTAAAAGTGAAATTAGTGATTATTTGCTGAGAAATTTTCACATGGTGTTTTAACTAGAGGTGGTAAAAGGTATTCTCTTACTTTTATAGATGATTTTAGTAGATATACCTATGTGTTTCTTTTAAAGCATAAGGATGAAACTTTTGATGCTTTTAAATTATATAAATTAGAAGTTTAAAATCAACTAAATAAAAAGATTAAGGTGCTAAGAAGTGATAAAGGAGGAGAGTACTTCTCTAATGAATTCAATACATTTTGTGAAGAAGATGGTATAATTCATGAGTGCACCGCACCTTATACACCACAACACAATGGTGTTGCCGAAAGGAAAAATAAGACTTATCTAGAGATGATAAATTCTATGTTGGTGTTTTCTAAGTTGAACTTCAACTTATGGGGTGAAGCGCTTTTAACCGCTTGTCACATTCTTAATCGAATACCGATGAAGAAAAACGAGATATCTCCATATGAGTTATGGAAAGGAAGAAAATCCAACATAGGGTACTTCAAAGTGTTGGGGTGTCTTGCATATTGCAAGAAAAACGAACCTAATAGAACAAAGTTAGGTTCAAGAGCCATAATGTGTGCTTTTGTTGGTTATGCCAACAATAGTAAAACTTATAGGCTATTAGACTTAGAGTCTAATATTGTGATTGAA
Organism: Humulus lupulus; assembly: GCF_963169125.1. Lineage (NCBI taxonomy): Eukaryota > Viridiplantae > Streptophyta > Magnoliopsida > Rosales > Cannabaceae > Humulus > Humulus lupulus. The sequence continues at coordinate 182,401,425 of NC_084796.1, forward strand.
TCTAGAGAAGTTGAATTCTTTGATAACATGTTATGTGACAACAATTCTCAAGCTTCAACATCTCTAAAGGAGAATGTGTTATATGAGAACAATTCTCAAGCTTCTACATCCAAAATTGATTCTCAAGAGGAGAATTCTCAAAAGAATGTAAAGCAATCCTTTGAACTTAGAAGAAGTCAAAGACAAAAAAATAATGAGAAAAGTCTAGTAGTGGATGAGATAGATTCTCAACGAATTTCATTCTACATGGTAGAAGGAAATAGAGAGGAAGTCATTAGGAAAATTCCTATTGTACTTCTTGTTGAGGATGATCCTAAGACTTATAAAGAAGCTATGCAATCAAGAGATAGTGCATTTTGGAAAGAAGCCATCAATGATGAGATGGATTCAATTCTTTCCAACAACACCTGGGAATTGGTAGACCTCCCACCGGGGTCTAAGCCAATTGGGTGTAAGTGGGTATTTAGGAGAAAATACCACACTGATGGCACTATCCAAACCTTTAAAGCTAGATTAGTAGCTAAAGGGTTTAGGCAAAAAGAGGGTATCGATTATTTCAATACCTATGCTCCTGTTGCAAGAACAACTTCTATAAGAATTTTGTTCGCTTTAGCTTCTATACACAACTTATATGTTCATCAAATGGATGTCAAAATGACATTCCTTAATGGTTTCCTCAATGAGGAGGTCTATATGGAACAACCTGAAAGGTTTTTCCAACCAAAATATGAACATAAAGTGTGTAGACTTGTAAAATCCTTATATGGATTGAAACAAGCTCCTAAGCAATGGCATGAAAAATTTGATCAAGCCATCATGTCTAATGGGTTTAGACATAACAATGGAGACAAGTGTTTGTATTCCAAAACTTGTAACGGATATGTGATCATTGTTTGCTTATATGTGGATGACATGCTTATTCTAAGTGATAGCATGAAAGGGATATAAGAAACGAAGAGGTTTCTATCATCAACCTTCAAGATGGAAGATCTTGGAGAAGTTGACACCATACTTGGTATCAAAGTAAAGAAACATAGTGGGGGTTTTGCGTTAGGGCAAGCCCACTATGTTGAGAAAGTATTGAAAAAATTTAACCATCTCAAGGTTAAAGATGCCAATACTCCATCCGATCATACTGTAAAACTAGAGAAGAATGAAGGAAGAGCGGTGGCTCAATTGGAGTACGCTAGTGCTATAGGGAGTCTAATGTACGCTGCCCAATGTACTAGACCTGATATAGCATTTGCGGTAAGTAAACTTAGTAGGTTTACAAGTAGTCCAAGTGTGGATAACTGGAAGGTGATTGGAAGAGTCCTAGGCTATCTCAAGAAAACCAAAGGACTAAGCCTTCAGTACTCCAAATTTCCTTCAATCTTAGAAGGATATACAGATGCAAGCTGGATATCCAATTTTGGGGACAACTTGTCCACAACTGGTTGGATATTTACACTTGGTGGGGGTGCAATTTCTTGGGGATCCAAGAAACAAACCTGATATCTTATTCCACTATGGAAGCAGAGTTTATAACTCTAGCCGCTACCGGCAAAGAGGCCAAATGGTTAAGGGATCTGTTGATAGAGATACCCCTAATCAAAGAGAATGTATCCACTATATCGATACATTGTGATAGCCAAGCGACATCGGCTAGAGCATACATCGGAGTGTATAATGGGAAGTCTAGAAAAATTAGTCTAAGACATGGATATGAAAGATAATTGATTCAAAGAAGAGTCATCTCAATATCCTATGTGAGAATAAGTGAAAATCTGGTAGATCCTTTCACTAAGCCACTAACGAGGGATTTAGTGGCTACATCATCTCGAGGAATGGGACTTAAACTCCCTAAAGAGATTCACGATTGGTGGTAACCTATCCTAACACTAGTTATTTTCCTAGTGTTAGGTTCAATAAGTAACAACAAGTAAATCAAGTGAATATTAGTTGTACTCAAAACAAGTTCCATCTGAGATATTGAGTACTTGTGAGTTAGCAAGTTGAGGGTTAAAACCGAAAGGTTTTTTAATAGAATTTAGTCTTGTGAAGACAAGTATTTTTGGTAACAAAATATTCTAAGAATTCTACCTATATGGACCTAGGGGTGGTGCCGCCTCTCATGAGAATTGAGAGTATTCTCAAGAACGTCCATTAATGGAAAGTGCACATGGCCATTAACGGTGCAAAGCGAGACATAGAGGTCTCAAGTGAACATTGCAAAGGTGTGTGTGTTATCACTGATTTTTTATAATGAAAATATGGTTCAATGCCTAGTGCAACCAAAGTTTCGACAAATTTTGTGATAATTACACTATAGTAAAGTTCAAGTTGAAAAACACTTTGCTTTATGCACTAATTCAATGACTCCTATAAGAGAGAGATCTTATTTAATCAAGTCGGGGATATGTTATATTTTAAAATATAATGATTGATTAAATAAGTGTTACAATAGATAACTATTTAATCTAGTGGGGGAATGTTATATTATTTTATAATATAATGTTTTATATTAAATAAATGTGACAAAGAGTGTCACATATTGTAACATATAATAGAGAGTTACAATATTTAGATATATAAGATATATCCAAATATGTAACATATTTGTTTTTGCAAATTTGTAACTTCCAAATATTACCCATTATTGTGTAGATTTGTTGTTACACAATATTGAGATGAATTTCTTAAAGCCATATGAGAAATGGCTGATAGAGATGTGATTTTAACTCACATATTGTGTATGGAAGTTACAAAATCAAGTGGGAATAAATTTGGAACGTTTTGAAAAATTGAAAAATTTGTTGCTGGAAAATGTCTAGGGCCGCGACGCCTGTTTGTCAGGTCGCGGCCCAAGTGGTAGAAACACTCTGAATGCCGCGGCGCTTGTTTGTCAGGCTGCGGCCCAAGTGGCATACAACATCTTCCAACATTCGGTTTTATCCAATTTTGAATGTTTCCAATAGCCAAATAACTCCAAAATTCTCTATTTTAATTCCGTAAACATCCAATTAATCATTGGCAACAGCCATGGGGGTTGGTGGAATTTGAAATTCAAAGGGTGTCTCAAAACTCTATAAATTGGAGCCTAATGCTCACTTGTAAGATACAACATTTCTCTCCATTAGAGCACTTGGCTAGAAACACCTTGAGGCTTGATTATTCCAAAAAGCATTTCCAAAAATCTATGAGAGATCCCTTAGTGCTTGAGTTAGGGGGAAATAAGCTTTTGGACAAAGGTTATAAACCTTGTTGAAGTTGGTGATCCCCAACACTCTTAACTTTGGTAGTGTGAGTGAGAGTTGTTTCTATTTTGTTTTCTTGTTCTTTCTTTTTATTCTATTTCTCTTCATCTTCATATTCTTCTCTTTTGTTTATTTGTATTTCTTGTTTTGAGTTGTGATCTTCTTTTCTTTTTGTTTCAAACACTTTACTTTATTTGTATTATTTTGCATAGAGTTGTATTTCTCTATTTCTTCTTTTATTTATTTGTATTTTCAGTCATAGAGTTGTAACTTTATTTAATCAATAATGATTTATTTGTATTATTTTGCATAGAGTTGTATTTCTCTATTTCCTCTTTTATTCATTTGTATTTTCAGTCATATATTTGTAACTTTATTTAATCAATAATTATTTATTTGTAATATTTTGTTTAGGGTTGTAATTATCTTACCATTTCCATTGAGGCAAAACTATTTTTCCTAACACAGGGCAGCATGACAGTTACAGAGTATGCCTTGAAGTTCGATAGACTTGCGAATTTCGCACCAGATCTTGTACTGATGCAGCGAGACAGAACAGATTTATCAGAGGGCTTAATGCGCTGATAGCCCGAGATGTGAGGATTACAACAGTTCCTGGGGGGACAACTTATGCCCAGGCTGTTGAGAAGGCTCTTACAGCTGAGGAAGAGGAGAACAAGATCTGGAGGGAGAGTGCAGTAAGGAGGGAGGACTGCAGGGCGGTGACTCCCTATTCTGGGTCTAGTAAGGGCGGAGGCCCCAGTGATCTAAAGATGAAGACTCCTGATGCTTCGACCGCTCATGGTTTTGATAGGAGAGGTCGGGGTTCTCAGGGTGGCCGTCAGGGAGGCGGTGATTCATGGAGGATCTATCTTGAGTGCACGAGGTGCAGAAGACGCCATCCGGGTGAATGTCGGGCTAAGGCCTGTTTTGTGTGCGGGGTGGTAGGACACCTCAAGAAAGACTGCCTAACAATGAAGAAAGGGGAAGCAAGGAAGGTGGACAGCTTGACTGTAGCTCGAGTGTTCACCTTGACCCAGGCAGAAGCCGAGGCTAGTCCCTCGGTAGTGATAGGTTAGCTTTCTAGTGCTGGCTCTCCTTTTACTGTATTGATTAACTCTGGTGCTACACATTAATTTGTTTCTATTAAGGTGATTGATAGACTGTGTATACCTAGTGATTATTATACTGCGGGATTTGGGATTATATTGCCTACAAGAGAACTGGTAGTTTCAAGGAGGGGGATTAGAGCACTGCCAGTGATGGTTGACGGTAGGGAATTGTCAGTAGACTTGATTGAATTGGGTATGGAGGACTTTGACATGATTTTGGGGATGGATTGGCTGGTTAGATATGGAGCTACTATTGACTGTAGGAAGAAGATGGTGACCTTTGAGCCGGAGGGCAAGGATCCCTTTGTCTTTGTGGGAGCGGTGTATGGACCCCGCATACCCATGATATCAGTACTGAGAGCTAGAGATTTATTACAGGGAGGATGTATGGCTTCCTAGCTAGTGTGGTGGATACCACTAGGGTTTTCCCAACAAGGCCAGGGGAGTCCAAATTAGTTTGCGAGTGCTTGGATGTATTCCTTGAAGATTTACCAGGGCTGCCGCCACATAGGGAGATTCAGTTTGTTATTGAGTTAGCGCTAGAGACAGAGCCATTGTCAAGGGCACCATATAGAATGGCACCGGCAAAACTGAAGGAATTGAAGATACAGCTGTAGGAGCTTCTGGATTTGGGGTTCATCAGGCCGAGTTACTCGCCATGGGGTGCTCCAGTTTTTTTTGTGAAAAAGAAGCATGAGACTCTGAGGATGTGTATAGACTACAGGGAATTGAACAAGTTGACTATCAAGAATATGTATCCTCTACCAAGGATTAACGACTTGTTCGATCAGCTGCAGGGTAAGATGGTGTACTTGAAGATTGATCTTCGATCTGGTTATCACCAGCTGAGGATCAAGGATGAGGACATACCGAAGACGGCCTTCTGAATGAGGTATGGACACTATGAGTTTCTGGTCGTGTCGTTTGGTTTGACCAACGCCCCAGCAGCCTTCATGGACCTAATGAACAGGGTGTTCAAGGACTTCTTGGATCAGTGTGCCATTGTTTTCATTGATGACATTTTAGTGTACTCCAGATTAGAGGCAAAGCACGAGTTTCATATTTGACAGGTCTTGTAGAGGTTAAGAGAGCACCAGTTGTATGCCAAGTTTAAGAAGTGTGAGTTTTGGCTACCAGAAGTGACATTCCTTGGACATATTGTTGGTGCAGATGGGATTAAGGTGGATCCATCTAAGGTGGAGGTAGTTAGAGATTGGCCGAGGCTAAGGAATGCCTCAGAGGTTCGGAGTTTCCTCGGTTTAGCGGGTTACTACAGACGGTTTGTAGAAGGCTTCTCAAAGATTGCTGCACCGATGATAGAATTGACACGGAAGAATTTGAAGTTCGTCTTGTCAGACAAGTGTGAGAACAATTTCCAAGAATGGAAGTGGCGACTTATTAGTGAACATGTGTTAAGTCTTCCTTTAGAGGAAGGAAAGTTTGTTGTCTATTGTGATGCATCAAGGTTGGGTTTGGGTTGTGTGTTGATGCAGAACGAGAAGTTTATAGCTTATGCATCACAACATCTTCAGGTGTATGAGCAACGGTATCCTACCCATGATTTAGAGTTGGCAGCGGTGCTATTCGCACTGAAGGTTTGGCGGCATTATCTGTATGGGGAGAAGTGCGAGATATACACTGATCACAAGAGTTTGAAGTACTTTTTCATGCAGAAGGACCTAAACATGAGGCAGAGACGTTGGCAAGAGTTGGTAAAAGACTATGATTGTGATATCCTTTAACATCCGGGGAAAGCCAATGTAGTGGCGGATGCGTTGAGCCGGAGGGGCTCAGTCAGTTATATAGTTCCACTCAGATTTCGAGAGAGTTAGCTGATGAGATGGCCAGAGTAGGGATAAAGTTGGTGGTGGGTCAATTGGCCAACATTACTCCGCAGTCGACCCTGCTAGAGTGGATTAAGGAAGGTCAGTTGTTAGATTCTCAATTACAGGAGGTTAGAGAAAATATCTTAGCGGGAGTAGCTAAGGACTATTCTATTTCTGAGGTTGGTCTGCTACAGCATTAGGATCAGATTTGTGTTCTGACTGATGTGGGAATTAGACGAGAGATATTGGATGAATCACATACTATGTAGTACTCACTTCATCCGGGTACCATGACGATGTATCAAGATCTATGGACGTTATATTGGTGGCCTAGGATGAAGAAGGATGTGGTGGAGTACGTGGCCAGATGTTTAACCTGTCAGTAGGTGAAGGCTAAGCATTAGCGACCAGTGCGGTTGCTTCAGCCTTTAGGTATTCCTGAGTGGAAATGGGAGGATATTACCATGGACTTTGGGGAGGTTTACCCAGGACTGTAGGGCTTCATGACTTGGTGTGGGTGATAATGGACAGATACACCAAGTCAGCTCATTTTCTTCCAGTGAAGACGACATATACAGGGGATCAGTATGCAGAGATATATGTGAGGGAGATCATACGTCTCCATGGGGTTCCTAAGTCCATAGTGTCAGACCGGGATCCTATCTTTACCTCCAAGTTTTGGAGTAGTTTGCAAAGGGCTATGGGGACTCAGTTGAAGTTCCGCACGACCTTTCATCCTCAGACTGATGGACAGTCTGAGAGGACGATCCAAGTGTTTGAGGATATTCTTAGGGCATGCGTGATCGATTTTGAGGGATCATGGAGTAAGTATCTCCCGTTGATTGAGTTTTCATACAACAATAGTTACCAATCAACGATTGGAGTGGATCTTTATGAGATGTTATATGGGAGGAGATGTAGATTACCCATTCATTGGGATGAGATGGGTGAGAGGAAGTATTTGGGGCCCGACATGGTTCTGAAGACAAATGAAGCTATTGAGAAGATCCGAGCTAGGATGCTCGCCCCACAGAGCAGACAGAAAAGCTACGCTGATCCCAAGCATAGAGACGTGGAGTTCCTGGTTAGGGACCACGTGTTTCTTCGAGTTTCACCACTGCGAGGGGTGAGGAGGTTTGGGAAGAAAGGAAAGTTGAGCCCTAGATTCATTGAACCTTTTGAGATCTTGGAAAGGATCGGACAGGTGGCTTACAGGTTAGCTTTACCACCGTCGTTGTCGGGAGTTCATGATGTATTCCATGTTTCTATGCTCTAGAAGTACATCTCAGATACGACACACGTGCTGAATTATGAAGACTTAGAATTGCAGACAGATTTATCCTATGAGGAGCGACTGGTTCAGATTTTGGATCGGAAAGATAAAGTCCTACGAAATAAGACGATTCCTCTGGTTAAAATGTTATGGAGGAATAGTAGGGTCGAAGAGGCGACCTGGGAGCTTGAGTCAGCGATGCGGGATCAGTATCCCGAGTTATTCAGGTAAATTTCGAGGATGAAATTTTCATTGGGAGGGGATAGTTGTAACGACCCAAAATTACTAATAAGGCATAAGAGCCTTGATTAGTGTGCCGAGAGGGCATAACTGGATTATGTGTGATTTAAGTTATTAAATGCATGATTATTTGATAAGCATGCCTATATGATTATTTGGATATATGAGATGCATGAATATGAGTATTAGTATGCATGTAGGCCCTGTTTAGATTATAAGGGCATATCTATAATTTTGGCATGTTGAGGGCATAAACTTGATTATCTGTGATAAATTGTTGAGACCACATTATTATGTGGATATATTTGTAGCTTGTGACTCGAGGCAATCCTAGTGAGAGGTTTAGTGAAAAAGTCATGGTGGGGATTTATACCCGGCTCGGGGGAGCCTGGGGGAATTTTTGGGAATTCGGGAAATATATTGGAGACTATTTGACATTGAGGGAAATAATTGGTGATTATCTAGGTGTTGGGGTTTAAGCGGTAATTATTAGGGACACTTGAGGAATTAGCAGAAATTGGGAGCAATGACCAAAATGCCCTTAGAATGTTTTAAGGCTTAGGTTTTAAGGGGAGGGAAAAATGGTCTTTTAGGTGGTTAAAAGAGGATAAGTGATATTCTTCCTTTATAGACTTAGTGGAATTCTTAGAAAGTATGAGAAGCTGAAAGAAAAGAAAAGAAGAAGGAAAGAAGAGAAAATATAACACTTGAGCTTACCTCCTTTTCCTCCACTCGGTTTGACCATTCTTCACCACTTCTTGAGGATTTCTGAAGCTGTAACTCAGAGGAAGCTTAGGCTGGATCTTGGGGCTAGGGTCCTTGATGAAGCTAGAGGATTTAACAGGAATTAGCCATCCAATTAAGGTAAAGTTTCAAGGTTGTTCTTAAGTTTTTGAGTTTTGTTGGAATTGATTTCTAAACTTGGGTTTTGGATGGAAGTTAAAGGAATTAAGCTTTGGGAGCTGAGGAGTTAAAGGCTGGAAAGGCTTAGAGGGCAACCTAGGGTTGAATTCTCCAGTAGAGGTAACAATTTTGGACTTGGTCATTTGAGTTTCTGGGCTTTTCTCGTTTTTCCTGTTGAGTTTTTGAGCTTGAAGCTCAATCCTTGTTTTTTTTGTTTGATGGTGCATGTGGCTAAGTTTTATGTTGTTGGGCTATGTGGGATGAGATGTAGAGGATGGTAGACTCAATTTGGTGTGTGGTTGAGGTTTGGAGGGGTTTTAGGGAGTTTTGGCTCGAGGAAATTTGAAGGAGAAAACCAAAGGTTGAAGATTGTTGTTTGTAGCGCTGTAGCGCCAGCCTTGGAGCGCTACAGCATTATGCTGGCTTCCTGGGGGATTTTTTCTCTGCTTATAGCATTGTAGCACCCACCTTTTGGCACTGTAGTGTTACCCTGCCTTCAGAAGTGGATTTTTGGGTATGTTCTTAGGGTTTTTTTTGCCCGAGGGCTCAGGGTTTGATTCCACCACCCCATTTGGTGGAATTGGGGCTTCCCGAGGGCTCGGGATTGGTCCTGAGGTTAGGTTAGTGATGGTTCTAATTTATGGCTGTGACTAGGTGAACACTAGGGCTCGGACGGGAACGTGCTTGAAGGTCGATTTCACTAATCAAAGCTATCAGAATCAAAGGTAAGAAACTACACCTGGTTATGTGAATATGTCGGGACTAAGAGTTCTCTATATTTGTATGTGATGTCATGAGATGGTATTATGCCATGGGGACATGCAATAAACGACCTAAGAGTGTCGGAATCAATATTTGCGCACAGGGTGCGGCTCGGCCACTGGTAGCTGAGGTTCAGTACATAATCACTGAGCTCGGCCTAAGCGAGCCGGAGTCAGTGGGATAATCAGAGGGTGCGGCCTAAGGGCGCCGACCCTAGATTTTGGCGTGATATGTTTAATGTTGTTTAAATTGATGATTGCGATGAGTTTGTTATCTGAGTAACTGATCATTGGCTTGTAGATTGAAATCACTATTTATGTGAGTTGTATGACTTGTTGTATACCTTATGGGTGATTTATGAAATATTTGACTGCTGTTTATTATTTATCCTCTGTATTATGGCTTTCTTACTGGGCCTCGGCTCACGGGTGCTACGTGGTGCAGGTAAAGGCAAGAGCAAGGTGGACCAGTCCTGAGTTGGAGAGCTTTGAGGCTGAATGTACATAGTCAGCTGATCGGCCGCCACAGCCGAGGAGTCGTAGAGGACAGGAGAAGCCTAAATGCCTATTTTTCCTTAGAGTGGCCAGTACTTGTTTACAACCTGGAATTTTTGTAAACTATCTTTTAAACTCTATTTCTTTTGGGATCCCATGTACGAAATGTTTATCTAAATGAAATGTATCTTTTATGACCAAAATATTTTAACCCTAGTTCAATTATGGTTTCAGTAACATGTTTCTAACTAAATGACTTGATTAGCAAGTCTTGCACCTTTATAAACACACAGTGTAACGGTCTTGGCTACCCAGGGCGTTACACCCTACAACCGTGCACACCTCTCAGCCTTACGCCCGTGTGTGCCTACGTACCCCTTGGCCCCACGCCCAGCGAGACCTGTGCACCCGTGCCCATGCCTCGCCCTGTGCACCTGCGCCCCTTTGCCACGCCTCCAGCACTCTCCGCGTTGAGTCGCGCCCAGCCTCGCCCCTGCCAGCCACCTGCACCCCTGCCAGCCGCCATTAACACACCCATTAGGGTTTTTGTCTTGCAAACCCTAATGGATGTGTAATTATCCATTTGGGTCTGTTTAAGCCCAATATAATTAAATGTGTTTTAATTTTAAATTTTGAATTAATTGTGGTTAGTCTAAATTCCAATTTGGTCTCAATAACTTGTTGGGTATTAAAACCCAAAGTTGGATTATTTTAAATTTGTTTAAAATAATTAAAAGGTTATTTAATTTATAATGGTTAATTTAAATGGTAATGGCCCAAAGACTAAAAGAGGAGGTCCAAGATCAAAGGAGTTGCTCTTTATTAGGCCTTAGTTAGTTTAATTATTTTTGTGTATTTTTTTCAAGTGTTGTAATAATCTAGAAATAACCAAAGCACCCAACCCACATTTATTTATTTGCTTGAACATGATTAAATTGTTTAGTGCTTTATCATGCATAATAACATGCCATGCATATCACCAACATAGTACATATTAAGCATGCAATTTTTTAGAAACATGCTTAGGCTTGAATATATGTTTTTATTTTGATAACTCATATAATTAATATAGTCTTAATTAGTTAAGTTAGTGAAAATAATTTAAAGTCGTTTATTTTCTTATTTAATAAATTTGTTTTTATTAAATAAAATGGTATTCTATTTAAAAAAGAAAAAATAAAATCTAGGGCACAATTAATTATTTTGCCTAAGTGGATTAGCATTTATTAGAATATCATTTGGTAAAATTAATTTAATTAGTTTTACAACCAAATTAAAAAATATTGATTTTGAGAAAAACAATTTTTAAAATAGTGAGTGGGAGAGGGAACAATAACAATAAGCCTCACGGTCTCCATTATTGGTTAAATACCAAGAGGCATAGGAAGGGCCTCGTGTTGCCTCCGTTTGCGACCTCCCTTAGGAAAGGCTTCCGAATATGTTTATTTTATCTTAAGGTTGACTTTTCATAAGAGAATAAGATTAGTGATGTATTTCAAGTTTGACTCTTAAGTTAAGTCATTGATCGAAAAATAAAGGGTTGCACTCCGAAGGTGTATCTACGCTTTCGAGCACGACTAGTGCATCTTGACCAAACTAACGGTAATTCATAAGTCAAAAGATAAAAAGGAGTTTTAAAGTTTTCACTGATGGAGTTGAGATCTTGTCTCAAGATTAATTTGTGATTAGTTTGACCTACCCTAAGGCAGTCCATTAATTTTCAAATTATTCTATCGTGGACTAGTAACTATATTTTGTGTGTTATTTTATGTGTTGTACTCATGCATCATATGTACTATTCCAAATATAAATTGATATTTATTATATGCATTAGTAAATTATATTTTATTTATTTAATTTTCAGCAATATGTCTAATCCAAACCCTGCTACTGCTTTACTTGCTAATGAGAAATTGACTGGTGACAACTACATGAAATGGAAATCAAACATGAACATTGTTTTGATATGTGAAAACCACATGTTTATCCTTAATGAGGAATGTCCTGGAGTTCCTGCTCTCATTGCTGCCAAAACTGCTAGAGAGAAGTATGATAATTGGATCTTATCTAACAATAAGGCCAAATGTTATATACTTGCTAGTATGAGCGATGTGCTCAGAAAGAAGTTTGAAACTGTTGAAATAGCCTATGAGAATTGGGAATCTCTACAAGGCATGTTTGGCTAGCAATATGATAAGTGCATGCATGATGCTACTAGAAGCTTCATGAATATGAAAATGAAGAAAAATATTTCTGTCAGAGAACATGTATTAGACATGATCAACATATTGCACGACGTAGAAATCCATGGTGCGACCATTGATGAGAGAACTCAAGTAAGTGTGATACTTGAAACTCTCACACCAGCTTTTGCGACATTCACTACCAACTATGTTATGAACAAGTTGAAGTACAATATGACCCAACTGCTGAATGAGTTGCAAACTTTTGAATATCTAAAAAATAGTTCCAATAAAGTCGAGGAGGAAAATGTTTCTGGATCAAATCCTTCCTCTTCAAATGGTACTTCAAAGAAAAGGAAGGGTGGCCATGGAAAGGACAAACAACCAGAGAAAACCAACAAGTCTTCCAAGAAGAATAATTCTGCAAAGAACTCCAAAGAGAAGGAACTGAAAGGAGCATGCTTTCATTGTGGAGTCGACGGTCATTGGAAAAGAAATTGTCCTAAGTACTTGTCTGAACTGAAAGACAAAAAGAAGGGTAAATTTGATTTTCTTGTTTTAGAATCTTGTTTAGTGGAAGGTGATTTATCATCTTGGATAGTAGATTCTGGAGCCACTAATCATGTTTGTTTTTCTTCGCATAGTCTTAGTACTTCGAGGAAGCTGGCTCATGGAGAGGTGACCATGAGAGTTGGAAGTGGACAGGAGATCTCGGCAGTTGAAGTTGGAAAAGCTCGCCTAGTTTTTTGTAATAATAAATTTATTGTGTTGGACAATGTTTATATTATTCCTGGATTTACTAGAAATTTAATTTCCTTATCAAAATTGCATGAACAAGGTTTTTATTTTTCTTTTAATAATAATTCGATTGTTTTTTTCGAAATATGGTTTTGACATTTGTTCTGCAAAGTCTAAAGGTGGACTATACAAGCTAGAATCCAACGTCGACCATGTTTATAATTATGAATTATTTAAAACTACAAATCCTAGATCTATTAAAAGACAAAAGACAGATTGCAGTAGTGAAACATATCTGTGGCATTTGATATTGAGACATATTGGTCTAGACAAAATTAACAGACTAACAAAAGATGGTCCTTTAAGAGAACTATCTATTGGTTCTCTCCCAGTCTGTGAATCCTACCTAGAAGGCAAAATGACCAAGAGACCTTTCTCTGCTAAGGGTTCAAGAGCCATAGAACCACATCAACTTATACATACGGACGTTTGTGGTCCGCTAAATGTCCAAGCTATAGGAGGTTATGAATATTTCGTCACTTTCATTGAAGATTATTCAATATATGGTTACCTATACCTAATGCAAATGAAATCTGAAACCTATGATAAGTTTAGGGAATTCTAAGCAGAAGTTGAAAAGCAATTAGGTAAATCACTAAAAGTACTTCGATCAGATTGAGGTGGAGAGTACTTAGATTATGAATTTGAGGACCATTTGTGTGAGAATGGAATTCAATCCCAACTAACTGCACCTGGAACGCCCCAACAAAATGGTCTTTCAGAAAGGCGGAACAGAACCTTATTGGATATGGTTACATCGACGATTAGTTTCTCATTATTGCCTTTGGCATTCTGGGGCTATGCAATAAAATGTACTTTATACATACTAAATGTTCCTCCATCTAAGTCTATTAAATAAACATCATTGTTATTATGGAATGGTACTAAACCTAGTTTACGCCATTTCTGTATATGGGGTTGTCCTGCACACGTGCTTATAGGAAAGACTGGGAAGTTGGAATCACGCACTGAAGTGTGCATGTTTGTAGGAAATTCCAAATATACAAAAGGTGGTATATTTTATAGCCCTAAAGATAACAAAATGTTTGTATCTACGAATGATACTTTTCAGGGGCATCACTATATAAATAACCACAAACCTCAAAGTAAAGTCGTACTTGAGGAAATGGTCTCAAATAAACCAGACCAATCATCATCAATGGCAAGAGAAAAATGGCAATAGGATATCATTAGTTCTAGTTAGAACAATAGAGAGCGGAGGGTTGGTAAACAACCAGTAAGCTATGAATATGAAGTTCAGATACTTGTGTTTGACATAAACAAAGATGATCCATTGGCTTATAGAGATGCAATGGAAGATTTTAACAAAGAAAAATGGCTAAACGCCATGGACCTTGAAATAGAATCGATGCATTCTAGTTCTGTCTGGACTCTTGAAGATCCACCTGAGAATGTTAAACCTATTGGTTGCAAATGGATATTCAAGAAGAAGAGAGGAGAAAATGGGAAAGTAAAGACTTTCAAAGAAAGGCTAATGAAAAAGGGCTACACACAGAAAGAAGGAGTTGATTATGAAGAAGCTTTTTCAGCTGTTGCCATGCTCAAATCTATACGCATACTTTATCCATAGTCACATGCATGGATTATGAGATTTGGAAAATGGACGTTAAACCAACTTTTTTGAATGACTATCATAATGAAACAATTTACATGTCTCAACCAGAAGGGTTTGAAGTTAGAGGTCAGGAGCAAAAAGTTTGTAAGCTTCTTAAGTCTATTTATGGACTTAAATAACCTTCGAGGTCTTGGAATCTTAGATTTGATGAAACAATCAAAACGTTTGGTTTTGAACAAAACATTGATGAAACCTTGTGTTTACAAACAAATCAAAGATAAGATTGTGGTATTCCTCGTTCTTTATGTTAATGATATTCTACTCATTAGGAATGACATAGAAACATTATCGAAAGTAAAGAAATAGTTAGCTGAGCAATTCCAAATGAAAGATTTGGCAGAAGCCAAATATGTTTTGGGAATTCAGATCCGTAGAGATTGAAAGAACAAAATTTTGGCACTTTCTCAAGCAACTTATATTGATAAAGTGTTAGAACGCTTTTCCATGCAAAACTCCAAGAAAGGCACCATGCCTACCCGGTCAGGAGTTAAATTTTCTAAAGAACAATGTCCACAAACACCTCACAAAGAGGAGGACATGAGACAATATCCATATTCCTCTACAGTAGGCTGTCTAATGTATGCAATGTTATGCACCAGGCCTGACAACTGTTATGCAGTAGGGATAGTCAGCTGTAATCAATCCAATCCTAGATTAAGTCATTGGACAGCAGTAAAGAATATTCTCAAGTATCTTAGACATACTAGAGATTACATGCTTGTGTATTCAGGTGGAGACTTGAACCTTACTGGATATACTAATTCTGATTTTCAATCAGACAAAGGTAGTCGAAAGTCGACATCTGGATCAAATTTCACACTTGGAGGAGGTGCTGTAGTTTGGAGAAGTATTAAACAATTCAGTATTGCAGACTCCACCATGGAAGCCGAATACATAACAGCTTGTGAAGCAGCTAAAGAGGCTCTGTGGCTCAAGAAGTTCTATATTGATCTGGAAGTTGTTTCAGGTGTGGATTAGCCACTTGTTATGTACTGTGATAACAATGGGGCAATAGCTAATTCAAAGGAACCAATAAGTCACAAGAGGGGAAAACACATCGAGAGGAAATATCACTTGATCCAGGAGATAGTCAACCGAGGAGATATTCTTGAAGATTGCCTCTGAAGACAATCTTCCAGATCCATTCACAAAGACTTTATCTATTAAATCTTTTCAGGGTCATGTAAGAAGCATGTGGTTAAGGGAAATGCCTTGTAACGACCCGAATTTTTAAGACTCGATAATGCGGAAATCTAAATGTTTTCATTTAACCAAATGTCTCAAAAACCCATATAAAAAAAACTTTTTAAAAGTCGTATGGCCATACTTAACATTTAATATAAACATATTTTATAAAGAGTAGAGTGAGCCTAGTTTAGGAAAATAGCACAACATTTCCAAATATAAAATGACTTCCCAAAAGGTCGGTCCACATGTACATTCGCAAGGTAGACTCCAGTCAATTTCAAGAACGCAAAAGCATCCTGGCAAACTTATGGTCATGCCTGATAACCAATGAAAAATTATTTCCTATAAACACATAAATTCCTGCACTCAGAAAATTCCCAGAACAAGTAGATATATTATATCACAACTATTTCTTATCAACAAATAAATCCCTGCACTCAGAAAATCCCAGAGCAAGCAGATATAGTATATAACAATATAATTCGAGACCAACACTCGACAATTTCCAACAATTCGGGTGTAACACGCCCTCCAACATAAATGCTAATCTGTAAGAGAGAACCAAGTCTCAACACTAAGATCTAGCCAAAATTTATCCCCATCAAGGGTAACTATCGCGTTACCTAGGGCATCGCTACTTATCCAAGAGTAAATCCCTCACAAGGGTAACCATCAAGTTACCTAGGGTATCACTACTTATCCAAGAGTGTAATCGAAGTTACACGGGTTTACAGAGACTTCTATGTTAATCAGTGGTGCTAGTGAGCAGTTTCCCCTAGGGTGTTCAGCCCCACTCAAACTTGGCAACCCCTAGTATCTCTAGGCACTCTCACTGAATGGCCAATATTCACGACTACTATCCGGGAATAACTTATCAGAGCACTTACTCAGGTTCTAACCGTTTATTTATTAAGTAAGCATGAGCGCCCCTAGGTTTTAAACCAGAAATCCTCACCTCTTGGCCACTCGTCACGGTAATGAACCGGTCATAATAAAATCAAGTAGTGTGACGGGGATCAACCGTCTAGAATATGATGAATATCTACCGGTCATATTTTTTTAATCAGCACCCACTAGACTAACGTCTCTAAGCAAACTTTCTACGACAGTGTATATATGTGCATGTGTCTCTATACTAACATACAATACAATAGTCATTTCATGTTGTAACCACACAATACAAGTTGACTTACTTGGAGTCCTTTGCTCTAAGCAAGATTTCACCCTGCAATGTATACTCCAGTTATGCTTAGCCAATACTGTAATTGTCCATATAGTATACTCGGATTAATTATGGCACTTCATAATTCATTATTATTATTATTTTGGGGCAATTTGGTCATTTTAAAAATCATTAGTAAGGATTAAAGATCCTTATTTGGTTTTTGAACCCAATAAGGAACTTCATACAAAAATATTTGAGACTAAACCCTAAGTCTCAGGGAGACGTATCCTATGGTCTCAATACCTAGGCTCGGGTATCACAACAGTATTTTCCTGAAATCTGCTAAAAATCGTATTCTTTAAAAGTATCGCTATTAACCCGTACATTCAACAAGTCGGTTAGATATATGGAAGATTTTAGCCGGTATTATATCCAAAAAATACTAATTAAATTCCTTAATTATTTTTCAGGAAAATAAACATTTAATTTTCCTTTTATTTTTCTTAAGGTTTTAATCTCTAAAAATCGTTTTAAGAAAATAGTCTAATTTTATCTTAATTAGGAAAACCGTTAAAAATTTCTCATCTTGACTAGTTAATTTTTCTGAAGTCAATTAATCAAGTTTACTTACTAGAAAAATAATTCACTTAATTATTTTCTCAAAATATAGGGTTTTAAACCATCTTTTAATTTATTAACTTATTAATAAATTAGTTCTTTTATTTTTAGAAAGAATAAAAATTCTTTAAAAAATTAATTCTCACTAAACTCAAAGTGGTATTTTATGTCAAAATATGTTTTCAAGACTTACCAAGTTTATGTTGGGGTTTTATGCCTTAATTAAAACCTAAATTCTTTGTAATCTCATTTTATTATCAATAAAAGAATAGAAATCATTTTTTGACTTGGTCAATCACTTTGCTCACTTGCTTTATTTTCATGATTATTTGTTTAATATAAACTTCTATTAAATCCCGAGCATATAGTTAATCTTATATATAGTGACGTAAACACAGTGGAATATAAATATGATTATACGCTCAAAATAAGTTAGTCCGAAGATTAGTCAGTGCACAAGATTTACATTGACTTGCCAATCTACAATATGATCTACTTACACATTATAGTGTTATGTTTTTTCCAGAACATTAGCAAAGTAGATAAGATCGGATGTATTTGTTACATCAGACTGGATCGATATTGACAGTGGATAAGATAAGTAAGCATACTATTATTATCTATTCTAGTCATATCATGTAGTTGACCATAGGTCAATTCAATCTCAATTTTGAGTGGTTAGTATTCTAACTAATTGTATTATTTGAGTTCTTTGACTTGTTCGTGACCAGCTTACCCTACAGACTAGCCCATACTTACATCTTGGGAACTCGGTAGTATAATTGAGTGGGAGTGTTAATCATAGATATGAACATCTATAGCTTCTGATGAAGAAGTGAAACGATGGTTTCCTTTTAGTTTGGTTCAAGGTGTTAAATGATAGAGATCTCATTTCAGTAATTAAATTAGTTTACAGAAATATCATTTACAATGAACTAAGTGTTTAAAAATAAAATACAATGAGGTGTAAAATGATATTTTAGTCCTATCTCATTGTAGACCATCTATAGAGGATTGAGTGACAATTGTGGTTGTAACAATGGATAATTAATAGCGTATCTATATTTGTTATAGAGTGTTCTATGAATTCAAGAGTGCAATTCCGAGTCTATAGTGGAGTCACGAGGAATTATTTTGTTAGATTTATGATAACTTATTGGAGCTTTATTTCATAGGCCCATGGTCCCCATTGTACCTTGGATAAAGTCATCTAGATAGTCTCAATTAATTGATTTAATTATCAAAGTTGACCAGGTCAATTTTGGATAGCTTCACAGAGTTATTTAATTTTGAGAAGAAAAGAGAAATTATGGCAGATTTATTAATTAAGATAAATCGGTATCTAAATTTTATCTAAATTAATAAATAAGTTTATATCAAGGTTCAAATTATAAATAATTAATTTGATAAAGGATTTAAATAATTATTTAATTAATTAAATCAATAGAAAATAATACAAGCCTTGATTTTAAGTCCAATAGGCTTATAATCAAATGGGAAATTTCACGGGCTTAAAGCCCATGATAATTCCGACCTAGGGCTGTTAATTGACTATTATTTTATTGATTTTTTAATTAAATTAAATGGCCTAATTGAGTCTATAAAAGGAGTGCTTAGAGAGAAGTCAAAACACAAGTTTGACAAGT
Source organism: Humulus lupulus (assembly GCF_963169125.1). Classification (NCBI taxonomy): domain Eukaryota; kingdom Viridiplantae; phylum Streptophyta; class Magnoliopsida; order Rosales; family Cannabaceae; genus Humulus; species Humulus lupulus. The sequence continues at coordinate 182,420,505 of NC_084796.1, forward strand.
CACAAGTTAGATTTTCTAATAGGTTTTAGATTCTCTCTAAACACAAGTCCTTTTCTAAGCCTCTTTGTTATTTTCTCTTCTTCTCTCTATATCTAATAGGTTTTAGATTCTCTCTAAACACATGTGTTGAGAATTTCCCACACTAGTCTAGGTGATTCTAAGGATACATTGGAAGACTGTGAAGAAATTAGAAGAATAGTTCAGTTTCTTGATAATACTCTGCAACAGAAAGGATGCAAGAGTTAGAGAAACTGAAGGAATGACTCTTTCATTCAACTGCGTATACTGTAAGTATTCTTATCTTTGTTTCTCTTTCAATTAAATTTTAGAAACATGTTCTAGGTTATCTCATATTAATTTATTTAATATTAGAACTACATGAAAATAAATAATGATCCTGTATAATTTTTCCTAACAACTGACCTCAGAGCCTTTGATAATCTTTATTTTCATGCATGAACATGTTAAAAATTGGATTATTTGATGTGTTTAAATAATTGGATGATTTTCATGTTTTTATGAAGCATATTGATTTCATGTGATTATTAGCAAATTTTAGGTTATTTTGTTGTACTTTTCTATTCTATTAATTTTTATATGTGCTTTATTTTGTGTAAAACATGTTAAAAATTAATTAGAAAATGATTTTGTTTTGAAAAATTGCTCAAAAATTTGTTTTTGGCCAGGCTGCCCATGCGTGCGATGAATAGTACCGTCATATTTTTTTTTTAAATTAAAGAAAAATAAAAATTGTGAAAATAAATTATTTATAATCAAAGCCAAAAATATCAGTTTTGTTTTTGTATTTAAAATTGTTTTTTAAAATAAGATATTTTTGTTAGTTGAGATTTAAATAATTAGATATTTTCTAAAATTATTCAAATTCAAATTTAAAAATAGACTAACAACTTAATTTTAAATCTTTTAATATATTAAAATATTAGAATTATGATATCAAATATTTAAGATATTTTCTTTTAAATTCTTGATAATTTTATTAATTCTTTATTTGAAAATATAAATATCTTTTTATTCTATAGTTTTTAATATTTAAATTATTTGAAATTTGAATATTGTTAGTTAGAAATTTTTATGGATATTTGAATTTGATTAACTATTTTAATATATTTTAGGGTTGTTATAACTATTAATATTTTAATTTTTTTTAAATGGTTAAAATATTTTCTTATAGTTGTAACAACACAATATATTTTTGAAAAACTGTTTAGATATTGATTTTAAAATTTAAAAGTTTTAAAATTTTGAAAAATATCATTTTTTTAGCCAATTAATAAAATATTTTTTTAATAAATGTGATTTGAATTAACTTTGGTTAATTATTGATAAATCCTATTTAACTTAAATTAATATTTTTTTTCAAATTAACCTAAAAACAAAGTTGATTGTTGATAAATGAAATATAAATTAACTATTGTTAATTGTTGATAAATTTAATTTAAATTGACTTATTTTTTAAAAAATTTAATTAATTTGAATATTTTTGATAAATTCTAGATAATTAATTGTGGTATTTTTGCAAATGAAATAAATTATGTATTTTTGCATAAATTCATAGAATTGCTCATATAGTAACATGATTAGGTCCATCCAATTATAACATGTTTGTTTGCACTATATGTGGTATTTTTGCAATTGGGCTAAGATGCATATAGTGGGCCATATGTTTGTTAGATATATGGATTTTGCCAAATAAAATATTCATAAAATGATAGGTTTTATTTGGGCCCATTAAAAAATGTAAAGTTTAAATTCCTCTCTTGTAGGTGATTCCACTTATTGGGTGATTCCACTTGTGAATGCCCATTTGCTTTGCATGACTATAGTGGGCCTAATCAATTAATAACAATTAATAAAACAAAGGTTTAAATTCATGTCTTTTGAACCTTGTATGGAAGATTGGGGGCCTTTGTAGTGGGAACGACATACTGGACCCAGTCCTCCTCCATTCAAGCCCAATTGTTAAGGCTCATTTACTTGAGTTGGACTTAATTGTACAGGTTTATTATATTAGTTAAACCTAAATGTTGATTAGCAACAAATTAATTCTAAATTGATTGAATTTGTTTCAATGTGACACTTTAGAATTAATAAGAAATAATAGGACTTTGGTTTTAAAAATTTAATCTGTTTAATTTTTTTTACCATAGTCATTAATTTTCTAAAAATAAATAATAAAAATATTATTTTTAATTTAATAATGAGCTTATTTTTAAGAATTTTACTTGATCTCCACCGTTGGATTAACATAGTCAATAGCTTAATGGGGCCTCGAGGCGCTTTGATTCGTCCCCCTACAGAAGGTGTTCATTAGTTATTTTGACAAGGTTAGATTTCGAAAGATAGATAATTATAGGTCAAATTCTACTAGACTCACCCCTACGGTGACTGCTAGGACTAAATCTATGATTATCGAAACCGTGGGTCTAGCTCATAAAATAAGAGATTTTGTTTTCTTATTTTGATTGAATAGTAGGTTGTTAATAGTGGTGTCCATTATTAAATGAGTTTTCAACTCTATTTAACTAGTGATATTTTTTTACTCTCTCCAACTGGGACAAGGATATAATAGATTAGTTAAAAACCTAAAGAAATAGAGATATGATTGTTTTTGGTATTTTTTTCTCATATCTTACATATTTTGGTATATGTTGTGCTATTTCTTAAAATTTGTGTGAATAGAAGTTTTATTGAGCAAATGTGATTGATTTCTATTTTATTGATAATTTGTAGTTTTAAGTTAAGTACTGTCTGTGTCTACTCCCATCCTTTCTCAACTTTCGATGGAGAAACTCACTGGAGAAAACTTCCTTAATTGGAAGCAAACATATAGTTGATTGGTGACAACTCCGAGTTCGTCATGATTGAGAAATCCCCAGAACGAGCATTATGTCCGCACGTTCATGATGGCACCGTCAATGCTCGTGATGACACCGTAAATGCTTGGATATGACCATCTCCGCACATACGTGATGACACTATGAATGCTCGGATGGCACCATGTCTGCATGTTCGTAATCAACTCAACTATGGTCTGACGCGTCTCATGAACGAGCTTCATATTTTTGAGCCTATCATGGGTGGACCTAGTAAAGGAGGAGAAAATAAGACTACTGCTATTGTTGCTAATCCAGCTAAGGCTGAAGCTAACCAAGCTTCGTCTTCGAAAGCTGGAAATAAGAGGAAGAATGGACAAAACAACAACCCCAAGCCTGCAAAGGCTGTAAAGACGAGTGCACAACCAAGTGCACATATGCCTAAGGGGAAGAACAAAAAAAACAAGAAAGGTAAAGGTAAGTGTTTTCACTGCAAAGAGAAGGGGCATTGGAAACAGGATTTCCCCAAGTTTCTAGCAGCTAAAAACAAAGGTAATGATTATAGTTCATTTATCTTGGAACACATGTGTTTTAGAGAATGATAAATCAGTTTGGATTATTGATTCTGGATCTACTAACCATGTTTGTAACTCTTTACAACTTCTTGAATCGTGGGAAGAATTGGACGAAGGCGGCTTAAAGCTTAGAGTTAGGAATGGAGGGTTCATTGCGGTCCAAGCTAGAGGAAGAGCTCATCTGAAGTTCGAAAATAAATTTTTAATTTTAAATGATGTATTTTTTTTATTTCGGATTTTAGTAGAAATTTAATTTAAGTTTCCATGTTGCAATTAGAACAATTTGTTATGACTTTCACAAGTTCTAATATATTAATTTCTTTCAATAGATCACAATTGTATATTGCATGTTTGGAAAACAGGCTTTATATTCTGCGACCTAACAAACCCCTCGCTCTTAACAATGATTTATTCAAAGTAGCTAAACCTAGGACCAATAAACGTTAAAAGAACAATAACGATAATATGACATATTTATGACACTTGAGACTAGGTCACATTGGCTATGATAGGATTCAAAGACTTACAAAGGACGGGCCTTTGAGGGAACTCACATTAGGTGAATCACCTATCTATGAATCTTGTTTATAAGTCAAACTGACAAGGCGCCCATTCTCTACAAAGGATGATAGGGCCAAAGAACCACTTGGACTTGTTCATTCAAATGTTTGTGGACCTTTGAATGTACAAGCTAGGGGTGGTTTTGAGTATTTCGTTACTTTCATTGACGATTACTCTAGATACTCATGTCTTTACCTAATGCATAGGAAATTAGAAACATTTTCAAAGTTTCAGGAATTCCTAGCAATGGCTCAGAACCAATTAGGGAAAATG